>NC_044402.1:26959052-27568427 GCF_006542625.1 Nomascus leucogenys | reverse complement strand
TATCACCTACCAGCCTAGGACAGAATCTAGTCATTCTTCAAATCATCCTAAGATCTTGCTGTTTCCATTCTTACAGAAAGTAGTCCAGATAAGACATGCAGACCATCAGAGTTAAGTCTCAGAGGATGGTGCCTGTCATTATCCTCTTTGATTCTTGGCAAAGGCAGATAGTGGTCATCTGTCTTTGCATCTTCTCTACTTTCCTGTTAGTCCCAAGGCATTAAATACAATCTCTACACAGTTGTGATGTGGCAACTACAAAAGTGGCTCCATTTCTTCACCTCTTTGCCAAGTAGCTTTGCAATGCTTCCCCACTCTGGTCTCTGGGCGAGGCCCTGTGACTAGATTTAACCAGTGGAATACCAGCAAATTTGATGCAAATAGAGGCTTGAAAAATGCTTGGACAATTAGGCTTGGTCTTTATCTCTTGCAGTTCTGTCATTACCGTAAGACATCGTTGGACTAGTCTATGGAGGATGGGAGATATGTGAAGCAGAGAGCTGAGGCTGGCTTGGATAAACAGCCAGCTAGCTGACTCCCTGACATGTGAGTTTAGCCAAGATTGGCAAAGCCATCTAGTCAGCCTTTTTCCATGCATGAGCAATTAGGGTTTTATGGTTGTTATGCAGTATTGTGGCAATAGATAACAAGGGAATTCCAAATCTACCACATGGTTCTTTCCTCTTAACTCCAGGCTTGTATATCTATCCAGCTACTTGTCAGATAACTCTGTTTGGATATATGATAGACAGCTTCCACAAAACATGATAAAATCTTCTATAAATCAGCTCTTTCCCTAATTGTTGCCATCTCATGATGGTACCACCAGTCCTCTAGCAGCTCAGGCCAAAAAAGTAGGAGTCATTCTTTATTCTTTTTTTTCTTTGTATCTCCCATCCAACTAATCAGGTTTTATCTATTTTATCTTCAAAACGTATCTCAAAATCTGTCTACTTTTCTCCATCCCCACTATAGACCACTTTAGTCCATAACCCTATAAACTTTCCTCTGTCATTATAGACACTTCCTCTCTGTTTTCATTCTTGATCCAATATAGTCAATTTTCAAAATGGCAGCCAGAATAATTTAAAAAACATTCCTTAGGTGTAAAACAAAAAGCTTAGACAAAAAATGAAAAAATAGGTAAATTATACAAAAATTAAAACGGTGTTATGTTTGTTTGTTTGTTTATTTTGAGACGGAGTCTTGCTCTGTTGCCCAAGCTGGAGTGCAGTGGCATGATCTTGGCTCACTGCAACCTCCACCTCCCAGGTTCAAGCAAGTCTCCTGCCTCAGCCTCCCAAGTAGCTGGGACTACAGTTGCATGGCACCACACCCGGCTAATTTTTTTATTTTTAGTAGAGACAGGGTTTCACCATGTTGGCCAGGCTGGTCTTGAACTCCTCAGCCTGCTTCAGCCTCCCAAAGTGCTGGGATTATAAGTGTGAGCCACAGCACCCGGCCTAAAACTGTTAGTCATCAAAATAAACTGTCAACAGGGTGAAAATGCAGCCCATGGAATGAGAAAAAGTATTTGCAAACCATGTATCTGATAAGGAGTTAATATCCAGAACATATAAATAACTCATACAACTCAAAAACAAAAAACCAACCTGATTAAAAAATGGGCAAAGGACTTGAATAGACGTTTTTCCAAAGAATATATACAAACAGTCAACAAGCACATAAAAAGCTGTCCAGCATCACTAATCACTAGGGAAATACAATCAAAACCAGAGTGAGATACCATCTCACGCTCATTAGCATGGCTATGATTAAAAACCAACAACAACAGAAAATAACGAGTATTGTTGAGGATGTGGAGAAATTGGAACCCTTACGAACTGCTGGTGAGGATATAAAATAGCCACTATGGAAATCAGTCTGATCATTCCTCAAATAAATTAAAAAATAGATTCAGCAATTCAATTTCTGAGCATATACCCCAAATAATTGAGGGCAGGGATATGAACAGATAATTGCACACTCACATTCATAGCAACATCATTCATAATAGTCAAGAGGTGGAGGCAACCCAAGTGTTTGGTGAGAGGTGAATGGATAAACAAAGTGTGGTCTATACATCCAGTGGGATATTATTCAGCCTTGAAAAAGGAAGGAAATTCTGTCACACGCTAAACACGGATGAACCTTGAAAACATTGTGAAATAAGCCGGTCCCAAGAGGACAAACACTCTATAATTTCACTTATTTGAGATGCCTAGAGTAGTAAAAATCATAGAGACAGGAAGTTAAAAGAGGATTGGGGGTGAAAGGAGAATGGGGAGTTATTGTTTAATAGGTTACAGAGTTTCAGTTTTGCATGACAAAAAAAAGGTCTTCAGGTGGGTGATGGTGGTGGTTGCACAACACTGTGAAAGTGCTTAATGCCACTGAACTGCACACTTAAAAATAGTTAAAATAGCAGATTTTGTTATGTATGTTTTACCACAGCTCAAAAAATAGCATTAAAGGTATTTCTCAGGGCATTTAAAATACATTGTAATATTTTCTTTTGAACTCGTCAACAATCTTGCAAAAAAGAATTCAAAGATTATGAAATAAATTATTGGCCTTTTATGGGCTTGCAAGGAACCATACCTGTTTTCAGACTATTATTCTAGATCCAGACCCTATTCTATATTCAGAATATACTATAGCTAGTTAGCGCCTACTTATATTTAAATTATTTTCCCTGTCATATGAAGACTGACAATAGGAGTGTGCCTCATGGCTAATTAGTATTCCATTCTGAATATTTTGAGCTAAAACTTAGATTTTAAATTCCAAATTAAGTAATATTTGATATGTGCAGTGGAATATATGTAAGTTATACATATATTAATATCTATAATATATGAATATATGCAAGTCATGAAAATATGTGTTATATAAGAATATACATTAGTCACAAGATATAATTATCTTCTAAAATGTAAGTCAGATCATTTCACTCCCTGATCAAAGCCTTCAAAGACTTCCAGTCTTAGTCCTTTCCTAGGTCTTTGGGCCCCGCAGGACCCTACTTGGCCTATCTTTCCAACCTCATCTCCTACTGTCTTTCTCCTGGTGCATTCTGCTCTGGCTACCTTGGCCTTCTTCTTTGTACTCAAACTTCCAAGTTGGTCCTGCCTCAGGGCCTTCATACTTGCCATCCCCTGGAATATTTTCCTTCTAAATATCTGAGTATCTCGTGTCCTCTGCTAACCTGGTCTCTGCTCAAATGTCAGTTCCTCAGAGGGTCCCATCCTGACTGCTCTATCTAAAACAGACCCCTCCCTCCACTTCACAGTCATCTCCCTCTACCTCCTTGTTCTGCATAACTTTCTTTTTGTACTTAAACTACACAAAGTTATATTACATACTTATCCCTCATCTCCTTCTCATCCTTCATCTAACTTGTTTACCACAGTATCTCCAGCTCCGAGAAGAATGTCTGACACACTGATGACCTTCAATCAATGTTTTTGTTCAATGAATGAACTCAACAAGTGTTTATTGAATCCCTACTATGTGTCAGACACTGCGGAATTTGCTTTGGTGCCTGTGTGAAAGGTCATGCTATTGACTGAGACACTTTGGTTGTTTAGAGGGTTTGAGTTTGAGATACCTTGGGACTAGCAGGTAGAGATGGAGAAGGCAGTTGTATTCCTGGCATGGAATTCAGGGGCTCTGAGAGATTGGTGAAGTATTAGTCCATTTTCACGCTGCTGATAAGGACACACCCGACACTGGGAAATTTACAAAAGAAGGAGATTTAATTGGACTTATATTTCCACGTGGCTGGAAACCTCATAATCATGGCAGAAGGCAAGGAGGAGCAAGTCATGTCTTACCTGAATAGCAGCAGGCAAAGAAAGAGAGAGCTTGTGCAGGGAAACTCCTTTTTTCAAAACCATGAGATCTCGTGAGACTTACTCACTATCATGAGAACAGCATGGGAAAGACTTGCCCCCATGATTCAATTACCTCCCACCAGGTTCCTCCCACAACACATGAGAATTCAAGATGAGATTTTGGGGGGGACACAGTCAAACCATGTCAGATGGGAATGCATTATAGAACATAATAGAATTCTACACTGGGATTTACCACTGACCTATCCATCCTGGGAGTCCATCTCTGATGGGCATTCAGGGGCATTGGGAAGAATGGTTATAGTGGTCCATAATAGGAACAGTAAGGTCCATCCTAAATGGAGCCTGTAGGTGATGTGGCTTCAGCAACTATGAGAACATGTCTGCTCCCAGAAACCACAGGCTTCTTCAGCTCCTTGGTGTTGGGAATTCCCTTAGAAGGGAAAGTGATTCACTTGGCCTCTAGAGAGAAATTAGGAAGACAGGCAGTCCCTTGAGAAGGCCCCTTCACTTCAGGTTACAGGGACATCTAGACAACTCATACTGGAACTTTCCAGGACCCAGATTTGGGGGCTTTTGTTGGAGAGAGAATCTGAGGTCTAGGGCAAAGAGCAAGGGAAGTGGGAAGAAGGGCCCAGAAATTTCACATATAAATTTCCTAGATAAAAACTCCCCTGACATTTTTATGGTATTTTATTAAATATTTCATAAAAAGTCAGGTGCTCTTAAATTTAAATTCCACCTACTAATGACTTGTGGGATCTTTGGAAAATTTACTTCAGCAAATGTTCTCATTTGTGGGGTGCGGGTAATAATATAGTCCTTACGGGATTAAATGAGATGGTGCACATAAAGTGCTTAGCCCACTGCCAGCACGGACACATTCGGCCATTAGGCTCCTTCCCCATTTCCTTGACCTGATCTCGTTTGAGCCTTACACAACTCTGGAAGATAGATTTGGCAGGTATTGTTATCATTCCCATTTTACAGATTAAAAAACTGAGACCAAAGAGATTTATCCTCACTTTCTGAAAGCCATAGAGCTTTCAAATAGGAGAGTTAGGATTTGAATTCAGGTCTTTGGTCCCATGTGGTATTCTCACACCATGTTGTCCCCAGCTCCTTTCTGATGGTGTCAGAGGGTGTCATTGCTGAGGAAATGGAGTCTAAACACTTACTGCTTGGCCTGAACCTTGAAGCCGGGAGGATACGGCTACCTTTGCTTTGGTCATAATATACTTTCAGATAAAACATACAGAAGCAGAATATCTGAAAGCTGGCCAGACATGGTGGCTCACGCTTATAATCCCAGCACTTTGGGAGGCTGAGTTGGGCAGATCACCTGAGGTCAGGAGTTGGAGACCAGCTTGGCCAACATACTGAAACCTGTCTCTACTAAAAATACAAAAATTAGCTGGGCATGGTGGTGGGTGCCTGTAGTCCCAGCTACTGGGGAGGTTGAGGCAGGAGAATCATTTGAACCTGGGAGGTAGAGGTTGCAGTGAGCCGGGATCATGCCACTGCACTCCATCCTGGGCAACAGAGTGAGACTCCATTTCACACACACACAAGAAGAGTATCTGAAAGCCAAACAATACACTTACATGTTATCAAGGGTATTCATCAAATTATATAAGCCCTAGTTACATCTTGCCTTTCAGATACCACATCTATTGCTCTATTTCTAGCACCCTAGAATGTCTTTAATTTCTCTTTTTGCC
The DNA here is from genome assembly GCF_006542625.1 of Nomascus leucogenys. Lineage (NCBI taxonomy): Eukaryota > Metazoa > Chordata > Mammalia > Primates > Hylobatidae > Nomascus > Nomascus leucogenys. The sequence goes on along the minus strand of NC_044402.1, from coordinate 27,562,849 downwards.
TTTACAGTTGAACACAGACTGGCTGGCTGGCTGGAGGAGCTGGGTGGGTGGCCAGTCAAGACTAATGATTCAACACTTTGGATAAGCCTGATGATATTCACCGTTGATTCCCTTGTCCTAAATTTATGAGACTTTTTACCTTCTCACTTTCCTCTTTCTTTTCCCAGTTATTAAAAAAAATACAGCAAATTCAATACAATGTTAAGACAGTTGCCCAACTAAACATGGCTGTGCTGACAAGGATAGTTATCTTGTTGAATTTAATTGTCGAGTGGAGGCAGGGTCATCTTGTCATGGCTCAACTGAGTCTGCTAATTTCCAAGGCCTAAAAGGGGCCACGGGTGACAGTAGCATAGGGCAGTGAAGGTTGTGCAAAATTGCCCTGCAGTAGGTGTGGCTTGGGTCATGAACTGTTGGTCCTAAACTCGTGTCTTGCCAGGAGGTGGCGCCCTTTCTCTGCCCAGTTGGTTGTGGCTCTTCATTACTGTGGGGAGGGAAAATGATGCGCTTCCTGTAGCTTGGGCAGCCATTTCAGAGGCTCTCAGATGCAGTGAACTGTGTTTCTTTCTTCTAAACAGATACACAATTCCTGTGATGAGGGAAATTGCATGGGAATTCACTTCTTCAGCTGTCAGAGCCACTTCTCTGCCCAGGGTTAGGCTTGCTTCTCTTTTCCCTTTAGAGGTGCGGCTACCACCTCTATTTCTTTGAGTTTCCCTCCCTTTAGGATAAGCTGTGGGTTCCAGGAGAATAATCGTAAGGGGATTATAATGAGGGTAGAATGGAAATGAAAAAAGAGGACAGGATGGCTGAGGGGGCTGCTTTTGGCAGTGCTTTCTTCTCTCACTCCCTATTATGAGAAGCTCTTCTGCCTTTATTCCTGGAGTAACAAAGTTGTCCTGTATTTCCACACACAGAGCTCAATCCCCAGCCAATGGCAATGGGAGTTAGAATCGCCCTGGGCTGCTATTTACCCTAAGCCCCTTTTGTTTCAGATGGATTGTGGGGAATCTGAGGTCTGAACAAAGAAGAAAGAGAAAGGGAAAGGAGAAAGAAAAACGGCTGGGTGCAGTGGCTCATGCTTGTATTCCTAGCACTTTGGGAGGCCAGGGCAGGCAGATCACTTGAGCCCATGAGTTCGAGACCAGCCTGGGCAACATAGGCAGATTCTCATCTCTACAAAAAATACAAAAATTAGCTGGGCATGGTGGTACACACCTGTAATCCCAGCTACTCAGGGGCGGAGGTGGGAGAATTGCTTGAACCCAGGAGGCTGAGGTTGCAGTGAGCTGAGATTGCGCCATTGCACTCCAGCCTGGGTGGTAGAGTGAGACTCTGTCCCTCAGAAAAGAAAAGGAGGAAGAGAGAGAGAAGAGAAACGAAAATTAGAGAAGAAAATGTAGGAGAAAAAGACAGCCAAATAGTCATCAAAAAGAAAAAGGGACGGAGAGAGACATAGAGAAAGACAGAAAGAGATACGGGAGACCAAATGAGACATACACATGAGAGGGCCATTGATTTGGGGGAAGAAGACTGGGTTTGCTTTGCAGCTCATCTGCATCAAGCTCTGTGAAGTTGGAAAAGTCACGTGACTGTTCTGATCCTCAGTGTCCCCATATGAAAAATGGGAATAATTACACTTCATCCACACCACTGTGATGTGGGCCAAATGGACCATATGGAAGAGATCTTTTGTAAGTGATCAAGTTCTAGTTAAATGATGTTACTTGATATCAACCAGACTTGAAAAGAGAGGACGTGTCCTGGCCCTTGCTGAACCCTAGAGGTGGGGCATAGGTGTCCTCAGTAATCCAGGGAGAAGACCCCTGTCTTCTGCACCACAATCTTATTTTCTCAGAAGACTTTTTAAGAGGGAAAGTTTCCTTGCCTCCAGCTCCTGGAAAGAGAGGCCTCCCCTGCCCTGGGTAGCAGTGGGGGTGGGTGGGTAGAGGTGCTTCTAGATTACTCTCTTCAAGAAATAACAGTTATAGCTAACATTTTATTAAGCTTACTATGTGCTAGGTGCTTCCCTAAGTGCGCTTTGTGGATTAACATTTAATCCTCATAATGAAGTAGGTACTATTAATAGCTTCATTTTACAGATGTGGAAACTAAAGCAAAGAGAGATAAAAGGAAATTGCCTAAGGTCACACAAGAAGTGGTAGAGGAGATGAAAACCCGGGCCATCTGTTGCCAAGTCGCTCGTCCTAATCACTGTGCTATACTGCCTCCCCAGTTAGGCCCATGTCCCTCCCTTTCCCATGTATTGAGCAGAAAGCAGGAGGCTGCCTCCTGATCTGTTTTTTTTTTTTTTTTTTTTTTTTTTTTTTGAGACAGGGTCTCACTCTGTCACCTGGGCTGGAGTACAGTGGCACAATCTTGGCTCATGGCAATGTCCGCCTCCTGGGTTCAAGTGATTCTCTTGCCTCAGCCTCCCGAGTAGCTGGGATTACAGGCATGCACCACCACACCCGGCTAATTTTTGTACTTTTAGTAGAGACAAGGTTTCACCACGTTGGCCAGGCTGGTCTTGAACTCCTGACCTCAGGTGATCCGCCTGCCTTGGCCTCCCAAAGTGCTGGGATTACAGGCATGAGCCACTGTGCCTGGCCTCTGATCTGTTTCAATGGTGGATCAGTCAGGGTTCTACTAGAGAAACAGAGGAAGGAGGATACATGTACCTCCTGACACCCCTGCTCCCTGTTGCTGCCTGCCTCTGCGTTTGCACACACGTTCATACACACACGAATATCCATATTGATTTCTCTATATCTTTCTGTTTCCAAGGAATTGGCTTACATAATTGTATTAATATGTTCTGACTGAACAATCTCAAAACATGTAGGGCAGGCGGGCAGGCTGGAAGACTCTCAGGTGGAAGCTGTGCTGCAGGCTATAGGCGGAATTTCTTCTTCCTTGAGGACACTTCAGTTTTGCTGTCAGGACTTTCAACAGATTAGATGAAGCTCACCCATGTAATCAAGGCCAATCTTCTTTACTTAAAGTTGCCTGATCAGAGGTGTTAACTATTATATATCTACAAAATACCTTCACAGCAATATTTAGCCTGATCAGAGGTGTTAAGTATTATATATCTACAAAATACCTTCACAGCAATATTTAGATTAGTGTTTGATTGGATAACTGAGTACTCCTACCTGTGTAAGTTGATACATAAAACTAACCAGCATGATGGGAAGGGGAGAGTAAGAAAGGGGAAGGGCAAAATACCAGGAGTGGGCAGGCAATTTACTTCTTAGAATTTAATAGACTGAAAATATGTTCCTGCCCCTCTACAGCCATGACTGACAGTGAGAACAGTCACATCACATAATTCACAAGGGAGTTCCTTGGAAATGCTTCACTATGAAATTGTGCACTAGAAGCTGTTCTATGGGCAGCTCTGCAAACTAGGTCTTCTGTTTGAGATTCATAATGCACATCACCACGTTGAAAGCTCTGAGAAATCCCACAGCAAAGAAACTTGTTTATAGTTTCTAATTAGGCTTTTCCCAAACTCATTTGACCACAAAACCTTTCCTTTCTTTTCCCATGTAACATCCATCAACAGATTATGCTTAGGGTAAGGCTGGCTTAATCTCCTCTCCCTAAAGCAATAGACCCAGTTCACCGGGATACTGCTGAAGCTTCACTGATAACATAAAAAGAACAATGCTTTTTATCATTCCTTGCACATAAATGCTTCCTGCTTTCCTGGTGTTCATGGAAAGCACAAGATTGGCTGACACAAGCAAGTAGACTTCTGCGGCGTTTGTCTTGTGCATATTAAAGAAAAAAAAACCCTTTTAAGAGATGAAGAATTCAAAACTACTTTCATCACATTTTGGAGCAAAATGGTCTCTAGGAAAGAGGTACTTTGCATATCACATGACATACTGCCAGCAGATACCCTCAGGGGCATCAGAACCCTGTCGGAAAGATAAATCTTGCACACTTGGGAGCTGGTACCCCAGAGAGCAGGAAGCAGTGATGCTAGTGACTGTGCCATTGATCTCATCAAACAACAAATTCTTCAGTTCATTCTTGAGTGTCTACTGGGAGCTATGGCACAGTGCATGCATGTGTGTGTGTGTGTGTGTGTGTGTGTGTGTGTGTGTTGGGGGAGGAGGGTGTAGACATGCACACAGGAATAAATAGCTAATGGCTTAAGTTAATGGACAATTTTTGTTAGGAGTTGATTTAGTAACAGAGACCCCTGTGATGGTAAATCTTAAGTGTCAGCTTGACTGGGCCATGGAATACTCAGATGTTTGGTTAGACGTCCCTCTGTGAAGGTGTTTCTGGAGGAGATGAACCTCTGAATTGGTAAATTGAATAAAGCAGATGGCCCTCTCCAATGTGGGTAGGCATCCTCCAATCCACTGAAGGGATGAACAGAATGAAAGGCTGAGGAAGAGAGGATCTGCTCTCTGTCTTGGAGCTGGGGCATGGGTTTTCTCCTGCATTTGGACTTGGGCTCAGATTTAGACTGGAACTTACACAATTATCTCTGCTAGTTCTCAGGCCTTTGGGCTTGGACTGAAACTTCCACCGTTGGCTCTCCTCTTTCCTGGGCCTTTGGATTTGTGCTAGAACTACCTCATCAGCTCTCCTGGGTCTCCAGCTTGCCAATACAGATCTTGCGACTTCTCCGCCTTCATAACCAAGTAAGACAATATACATACCTATCTCCTGTTGGTTCTGTTTCTCTGAAGAACCCAGACTAATACAACCCCTCAAATAATAGTGTCTTAAATAGGACAAGGGCTTATTTCTCTCTCATGGAATAGCAATAGTCTGCTGCTAGGCAGGCCAGAGCTGGAACAGAGCTCTAAGGTACAAGAAAACCAGGTTTGGCCATTTCTAAGGCATTTCTTTCATCTGCATCATCCAGAATAGCTCAATACCATGTCCTTATTCCAGGCAGGAAGGAGGAGGAAATGGTGACAAGAAGGGCATGTTCCCTCCCTTTAAGGACACAACTCAAAAGTTTTATTTATCACCTACTATACATCTCATTGGCCAGAACTTGTTCATATGGCCACATATAGCTTCAAGGAGGGGAGGCTGAGAAACGTAATCCCGATTCCAGGTGGCTGTGAAACCCAACCAAAAAAAACAGGGGTCCTGTTATTCTGGAGAATGGGACAGTAGATTTTTGGGGGCAACTAACCCTGTCTTCCACAGGGTTATATAAAATGTAAAAAGACATTTATTAAGCCTGTACTGTTTCTAAGCAAGGGTGTACCACAAGCCTTTAATTCTAGGGATTGGACTAGGGATTTAGATTCCAAGGGCTAAAAACCATGAGATGACATTTACACCTCCGAATGGATAAGAACCATCCCAGACTAAACATTTGAGATTGATACTCCTGACTGTTCCCAAAGTATTCCAAAACTTTTATTTTTAAAAGCAACTTAACTTATTGCATTATAATTACTTCTGAGTGTGGATGTGCCTGCCTCCCCAATTATACTGTGCTCCTTTAGGGCGGGGACTCTGTTCTGTGTCTGACTCATGGTAGGCACTCAGTAAACACTGCCTGAATCCCGGGTGGGAAATTGTCATCTGGAAGAGTCGATTTGTAGGATGTTCTTGACACCCACTCCCATTCCCACTTCCACCTCCAAATGGTCCTGAACTCTGACCTTTCCTGGTGAATTAATAGGAAATTCTGCCAAGTTAATCCAAATAATATCTGGAAACTATATAACAGGAGTATCACTTCTGCCATATTTTATTCTTTGGGGCAGTCACAAAGTCCTTGCCAGTCTCAAGAAATGGAGTCTACTTCTTCATGGGTGGTAATGGTGGTGGTGGCCAGGTTCTAAATAGAGAATGTGGGAAATACAGTAGCAGCCATTTTTGGAAAGCACACTCTTTGCACACCACCTATCGAGCTCATTCAGAGGACAGAAGAGCAAGACTCCTGGATTCACCAAGGGCTTCTGGCAGGATGAGGCCATCAGTCACATTCCTCTCTTTCCAGAGGGACCCAAGAAGAGCCAGGGGCTTTGGGAAAATCCCTGGCATCGCCTTGGCATCCAAGAAACAGCATGGGGTGGTGGAAATCCCCCTCGACTCAGAGTCAAGAGGATTGTGGTCTGATTGTTGTGCGATATAGGACAGGCCACTTGACCCATTTGAGCCTCAGTTTCTTCTACCTGACAGATGAGATATTTGCATTAGATCAGTTGTTTTCCAATCTGTTGATAGCAGGGAATTCTTTTTCTTTTAGTTTGTAGTATTTTCAAACAAAAAGGTCATTGACAGGGTGTTGGGAGGATATAGGTACCCACTTGTCATTCCCTCTCCCTTCCCCTTGGGGATTCTTCATGAAGCCTTAGATCTCCTTAGAGCATGTTTGGAAAATCCTTGGACCCAGATCTTCCCTCCCCTCCCCTCCCCTGTGCTTTCCTTTCCTTTTCTTAGATAGTATTTTGCTCTTGTGGCCCAGGCTGGAATACAGTGGTGTGATCTCGGCTCACTGCAACCTCTGCTTCCCAGGTTCAAGCAATTCTCCTGCCTCAGCCTCCTGAGTAGCTGGGATTACAGGTGCACACCACCACGCCTGGCTAATTTTTGTGTTATTAGTAGAGATGGGGTTTCACCATGTTGACCAGGCTAGTCTCAAACTCCTGACCTCAGCTGATCCACCCACCTTGGCCTCCCAAAGTGCTGGGATTACAGGTGTGAGCCACCGCACCCTGTTGGAACTGGATGTTTTCTACGGGTCTCCAGGAGAGGGGACTGAGTGAGAGAGGAAAGACCTACCACTCCTGTCTCAGATTTTTCCTCCCCAGAATATTTTCGGCTTCCATCCTGCTCTGTGTGTGACTTCCCCACTTTGGCCTCTCAGCCATCTGACACTGAAGTGTCTGCCAGGTGTTCTGAATGAGCCAAAATTCCACAAATCCTTGGGGAGAGCAGTAATGAAGGAGCAGGGACATCCTCTGGTAGTGTTTGAACACAAGCCTCTTTCCAGCTTCCTGTCATCTGTGCCAGGCTGGTGTAGGGAAGGAAGATTTCTCATCGATTACAAGATTCCTGGCTGAGGCACCCATAATAAAAGACAGATTAACAGGAGAAAAGCATACATATTTATTTAATATAAGTTTTACATGACATGAGAGCATTCAGAAATGAAGACCCTCCCCAAACAGGGACTCCATTTTTATGCATGGCCGTGCAGAAGTATGGCTGGAGGACAGAAGGGTGTGATCTGATGGTGGGAAACTGGAGGGAACTTGGCAAGGCCTGTTTGTTCAGATTTTTCTTGGATAAGTGTCTTTGAGGATAAGAACATTCTTTTCTTTTTTTTTTTTGAGATGGAGTCTCACTCTGTCGCCAGGCTGGAGTGCCATGGCACAATCTCGGCTCACTGCAGCCTTTGCCTTCCTGGTTCAAGTGATTCTCCTGCCTCAGCCTCCTGAATAGCTGGGACCACAGGCAGGTACCACCACACCCGGCTAATTTTTGTATTTTTAGTGGAGATGGGTTTTCACCATGTTGTCTAGGCTGGTCTCAAACTCCTGACGTCAAGTGATCACCCACCTCAGCCTCCCAAAGTGCTGGGATTACAAGTGTGAGCCACCACGCCCGGCCGAGGATAAGAACATTCTTTTCTTCCAGGCACAGGCTGGAATGAGGGGTTCATAGCTGGGTTTTATGGCCTCTTCTGGGGTATAGGGATGAGAAGTATTCTTTCTAGTTTCGATGGCCTGCTTCTGCTGTGTCCTGAAATGCCAAGGTGCCATATTTTGGGGGAGCACATCCTAAACCCCATCACTACCATCACTAGCCTGGGAGAAGTCGGGGGACTGAGCAGAAAGCCCAGAAGACCATGGAGACTGTGGTCTCTGCAGTGCTACCTTCCCAGCCTCCACTGGTGACTCTGGGGATCCCCCTGCCGTAAAGGAGAGGTGCTCTGCTGCTCCCAAGTCCTGTCCCTTCTCTGATGCTCCCGTCCATTTTTTCCACCACTGTATTTCCGGCGGGCCCCTCCCCACCCCCATCTTTTCTCTCCCACATTTTCTGCTCTCTCTCTTTGTTTCTCCATCCCCCTTCTCTCTAAAAAAAAAAAAAAAAATCAATCCCCAGAGAGATTAGATTTGCAAATGAGCGGGCAGGAAACTGGGAACAAAGGGAACCAGAGCCGAAGAGGGAGCAGGTATAATTACTGTAATTAACTCAAGCAGCAGGGACAAATCCCCTTGGCTGCGGCTGCTGTGAGGTGCTGAGAGGCACTGTAAGGGAGACTGAGGGGTGCCAGGTGCCAGGAAACTTAGACAGCGCCCCCTCCCCAGGGCTGGGGTGTCCTGGTGGGGGACCCTGGCGGGGAAGCTCCTCTTGGACCCCGCCTGTGTGAGGATCCATTTCATCTCCTGCCCCGGGCTCGGCAGGAGCAGCGAGGAGGGGACCGAGGTTCAGAGATAGGATGTAGTCTCTTGCTCCGCGGAGTGGAGCCAGGGAACAGAACCTCCGTCATTTCTTAACTGGACACTTAGCTCTTTACTTGCTTTGTGACATCTTAGGAGCCTGCTCTGGTTTCCCTAAGATGCAAATCCCATTACTGGGTATAGACCCAAAAGAAAATAGATCATTCTGCCAAAAATGCACTCATATGTTTATCGCTGTGCTATTCACAATAGCAATGACATGGAATCAACCTAGATGTTCACCAGTGGTAGATTGGATAAAGAAAATGTGGTACAAATACACCATGGCATACCATGTAGCCATAAAAAAGAGTGGAATCATGTCCTTTACAGCAGCGTGGATGGAGCTGGAGGCCATACTCCTAAGCAAATTAATGTAGGAACAGAAAACAAAATACTACATGTTCTTGCTTATAAGTAGGAGCTAAACATTGAGCACACATGGGCATAAACATGAGAACAATAGACACTGCTGAGTACCAGAGTGGAGAGGGAGGGAGGGGTTGGAAAACTACCTACTGGGTACTGTGCCCACTACTTGGGTGCAATATACCCGTGTAACAAACTTGCACACGTACCCCCTATATCTAAATAAAAGTTAAAATTTGGCCAGGTGCGGTGCCTCACGCCTGTAATCCCAGCACTTTGGGAGGCTGAGATGGGCAGATCATAACGTCAGGAGTTCAAGACCAGCCTGGCCAATATAGTGAAACCCCATCTCTACTAAAAATACAAAAATTAGCTGGGTGTGGTGGCACACGCCTGTAATCCCAGCTACTTAGAAGGCTGAGGCAGGAGAATCGCTCGAACCTGGGAGGCAGAGGTTGCAGTGAGCCGAGATCCCACCATTGCACTCCAGCCTGGGTGACAGAGTGAGACTCCATCTAAAAATAAATAAATAAATAAAAGTTAAAATTCTTTTTTAAAAGTCTAGAGGCCATAGAGGAGGAACATGTCTCTGATCCCATGACACTGTCATATCTGTGTCCCCAGACATGCCCGGCATTTTAGGCCTTCCAATGCACCTTTGCAATCTTACCTTTCACGATGGCCTCTCATCACCTTGTCCTCTAGCCAAGTCCCACTGCATTTGGCACCCTGAACATACTCTGTACTTTTCTATTTCTCTGCCTTCACATGTGGAGCTGTCCTTTTCCTCCTGCATTACACCTTCCCCAGTGCCATTTGGTGAAATGTTTTGAGATACATTTGACACTACAACCCCTTCCGTAAAGTCCAAAGTGGTCTCACCCTCCACAGAAGCCTTTTCTCTTTCATGGCCCTGTCAACCAAACTTGGAGAAATCATGGTTAGATTTATTCTTGAGGACTGAAGCCTGGGAACACTGACTCAGTACAGACTGAGAATGTGTCCTGAAGTTGGTTCCATGATGCACAGCATACATGTTTTCTAACGGGGGGCATGTGTGGCACGGAAGGTGGGAGAAGCAGGAGGTATAGCAGGAGTTATGTTTTCATTGCTGGCCGGATGCAGTGGCTTACACCTGTGATCCCAGCATTTCGGGAGTTCAAAGCAGTGGATCACTTGAGGTCAGGAGTTCCAGACCAGCCTGGCCAACATGGTGAAACCCATCTCTACTAAATATACAAAAATTAGCCGGGCGTGATGGTGCGTGCCTGTTGTCCCAGCTATCCAGGAGGCTGAGGCAGGAAAATCACTTGAACCCAGGAGGCAGAGGTTGCAGTGAGCTGAGATTGGGCCACTGCACTCTAGCCTGGGCAACAGAGGGAGACTTCCTCAAAAAAAAAAAAAAAAAAATTCTCATTGCTGCTCAGTGAGGCTGTACCTAAGATGGGGTGACTATGAGGTTCAGTGGGTAGAACGAAAGAAAAGTTAGGCATCTTAGGGTCTGATGGAGGGTGACTAATTCTACTTTTTGTTCTACAATTGATAAACAGGTTTATAATCAGTACCAGTGAATGAAATATATAACAAACTCCAGTTACACAGGCAAGAGGTCAGCTTTAGTTTACAGACCTAGGTTTTATTACCCATGTGCCTGACTACAACATCATGGGTCATTGTTACAATTTTCTTTTGCATTTTCCTTTTTCTGATAGCTTTTACTTCACTGTACACCCTTCCCCAACTCCTATCCTTTCAGTAGGGTGGACTGATGCTGGCTTGTTTCCTGGAGCATAACTACCATCTTTGGGGTTCTGTGGCAACAAAACCCCTTTCACTTGCCAGTGACAGAAACCCTGACTTATACTGACATCAACAATGAAGGGCATTTATTGATTCAAATAACTTCCAGGGATGTTTGCAGTCAGGTGTGGCTGGATCCAGGGGCTCAAACATTAGATCTCTCCCCTTCCTCTCCCCTTTCCTCCATATGGGCTTTACTCTCAGAGAGGCCTTTCCACAACACAGGCCCAGCACCTCCAGGCTACCTTTACTTCTAGATCCAGCCATCCAGGAGAGAGAGTTTCCCCTTCTCCATGTTCCCAGCACCCACCTAAGATTGAGGCTTGTTGGGCTGGATTGAGTCCAGAGCCAATCATGGGGTTGAAGGGAATGAAACCCACTGACTGGCCAGGCTGGCATCTAGTGCCCACCCCTGCACTCTGAGAGATGAATGAGGTCAGCCCTATCCAAACTGTGTGGATTCCCAGTTGGGCGGGACACAGCAGGGCTGCTGCAAAGGCAGAAACAGCAGATGCCCACTACCAACTCAGGGCACCCGGGGACGGCCCAGCTCGGGCAATCCCTGTATTTTCTTCAATGCCCCACCCATGTCTACCTCACCTGCCACCACCAGAGCACCACCTTCTCACCTGCTCTAGGCACTCGGAGTCTGCACCACTCAGCCAGGTGAACACCTCTATGTTGCCTTAGCTCTATCCTAATGTTTTCATCTGCTCTAGCCTCATTAGAGTAACAAGATAACAGACCCACTGGGAGCAGAGGATGTGACCATCCTTGTATGCCCCTCTTCTACCCAATACATCCCTGGGGCCCTGGACGGCACTACAGTGAACCGAGCTTGGCACACAGATCATATCCAGGTCACTTATTAGCCCTGAGCTCTCTGAGCCTCAGTTTCCACATTGCTAGGGTGGGGCTATAAAAACATCTCTTTCATAGAAATGTAAAACAAAAGAGAGAATATGTGAGAAAATACTTCCCACTCTTCCCAGCTAAGCCCAGCCTGTTTTTCTCCAATTACATGATTGGGTATTTAATTACACCTGAGTTAAGAAATAAGCTTTCTCATTCCTTGTTTCAGTGACAGTATACTCTCCAGGCTACGCCCTGCCTCTTCTGTTGTTTTTGTTCTCTTTTGCTAGCTCCTCTTATTTTTTGCCTACCTTTTAAACAATGGGCATGAGAAAGGCAGTAAGTGTAGTGGCTTACAGCATTGGCTGGGGTCCTGAGTTGCCACCATTCTGAATGCAATTACCTCACTTGATAGAGTATAACCTTAGGTTGGTTAATTTCACCTCTTAGTGGCCCAGTTCTTCATCTGTAAAGTAAGAAATCACAATAGTATTACCTCATGGGGCTGGATTGAATGAGTTAATTTATGTAAAGCATTACAGCAGGACTTGATGGGGAGTAAGTACTATAAAAATGTTAATTATTATTCCTATTTTAATATTCCAAACATTATCCTTTAGCACCAGGTCCAGTCAATTTTCCTCCTTAAAACATCTCAAATTCATTTTTTAAAACACTTCTTCATCCCTACTAATTTCTTAATTCAGTCCCTTATAATTTTAAGCATGGATTACTCCCACCTCCTCCTAATTGGCCTGCCTTACCTGTGTTGCCTTCCAATCTATTCTCCACACAAAAATCTGATCTTATTTCTCCCCTGATTTAAATCTTTGAATGGCAGCCCATAACGATCAGAATATGAAGTCCACACTCTTGGGCATGAAGTATGAAGTGCTTCATGATTTTCTCCTTGCTCATTTCATTAGCCCCTATCTCTTCACTGCCCCCTTGTCTCGCCATCTTTTTCTCACCTCCTTGTCTAGTATTCTCTTACTTCCTCTTTTCTCCTGACCACTTCTTCAGCATCCATTGAGCTACAGTTTAGGCGCCTCACCTACTGCACCAGGGACTATCTATCTCAGTAGTTGTCACTTTGCATTAGTGTCTGTCGCCTCCACTAGACCTCTTGAAGGAAAGGACCTCATGTTGGAATGTCTAGCTCTTAGCACAGTTCTGGTGTCTTGTCTGGGCTCAGTGTTTTGTTGAATGAATTGATTAGTGATAACTACTTCTAAAGTTGTCAGGCCTCTTCTGGTTGCAAATGACAGAAACTGGCTTTAGGCATGGCTGGATCCAGATGCTCAAACGACATCATCAGGACTGTGTCTCCCTCCATCTCTTCTTCTTTTTGTTTTGTTTTGAGATGGAATCTTGATCTGTCGCGCAGGCTGGAGTGCAGTGGCATGATCTCGGCTCAGTGTAACCTCTGCCTCCTGGTTTCAAGCTATTCTCCTGCCTCAGCCTCCCAAGTAGTTGGAACTACAGGCATGTGCCACCATGCCCGGCCAATTTTTGTATTTTTAGTAGACAGGGGTTTCACCATGTTGGCTAGGCTGGTCTCGAACTTCTGACCTCAGGTGATCCACCCACCTTGGCCTCTCAAAGTGCTGGGATTACAGGCTTCAGCCACCGTGCCCAGCCCCCTGACTTTTTTTTTGAGAGGGAGTCTCTCTCTGTTGCCCAGGCTGGAGTGCAATGGTGGAATCTGGGCTCACTGCAACCTCCTTCTCCCAGGTTCAAGCGATTCTCCTGCCTCAGCCTCCTGAGTAGCTGGGATTACAGGCGTGCACCACCACACCTGGCTAATTTTTGTATTTTTAGTAGAGATGAGGTTTCACCATGTTGGCCAAGCTGGTCTCGAACTCCTGACCTCATGATCCGCCCACCTCGGCCTCCCAAAGTGCTGGGATTACAGGCGTGAGCCACCGTGCTTGGCGTCTGCCTCCATCTCTAGGCTCTGCTTTCCTCTGTCTTGGTTTCATTCTTAAGCTGGCTTCCTGAAAATGACCAGCAACAGCTTCAATCTACTCGTGTAGCAACCCTAGTGGAAAGAGGGTATCTCTTTCTCAACACTTTCAGCCAGAGTCTCAGTACCACGATCATTTGGCCAATTTACTTCCTGTGCTGGGGTATGAAACGTGGTGATTGGTCAGGCCTGGGTAACACTCCTATCCCTGGAGCTGGGATGGAATCATGCCCTCCTGAAACATGTGTACTGAATGGGGCAGGGGTGTTCCCCAAAATAAAAATGGGGTGCTTTTGCCAGAAACATGAGAAATGGATTAGAGGGAAGCAAAAACAGCATTTGTACAGAAGTGCCAGGCACCACTAGTTCTTCTATGAACATTTCAATTAATCTTCACAACAATCCAAAGAAAATCCACTCCACCAATGAGAAAACCGAGGCTTGGGGTGGTTGAGTGACTTGCCTGAGTTTACATAGCTCACGAGGACTGGAGGGAGACTCTCACCCTGGCAGTTTGATTTTAGAGTTTTCCTCCTGTAAAACGTTTTTAAAAAGAAATGCACACAGTAAAAATTCCAAACAGTGCAAAAGGATGTACAGTGACAAAGTAGTTATACTTCAAGCGCTGGCTGTGAGCACCCCCTTTCACTCCTGCCCCCTAATCATCCACTCCTGAAGTCCTACTTTGAAGCTTCATTATGCTGATCCAGAATAGTCTTTAGTCTAGGGCTAGCGTGCCCCCACTTCTGAGTATTCTACCCAATGCCCCGCGTATTATGAGGTCTTTCGTCTCTGCCTGTTGGGAACACAACTTATTTCCAGCCCTATGTGATATCTGCAAATTGCTTGGCTGCCTGTTCTCCAGTGGTCCTTTCCCAGCTGCAGGTAGCTGCTTCTTACACATGTGCCAATCAGCACCCAGGCCCAGACCATAGGGGACCCCTCTGCCAATCACTGGAGCGCTTCTGTATGCAGCTTTCTCTTCTCTGATTCTTGGCTCTGCAAATTTTGTTGCTTTGGCCACCCTGAACTGCAATCTCTGTCTTCTTAATTCAGGGAGACCACTGAGCTCTGCCTCAGTTCCTCCTCCCTGCATCGTGGCCTGGAAGCAAACTTCAGGCCGTAAGCTGAGGTTATTGTAGGACTCTCCTCTCTTGTTTCCCTTCTCTTACCTTCTCTTAGTAGTCCTGTACTGTTGATGCTCAGTGTCTTAGAACCATTGTTTTATTTTGTCTGTTTTTTTTTTTAAGTTGTTTTGCAAGGCAAGAGGATAAATCTGTTCTCTATCACTCCATTGTGGCCAAAAATAGTGTTACTTTTACTAGTTTTTTTTTTTTAATCCTTCCAGAGATATTTTTATTTGGCAAATGGGCTCACTGCCCAATGTGCACAGAAGCTAATCACTATGGCAGTGGCTTTTGAGAAAGGAAAGGCTTCATCACAAAATCAGTCAGCAAGGAGACACGAGTGGCCTTAAATCTGTCTCCATCATTTGGGGTCTAAGTTTTAAGGGATTAGAGGGAAAGAGAAAGGATTTAGGAATTATTTTATTTTATTTTATTTTATTTTTTGAGACGGAGTTTTTGCCCTTGTTGCTCAGGCTGGAGTGCAATGGCACGATCTCAGCTCACTGCAACCTCCGCCTCCCAGGTTCAAGCAATTCTCCTGCCTCAGCCTCCCGAGTAGCTGGTATTACAGGTGCCCACCACCACGTCCGGTTAAGTTTTGTATTTTTAGTAGAGATGGGGTTTCACCATGTTGGCCAGGCTAGTCTCGAATTCCTGACCTTGTGATCTGCCTGCCTTGGCCTCCCAAAGTGCTGGGATTACAGGCGTGAGCCACCACGCCTGGCCAGGATTTAGGGATGTTAAATTGGCAGGGTCTGGTTGGAGGGCTTCAAATTTGACCATTTGTGGTAAGGGATGCTGAAGCAGATTTTAGCACCGGATCTTCCAGGTCAATGGACTCCTTGCTTCTGAAAGAGTTCTGGTGTTCAGGTTCTGGTCATGTCCCAGTTTCCTTGGTTCTGAGGGGAGGAATTGTTGATCTTAGGTGTTTTTAGAGGCAAAGTCTTTTTTGGTTGCATGCACTTGCAGTTTCTGGCTCTGTTGTACCTAAAAGGTAACTGGACATTTTGTTAACAGAATAGGTCCAGTTTGGGCTGGTCCCATGGTTACAATATTCTCTGCATAAACAAGCATATATATCTCCTGTTCTTTCTACAAATACCCTTTGCTACAGTACTGTTTTGCACCTTATTTTTGTCACTTATTATCTTAGAGATTGTTCCATATAGCTTGACCTCATTCTTTCAAAGGTAGAGCCTGCCCTCCTAACCCCTCCTCAATTCTGCCTCAGGGAATGACAGCTTCGCTATTATTGGTTATAACTGATGCTTGGTAAATAGTTGACGAGTTGAATAAATTATGTTGAAACTGCACCCAGGTGGCTGGATTCTCATGTTCTGATGACTGGAGGAAACGGGTGCTCTATTTTCAGTTTGGGGTCCTTTGTCTTCCAGGTGGTTCAGTCCCCTCCTTTCACTCTTCTTCAGGGGTTTTTCTCCCATCTTGGTCTGTGGTAGACTGAGGCATAGAAATAGTTAAGCCTCAGTTCTTGTCTCTTTTCTCCCATTTCATAAGAATTCAATTTACAGGACAAATCCCATCCATTGTATTAAAAGAGGCACACCTGTTTGAAGAAGCACTAGAAGGCAATATGAAAATGTGCCTGGGTCTCAGAGCCTGGTGTCCAGATGCCCAGCACATGCATTTTGGGTAAATTTGGGGTTCACTTGTGTCTTGTGTGATTATTACCTAGCCCCTTGTAATGAATTGAATTATATTTTTCCCCCAAATTCATATTTTGAAACCCTAACCTCCAATATGACTGTATTTGGGGATAGGACCTTTGAAGAGGTGATTAAGATGATATGAGGGCTTAAGGGTGGGGCCCTAGCCCAATAGGACTGGTGTCCTTATAAGAAGAGGAAGGGGCACTAGGTGTGCTCACATACAGAGGAAAGGCCAGATGAGAGCACAGCCAGAAGATGGCCCACAAGCCAGGGAGGGAGGCCCCAGGAGAAACCAAAACTGCTGACACCCGGATCTTGGGCTTCCAGCCTCCAGAACTGTGAGAAATAAATTTGTTATTTAAGTCACCCAGTCTGTAGTAGTTGATTACGGCAACACTAGCAAACTAATATTCTACCCACCCTAAAAGGCCCAACCTTTTAATACCATTACAATGGGGATTAAGTTTTTTTTTTTTTTTCTTTTTTGAGACAGGATCTCACATTGTCACCCAGGCTGGAGTGCAGAGGTGTGATCTCGGCTCACTGCAACCTCCACCTCCTGGGTTCAAGCGAAACTCCTGCCTCAGCCTCCTGAGTAGCTGGGATTACAAGTGCACACCAACATGCCTGGCTTTTTTTTTTTTTTTTTTTTGTATTTTTTTGGCAGAGACAGGGTTTCACTATGTTAGCTAGGCTGGTCTCTAACTCTTGGCATCAAGTCACCTGCCTGACTTGGCTTCCTAAAGTGCTGGGATTACAGGTGTGAACCACCCCAGGCCTGGTCAGGAATTAAGTTTAACATGAGTTTCTGAGGGGACAAACATTCAAACTGTAGTACTTAGATAAGCTTGTTCTTCTTTTGCCTCAGTTTCCTCACTTATAAATACCCAGGGGATTGCTGGGTCATATAGTAAGTGAATATTTAACTATACAGGAAACCATCAGGCTTTTCAAAAGTGCTATATGATTTTGCATTTGTTTTTTTCTTTTTGTGGGGAGTCTCGCTCTGTCACCCAGGCTGGGGTGCATTGGTGTGATCTTGGCTCACTGCAACCTCTGGGTTGCAGCCTGGGCTCAAGCGATTCTCCACCTCAGCCTCCCGAGTAGCAGAGATTACAGGTGTGTGTCACAATGCCCGGTTAATTTTTGTATTTTTAGTAGAGATGGGGTTTTGCCATATTGGCCAGGCTGGTCTTGAACTCCTGACCTCAAGTGATCTGCCTGCCTCGGCCTCCCAAAGTGCTGGGATTACAGGCAGGAACCACCATGCCCAGCCCTGTTTTGCATTCCTACCAGCAAAGTATGAGATCTCCAGTTGCTCCCCATACTTGCCAACTCTTGGTACTGCTCTCTTTTTAATTTCAGCTATTCTAGTGGTGGTAGCAGTATTGTGTGGTTTTAATTTGCATTTTCCTAATGACAATGATGTTGAGCATGTTTTCATTTGCATATTTGCCATTTGTATTTCCTTTGTGAAGTATCTATTCAAATCTTTTGCTTATTTTTAATTGAGTTAATATCTTATTATTGAGCTACAAGAGTTCTTCGTATATACCAGATATAAGCCTTTTTGCAGATGTATGTATTGCACATATACTTTTTCTGTTTATGGTTTGCCTTTTTAAAAAATTCTGTCTTTCAAAGAATAGGAGGCTTTTATTTTGAGCTAGTCTGATTTATCCAAATATTTTTTCTTCTAGAGTACATGTTTCTATGTACTAAGAATTTTTGCCTTTACTAAGGTCACAAAATATTTCTCTTATGTTTCCTTCTAGTTTTTAATTTAGCTTTTACATTTAGGCCTATGGTCAATTTTAAGTAAATTTTCATTCATAGTGTGAAGCAAGTTTCAAGATGTATTTTTTGCTTGTGGATATTCAATTGTTCTAGCAACATTTGTTGAAAATCTTTTTCCATCGGATTACCTTGGCATTTTTGTCAAAAATCAATTGACCATATCTGAGTGGATCTATTTCTGGACTTTTTATTCTGTTTCATTGATCTATATGTCTATCCTATGTTAATAGCACGTTATCTTTATTGTTATAGCTTTATGGTAAATCTTAAAATAGTGTTGCTCTTACACTATTTTAGCATGTAGTGTAGGAGGTAGTCTGAATCCTCCAACTTCGTTCTTCTTTTTCAAAGTTGTTTTGGCTATTTTAAGTTCTGAGCATTTACATATAAATTTTATTATCACGCTGTCAATTTCTGGTAAGGAAAAACCTGGTGGCATTATGATGGAGATTACATTGAATCCCAATAGTTTAGGAAGTACTGATACCCTAATACTGAGTTTTCCAATCTGTAAAGATATATGTCATCACTTATTTGGGTCTTTTTTCTTCAGTGACTATTTTGTTGTTTTCAGTGTAGATGTTTAGCATACAGTAGCTCTCCCTTATCCATGGTTTCACTTTCCAAGGTCTCAGTTATCTCTCAAAATAAAAGATATTTTGAGAGAGAGAGACCGACCACATTCATGTAACTTTTATCATAGTATCTTGTTATAGTTATCCTATTTTTTAATTAGTCATTGCTGCTAATCTCTTACTGTGCCTATTTTATAAATTAAACTTTATCATATGTATGTATGGAAAAAACATAGTGTCTATAGAGTTCAGTACTATCCACAGTTTCAGGCATCCACTGGGGGTCTTGAACTATATCCCCTGTGGATAAGGAGGGACTACTGTATATTTTGTTAAGTTTATCCACCAGTGTTTTATATTTTTTGATGCTATTGTAAATGGTATTTGTGGTAACCAGCCTCCAGATTGTCCCCCAGTGATCCTTCCCTCCCGGTATTCACACCCTTGTATGGTCCCTCCTATCCCCCACATGGTACCAGGGTTGGTCTGTGTGACCAGGAGAATATGGCAGAAGTGATAGAATGCTACTTCTGAGACTAGGTGGTACAAAAAGACATAAAAGACATCATGTCTTCTTTGCTCTTGTTTGAATGCCTGTTCTAGAGGACACTGGGAGCAGCTCTATTGGGAGGTCTATGTGGAACTAGATTTTCCTCAACGAGGAAACTAGAACTTTCCTCAACGAGGAACTGAGGTCTCCATCAACATTGTGCAGGAGTCTTCTTGGAAGTGGATCCTCCAGCCCTGGTCAGGCCTTCAGATGTCAGCAGCCCTCGCTGACATCTGGACTACAACCTCAAGAGACCCTGAGCCAGGCCACCCAGTGAAGCTGCTCCCAGATTCCTGACTCTCTGAAGCTGTGTGAGATAAAAAATACAATGTTTATTGCTTTAAGCTGTCAATTTTTAAGGTAATTTATTATGCAATAATAAAGAACTAATACAGTATTGTAAAAAATTAATATCTTTTAAATTTTAATTTCTAATTCTTTGTTTCTGTCATGTAGAAATTATTAAAATATTGACCTCGTATCCTGTGTTCTTTCTAAAATCGGCTCTTTTGCAGATTTTAAAGGATTTCTACATAAGCAATCGTGTCATCTGTGACAAAGATGGTTTTACTTCTTTTGATATCTAGATGCCTTTTGTTTATTTTGCTGCATTAGTAAAGTGGTTAGGACCTTCAGTATAATGTTGAATAAAAGTGGTGAGAGCAAATGGTCTTACCTTGTTCTTGATCTTAAGGGAAAGCATCTAGTCTTTCCCCATAAGTGTAATGTTAGCTGTAAGTTTGCCAGAGATATCCATTATCAGATTGAGGATTTTTTTTTTTCCCTGTTCTTAGCTTACTGAGAACTTTTATTATGAACCATTTCCTAATACTTTTTCTGAACCAATGGAGATAATCATATGGTCTTTTTTTTGTTATGTTAATATGGTGAATTACATTGATTGACATTTGAATGTTAAGCCAGCCTTGCATTCCTAGGATATACCCCACTTGGTCATAATGTATGAATTGTCTTGGGAAATATTTGATGAATGCTTTTTTCTTTTCTATTATTTGGAGCACATCTGCATTTCACTTATCTGTCAGAGCCCAGGAGACTTTACTCCCTGTTAGCTGCTGCTTGGGGTCACACTGGTCCCATGGTGTCTGAAGCCTACATAAGTGAGCTTTGGTAACCCTCTGAGATCTTCAGGTGGAGTGCCCAGACTGAGACATGTGGGAATCTTGGTAGACTGGTGACAACATCTTGCCCTCCTTGAATCAGTGTATTTGTTCAAATGAAATGTTCAACTTCAATTTGGGGGAGGAGCTGAAAACTGGGAGAGTGAGTAGAAGAGTGGGGAAGGAAGACTACTGGTGGAATGTCAGTTTCCCTGTCCTTCAACCAATTTAGCCCCTGCCTGAGATGAATGTCCTGAGGATAACTGGCCCCATTGTCCTTAGAAGGCAGCTTCTGTTGATACTCAAATATTCTTCCAGTCTAGAAGAAGAAAAGCAGAAATTTAAACAAAAATTTAAGCAAAAAAGGGTTTTATTGATGGCAGTTTTACAGAACCTTGGGCATATGCTGGAGAATCAGAAAATGTATAGGAACCAGAGAAGAGTCACATTAGCATGTCGCTGTGGATCCTGCCATCCCCGGACCTCACCATAACATGTTGGGGCCCTTGAGTTTGCAGTGGCTGGTGCATCATCTCTGACATCTTTGATTTGCTCCATGTCTTGACATCACTTCCTTCCGTGATTCAGGGTTCCATGTAGAAGCATCCAATTGGCCAAGCCTGGGTCAGTCTCTCAGGCCATTGAAGAATGGGAGAGGGAATATCTGCCCCTCAGATTTCTATAGTGAGATATGGGCCCCTCCTTAAAATAAGGAGAATAGTTAGATTGCGGCCTCCCTAATTTGACAAATATCCACTATGAAAGCACAGCCTTTAGGGGTCTTAGCCACATATCCAGGATCATTTTACAATATTCCTTCAACCCTTACTCTACATTTCCTGAGAAGAGTTTTGAGAAGTACATTTTCCCCTCCATCTCCTTGTTTCCAGTGACATACTAGCACCCTTGTGATGTTTGGTGCACCTTTCCTTATGCGCTGGTGCTCCGGGCACCTGCCTGGCAGACTCACCCCTTAATCTGACTCTGGACTATCTTTTCATAGTGCTTTGAGCTCAGTGGGGTTTGATCAATATTTTTCGAAAAACAAGTGTCCTCCTTGGGACTCCAGGCAGATGGATATGACACAGTACAATAATTAGTTTTCACTAAAGAGCAATGAGGCTATGGGGAGTCTGTCTTCGGCCTGCCTGTGGGCTGGGGTGAGTATCCACATGCTCTGAGTAGGGAGACTGAGCTCTGGGACTCTAGAAGGGAAACTGTCAATGGATGAGATGATAGAAAAGAGCCTGGGTGTCTCCACTGAGTCCCAAACAGCTGCCAACTTCTCAAGGTTAATTAGTTGAAAAGGGCTAGAACCTCTGGGCTTTCTCCTGTATGCAGTCTGCTGTGGGTCTTGGAGTCTGTGAAATAGCTAGTGAGCTGACTAAAGAAATACAGTCTCTCTTCTGTTCTCTCCCCATTTCATTTTTTATTATCATCCCTTATCTGCATCTCATCTAGACTGGGACAATCAGTTGACAAAAGAATTCTACTTTAAAACAAGTGCACTCAGGTATTTATAGTAAGGAAATGTGACTGAACGAACTAGCTGCTAAAAATAGAAGGTCTGACTTAATCCATTCAGGAATATTGTGGCCCAGTGTGTTTAGGGATAAATCAGTTCAGATCTAATATTTAGAAAACTTATCCTAGATTTGGATGGTTGACCTGTCGTGAAAAAACGCTCTAGATTTTTCCAGATTGGTAGCAATGCTGGGATGGGCTTTGCATGAAAAAACCTTGACTCTTAGCCTGGGCACCAGGAGATCTAAAGTGTGTTCCAATTTTACTAGACAAAAATTGGCCCAAATACTCTAAACTTTGCACTATATCAATTTCAGTAAGGCTTGCTGAGATCATAAGGGAGATTTGGGGCTCTGACTTACATTTGGGGAATACTATCTCTCTGTCAATTTTCTGTTTGATGCTCATTTAATTTTCCCACATGTGTATGTTCCTTGAACGTCTAAACAAATGTACAACATTTATTGAGTATTATAGGTGCTATGCACATGCTAGGCCCTTCTCATGCTATTTATTTAAGCCTCCCCATAACCATGATACATGCTTTCAATTTTGCCATTATAGAAACTGAGTCTGAGCTAGAATTTTCCAAAGCCAAGTTACTCGTGAATATTAGATTGAGATCTGAACTCATATTTAGCATTAGAGACAGACATCGAGTCTTGCCATATTTCTGCAGACATTTTATTCTGGGCTGTGTACCTACAGACCCTCAATAAATGTTTATTTATGATGAAGCCTTTCTTGACTAACTCTCTCATCATTCCCTCCTCCTTTGAGCTCAAACAGCACAACTATACTGTTCAACTTCATGTATATTTTATATCATCCATCATATCAGTTAGGAATGTGTTAAGTTGCAAGGAAGAAAACCCCAAGCAATGTTGTGGTTTTAAAAAAAGGATGCATAAAAACCAAATAGTCCAATTAAAAAATGGGCAAAGGGCCTGAATAGACATTTTCTTCCAAATAAGACATACAAATGGCCATAGGTCTAGGAAAGGGTGTTTAGCATCACTAACCATCAGGGAAATACAAATGTAAACCATGATGAGATATCACCTCATCACTGTCAGGATGGCTATTATCAAAAAGACAAGAGAGAAATATTGGGAAAAGTGTAGGGAAAGAGAACCCTTGTATACTGTTGGTGTGAAAGTAGATTGGTACAACCGATACAGAAATAGTATGGAAGTTCCCCCACAAATGAAAACAAGAACTACCATATGATCCAGAAGGTATATACCTAAAGGAAAGGAAATTAGTACCTTGAAGAGACATCTGTACCCCCATGTTCACTGAAGCACTATTCACAATATCCAGGATGTGGAAGCAATGTAAGTGTCTATCCATGGGTGAATGAATAAAGAAAATGTGATATATAAAATGGAATATTGGCCGGGCATGGTGGCTCACACCTGTAATCCTAGCACTTTGGGAGGCTGAGGCAGGTGGATCACCTGAGGTCAGGAATTCAAGACCAGCTTGGCCAACATGACAAAACCCTGTCTCTACTGAAAAAAAAAAAAAAAATACAAAAAATTAGCCGGATGTGGTGGCGGGCACCTGTAATCCCAGCTACTTGGGAGGCTGAGGCAGGAGAATTGCTTGAACCTGGGAGGTGGAGGTTGCAGTGAACTGAGATTGCGCCATTGCACTCCAGCCTGGGCAACAGAGCGAGATTCTGTCTCAAAAAAATAAATAAATAAATAAAAATAAAAGGCCGGGCACAGTGGCTCATGCCTGTAATCCTAGTACTTTGGGAGGTTGAGGAGGGCGATTGCCTGAGCTCAGGAGTTCAAGACCAGTCTGGGCAACATGGTGAAACCCAGTCTCTACTAAAAATACCAAAAATTAGCTGGACATGGTGGCATGTGCCTGTAGTCCCAGCTACTCAGGAGGCTGAGGCAGGAGAATTGCTTGAACCCAGGAGGCGAAAGTTGCAGTGAGCCAAGACCGTGCCATTGCACTCCAGCATGGGCGACCAAGCAAGGCTTCGTTTCGGGAAAAAAAAAAAAAGTATATTATTCATCCTTAAGAAAGGAATTCTGCCATTTGCAACAACATGGGTAAACCTGGAGGACATCATGCTAAGTGAAATAAGCCAGACCCAGAAAGAAATATTATACAATCTCACTTATATGTGGAATCTAAAATAGTTGAATTCATAGAAGCTGCAGAGATTAGAATGGAGGTTACCAGGGGCTGGAGGGTGGGGGAAATGGGGAGATGCTGGTCGAAGGGAACAAACTTTCAGTTATAAGAGGAAAATGTTCTGGGGACTTAATGTACAGGATGGGTGGTAATGAATTTGACTGTGCTAATCATTATACAGTATACACATAAATCATTACATCATATACCTTGAATATATTTAATCTTCATTTGACAAATATATTTGTCAAATAAGGAATATTTGTCAAAATAGTTTAAAAAATGGCTGCAAATTCTTTGACACCCCTCCAATTGAGAGGTGGGGGTCCATGTCTCCTCCCCTTGAATCTGGGGACTCACTGGCCAACTGAGTACCACAGAAATGATACTACATGACTTCTGCATGAGTCTAGGTCATAAAACACCATGCAAATGACTTTTTTATGTCACCAAGTTTTAGAGTAGCTTGTTACACACCAAAAGTAACTGGAACACCCAAGGAACAGTAGTTTACAGCAAAAGAAGTACATGAATGTATGTATTTAATATAGCTGGAGATTCAGAGGTGGGCTCTTGTTGGCATTAGTTCACTGTTGAACAGTGTCATCAGGGACCCAGGCTCTTTCCACATGCTCAGGTTGTCATCCTTCATACAATGGCTTCTGTCCTCATGCTTGTTGCTTCATAGTTCGGCATAATTGCTGTAGCTCCAGGCATTGTGTTTGCATTCAAGTTAGAAAAAAGGACAGCTAGAGCCAGCCTCATCTCTATGATTTTATTAGGAAAGCAAAAGCTTTCTCAGATGTTCCCCAGATGTTCACTTGCATCTAATTGGCTAGAATTTTGTCATATGACCATCCTTAATGGGAAGGGAGGCTGAGAAAAATGAGTATTTACCTGGGCACATTGCTGTCCTAAACACAATCTGGGTTTGCTTAGCAAGGACACAGGACAACATAAATATTATGTGGGGAAGACCAGTGTCTGGCACATACATCAAATGTTTTACTTGTTTTCTGGTTGGCTCCACTAAATGGCCAGTCTTTAACAGAGACAAACCCTATTACTTCTCTGGAATGCTTGTTAGCATCTAATATAGCACCGAGAATGTAATTTCTGTTTACTGTGTTCAATTGTTGAAAAAAAAGGAAGATATTTTCAGAGCAAAGGTCTTTACATTTTTTTCCTTGCATAGCTCTTGAAAAAATTTTGAAAGACAATGTACCCCCTTGTATATTTTAAACTTGATATCTACTTTTTAAATTGTAACTATACATAGTTGAAAAGGATATAATATTTGGCATATTGTAAATACTGACATTTAAAAATGAACCTATTACATTGTTCTTTTATATGTTCCCAATGAAAGCCATATATATGTATAAAATAGTAATCTGATACTGCTACCTTCTATTTAAAAAGACACAAACAAGCTTTTCTTTAGTAGTTATAAATTTTCCCATCATTCCTTTTTTCTCCTTGAACTTGTATTTTCATTCCACTTTCCCTACCAAATTTTATCCTAATGTAATATATTTTATGCTTGAAAGTGTTTTATTGATTTCTGCATCATTCTTCTCTGCAGCAAAAACGTGCATATAAATTGAAATAACATTTTAAAACATTTCATGTGACTTAAAGGCTCTGAGTATTGAAAAATTTCTTCTGGATTGAATTATGAAAATTATTACTACTACACAATTGAGAAAAACAATATAACTATATTATATATAATTATTAGACACAAAAAGTGAAATTACATTGGAAACCCATCTGCTATGAGATGGGTAGGATTTTTAAAAACTGTTTCATATATCTGTGGGCGAATATTACTTATTGCTAGAATGAGACGAACGTTGGCATCAATTACAATTCTATTTTTTGTTTATTAAGACACAAGTGCTGAAAATGTTGCTCACATAAGTAGGTGGAAATGTTAGCAATATCGATACATTTGAATTATTTGAGCTGCTTTCAAGTCATATATTTAAAAATCACGGTGATCTATCATCAAAAATTATTTTTAATCATCTATCAACTTACAGATCAATTAGGGCTTCCTTCAATTATGTAGGAACCACTCGACTTGGAAAAGAACTTGTTGCCCTGTCATTTGAGCTGTTCACTTGCAAATGGATTTGCTATCTAATCATTGTTCACAACCTCAGTATTTCCATTTATTCTCTGTTAGAGCCCTGGAAGTTTATATTCCATGATGCATTGTATTAAGATTTGGGATAGCTGAGAACTGTGGCTTTCTTTTGTTACGTGGGAGAAGGGCTCCTGTGGAAAGAGAAGGCAGGGAAAGAGAATTTGCTTCATGTCCCCTTTGCAGGCAGATCAGTTTGAGGAGAACCTGTAGGAAAACTGAGAATCTGGAAACTGAGCCTCACAAATCTATTCATGCCCCCAAACCAAGTCTGCTTGTACCCACTAGGGTATGAGTACTCCATTTAGACTGCTGTTCCAGAGGATGTTGAACTCATAGAGATGTTAACACTTTTGCAGAGGATGGATTTGCTTGAGTTTCCCTTCTGGTATAGTGGCTTTCACTTAATGTGCTGCTCTGTGCTAAGTGCCTAAAAGATAAGGTCTCATTGAGTCCTTAGAACAACCTTAAGAGGGAGGAATCATTATCCCTATTTTGCAGATGCAGGGGGGCTAAGGGAAGTGGCAGCCAGCAAGTGCCAAAGCTGGGGTTCAAACCCAGGGCTGTGAGAATTGCAGAGCCGGAGCTCTTCAGCCATTGTATTAAACTGTACCTTTCTTTAGGTACTGTGAGCATGGCTCTTCATACCAGGTGTTGCCTGGACTGTTGTTGCTGCTGTTGTTGCTGCTGCTGCTGGTGGTGGTTTTCTGTCTCTTTCTTGGCGAGTTTCTCTAAAGCAATGGTTCTCAAACTATGGTGTGCATCAGGATCAGCTGGAGGCTTTAAGACACAGATGGCTGGGCTGCGCGTCCAGAGTTTCTAATTCAGTAGGTCTGATTCAAATGCTGAGAATCTGCATCTCCAAGTCCCCAGGTTTGGGAACCACACTTTGAGAAACACTTCTCTAAAGAATGTCCAGCCTCATGGGAGAGAGTCCCTTTTCTAATGCATTTGGGGACTTTATATATATATATATATTTTTTTTTTTTAAATTATACTTTAAGTTCTAGGGTACATGTGCACAACGTGCAGGTTTGTTACATATGTATACATGTGCCATGTTGGTGTGCTGCACCCGTTAACTCGTCATTTACATTAGGTATATCTCTAACGGCAACAAAAGCCAAAATTGACAGATGGGATCTAATTAAACTAAAGAGCTTCTGCACAGCAAAAGAAACTACCATCAGAGTGAACAGGCAACCTACAGAATGGGAGAAAATTTTTTCAATCTACTCATCTGACAAAGGGCTAATATCCAAAATCTACAAAGAACTCAAACAAATTTACAAGAAAAAAACAACCCCATCAAAAAGTGGGCAAAGGATATGAACAGATTTTTTTTTTTTTATTTCTTTTAGGGCTGAGATTTTCACCTGCCTAGAAATGAGTATGTATACATATGCACATTACATGCATATTTCAACATCTGAAACAACTTTGGAAAAAATTCATGCTACAGGAGTTTTTGCTGGAGATTTTTTGGGTGATTTTGTTCATGGGCATGCCTGCATTAGGGGGAAATTGTGCTGACATATTTTTATTCATTTATACTTTGTTCATGAAGGTCCTCTGTGTCTTTGCCAAGTTATTCCCTCTGTTTGGAGGGAATGTCCTTTTCCCCATGCTTCACCCATTGGTTTAATCTTCAAGACTCTTTTCAAGGTAATATCTCCTCTGTGAAGTTTCCTGGCGGAGTTAAGTCTCTTTCCAGAACTCCTCCATTCTGCATAGCATTCTACAGGTGTGATTGGCTTACACATTCTCTCTCCCATTGGTTGAGTTCAATGCTAGTAAACACTAAGTAAATAATAACACTTTGCTGACATTAAATGGGTGTTTACTGTATGCTAGGCATTTGCTAAACACCTTACATATACTATTTCATTAAATGCCTACAACTACCTTATGAGGTAGATATTGTTGTCATCCCTCTTTCACAGTTGAGGAAACCAAGGCACAGAAGGGTAACTGCCAAGGGCACATAGCTTTTGAGGGGCATCTCCTTGTTGCAGTCCTGAGGTCCAGGGCTGAACCTCAGGCTTACAGCTTCCGAGTACTGATCTATCAGCCCATGAAGCTCATTGACACTGAGGTATATAATTCCTATCAAGAGAATGCTAGTCCATCAATTGGTATTGGGAGAAATGCCAAAGGGAATGGACATTCTGGGCAGTGTGTTCCCTCTCCTACAGCAGGTTTCTTAGAGGCCAAACCGTAGCCTCCATTTGACCATTCAGTACAAGTTCACACCAGGGAGTTAGTAACACATGTCCAATCTGTGGTGGTCTTGGGTTCAGATGATCTACTACTGTGACAAGGATATTGCTGGGAGCCGTAGGGCAAATCCTTGGGCATGGCAGCTTCATGGAGAACAGCAGGGACTCTGCAGCTAGCCTGGGGCAGTTTCACATTTCAGCTCTGCCACTTACCAGCTGTGTGACCTGTAAGTTACTCAGTTGCATAGTACCTGTTTCCTCTTCTGAACAAAGATGTTGATGATAATGAAGCCCATCTCATAGGCTTGTTGTAAGGGCTAAATTCATTAGCATAAGTAAAGAACTTAGGAGAGTGTCCAGATATAACCAGAACTGTGCAAATACTATTCACTATTGTGACTCTTTTTTAAAATTATTTTTATTTTTATTTTACTTTAAGTTCTCAAATACATGTGCAGAACGTGTTTGTTTGTTACATATGTATACATATGCCATGATGGTTTGTATACACGTGCCATGGTGGTTTGGAGCACCCATCAACCCGTCATCTAGGTTTTAAGCCCTCCATGCATTAGGTGTTTGTCCCAATGCTCTCCCTCCCCTTGCCCCCCACCCCACAACAGGCCCCAGTGTGTGATGTTCCGCTCTCTGTGTCCATGTGTTCTCATTGTTCAACTCCCACTTATAAGTGAGAACATGAGGTGTTTGATTTTATGTTCCTGTGTTAGTTTGCTGAGAATGATGGCTTCCAGCTTCATCCATGTCCCTGCAAAGGATATGAACTCATTCTTTTTTATGGCTGCATAGTATTCCATGGTGTATATGTGCCACATTTTCTTTATCTAGTCTATCATTGATGGGCGTTTGGGTTGGTTCCCAGTCTTTGCTATTTAAATAGTGCTTCAATAAACATATGTGTGCCTGTGTCTTTATAGTAGAATGATTTATAATCCTTTGGGTATATACCCAGTAATGGGATTGCTGGGTCAGATGGTATTTCTGGTTCTAGATCCTTGAGGAATTGCCACACTGTCTTCCACAATGGTTGAACTAATTTACACCCCGACCAACAGTGTAAAAGTGTTCCTATTTCTTCATAGCCTCGCCAGCATCTGTTGTTTCTTGACTTTTTAATGATTGCCATTCTAACTGGCATGAGATGGTATCTCTCATTATGGTTTTGATTTGCATTTCTCTAATTATCAGTGATGATGAATTTGTTTTCATATGTTTGTTGGCCACATAAATGTCTTCTTTTGAGAAGTATCTGTTCATACCCTTTGCCCACTTTTTGACGGGGTTATTTGTTTTCTTCTTGTAAATTTGTTTAAGTTCTTTGTAGATTCTGGATGTTAGCCCTTTGTCAGATGGATAGATTGCAAAAATTTTCTCCCATTCTGTAGGTTGCCTGTTCACTCTGATGATAGTTTCTTTTGCTGTGCAGAAGCTCTTTAGTTTAATTAGATCCCATTTGTCAGTTTTGACTTTTGTTGCAATTGCTTTCAGTGTTTTAGTCAAGAAGTCTTTTCCCATGCCTATGACCTAAATTATATTCCCTAGGTTTTATTCTAGGGTTTTTATGGTCTTAGGTTTTACATTCAAGTCTTTAATCCATCTTGAGTTAATTTTTGTGTAAGGTTAAGGAAGGTGTCCAGTTTCTGTTTTCTGCATATGGCTAGCCAGTTTTCCCAGAATCATTTATTAAATAGTGGAATCCTTTACCCATTGCTTGTTTTTGCCAGGTTTGTTGAAAATCATATAGTTGTAGATGTGTGGTGTTATTTCTGAGGTCTCTGTTCTGTTCCATTGGTCTATATATCTGTTTTGGTACCAGTACCATGCTGTTTTGTTTACTGTAGCCTTGTAGTATAATTTGAAGTCAGGTAGTGTGATGCCTCCAGCTTTGTTGTTTTTGCTTAGGATTGTCTTGGCTATACAGGCTCTTTTTTGGTTCCATATGAAGTTTAAAGTTTTTCTAATTCTGTGAAGAAAGTCAATGGTAGCTTGATGAGAATAGCATTGAGTCTATAAACTACTTTGGGCAGTATGGCCATTTTCAAGATAATACTGATTCTTCCTATCCATGAGCACAAAATGGTTTTCCATTTGTTTGTGTCCTCTCTTATTTCCTTGAACAGCGGTTTGTAGTTCTCCTTGAAGAGATCCTTCACATCCCTTGTAAGTTGTATTCCTAGGTATTTTATTCTCTTTGTAGCAATTGCGAAGCAGTCTCTGTGGCACAACCGGTTAGTGTGTTCGCTATTGTGGCTCTTAGCATTGTATCCCCAGTGTCCATCAGAGGCCTACCACTGAGTAGGTACTCAATACATATTTCTGAATGAATGAATGAATGAATGATTTATTTGACTAGAAATTTGTAAGAGTTTACCAAAGTTTACTTGAGAACAGTGGCTTTTAATTTCTTTTTGACAATAATCTACAGTAAATGAATGCATTTTATTATTATTATTATTTTCCCTAGAGCTGATGTATTTTTAAAAATATTATTTATCTTTTTTCATTTTCTTTTTTTATATTTTAAATTAAGACCTAGCATACACATACACACAGAGACATTTCATGAAACAATACTCACCATTACTACATGTGATGCAGTCTTCTACTTTCTTTTCTTTTTTTTTTTTTTTGAGAATGAGTCTCGCTGTGTTGCCTAGGCTGGAGTGCAGTGACAGGATCTCAGATCACTGGAATCTCTGCCTCTGGGTTGAAGCGATTCTTCTGCCTCAGCCGCTCAAGTAGCTGGGATTACAGGGGCATGCCACCATGCCTGGCTAATTTTTGTATTTTTAGTAGAGATGGGGTTTCACCATGTTGGCCAGGCTGGTCTCGAACTCCTGACCTCAAGTGATCCACCTGCCTCAGCCTTCCAAAGTGCTGGGATTACAGGTGTGAGCCACTGTACCCCGCCTAGTCTTCTATTTTCTATTCTATGCTATTTTAGTTTTTAAAAAGGCTGGTAACCTGCTAGTTGATTTTACTACCTATTAGGGAGTCAGGATCTATGGATATGTTAATATTAGCAGGAAGACTTTGCGTATTTTTGCTTCAACTTTCTTTTTTTCTTTTTTTAAGAGATCGGGTCTCACTATGTTGCCCAGGCTGGACTCTTGGACTCAAGCAATCCTGCCACTCCAGTCTTCCAAGTAGCTGGGACCACAGGCATGTGCACTATGCCTGGCTTTAAAGGACCTCGAAAGACAAACCCATTCCTCTCGTCTTTGTGTTCTTGGGCCCCATGTCCAGGTCAATAGAGACTGTTTCTCATTTCTCCCGTGTTGCGCATCTCATGGCCTGGGCTGGCCCTGAAGTCCGTACATCTTTCCAGGGCCCATGAATGGGACTCTTCCATGAAGCTCCGATTTTCCAGGACAGGATAGACTAGAGCTGTGGCCTAAAAGTAACTGCGTCAAAGGCTTCGTCCCTCTTTGGCAAAGTTTGAACTTGTCTAAAGAAGTGCCATCTTCTCTTTAAGACCTCTTGGTCTTCATTTGAACACTTTTGCCTAACAATGTCCAGCATCTCGTGTGGAGATGGTCTTGGTCTTTCCTTGCCCCTCGGGCCACCCAGCTTTAATTTGCCACCACTTCTCCTTCTGCGTGGGCTGCTGGCTCCTGGGCTCCAATTCTGTGCAAGGAAAGCCTTTGGCTGCATTTAGCCTGGATTCCTGAGTTTTCTATGACCAGCAAGCGTGAGGAGGAAAATGCGTTCTGGGGCTGGAGAATGGTGATGGGGCAGGATGGGCTTTGGTTGTAGAGGAAAAGGCTGAGTGGAGCGTGTCCTGATGTGTGTTTAGATCTGTATAGGCCCTGGGCAAAGGGGTGCTCTAAAACCAGAAAAGCATGAGTTCTGTTAGCCACCCAGCGTTGTGCTTCCCTTTCTCTGGTGCATGTTAAGGACAGAATGTTTAGAAATTTTCTGTAGCCACCAGCTTGGTTCTTTTCAAAGCTTGCATATAAATGTCACATGTGATCTTAGTTCAAGTCAATAGAGAGGAAGGGAAAAGCCTGCAGGGCCAGGTGAAGCTTGCTTTGTTCCAGGTAACTCTTTTTTTTTTTTTTTGAAACAGAGTCTCTCTCTGTCGCCCAGGCTGGAGTGCAGTGGCGCAGTTTTGGCTCACTGCAACCTCCGCCTCCTAGGTTCACGCCATTCTCCTGCCTCAGCTGCCCAAGTAGCTGGGACTACAGGTGCCTGCCACCACGCCCGGCTAATTTTTTGTATTTTTAGTAGAGACAGGGTTTCACTGTGTTAGCCAGGATGGTCTCGATCTCCTGACCTCGGGATCCACCTGCCTTGGCCTCCCAAATCCGCCTGCTGGGATTACAGGCGTGAGCTACCGTGCCCGGCCTGTTCCAGGTAACTCTTAATGGGACAATAATAATACTATTAACTCCCTCTGCTATTTATTCAGCATCTCTACGCTTTGTCACTGTAGATTCTGCTTGCTGGCTCAAACTGGTGGCTGTGCCTCTGCTCCACTGCTCCTGGTCCCACAGCCTCTATTCATCTTTGTTGTTTAAACATTTTAAACTCTATTTCATTGTTTCTTAGAAATGCCAAAGCCAACCTTCTTGAACTATGGCCATTTAGGGCTCTTGTTTTTTCTGCCTTAAGAAGGTGAATACCTCCATCTGCCTTCCTGCACACCTTTTGTCCCTTTGTTCTCCATCTCTTTTAAAAAATGTTAGAGTGTCAGCGTATCCCTCAAAGACTCAGTAATGCAGACTCCTGTGATTTGCTGCTTTGACATGTGCTCACATATTCCAAGTGTTCCCTAGCCTATTTGTTGTCAGTAGTTATTTTTGCAGTCTTCATTACTTCCTATTTGTCTAAAATGTATTTCTTAGTCCCTTCCCTTCCCCTTCTCTTCTTCTGTACTTTCCCTATTATAGCTGTGGGTCACAGACATTTGGATTTCATGGAGTAAAAGTTAAAAAAGAAGGCTGAGTGCAGTGGCTCACACCTGTAATCCCAGCACTTTGGGAGGCTGAGGCGGGTGGATCACTTGAGGCCAGGAGTTCAAAACCAGCTTGGGCAACATAGCGAGACCCCCGTCTCTGGAAAAAAAAAAAAAAAAAAAAAAAAAAAAGATTAGGCAGGCATGGTGGTATGTGCCTGTAGTCTCAACTACCAGCTTCTTAGGGTGTTGAGGTCAAGGATCACTTGAGCCCAGAGTTCGAGGCTGCAGTGAGCCATGATTGCACCACTGCACTCCAGTTTGGGCAACAGAGTAAGACCCTGTCTCAAAAAAAAGACAACTACCACCTACGTTTACCATCATTTCATAAAAGAAGTTGCTCAATGTGGTCCTAGAAGGATGTCAGTTGCCCTTGTGGAGATGTGCTTTCATTGAAGCTTTTTGGTTCTTTTGGTGTGATCCAGGTCTGACTCTTCCGATCCCAGTTCAGTGCAATCTCTTAGCACCTACTGCATGCTCAGCACTGTAGTGGACACAAAAGAAGAACTGGACTTTTGTCGAAAGACTTTTGCCTTTACCCTCAGGGACACATGCGTTTCCTGAGAGAGGACACATGACAAGCAGCTGTGCAAGACTGCAACTTTTGGGTATACCTTCCTACAAGACTGTGCACTTCTTCTTCTTCTTCTTTTTTTTTTTTTTTTTGAGATGGTGTTTTGCTCTTGTTGCCCAGGCTGGAGTGTAATGGCATGATCTCAGCTCACTGCAACCTCCTCCTCCCGGATTCAAGCGATTCTCCTGCCTCAGCCTCCTGAGTAGCTGGGATTACTGATATGTGCCACCATGCTCAGCTTATTATTATTATTATTTTTTGTATTTAGTAGAGATGGTGTTTTACCATGTTAGGCTGGTCTCAAACTCCTGACCTCAGGTGATCCACCCACCTTGGCCTCCCAAAGTGCTGGGATTATGCCAAAGACTGTGAACTTCTTCTTCTTCTTTTTCTTTTTTTTTTGAGACAGAGTCTCCCTCTGTCGCCCAGGCTGGAGTGCAATGGTGTGATCTCGGCTCACTGCAAGCTCCGCCTACTGGGTTCACACCATTCTGCTGCCTCAGCCTCCCGAGTAGCTGGGACTACAGGCGCCCGCCACCAGGCCCGGCTAATTTTTTGTATTTTTAGAAGAGACAGGGTTTCACTGTGTCTTTCACTTTCGATGGTCTCGATTTCCTGACCTCGTGATCCGCCTGCCTTGGCCTTCCAAAGTGCTGGGATTGCAGGCATGAGCCACTGCACCCAGCTGACTGTGAACTTCTTACAGGAAAGGACTGTATCCTATATGTGTCTACATGTGGTGCTGCACCAGCACGGTGTCTGATGTATCATATGTGCTCTATTGATGTTTGCTCACTCAAAATGAATTACAGGACATGATGAGGTTTGGATCTGTATCCCCAACCAAATCTCATGTTGAATTGTAATCCCCAGTGTTGGAGGTGGGGCCTGGTGGGGGGTGACTGGATCACGGGAGTGGAGTTCTCATACGTGGTTTAGCACCATGCCCTCTTGGTACTGTATAGTGAGTGAGTTTTCACAAGATCTGATTGCTTAATAGTGTGTAGCATCCCCGTCCCCCCGCCGCCTCCTGCTCCCACCATGTGAAAGCCTGGTTCCCCCTTTTCCTTCCATCATGGTGGTGAGTTTCCTGAGGCTTCCCCAGAAGCCAAGCAGATGGTCAACATCATGCCTCCTATACCGCCTGTGGAACCGTGAGTCAATTAAACCTCTTTTCTTTATAAATTACCCAGTCTGGCTGGGCATGGTGGCTCATGCCTGTAATCCCAGCACTTTGGGAGGCTGAGGTGGGTGGATCACTTGAGGTCAGGAGTTCAAGACCAGCCTGACCAACATGGCAAAACCCCATCTCTATTAAAAATACAAAAGATTAGCCAAGCATGGTGGTGGACACCTGTAATCCCAGGTACTTGGGAGGCTGAGGCAGGAGAATTGCTTGAACCTGGGAGGCAGAGGTTGCAGTGAGCTGAGATTGTGCCACTGCACTCCAGCCTGGACAACAGAACCAGACTCTGTCTCCCAATAAATAAATAAATAAATAAATAAATACCCAACCCAGTTTCAGGTATTTCTTTCTAGCAGTGTGAGAATGAATTAATATAGGACAGTACAAGATAAAAGACA
Source organism: Nomascus leucogenys (assembly GCF_006542625.1). NCBI lineage: Eukaryota > Metazoa > Chordata > Mammalia > Primates > Hylobatidae > Nomascus > Nomascus leucogenys. The sequence continues at coordinate 27,527,405 of NC_044402.1, read as the reverse complement.
TATAGCTGCTTAACCGAAGTCAATCATGTATCAATAATGGATAATACAGTACCATGAATGGTAGGATAGAGTGGGAAGAGGAGGAATCATCACTGACTTAAGTTGGCAGGAAGACTTAATGGAAGCAGGTGGTGAGATTTGAGATGGGCCCTCAGGAAAAAGTAGAATTTGGCATGAGCTGGCAGTAACTACTGGGTTCCTACTGAAAAGCAGCCTGGGGACCAGGTAATAATATTCAGGAACGGCTATGTCTTTGTTTTGCAAGCTAATCTTTCTTATTTGGAGTTTATAGGATGATGACAGACACCAAATAACCATTTAGGCAGTGGTTTGAAATTGGGAGAGGACATTTGGCAATGTCTAGAGACATTTTTAGTTGTTACACCTGGGGAAAGGGTGCTACTGGCAAATAATAGTGGCATATGGGAGAGGCTAGGCATGCTGCTAAACATTTTACAATACAGAGGACAGCCGCTGCCTCACCCCCAAACGAAGAATGGACTGGCTCAAAATGTCAGCGGTGCCATAGTTTAGAAACCCTGATTTAGGGAGATTGATAAGAAAAAGGAAATAATTCCGGGCGCAGTGGCTCATGCCTGTAATCCCAGCACTTTGGGAGGCCAAGGCAGTTGGATCATCTGAGGTTAGGAGTTCGAGACCAGCCTGGCCAACATGGTGAAACCTCATCTCTACTAAAAATACAAAAATTGGCTGGGTATGATGGCACGTGCCTATAGTCCTAGCTACTCGGGAGACTGAAGCAGGAGAATCGCTTGAACCTGGGAGGCAGAGGTTGCAGTGAACTGAGATTGTGCCATTGCACTCCAGCCTGGGCAACAGAGTGAGACTCTGTCTCAAAGAAAAAGGAAATGAATATGGCGTTATCAGTAGCATTTCATGATCACAAATAGTGCCTGGAAGCCAAGGCTGCAATGATAGGATAACATTGCCCCTCTCCTTCTTTCCAAGGAACTTTTCCAACCATCTTCTTATTGTTCTCCTCCTCCTCCTCTTCTTTTTTTCTTATATTGCCATGTGTCCTTCCCCTTTCTTATCACCTCCTCTTTCACTTAATACCTCCTCCAGTACTTTTATTCATTGGCCTCCTGCAAGTCAAGGCCTCAGAGCTACCCAAAGAACTCTGGGAGGTCATTTGGGTAAAGCATTTGGAGCTGAACCCAGAGGCCTTGGCCCAAGGCATATCTTTACCTTTATGCCATCTAGACTTAAACTCCTTCTGTTAAGTCTCATGGATTATGAATCTATTCAGAGGGATACTTTTGGCTTTGTCAGTTCTAATGTATCAAGTACAAGTTAAACTTATTTTTACAAGGGCATGATAATTGCATTTGTTTACCTTATGGCTGACAGCAGGGTATAGAGGTGAGTTTTCCAAAACACAGTTCCTGTAACATTAGTTCACTATATCTGAATAAGTATTCTCTGAAATAAAGAGTTCAGAAAAAATATTTAGGTGGGCATTTGTAACAGATATTTTAAATTGTAAACAGATTTTTTATTGCAAGACTTCTTAGAGCCATATGGACATTTTGAATTTCCTAGACGAAGAAGTACTATACTGAATTCTCAAACTTAATTGACTGTGGGACACATTTTGCAGAACACGTACCAATAACTTCGTTTGGGAAACGTTATTCCACTGTAACTGGAAAAGTATAGATTCTGGAGCTATGTCATCCTGACTTGAAATTTCTACCTCCACCATTGAGTAACTTGTTTCTTTGGGTAAGGTATTTAACTTTTTGAAGCTTGAGTTTCCTCATCGGGAAAACATAACCATAGGCAAATAATACTTCCCTCACAAAGTATTGGGGGTTACCTCCTAACCTCATGCTTCCATTGTTTCAGTCACATTGTTGTGCAATTTGTTGTTGACATGAAAGTCTTTCCGACCAAACTGAAATCATCCAGGACCTGGATGGTATCTTATGATTTTTGTATCCTCAGTTCTTCCCCCAATTCCTGGCACTCAATAACAGCTTATTGAATTAATCAATGGATAACATATGTAATGCACCTCGTGCAGTCTCAATGAATGTTAGTTCTCATCTGGCTCCTTCCTTTTCCCTTCTCATTGGGTAAAAACTTATTGGAAGAAGTATGAAGGAGGTGGACATGAAGTGCTGGTGACATTGATCTTGATGATTTGGTTGGCTAAAGGCTGCATTCAGACCCATGCTTGATGTATGTGACCATTAGCCAGTGTGCACGTGAGGCTCGCTTAGGGATAGTGTGTTTATTTGTTTGTAACTCCATGCCACAGAGTTACTACATTGGTTAGCTGTCATCTGCAGTATTCAATTTTGGGCATCAACTGTTAGGAGGGAGAAGATACTGGTTCCTTTAACATCCCTAACTCTGGTCTCTTCTTCTTCTTCCTTTTTTTTTTTTTCTCATCCTGGAATTTTTCCTTCTTCTTATTTTGCTTTTTTAAAGGTTATTTTATTCAGGCATAGGCATAAGACATTATAAAAGATAAGGGATATGGTGTGAGGGAGGGAGGAAATCAAATAATTCAAAAAAATCTGTAGAAATTAAAAATCAGAACTTGGGGGCAAGGTGGGAAGCCACACATTCTTTCCACAGAGCCATTACCCATTGCCCAACTGTCCTCAGAAGCAAGGATAAAAAAACAGCAACAAAAAAACCCAACAGACCTCAGCTGCGTAATGAAGCTGGGGTCTTGGCCTGTTAGCTTTTAATGTCTTTAAAACCGGGCTGGGCATCAAGTGTCTTTTTTGGAATAGGCCAAGGAAGACAAGTCCAGTTTGGTTTTCAAGACTTCAGTGAGCTCTGCAGCCAGCAGCTCACGGAGGGACACACTGCCATGGGAGTACATGCAGTTTTTCCCAGTCCTGTCATAATGCTTGGGCCCACTGGATGGAGAAGATAACCAGATTTGCTTGTTTGGTGTCTGCTTGTTGATCAAATAGGTTCCTAGATCACCACCCAGTTTAATAGTTAAGACACCACTCCCAAAGGAAACATCATAGTCCTCAAATGCATATGGCTCGTCTGTAAGATCTTCAAAAATTTCTGCTAAGGAGTCCAGCGTTTCCTCCGCTAGTCAGTTTCTTCTTAAAAATACTTGGGGGAGGGTAAGGGAGACATTCACAAGCTGATGAGGGTCCTCCTGGGAGGGTCCTGGAGCATCTGGATGTCCCAAATTATGATGAATGGTGAAGGAAATAGTGATGTGTACTCTCAGGAGCAAACCGGGGCACATGTTAATTTTCTTCTTACGAGCAGAATCTTCTAAAAAAGAGGGCTTTAGACTGGTGTGAGCAAACCTGGGTGTCAGTGTCTGTATGACCATAGGTGAGTTTCCTGTTCCCTGGGCCCATGTTTCCTGTTTCTAAAATGAAGGTTTGGGACTGGAAGATGTTTGCAGGTCTTCTGTGGTTTGATGAGACATGACGTTGAAATATTTGGGGGCTGTGCTGGAGATAAGTCTAGACTCCAGACTTTTTCTGTGAATTTTGGAGAGCAGAACTCAGACCACGGGTGGGAAGAGAAGGGGCCAGTGGCTGTTCAGTGTGAAAAAGTCATTTCAGAGGGAGGGAGAATGTGGACAATCCTGTTGTCACAAGTATAACCAGAGTTGCTGGCCAGGGCTGCTCTTGAGGTGACCCTTAAGATCCTTGCCTTTAATTTTAAAAATGTTTTATTTCAGGATAGTATTAGATTTACAGAAAAATTGTGAAGATAATACAGAATTCTCATATACTTTAGGATGTGGTCTGAATCTTGGTGACCCACGCCCCCCAGCCCCGCCTTCAAATTCATTTATTGAAATCTTACCCCTGCAAGGTGATGGTATTAGGAAGTGGGGCCTTTTAGAAGGTGATTAGCTTCTGAGGGCAGAGCCCTTATGGTTGGGATTAGTGCCCTTATAAAATAGGCCTGAGGGAGCTCATTCTCCCCTTCCACCAAGAGAAGACACAGCAAGACGGCACCATCTATTAACTGGGAAATGGATCCTCACCAGATGCCAAATCTGCCAGCACCTTGATCTTGAACTTCTTGCTTTTCTAATTGTGGAAATAAATTTCCTTTGTTTATAAGATACTAGTCTATGATATTTAGTTATCGCAGCCTGAATGGATTAAGACCTAAATACGATTTCCAGTAGTGTTAACATTTTACATTAGTATGGGACATTTGTTATAATTGATGAGCCAGCATTGGTACATTATTAGTAACTAAAGTCCATTCTTTATTCAGATTTCCTTATCTCTTCCTATCTTTTTTCTGTTTCAGAACCCATCCAGGATATCACATTACATTTAGGCTCCTCTTGGCTGTGAACATTTCTTAGACTTTCCTTGCTTTTGATGACTTTGACAATTTTAAAGAATACTAGTGTATTCTTCAGTGCAATACAGTGTAGTTGCTGACCAGTAGCTGCTGGACACTTGTAGAATAACCCTCAATTAGAGTTTGTCTGAGGTATCATATGATTAGATTGGAGTTGTGTGTTTTGGGAAAGTAAATCACAGAGGTGAAATGTCCTTCTTAACACATCATATCAAGGGTACATGGCCATCAACATGACTTACCACTGCCATTGACCTTGATCACCTGGCTGGGATAGTGCTTGTCAGAGTTCTCCACTGTAAAACTATCCCCCCAGCCCTTCCGTCTTTTTGTACTGGACTTTTTAGAAGGAAGTCTCTATGTGCATGCAGCCCACACTTAATGAGTAGGAAGTTATGCTCTACTTCCTTGAGAGGAGTTCTCAGTTTTAAATGAAAAAAATTTTATTTTGCCTTTTGCCTGCCCTCCAAGTCTCATGCAGAGCCTCAGGCACAGTGAGTGAGCCCATTCTCATTTCTTTGTCAGCGTTGGACAGCTAATCAAGATATGGGGATTTACTTAAGCTAACAGATGATTATTCTTCCCTGTAGAAGAGTTACCAGAATGCTGAATTTGCTAATTACTCTTCTCTTTGCTTCTCCCAAGCAGGGATTTGGAGAGAGATGAGACAAAATTACTTCAAATGAGGATGGTGATTGAGGAACCTGGGAGCCTGAGGAAGAGGGAGGAGGAGCCCCTTACCAAAAGTGGGGTGGGGGCTGATGCAGAACTGAAGTGGCCAGAAAGGAAGTGATGCCGGTAAGAGGGAATTGATGAGGGAGTTTGGTCCCTGGGTCCCATTGAAATTTCTCAGTTTGTGCTACCCATCAGCATCTTTTCCAAATTCCTGCTTGTACCCTGCTCATAGGGGTGGAGGAAAAATGTTTATCCTGGGACCATGGCTGGAAGGAAAGTCTGCTTAGAGTCTCTGTGACCTTTTGTTCCCAACTCGCTGCCATTATCTTGCAAATCAGATCTTTATCAGTCTTTTTTTTTTTTTTTTTTTTTTTCTGCTGCTCACATCCAGAGTTGAGTGTTGGAAGAGGTGGCTTTGTGCCCAAGTCAGGCACTAACTGGCTATGTGATCTTTGATCTCCTGTTTCCTCATCTGTACAGTGGTGTGTTAGTTTAGACCAAAGAGGGTAAGTACAGGTACTAGGGATGCTTGATCCCCTTTCACACCTTTGCCAGACATTGCTAATTAGTCACACCACTCTCACCTAGTAAGGACAAATGTGGCCTCAGAATGCTTCTTAACACAGTGCCCTAGGCATTAACTACATATAAGTTGGAGTGGACAAACAAGTAAGTGATATACCATTCCTAGACTAGATGCTCTTTTAGGGCCTTTTCAATGCTACAATTCTAAGATTTTATGATTCAGGTTTGCACAATTCATTTCATCATTCAATCAACAAATATTTCTGGATACCTGCATGTGCCGGGCATTGTACTAGATGCTGAGTGTACGCTGGTGAACAAAATAAACATAGTCCTTGTCTCTGTGGAGCTTACAGAGTGTAAGTGCTTTCACAAGTGTCATAGATTGTATCCCAGTAATGCTTAGTACAGGGCAGGGCAATCAAAGTCACCTGATGGTGGGAGATGAAGGAAGTAGATTTTGTTAAGGACCTTGGGCAAGGTTCAAATATATGATCCCATTTAATCCTTACAACCACCTTCTAAATTAGATAATATTCACAGTCCTGCAAATGAGAAAAGCAAGGCATGCAGAATTAAGTTGCCCATCATGCAAGAGTGGTAAGTGGTAAAGCTGAGATTGGGCCTATAGCCAGTCTGATGCCAAAGGCAATAATTTTTATACCACATCTCACTATGGTACCCAACCTTTCTGTTCTTCAATAAAAAGAGAGTATCTCCAATAAGTAGGGAGGGGCAGATTAGATTCCATGTGAGGGAGAAGAGGAAAGGCTGGGACAGTGTAGTTGCTGACCTATAGCTGCTGGAGCCTCTGGATAAGGATGAAGCTACTGTCTGGGGCTAATGCAGCCAGTCGGCCCAATTAAGCAGGGTAATGGCTAGAATGATGATATAAATGAGGCCAGTCCAGAGGATGTGCCTCTTCCTGCACCCTTGGATCATTTATCATATCACATCAGCCTGATTTCTTCCTAGGCCTAAATTGGACTTGGAATGAAACCAATCTTTTCCCAGTTTCTACCAGCTGCCTAAAGCTTTAAGACAGGGGTGTCCAATCCTTTGGCTTCCCTGGGCCACATTGGAAGAAGAAAAATTGTCTTGGGCCACACATAAAATACACTAACACTGATGATAGCTGATGAGCTAAAAAACAAACAAACAAGCAAACAAACGAACAAAAAACCCTGCAAAAAAAACAAAAAAACTCATAATGTTTTAAGAAAGTTTACAAGTTTGTGTGGGGCTGCATTCAAAGCCATCCTGGGCTGCATATGGCTTGCAGGCTGCAGGTTGAACAAACTTGCTCTAAGATCTCTCCTTATGTTTTGTGCACTTTGAGATGGGATGTGCCCTGGAAAGTAGTGTGCTATGGTTTAAAGTTTGTTTCTTTCCAAAATACCTGTTGAAATGTAACTTTCAAAGTGATGGAATTAAGAGGTGGGGCACTTAGGAAGTTATTACGCCATGAGGGCTCCATTCTCATAGATGGGATTAGTGCTTTCATGAAAAGAAGTTGAGGGAGTGCCATGGTGTCTTTCTGCCCTCCCATCTTTTCTGCCATGTGAGGACAGTGTTCATTCCTGTTTGCCTTTACCACATGAGGACATAGCAAAAAGGCTCTGTCTTAGAAGCAGACAGAAGACCTCACTAGACACTGAATCTGCTGGCACCTCACCTTGATCTTGGATTTCCCAGTCTTCAGAACTGTGAAAAAATAAATTTCTGTCGATTATAAATTACCCAGTTTATTGTTATAGTGGCAGAAATGGACTAGGAAATTGGTACTGAGAAGCAGGGTGTTGCTATAACAACTACCTGACAATGTAAAGGTGGCTTTGGGATTGGGTAGTGGGTAAAGAGTGGACCACACAGGGCTATTCTGGGGAGGGCTGAGAAAAAAAGGAGAGCTATCAAGAAAGCCTTAATCTTCTTAGAGATTGCTTAAGTGGTCGTGATCAGAACATTGGTAGAAATATGGACAGTAAAGGCAATTCTGATGAGGTCTTCGATGGAAATAAGGAACAAAGTATTGGAAACTAGAGGAAAGGCCATCATTGTTATAAAGTGGGGAAGACCTTGGCTGAACGGTGTCTGTGTTCTGGTGCTTTCTGGAAGGCAGAACTTAAGAGTAATGAACTAGGATATTTGGTAGAGGAAATCTCTAAGCAAAGTGGTGAGGGTGCTGCATAGCTTCTCTTGACTGCTTACAGTAAACTGTAAGGAGAGAAATGAATTAAACATGGAGTTCAGAATCAAAAGGAAAGCAGAACTTAAAGGCTTGGACAATTCTCAGCCCGGCCATGTAAAGAATAAAAAAGCATTTTTGGGAGGAAACAGCAAAGTGTGTGGCCAAGTGAATATTTGATAAGGAGATTAGCATGAATAGATGAAAGCCAGATGCTATTCATCAGGACAATGGAAGAATGGCCCCAAAGGCATTTCAGAGATCTTCATGGCTGCCCACCCCATCGCACGCCCAGAATGCCAGGACCTCGATGGCAGAATGATTTCAAAAGAGGGGGCCAGGCCATAACTTGCTTGATTGCATTGGTCCACAGCTGCAGGGCAGTTTGCCTCAGGCTGAATTGTACCTTGAGTCTCACCCATATTTGATGTAGATGAGACTCTGAACTTTAGACTTTTGAGTTGGTGCTGGAGTGAGTTAAGACTTTTGGGGCTAATGGGGTGGAATGAATGTATTTTGCATGTAGGAAAGACATGAGTTTTGGAGGCCAGGGATAGAATGCTACAGTTTAAATGTGGCTGTCCTTCCAAAATTCATATATTGGAATTTGTACCCCACAGTGATGGTATTAGAATGTGGGGCCTTTGCGAGGTGATTAGGTTATGAGGGCTCCACCCTTGCAAATAAAATTAATGCCCTATAAAAGGGATAGAGGGAAATAGGTTCTTTTTTGTCCTTTTGTCTCCCATGCTACCTATGGGAACAGGCCCTCACCAAACCCCTGACCTGACAGTGCCTTGATCTTGGAATTCCCAGCCTTCAGAACTGTGAGAAATATATTTCTGTTATTTGTAAATTACTGAGTCTAAGGTATTTTATTATATCAGCAGGAATGAACTAAGACAATGTGTCTAGGAAAGAGGAGGAGAAAGGCAAATATGAGGCACAGTTGGATTGAACTTGCCTTCATGGATGTAGTTCCACTCCAAGCCTAGACCGCTATCAGGGCCTAACCACACAGCCTGGCCTTGCCCTGTTCTTATGTATAGTAAAGCTTTACATGAGAACTTTGGAATTTAATTCCTCAATGACCAGCATTGTGTTCACAGAGATTGATGTTCAGTGTTTGGAGGCCCAGAGAGTCCTCCTTGAGTGAGTATGTTCAAGCTGGGTGAAATAAAGGACTTTCCTGGAAAAGAAATATAGAAGAGTCCCAAAGGCTTCATGCATTTCTTTTCCAAATAACAATTTAGTGTACTATGGGAATTTCTCTTGCCTTATGAGTGAACTGTGCATCCCAAATGTTTGCAGTTGTTCTTGTTTCAGTTTCCCTGAGAGTAACGGCTGAAGCCAGCACTTGGGTGCAGGTAGTTTATTTTTGGGAAGAGTGGTGGATGCTGTGACATGCTCAGCTGCCAGCCCTCTTGGGATGGCCTCAGTTGCAGAGAGCTGCCTGGTTCAGCGTCTGACTCACTTTCTGGGGTGGCTATATCCAGTGACTGATGGAAGCCAGGGTACAAAGCTCTGGCATCCTCCCCCCCAAGTCAGGAAAACTCAGAAGTGTCATTGTAGCCTCAAAACTGACCTTGGAGGGTCAGCAGAAGCCTGCATTGAGACTACATCCAGATTCAGCTGCTCTGTCTGCCCAAGCTGCCTCTTTCCCCTCCCCTCCATGGGTGTTGATTCTAAGAGCCTCCTATAATAAACTTCTTGAGTGCTAATCTCCATTTCAAATTCTGCTTCTCAGGGAAGCTAACCTGTGACAGTAGGTGCCAGAGATGGTCAGGGAAAGCAGATGCTAGGATGAGATTTTACATATTTATTTATTTTTTTGCCTACTATTTTTTAAACCTTTATTTTAGGTTCAGGACTACATGTGCGGGTTTGTCATATATGAAAACTGTGTCATGGGGGTCTGTTGTACAGATTACTTTGTCACCCAGGTAATAATCATAGTACCTGATAGGTAGTTTTTCAATCCTCACCCTCCACCCTCAAGTAGGCCCTAGGTCCTGGTGTCTGTTCCCTTCTTTGTGTTCATGTGTACTCAGTGTTTGACTACCACCCGTAAGTGAGAACATGCAGTATTTGGTTTTCTGTTCCTGTGTCAGTTCACCTATGATAATGGCCTCCAGCTCCATCCACACTGCTGCAAAGGACATAATGTCATTCTTTTTAATGGCTATCTTTTAAATGTCTTAGGATCCATAGTGATGTCAACTCTTTCATACTTGATATTGGTATTTTTTTTTGGTCTTTTTCCCTGATGAGTCTCTCTAGAGTTTTATTACTTTTATTGATTTTTTTTTAAAAAAAAATCTATTTGTTATATTGAATTTTAAAAATTGATTTTGTTTTCAAATTCCTTCATTTCTTCCCTTAACTTTGTTGTTTCATGTAATATTGTTTCATGTAAAATATGGTGTATGTATACCACATTTTTTTTATCCAGTCTACCATTGATGGGCATTTAGGTTGATTCCAGTCTTTGCAATTGTGAATGTTGCTGCAATGAACATACATGTGCATGTGTCTTTATGGTAGAATGATATATATTTCTTTGGATGTATGCCCAATAATGAGATTGCTGAGTTGAATAGTAGTTCTAAGTTCCTTGAGAAATCCCCACATTGCTTTCCACAATGGCTGAACTAATTTACATTCCCACCAGCAGTGTAAGAGTGTTCCCTCTTCTCTGCAACCTCACCAGCATCTGCTATTTTTTGAATTTTTAGTAATGGCCATTCTGACTGGAATGATATAGTGTATCACTGTGGTTTTAATTTGCATTTCTCTAATGATTAGTGATATTGAACATTTTCTCATCTGCTTGTTGGCTGTATGTATGTCTTCTTTTGAAAAATGTGTATTCATGTCCCTTGTCCACTTTTTAAATGGGATTGTTTTTTGCTTGTTAGTTTGTTTAAGTTCCTTATAGATTCTAGATATTAGACCTTTGTTAGATGCATAGTTTGCAAATATTTTCTTCCATTCTGTAGGCCGTCAGTTTACTCTGCTGATAATTTCTTTTGCAGTGCAGAAACTCTTTAGTTTAATTAGGTCTCAATGTGTCAATTTTTGTTTTTGTTGCAATTGCTTTTGGTATCTTTGTCATGAACTCTTAGACAGGGCCTATGTCCAGAATGGTATTTCCCAGATTATATTCCAGGGTTTTTTTTTAAATAGATTTTAGGTTTCACAGTCAAGTCTTTAATCCACCCCGAGTTGATTTTTTTTTTGAGACGGAGTTTCGTTCTTGTTGCTCAGGCTGGAGTGCAACGGCACGAGCTCGGCTCACCGGAACCTCTGCCTCCTGGGTTCAAGCAATTCTCTTGCCTTGCCTCAAGCCTCCCAAGTAGCTGGGATTACAGGCATGTACCACTATGCCCGGCTAATTTTTGTATTATTAGTAGAGACAGGGTTTTTCCATGTTGGTCATGCTGATCTCGAACTCCTGACCTCAGGTGATCTGCCTGCCTTGGCCTCTTAGTGCTGGGATTACCGGAGTGAGCCACCGCACCTGGCCCTGAGTTGATTTTTATATATGATGTAAGCAAGGGGTCCAGTTTCAATCTTCTGCATGTAACTAGCCAGTTATAGGATGGAATTTTAGAGCTGCCTAGATGACCACTGCCTGGGTGGCAGTGAGGATGGGGTTACTGGTGGTAGGTGGAGCACAGTGGTACAGACTTTAATTTGTGGTGACTTGGTATGGTATACCAGTGGACAAGAATTAATTGGTACTTTCTTTGTGGAAAGGCTTTACTTCAATTTCTTAAATTGAATAATTTAGTTTTATTAACGAGAATAGAATGAAAACAGTTCAATTTCTTTAATAGATGTAGGGATATTGGTACTTTGTGTCTTTTAAGAAATTTTTTCATTCATCTAAGTTCATAAATTTATGGCATAATGTTCATATTTCCTTAATATCTTTTAAATGTCTTAGGATCCATAGTGATGTCAACTCTTTCATACGTGATATTGGTATTTTTTAAATCTTTTTCCCTGATGAGTCTCTCTAGAGTTTTATTACTTTCATTGATTTTTTCAAAAAAATCTATTTGTTATATTGAATTTTAAAAATTGATTTTGTTTTCAAATTCCTTCATTTCTTCCCTTAACTTTGTTGTTTCATTTATTCAGATTATTTTGGGTTTTTTTTTTCTCTTGTTTCTTAAGATGAGTAGCCTAGATCATTAAATAAAGCTTTTCTTCTTTTATGCTGTAAGCATTTAATGTTGTAAGTTTTCCTCTAAGAACTCCTTTAGCTATAATGTATTTTCATTTTTATTCAGTTCAAAATATGTCTAATTCACTTTTGATTTTTTATTTGACTTGTGTGTTATTTAGAAGTACATTGTTTAATTAATTTCTAGATATTTAGGGATCTTCCAGATATTTTACCATTTTTGATTTTGGTTTAATTCTATCGTGATCAGAGAACATTTCGTATGACTTCAATCTTCTTAAACTTATTGAGACTTGTTCCATCGCCCAGAATACAGTCTGTTTGGTGAATGCACCATATATACTTACAAAGAGTGTGTATTCTTCTATTGCTGGGTGGCTTGTTCAATAAATATCAATTAGGTCAAGTAAGTTAATAATAGCATTGTTAAATTATTCTGTATTCTTACATCTTTAACCAATCTTACTTTACTTTCAAGCAACATTATACCTCTTGACATAAAGCATAAAAAATGTATAACAGCACCGTATTGGGCTGAATGGTGGCCCTCCTAAAATACGTCCATGTCCTAATCCCTGTACCTGTGATTATTTAGAGTGAAAAAGAATGAACGATTAGCTTTTGTGGCAAATGTATGATGAAGGGAAGGATTGTGAGGGGAGGAGCTTATCCTGGATTATCTTGGTAGGCTTTAAATAGTCAGATACATCTTTATACGAGCGAGGTAGAGGGAGTTTTGGGACAGGCACACAGAGAAGACATACAGAGGAAGAGGTCATGTGAAGATGGAGGTAGGGAGATTGGGGTGATGCTGCTAGGAGCCAAGGAATGTCAAGGACTTCCAGCAGCCACCAGAAGCCAGGAGAGAGAATCATGAAATGCATCTCCCTCAGAGCCTCGGGAGGCAGGGTGGCAGCATGGACACTTTCCTCTCAGACCTCTGGCCTCTGGAAGTGTGAGAGAATACATTTCCGTTGTCTTATGCCACTCAGAATTTTACATAATTGGTTTCTGGATTTTGTTTTGCTCCTTTAAATAATATTTAATTTTGTGTTGGCACTGATAAGTTCCTTGGATTCAGTTGGATACTTTTGATGCCTTTGAAAGCTGTATTAGGGTAGATGTAGAGCAGCCTTTAGGGCTAATTTATTTCTGCTATTAAAGCAATCCCCCAGTGCTCCAGGTCTCACTAGAATTTTCTTCTCTGGCTGGTTGGAACATGAGCTATTTCCAGACCTTTGGATATATTGACTCCTCCTTTCCAGTGGGTCTTTCCCCAATCTCAGATAATTTCCTCTTCCAGATGTGCAGATCAGTACTCAGGAACCTACTCATGGCAGCCTTTTTGCAGTACTTCTTCTCTGGTACTCTACCTCACCATGGCATCCTGAACTTGGATTTCCATCTCCTCCACTCAGAGAGACAACCAGGCTCTGTGAATGTACCCTCTTTTCTTGTGGTCAGAAACTGACTTTATGCAGTAAGCTAGTGGAGTGCTAGGGCTCACCACGTTTCTTTTCTTTTCTCAGCAACTGCAGTCTGATCTCTGAACACTGATGTTCACATGTTCTGTCTGGTTTTTTAAGTTGTTTAGGGTGGGAGAGTAAATCTGGGCCCTGTTTTTCCATCTTTTCCATAAGGACCAGCAGGGTTTCTAAGAACTTCTAATGTAATAATGACTCATCATGATGGGGATGCAGAATGCAGTGTTTCCCACACTTATTTGATAAAGGAGGGAAACCACCTCCTAGGACTATGCTTTAACGAAGTCACTTCTGGAAGAGCAAGCTGCACTGGACCCAGGAATGACACCTTTCCCAGCCTCTTGGGGAAGTCCAAGCTGCTTCAGAGGCTTCTGAACTAAAATCAGCGCTCTCTGGGAAAGCTCAGACTTAGAAGGAAAAAGAAAGGATATCCTCAAGCCAGAAGAGTCAAACCCAGCTCCTCAGGCCCACCCTTCCAGCATCTCCCTGACCCTGCATCTTTAACAGGACTCTCTTACCCTCCCAGTGAGAAAGAACCTCTGGAGTTCCAGGCCTGGGCGAGGCAACAGTCATTCAGCCTCCGTCCCTGCTCCCTGCCTCTGCTCTGGCCACCTCCCTCCCTCCTGTGCCTACCTGGCTCCTGGCCATTGGGTTTCATTTCCTCTTGTATGTCCCACACTCACCTCTGTGGCTTTTTCGGTTTTAGATACACTCTTGCTCCTGCTGCTGCTGGGTGTCCTTTGTAGCTACTACTCAGACCAAATAAGCCCCGACCCTTGAAATAAAACTGAGATGTCTGCACGTTCAGCTGTCCACAATGGAGGTGGGGTGGGGGGTACTGGACATACCAATGGGATACTCACTCCAACCACAGGGACACCAGCCAGTCTCCACTGATGTCCATTATGAAAAGAGAGGTGCGCTTCCACAGGGCACAAAAATCATCCATTTTGGTTGAACAATTCCAGCAAGTCTTGGTCAAGTTAGTGGCTAAGCTGCAGAACTCTGACTGCTTTATTGTCTGAGGAATCACTCACCACAGCCACCAACCATTTTATTTTGCTTTTCACTTACAATCCTTTGTGTTTGTTCATGGAGTTGCGTATTAAGTTTTTTAAAAAAGTGAAGAAAGCCATCCACTTCTACCTAGCTCTTCCTCAGTTTACGTTGCCAAAGGAAACCAGGAGCCCCTCTCTGATAAAGATCTTTAAAGGGGACATTGATTCTGCATACAAAACCTTGGGCCAGATGTGTTTAGGGATTCAGAGTTTTTTAGATTCTAAAAAGGTAATACAGTCTGCATACCGTATATCCTCTAATACCCCAGGAGGTTCTGGGTCAAAAAAGTGGGTCAATAGTTCATCAGTGAAATGTACAAATATTCACATAAAATTGGATAAGTGAAGAAAATAAGTAGCCTCATATCAGGTCAGGGCAGGTTTGTTACTAATTGAGTTTGTCCCAAGCTGATAAAACACTTTAATTATTTTTCAGAATTTTTGGTTTTGGAATTGTATTACTCTTGCTCCAGCTGCTGTAACAGAATACCACAGAACTGTGTGGCTTAAACAACAGAAATTTATTTCTCACAGTTCTGGAGATGTAGGAAGTCCAAGATCAAGGTGCCGGCAAGGAAGGTTTCACTCTGGGGCCTTTTCTTTTGCCTTGGAGATGTCCATCATCAATCTGTGAGCTCACAGGAACTCTTCTTTATGTGCCTGATGCGGTTGGGGTAAGAATACTCTCTGGGTCTCTTCTTTTTCAATTTTTGAGGCAGGGTCTCACTCTGTCACCCAGGCTGGAGTGCAGTGGCATGATCACGACTCACTGCAGCCTCGACCTCCACAGGCTCAGGTGATTCTCCAGCCTCAGCCTCCTGAGTAGCTGGGTCTACAGGTGTGCACCACCATGCCTGGCTAATTTTTGTATTTTTTGTAGAGAAGGGTTTTGCCATTCTGCCCAGGCTGGTCTCAAGCTCCTGGGCTCAAGTGATCCACCCACCTCAGCCTCCTAAAATGCTGGGATTATAGGCGTGAGCCACCATGCCCAGTCTGTCTGTGTCTCTTATAAGGACACTAATTCTATTATATCAGAGCCTCCTCCTTATGACCTCATTTAACCTTAATTACTTCTTTAGGTCCCATCTCCAAATACAGCCACACTGGAGCATTAGAGTTTCAGTGTATAAATTTTTTGGGGGGGTCGGGGGTGGAAGGGACAGACACAAAACATTCAGTCTCTTACAGGAATTGTGAGTAAGAGCTTGCGGGTCAGTCTTCATATCATGCTCACTACCAGTCCAGCCATCCTGGTCTTTTTGTTTCTTGAATCCCCCTACCTGTTCTAGTTGGAGAGTCCCATTGCATGGGCCTGTTCCCGGTCCTAACACGCCCTGTCCTGGTGCCCTGCTCACCTCCACACACACCTGCTTCTTTAATGGCTGGCTCATTTTTGCCTCCACCCTCACCTTACCTGCCCATACAGGCTTTTCTGATCACCCTGTCTAAAGTTGGCCTCTGCTAGTCACTTTATTTTCTTAGTAGTGCTTCTCTTCTGAAATGATCTTCTGAGCTTCTTTACTTGTCCTTCAGCTAGAATGAAATTTCCAGGAGGGCTGGAATCTCATCTTCCCCCTCATTGCATGCCCACAGTCTAGACCTGTATCACGGTGTGCGTCAGGCATGATAATAGCTAATGGCCGTCAGGTCTGATGGAGCACTCCCATGGGATACTCACTGGGTCTTGGAGCTTTGTGTTATAACATTTTTTAGGTTTTATTGGATAAATTAAATAGGGGGGCCCTCCCCCTCTCGCCTAGACAATTCTGGCCAGGTCTAGCCCTAACTCGACTGGAAAACCTTCTGTAAGTATTCCGGCCGATGAGTCCCCTGTCTCTACCACATCATTCACCCTGCGAGAGACCCACATTTCGCATGCAGCTCGTAACTCACCTGCTATTGATTCCTTTGTTACCAATGGTTAAAATTAATTGGATTTTTTTTTTTTTTTGTAAATACTAACTTTACGGCCTGTTTTGTAAAGTTTATTATGGTAGCTTTGCTGGAAAATTTCTGAACTGTGCTGCGATGTTGCTGAAAAGCCCCTCACTGAGCTCATCCTAAATATGGACTCCTTGGCACTAACTTTCATCCATTCAACTCCACCACCAGATACATGAGATATGTGCCAGGCCAAGTGCTGGGGACATTGTTTAACAGGGCAGGCAGCACCCTGGACCCCATGCGCTCACATTGCAGAGGACTCTTATGGTTCTTCTGCATATGTCAGGGTGCTGACACCTGATGGGCATCCATTCATTCACCTCTTTACCCATTCACCAATATTTATTGAGTACCAATCAGGTTCCAGGCACTGTGCCTGGTGTAGAAATACAACAGTACAACAGTGAGTTTCTTTTTTTTCTCTTTTTTTTTTTTTTTTGACAGAGTCTGTCTCTGTTGCCCAGGCTGGAGTGCAGTGGCATGATCTTGGCTCACTGCAGCCCCAACCTCCCGGGTTCAAATGATTCTCCCACCTCAGCCTCCTGAGTAGCTGGGATTACAGGCATGCACCACCATGCTCAGCTAATTTTTGTACTTTTAGTAGAGACTGGGTTTTGCCATGTTGGCCAAGCTGGTCTCAAACTCCTGGCCTCAAGTGATCTGCCTGCCTCAGCCTCCCAAAGTGCTGGGGATTATAGGTGTGAGCCACCATGCCCGGCCACAACAGTGAGTTTAAACAGAATCATAACTCACAGGACAGTGTACGGGGAGGGAACACATTGTCAAAAATAACAACAGTGATCAAGCCATATGAGGGGATTTGGTACAGTCTGGGGTGCAAGGGAGGGCTTCCCTGATCAGAAAGATGAGGAGGTATTCAGTAGACACAGGGGGACTCTTTTCCACACAGTGGGACAGAAGTGCCCTGGGGTGGACGAAGCAACGATATTCTGGAAACCAAGAAAAGGAGGCCAGGGAGCTGGGAGCCAGGGAAAATGGGAGATCTAGTAGGTGCCTGTTTAACATTGGAAGAATAGAAAATCTAACCATAGCTTTTATTTAAACAAATATGTTTTCCCCTCAGTGTAACTCAATCCCAGGCCTGCAGCAAATGGTTCCCCTGCCCAGAGTGAGACAGACATGCCAAGGGCCCTTTAAAGCCAACCTGGCCTGTGGCCCAGTGTGCTTGGTGTCTGCAAGGAGCCCAGGGCTAGCGCTGGAGCTGACCCTGAGAGTCACAGGCTCGTAGGGAAATACCACCGAGTAATAGATTTTTATCCACGCTCTCCACTGAATCCCTTCCAGATTGTAGTGGGGTGGCTGTTGGTACAAGTCAAACATGGATTCAGCTGGCAGTGGGAAGGGATTCAGAGATGGAGAGGAAGAGGCCACAGGCAGGGACGGGGAAGAGAGGGAGAGGGGAAAAAACCGTTAGGGAAAGAGAGATGGGGGAAGGCCCATTGAAGGGTTAAATCTTCCTGCCAGCATCTCTGCCCCTTCTCTGCTGAGAGGCTGTATTTATAGATGGGATAATTGAGGAGGCTTTGAAAGCAGTTCTGAAGTGTGGGGCTGGTGGGTGGGGGTGGGGAGCCTGGGTTCCACCTGCTCCTGGGAGCGGGCCTCCCCCACCCCCTTTGCTTCTCAGGCCTCCTAACAAGATCCAGCGTGGTGATGTGATGGCACCACTAGCAGCAACCTGCCCAGGTGCGGGGCATTGTGCTTGTGAAGCGCTTCACTTTTAATCCCCAAACAGCCCTGGGAAGTGAGTACAACCACTTTCCCCAGCTTTTTCCTGACCCCCTTAGCTAAAGTGGCCCCTGCAACCCAGACCCCGCCACTGACTCTCTGGGACCTCACCTGGTTTATTTCTTGCTAGCAAGATCACAACCGGTAAATTTTCTTGTTTATTTTTTCACTTGTTTAATGTCTGCTTTGTCTATCTTGTTTGCTAAATGCTTGGCCTAGAATGAGCATTCAATAAATATTGATTGAATAAATGAATGCTTATTTAACAGACTGGGAAACAGGCTCAGAGGGGTGAAGTAATTCTCACAGTCACAGGGTGAGTGGTAGAGCCGCAGTGAGCAACCAGGTGCAATTATCTTCAGAGCTTAAGGTCTTAGCACTGAACCAGAAGGCCCAAACTCAGATACACGGAGGCGCCAGGCCACTCAGATGAATGAGTGAAGAAGGCTGTGTGTGTATATGCGTGTGTGTGTTTGTTTGCACAGAGGAAGCCTGTGTGTGTAGGGCTCAGAGTGCAGACACTGTCTCTGGTGGTGGACTGGAGCTTCTTCTTGGCCCCGGTTGAAGGGGCAGATACTGTTCAGCTGTGGCTAATTGTTGCTGGATTTTCTGATTTTTCAGGACAAGCCAGAAATCTGGATTTTTATGTGAAATTTCCTGGTTTTTAAATGCTGGCAACAAATCTATATTTTTAATGAACATACCACACAAAGCACAGGCCAAACACAACACAGCTGTGGGCTGGATGGGGCCTACAGATTGCAATCTCTGCCCTCAGTGCACTCACTCTGTCTTGAAGACCAATGTGGATAACACTTATCCCTTCCAGGGACACGGCACTTTGGGAATTTCAAAGCCCTTCCTTGACTAGTATTTCTTTTAATATTCACAGTGTTCCAGGAGGGATGTCGGTTAGACTACTACACTCGTTTAGTTTAAAAATTTTTTTTTAAAGAGATAGGATCTTGCTCTGTCACTCAGGCTGGAGTGCAGTGGCACGATCATAGCTCACTATAGCCTCAAACTTCTGGGCTCAAGTGATCCTTCCACCTCAGCCTCTCGAGTAGCTAGGACTACAGGCATGCACCACCACATGTGGATAACTTTATTATTATTATTATTTTTGTAGAGACAGGGTCTTGCTATGTTGCCCAGGCTGGTCTTGAACTCCTGGCTTCAACTGATCCTCCTGCCTCAGCTTCCCAAGTAGCTGGGACTAGAGGCATGCACCACCATGCCTGGCTAATTTTCATTTTTTGAGATGGGCTCCTGCTATGTTGCCCAGGCTGGTCCTGAACTCCTGGCTTCAAGTGATCCTCTCAGCCTCCTAAAGTGCTGGGATTATAGGCATGAGCCACTGCACCTGGCCTATGCCTATTTGAGATTAGCAACAGAGACCCTAGTGGGTTACTGTGAAGCCACAGGGAAGTGGCAAAAAGCCCTTGTTCTCAGACCTTTCCCTTCTGGCCATTGTTGTGGTCCTGCCCGGGGCCACCTCTCTCCAGGCCTTCCATTCTTCCCCCTCTACTTGGAGTATATATGAGGATGAAGAAATCCAACTTGGTGCCACCCACAGGTTTGGGGTGCCCCCAACAGGATTTATTGCCAGCTCCATGGAGCGCCTATGCTGGTTCTTGTTTGGAGATACAGTTATCAAAATATTGTCACACTGAGTAATGATATAGCTCTGCCAACACATTTTAATTCTGGTTAGGCTTTAGCAGTCGTTTATCAGCCCAAAAAGGGAAGGGGAATGCTTGGCTAGTCTGCAAGTTCCTCTATAGCACAGTGCCTCCCCTATTCCAGCCTGGGCCACCCCAGGGTGGACAGGTGACAGGTAATTGCTGAGTGAGTAAATGAATGAATGAATGAATGAATTCCCAAGGGCCCGTGGGGTGAGGGGAAAAGGGGGCTGGGCATGATAGCTCACGCCTATAATCCCAGAACTTTGAGAGGCCGAGGCAGGAAGATCACTTGAAGCCAGAAGTTGGAGACCAGCCTGGGCAACATAGCGAGACTCCGTCTCTAAAAAAATAAATTAAAAAATTAGCTGGGCGAGATGGCATGCACCTGTAGTCCCAGCTACTCAGTAGGCTGAGGTGGGAGGACTGTTTGAGCCCAGGAATTTGAGGTTGCAGTGAGCTATGATCGTGCCACTGCACTCCAGCCTGGTTGACAAAGTGAGGCCCTATCTCTAAACAACAACAACAAAATAATAATAATTTCATTAACCACAGCTAACATTTTTTGTTCACTTATGTATTCTGGACACTGTTTTAAGCTTTTTATGTGTCCATTGAGGTAGAATAGTTATGTGTCTGTAGAAGAGTGACTGTCACACTAAGTGCTTGGAATATGTCCCTTCTCATTTAAGATTTCATTATTATTAAGATTTCATTTAATTTTCACAGCAACCCTGGGAGGGAGGCATTATGTCCATTTTGCAGAGAAGAAAACCAAGTCACTGGGAGGTGGAGTAACTTGCCCAGGTAACCTAGCTAGTAAGTGGTGGTCCCAGGACTTGAACCCCCGCTGTCTGGCCCCAGAGTTCATGGTCTTACCCATCAAAAAAAAAAAAGCAGCGAGGACATGGCTGGAGGAGAGACAAGAGAAGTGAGAAAAAGCTGCCAACAGAGTTGAGAAAGGAAGGGTGTATGTGGGGACCAGGCTGAGAAAGGACAGCACAGGGGGGCCTCTGGGAGAAGAAGGGCAAGTGGAAGCCCAGAGTCGGAACTCGGTTCAGGGTACCCACCTCCCCCAGGGCTGTTTCCCTGTGAACATGATGGAAGATGACAGATTCAGGATTAATGGAAAGGTTTCAGCTCTCCGAGTACCAGGTGGAAATTTGCCTGAAGCATGGCCAGAGCATGATTTGTAAGCAGGCCCTGACCTCGGCCACCAGCCAGGCCCCATTCCTTTCACACTTCTCCACAGAGTCTGGCTGGACCAGGGTCCCTGCTGAGACAGGTTAAAAGGGCTTAAAAACAGGCAAGAAACAAGAGGATGAATCGATTTTTTCTCAGTGAACTTAATGCTCTCTGAAGGAAGTGTGTAATTATATGAATTTAGGTATAGGGGAGAAACGTAGAGCTGTCTGTTTCTCTGTCCCTCCCACCATTTATTACATGGGGACATTTGCTAGTACGTGTCTCCACAGCTCATATTTTTGGATGAATAAGGTGAGTAGGTGCAGGTGAGCACCTGCATGGCCCATAGTGAGCAAAACCTTTGATATCATTGCACAATCTACAAATACAAAATGGTGGTAGGAGCCATAGTCTCTGTGGTCCCACAGGCCAGGCTTGAGGGCCAGAGCTGCTGGTGGGTCCATTGGAGGTCACATCAAAGCCCAGCCCTCACCTTCAGGGAGGCGGAGCTGGTTTGGTTGTGTTAGGAGATCGGTTGAAGGGAGCTGTGGCCAGGGTCCTCTTGTTGAGCAAGCCAGGCCAAGTAAATCTGAGGAGTTGCTTAAAATGGGATCAGGGTAAGGTAATTCTATGATGACCAAGTTTTGGCCAAAGAGCTGCAAGAACAAGACTGTTGGGGGCTTCTGGGAAGGATGTTTCCTTCCTAATAAGTGAAAAGCAGGAAAGGAAAATGCCATTTTTGCTACTCTCTTTTTTTTTTTTTTTTTTTTTTTTTGCAGTATGGTTTTGGATGCTGTTGTGTGATAATGTGATGCTTGGAATATGGCAGCCATGTTGTGACTAAGAGGGGGAGTGTAGTATAGTGAGGATGGCAGAGGATTGATGGAGTTGGGTCCCAAGGACATAGATACGCTGCTATACTTACCCTGGGACTTCCCACCTCTACCTTGTGTCCAGTAAGTAATGACTGTCTACAATTTAAGCCACCATTGGTGATATTTCTATTCCTTGCAGCTGAGGTAATTTTAACTGATGTAAAAGCATAAACTCCTGAGCTGTATCCCTGGGTTTTAGGAAGTCCAGACTTTTTGAGCTGGTTCCTAGGACCACTGTGGATGCTTTAGACCCATGGGTTGGCTTGCATATTTTTGTGTGTAAAGGAAGCAGAGAATAAAATGGTTCTGGTTAGTGTGGGAATCATATGGTTTTGCTTCAGGTTGTGTATTCCTTGGTGTGTTTTGTTCTATTTGATTTCCTTGCTTTTCCTTTGGGAAATTCCTTTGAAAATGAAACAAAAACTCACCCTATCAATTTGATCAAGAAATTTTCTGGCCTAGTTCCTTGGAAAAGCCACATATGAGGAGCTGAATCCCTAAGACCCATGGTGGGAAGGGAATGGGGGAGAGGACCTCAAAATCAATAACACTAATTGTGTACCTATAAATGTCTGACATTAAAAAGTTTATTTCTGGACTCTCAGTTTTATTCCATTAATCTATATATTTATTCTTATGCCAGTGCCATATTGTTTTGATTACTGTAGCTTTGATGTAACTTTTGAAATTGGGAAATATAAGTCCTTCAAATGTGTTCTTTTTCCAAGATGGTTTTAGCTATTCTAGATCCCTTGAATTTTCATTTAAATTTTAGAATTAGCTTGTCAATTTCTGCAAAAAAGATGGCTGGGATTTTGATAGAAATTATATTGAATCTGCAGATCAATTTGGAGAGTATTGCCATCTTCTTTTGTTTTTTGTTTTTTTCTGAGACAGAGACTCACTGTGTCTCCCAGGCTGGAGTGCAGTGGCACTATCAAAGCTCACTGTAGCCTCAAATTCTTGGTCTCGTGCAATCCTCCTGCCTCAGCCTCCCAAGTATCTGGGAATACAGGTGCATGCCACCATGCCTGGCTTATTTGTGTATTTATGTATGTATGTATTTATTTATTTATGAGATGGAGTCTCACTCTGTCTCCCAGGCTGGAGTGCAGTGGGTGGCATGATCTCAGCTCACTACAACCTCCACCTCCCAGGTTCAAGTGCATCTCTTGCCTCTGCCTCTCAAGTAGCTTGGATTACAGTCATGAGCACCGTGCCTGGCTAATTTTTTTGTATTTTTAGTAGAGACGGGGTTTCACCATGTTGGCCAGGCTGGCCTCGAACTCCTGGCCTCAAGTGATCCTCCTGTCTCGGCCTTTCAAAGTGCTGGAATTACAGGAATGAGCCACTGTGCCCAGCCAGTATTGCCATCTTAACCACATGTTTTAATTCTTCTGATCCATGAACATAGGATGTCTTTCCATTTTTTTTTTTTTTTTTTTGAGATGGAGTCTTGCTCTGTTGCCCAGGCTGGAGTGCAGTGGCGCGATCTCAGCTCACTGCAAGCTCCGCCTCCCGGGTTCATGCCATTCTCCTGCCTCAGCCTCCCGAGTAGCTGGGACTACAGGGGCCTGCCACCGTGCCCAGCTAATTTGTTGTATTTTTAGTAGAGATGGGGTTTCACCGTGGTCTCGATCTCCTGACCTCGTGATCCGCCCGCCTCGGCCTCCCAAAGTGCTAGGATTATAGGCGTGAGCCACTGCCCCCGGCCGTCTTTCCATTTTTAAGGTCTCCTTTAATTGATTTCAACAACATTTGGTAGTTTTCAGACTATAAATTTTACACTTTTTAAAAGGTTTATTTCTAAGTATTTTATTCTTTTTGATGCTATTATAAATGAAATTTAAAAAATTTTATCTTTAGTCTGTTCATTGCAAGTTTATAAAAACACAATTGATTTTTGTATATTGATCTGGTATCCTGAAATCTTGTTGAATTCATTCGTTTCTTCTGGCTAATTCTTAATGGGAAAACTTTTTTCCCCCTTTAATTCCATTTCTTATTTCTAAGCTTTCTGAGCCAACCTTGGCTTTGTAAGTGCTTCCCCCTCCCACCTGTAAGGTGTGAGCCCCCATTTTTAACACACATAGGCTGAACATTTCAAAAGCAGATAAATCTGATGAAACTAGATAGTCCTCCATTCTTTATTGGTTTCACTCTTGCACTGAGTCTAAGGTATGGAACAAGACGGAGAATAATTTTAGGTATCGGGGAAGGCAGGAAAAGGAGATCTATTTATTCTGGGAGTGGGAAGAGAGGGTCTGAGCAGAAAGAAGAGTTAAGGAGAGGGAGCAAGAAAAAGAAAATGCCCAGCACTGTGAGGTGAGTTCCCAGAGAACACGTGAGAAAGCAAGCAAAAGCTCAAAGAGGTGAGGGAACAGCGAAGGGGGTGCAGTGAGGACAGGATTCAGACAAAGGCACATCAGGGTGTCTTTGAGCCTATTTGCCTGGGATAGGGGGTGCCAGCAACTCACCTAGGAAGGGCTCTTTAGTTTTGGTGAGGCTGGGTGTAAAGAATATGATTGCCACCCATTTATCAATATCTATATCAATTGTGTGTCTGCTCTGTGTCAGGCACTGTGCTGGTACTTACATTCATGACTCCTTAAAATGACCCTGGATTGTAGACCGTGACATATCCATTTTGCTGGCAAGGGAACTGAGTCTTGGAGAAGTTCAGGAACTTTCTCAGTTAGTAAGGGACAAAGTCAAGAGCTCAGAGTTGGCTTCTTTGACTCCTAAGTCTGCCTTCTTCCTGCCCTGTCCCAAAGCCTCCTGAGCACTGGGTTGGGGGAGTATGCTCTGTGTGCCTGCTCTTTTCTTCCTTCCTGCAGAGGTTGCCTCCCTAGCCTCCTCTGAACATTTCTTTCTTAAGGTATAGTGTGTAGGTGAGTTGCTTCTAGGTCTGCTCTGTATCACTGTTTTGCAGCATATTCTGAGCTTTACCCTGATGGCCAGAGTTTTCTGTCTTGTTCAGGCCTTTGCTGGGTCCAGGTGAGAGAGCTAGGAATGGGAAATGTGAAACACACACTCCCTTTTGCACTCAGAGTTCTATGACAAGTTGGGAGATGAGCTTTCTTTGTCTTTGGGCAGACTTACCTGGATTTAGTTTTGTAGCTATAGGAGACGCCCATGGCCATCCCACCAACACTTTGGCTGGGCTACTAACACTTGGCCACCTAGAAAAGCAACTGGGACATAGTTGGATCTCAAAATATTTGTTGAATGTTGAATAAATGGTTTCTAGTCTTTGCCCCAGCACCAGCATTACTGGGGGCTGTATTCAGTTAATAATTTTCACAATGGGAGGCAGTTCTAGTTTAGGTGAGGCAGTGGGACCCCTTGTTATCATAGATACCACGTTCACAAGCTCATCTTTGTGTTAAGTGAGCAAATATTTATTGCTTTCTGAACAGGTGCCAGGGACAGACCAGCCAATGAATCCTGGTTCTCGTGGAATTTAGAATTCAGAGAGGGAAACAGACATAAAATAACTACATTTGGCCAAATCCTGGGCACGACTGTCTTTTGTTTCCATGTGGCTTTTTGTGTGGCTTTTCTTGACAAAACAACACCTATCATTGTGCCAGCTCCTTCCTTCTCCCTGTTGCCTTCCCTAGGCTTTTGATGTTACATCTCCATCTCCAGTCATCCTTTCCTTCTGCCCCTCACCTCGGCACTGGGTATCAGTTTACCCTTTTCCCTGCAACAGTGGCTTTCCATGTCTGCCTCTCTGAAGAGCTCCAGACAAACAGCACAGAGCTCTTGTTAATCTTGATCTGTAAATCATTCTCCCACCCTCATCTCCACTCATAAATTCTGGTCCTCATGTGGAACACCTCTTGGTTGAGATGGGTTTTGCAGAGCACTTTCTGCCATCGGAAGAACATTCCAGAGAGAGAGAGAGAGATGCTGTGGAAAAACATCCTCTTAGGCTTAATTCTTCCTGGGTGAATTGCATGTGGCTGAGTTCCACCCCAGGAGTAAAAACAATTCTTATGTTTATTTCCATCCCTGTCTCCTTCACTGAACATGTCTTTAAGGACATTTAATGGGTGAGATGCGGGGTCAGGGGCTGGAGATATACATAGTGAGCAGTCACAGTCCCTGTTCTGCCCTGTAGGAGAGACAGGATGTACCTATCAAATGTTAGCTAATAAGATATTATGAAATTATAGAACGTCAAAATTAGAAGGTACCTTATCATTTATTCTAATACTTTGCAAACTTCTTTGATCATGACCCACAGTAAGAAATATATCTTATATTATGAACCAGTATGTATGTATTACGTTATCCATACATATGTATATACACACAAATATATATGTTGTCTCTATCATTTATCAGTCATCTCTCTATTTATCATATAACTATATCTTACAAAAGTTTACAAAGCAAGTGTTTCAAAATAGTAGTTGTGTCTTCTTCCATCTCTTGGTCTTAGGTAATGTAGTACCTCTGGATCAGTGGTGTGCTTGATTCAGCATGGACTAGCTCATGAGAGTCAGTTTCCAAATTTTCAGCAATGTTGGGAGCTGATTATTAAAGTTGTTATTTAAAATTAAATTCTATAACTTACAGATAAATTATATGAAACACAAGGATAATAAGTACTCAAAGCTTATTTCTGAATTATTTGACTACATTTTACTATTATCTATGCTCTTGAAGTTATTTATGTGTATTGTGCCTGCATGGTGGAAATAATATCTGATGTGTTACTTTCCATCTTGTCCCAATTCTGTGCTCAGAGAAGTCTCATTGGTAGCTTGAAATTGGTCATGGGGAAAGTATTTACATTACAGGGACTGGCAAATGCAATAGGGTTCCGTCCCCTGGAAAGACAGTTGTTAAGCATTTACCAGCATACCATTGCTCTGGAGTCACACAGTTGGGTTTAGTCTTAGATCTAGCACTTGCTAGCTGTGTGACTTGGGCAAGTTACTAAACATCTCTGGGCCTGTTTCTTTGTACAGTGCACATCCTTCTAGGGTTGCTTTGAGGATTAAATGAGTTAATAGATGAAATGCTTAGAACAGTGCCTGGCAGATGGTACATAAATAGGTGTTACCTGTCATCTGGGCTAACCGTTGTTAGATTATCCCATTCACTCTGGTAGGGTATGGTTTCCTGTTCACTCTCTCCTTACCTTGGCTTCAGACTTGACATATGTGTTCATCTTCTCTTCCCAGCCAGATCATAGGTTCCCTGAGAGCAAGAGTGATTGGCTTCTTTGTAAACTCTAGGTCTCAGTCTTAAACCAGGTGCAATCTAGATGCTCAATCTCATTGACCAAATTACAAAAAGCTTGTCTAATATCCAATGGGAACCCTCAGAACAAAAGGGCAATACTTACCATTACTATGCATATACTTTCTATTCTATTTAATATGCTGACCCACAGCTCACTAAATTAATTTTGTGACTCAATATTAAGTCCAAACATTGCAGTTTGGAAATGCAATGTTCTAACGATCTACCTGGAGCTTGCACTTTCTCCAGTTGTCAGGTAGTCCTTGCTTGAATTTCTTTGGTGATGGGGAACGTGGCGTCTACCTAGGAAGCCAGTTCTCTCTTTGTGAGCTTTGGCTGTTAATACATTTTCCTTATAATGATACTAACCCTGGTCTTCCACAGACAACTGACTCCTTCTTCCAGGTAAAATCTCTTCCAGTGTTTCAAAATAGCAGTTGCCCTGCCCCTCTGTGGCATCCTTCTTCTCCTGGTGGAGGGCCCTGGGCTTGGATGGTTGACTTGAGGAAGAGTAAGTATTTCTGTTCAGGCTGCCCTGAGCTGGCTTGCTGGCACAGGCTGCCCAGCAGGTGGTTGGCCTATAAATCACTAGGCCTTACTCTCTCTGCATCTCAGCATCCTGTGTCAGTGATGAAGCATCTGGCCCCTCCTCCTCTCATCCCTCCCCAGCTCTGAACAAGTCCTCATGGAACTCATTTAGGCCCTGATTCTTTCTTGCATATAGCAGCTGTGTTATTTGAAGAAGCCAGGAGACTCTCCTGCCTCAAAACAGCTCATCTGGGGACTATATTTTAACATTAGGGATTTAGTCTTTTGGGGGTAAACAGTGCTGTCTCCATGACATCCTAGTTTAAAATGGTGGCACCTGGGGAGAGTGGTGTACTATGAATATGAAGCCTCTAAAATCTTAGTGTGAATGGACTCGTCAGGTGCGTTGCTCCCTACTCTACTGCCATGCTTCTCACAGTGTGCATCAACTCCAAAGAAACACCAGAAGCAGCCCTGTGTTGTGCCGAGTTCTCAAACCTGCCGGCAGTTTTGGAATCGCCACGGGAGGACCTCACTTAATTAGAAAAATGTTAATTTGATAACTATTGACCCCCACCTTCTATTCAAGGTAAATGTCACTCATACAAGCTCATATTTAAAAATGTTTATATATATTAATAAGAACAAAAGGAAATTCCCCCTTGGCCTATTTGCTTTCATCTTGAGAAGTCTTTAAAAAGTAAGGATTTCTTGGGTCTCTCCCTAAACCTACAGAAATAGAATCTTCCGAATGCAGACCAAAAATCCTTTAAAAAATCCTCTCCAGGTGATTCTACCTGTGCAGAGAGGCGTGGACACTCATGGAGTCATGGACTGATGTTTCTCAGTGATAGGTACTGTATTTGGTTCATTTCTGTACTCCCACAGCTCTCTGCCCAGGGCTTGGTGCATAGCAGGCATATAGTAGGTGCTTAGTAAGCAATGTTTATTTAAACTAAACTGGAAGAGGTTAGGAGCTGGGCAGACCTGGATTCGAATCTAAGCCTCCGCCACTTACTGTGTACATCGGGCAGGTGACTTCCTCCTTATTTGGGAAATGGAGATGAGAATGTCCACAATAATGGGGTTAAAAGCCAGTAGGAACTTCCTACCCATTTCCAGGCCTCCCCTTCTTTGGGCTTTCAGGGAAGGGAAAGGCAATCAATTCCAGGACAGAGTAAGTCCCAGGGAGTTCTGTATCAATCACACAGAAGGCAGCTTTAAGCCTCTTTCGAGCACTGTCCTCGCCCTGCTTGCCACAGGTCTGTATCTTGGGACACTACCTTCGGGTTGTGCAGATGAAAAGCTGGGGACATTGGTAGGGCTGGAATCAATCCCTTCTCTGCCTGCTTGTGGCTGGATTGATCAGATTTCTTGATAGCTGCAGTAGAGGACCAACTGAAGCTAATTTCCAGCTGGATCTGCCCTAGCTCTTGAGGACTATGAGGGAGGTAGCACTGGAAAAAGCTGAGTGACCAGCAGGGAGCTTGCAGAGGGAAAAAGGAGGGTCTTGGATGGAGGTGTCAGTAGCAGCAGAGGGGCCTTATTTGGGAGTAAGTTTGCAAAAGGGTGTGGCCTGCCATTTTGATCTGTAGAGGAGGGAGCTATGACCTTTCCAACAGTCTTACTGTGCTTTGCTGATACTTGTTTCCTCCAACCCTTTTTCACCCTCATTTTAAGAGTCATCACGTGAGTGTATTTTCATAAACATTTTATTATTAAACAGTGGAACTTCGGAGTGCTTAGGGGGAGGTGCTGCTCAGCATTAGTTCCCACAGGCCCAACAGGCATTCGCACTCTGTGGCCTCCTGTTGGAGGAAGGGATTGGGCTTTTCCACTCCTCCTGGGCTAGTCTCACTTCAGGGAACTGGCTTCTGGCTGAGGTCTCTGGTGGGACCCTGGTGCTCCATTCTTGGAATGGTAAGATACAAAAACTCTTGGAACTCTGCTGCTCTGAATTTGGTTACTTTGGGGCTCAACTGTCTAGATATCAAGGCTCCCTGAGTTTTAGTTTCTTTATCTGTAAAATGAGTTAACAATATCTTCTTTACCATAGCATGGGAATTCAGCAAGAAAACCCAGAGAAAGCCCGTAGCATAGTCCCTGGAACATAGTAGTTCTCAATAAATGGTAGCTATTGTTGCTGGTGGAATTTACAAATTTTTCTCCTCTATTCTAAGATCCACCCCCTACCCCTGCGCCCCACATTTTAATATATTTGCATCTTGTTATGTCTTAAGTCAGTATATCTATTTTAGATATGGTGGTTCCCTCAAAAGCTGTTATTAAACCAACGGCAAGTCTTTTTTTTTTTTTTTTTTTTTGAGACAGAGTCGCCAGGCAGGAGTGCAATGGCGCAATCCTGGCTCACTGCAACCTCTGCCTCCCGGGTTCAAGTGATTCTCCTGCCTCAGCCTCCTGAGTAGCTGGGACTACAGGTGCAGGCCACCACGTCCAGCTAATTTTTGTATTTTTAGTAGAGACAGGGTTTCACCACGTTGGCCAGGATGATCTCGATCTCTTGACCTCGTGATCCACCAACCTTTGCCTCCCAAAGTGCTGGGATTACAGGTGTGAGCCATTGCGCCTGGCCAATGGTAACTCTTATAACTAAAAGTTTCTCACGTCTGAGAAAATGTAGTATCAGAGTTCTGTTCCTGATCCTTAGCTGGGACTACAGTAATTGCCAGGCTAGCCAATAACCTGCTTTTAAAAAGGGAGATTAACAGGTGTTAAAAATGTATTAGCAGCTACTTGTGCAAAATTAAGACAATTTTGAAGAAAGGGGAGGGCTTGCAGAAAAGTAGCCAACCATGCAAAGCGCTTCGTAGAAAGGAAAATTATTTTGGAATTTCTTTGATTAGGTATCTCCATAGCCAGGTCTCCGGTTCCATCCTGTTCTCCTACCTGCCTCTTCTATAGGGGAGCCTCTCTCCTCCTTTGGGATTATCTGCCCTAGGAGTTTTATTAGAGTCTACAGGATGAGGATGTCTGCACATTTGTGACTTAGGGTGTCTTGAAACTCCCCACACAGGTCAGTCTACAAAATGCACTCAGTTAAAAAACCCAACGACCTAGGGCCTAATTTAATGATCTGAAAGACATCAGGAAATAGCAAACTGGTGTACTTCTGGCCCCTCCGTTCATATCCCTTCCTTTTTACTGTGTAAAGAATTTGGAGATGTCCTAAGTCTCTCTATTTGGTTTTTTGTATGTGTGTTCATGTGTGTGTGCTGTTCAATTAAGGGACCTGATCGATATTACTGAGAAAATCTTTTACTGAAATCATTCCAGAGAATTAACAGCTTGCTGTAGCCAAAGGAAGCTTCCAATGCCATCATGGTGTCTAGGCGCGAGGCTATGAGCAGAGTCCTTCCGGGGCCCTACCTTTTATTCCCATGATCTTGTCAGAGTAGCAAGCGGATGGCTGCTTTCACTAGAGTGAGGCAGTGTGGGCTAAGGACAATGCTTTGCTGGATACTGCCACCATGACTACTCCTAACATCTGTCGAATGCTTACTATGTGGCAGGTACAATGCTAAACATGCCACTTATGTTTCCTAATTTGATTCTCACCACATTCCTGTTAGAGAGATTCTATCATCAATACCATTTTGCAAATAACAAAAGATAATCAGAGACTTGCTTTATAATTCCCAAGTCTACCTGACGCCACACTCCAGAGTTCTCAGTTCTCTGCCAAGGTCACTGCCTTTTGGTGGCCCCGGGGGAGGGTGCTGACAATGCGGACAGATGAGCCAGGAGGATTCTCTGCGTCCTGAGCTGTGTCTGCCCATCTCAGTCCTGCTCTGTCCCGTGTAGCCCTTAACTCTAATCTCCCTTCAGAGCTGCACACTGCACAACTTGAGGGGCACCATTCACATCCTGGTCTGTAGCAGGAGGTAACAAACTTTCAGAGGGGCCAGATTACATTGTTGGCTTTGTGGATCATACAGTCCCTGTCACAGTGACTCAATTCTGCTGTTGTAGCATGAAAGTAGCCATAGACAATTCCTAAATGAGTGGACATGGCTTTGTTCCAATAAAACTTTACTTACAAAAACAGGTGGTAGGCTGGATTTGGCCCGTAGGCTGGATTTGGCCCATGGCCTGTGGATTGCTGGCCTCTGGTCTGTGTCGCTCGAAGGGGCGACATTCACAGAGACGACCACTTGGAGGGGTGCGGCATGAGCCGCCTGCTTTGTGGTGGCTGAGGAGTATCTCCAAGCGACATAGTGATTAGCTGAGGTGAATGACGCTCCTCTGTGTGTGTGCCCATATGAATGAATCATGCTTTTTATTAAAATTCTCTTAGTTTAATAATCCTTACAACAGAAGCAAACCTTTCAGCATTCGCAGGACAGCTTTGCAGGCAGGGAAGGATGATACAACTCAAGTGCTTTTTCCTCCCTGAGTTTCAGTGGCCTTTGGGGGAGGGACCCTCACACATTATGACTGCAGTCACTGAAATAGTCATTCATGGGAGGTGCTACTTCCCACTTTAAAGATCAGGCCCCAGTGCAGGTAAAGCTCTTTTTTCTTAGTTCATTTTAGTGCAGCCAAAAGATGTAGAAATTCAAAATATATGAGAGCATTTAGGGGAAACCGAAGAGAAAAATGTATACAGTATAAGACATAAACACACCCAGTTTACCACATGTGGGTTTCTGACCCTACCTCAGCCAGCTTGTCTCCATTGGTCTGAGTCTCTCTTACTCCCAATGCTCTTCTAGTACCTTCTGATGAAGTCCTGCTTTGGGCCCAAGGGTGTTCCCTGTTCCTAGGTAATCAGTGGCACACGGAGCTTGTCATTGTGAATGACCTACACGGAGGATCTCATTCTCAACATAAAAAGGGAACCCGGGGCCGTGACATGTGGATTAGCCTTAAATAAATAAGAAAGCATACAAGCAGCACAAGGAAAATAAATTACAGAGAGAAAGAAAGAAAGTGAAAATCAGGTGTCGTCCTCACATCCAGGAACAATCACTGTGCATTCTGACACATCTTTCCCCATGCCTTTTCTGTACCAGGCTCGGGGCTTTTTTGGGCAATAATTATAAACCTATACAATAGTATGACAGTGCAGCAACAGAAGGGCCATTTTGACACAGCAGAATGAGCACTGGAAGGTGTTGGTGAGGGGATAGGGAGGGGAGAGAAACTCAAGGGCTGTGCAAGGTTCAGGGCTAGTGGCTGTGGCTTCCGTGGCTTTCTGGTGCCCTGGCCTGAGTACTCATCCCAGCAGCAATGGTGGGGAGGGTAGAGGGTGGTCGTGTTCAGCTGTCTTAGGTGTTCTTGCTCTCCCTGGCCTCAGAAGGTGGGTGGCCACTATCCTGCAGATGGAGATGGGGCGGGGTGGGAGCTGGTGTCTCCTCCTCATTCTCTGCAGCTGCCCATCCACCCTGGTCAATGATGCTTGTCCATCCCCGCTGAGATCCAAGTCCAGCCATGTGCGAGGGGAACATCTGCTCCCACAGCTGCAGGGCCCTGCAGTCCTGGAACCAGAGTGACTTCAGAAGCCAAATGCGGGGCCATTGGTTATGTGTATATGTTGGTTAGGGTGGGCAGTGCGTTGCAGGGTGGTGCAGAGTGGAAAGCAGGGGTCTGGTGTCATTGAGGGTATTGCTTTTTTACCGTCTGGGCACACCTGACCTATTGGACATGAGGGCTCCTGAGTCTTAGGGCAGGATCTAAGCAGTGGGAGGTTGGCAGTGACTCCTCAAGCTCAGCAGGCTGTGGGTAGAGAATGGGGCATAGGATGCACTTATCTCCTGGTTTCCTTACCACTGGGCATCGGCAATATGAGAGTGGATTTCTCCTGCTACCCTATTATGAGGGCTTTCTGGACAAGGTTCTTCAGAGCCTCAGAGCCCAGATCTTCACAGCTGGCCCTCCTTCCATCCCTTTTATTAGTTCTGCCTCTAGAGTTGCATGGATAGCACAGGGGTTGGGAAGCTGCACTCTGGTGTCAGATAGAAGTGGGCTCCAATACAAGCTCCTTTGTGTACTGGCTATGTGACCTTGAGCAAGAGATGAATCTCTCTGCCCTTGTTTGCTTGCCTGAGAATGGGGATAACAATGCCTGCCTTTGGAGGCGTGGGAAGAATTCAATGAGTTAATGAACGTAAATCACCCAGCCCGGGTCTGTAGCTGTCAGCAGGTAGGTTGGTTGCTTCCTTTCTCTTGGTTTTGTTCACATCTATGGACTCTGTGACTGAGCTCTTTGCGGGATCCCGAGAATCTACCATTTGGGGCAGAATCAAAGTCAGTGCCATTAAGCTCCCTGTTTGATCTGGCCATCTGGCCATCACCACTCACTGTTCACCCTGGCGACCATTTCCCAGGCCTTACCAATATGAGAGTGTGAATGTGTCACACG
This sequence comes from Nomascus leucogenys, assembly GCF_006542625.1. Taxonomy (NCBI): domain Eukaryota; kingdom Metazoa; phylum Chordata; class Mammalia; order Primates; family Hylobatidae; genus Nomascus; species Nomascus leucogenys. The sequence goes on along the minus strand of NC_044402.1, from coordinate 27,493,347 downwards.
GACAACAATGACCTGTTTCCCTGGTTTTGGGCTTTACCTACTTACCTGGAACCTCACCCCTGCAAAGTTCCTTCATCCCTGAGCTTGCTGGAAGTGCCTGGGGGCAGGGGGTCTTGCGTAATCACATCTGAGCTGCTCAGCAGCCCGTCACTCTGTGTTCCCCACAGCCTGCTGACCCCTTCTCTCACCAAGTTTCCAGCTATTTCTTGGCAGACACCACTGCCCTTCCCATCGTCTCTCACCAGGACTGTCTATCCTGTCTCTGAAGGCTTTGTGCTACCAAGGTTGCCGTCTGTGTCTGTGGTGAAGCATGGATTGCTGGGGGTGAGGGTGAGGGCAGATAAGTCCTTTTAGTGTATTTTGATGGTCACTCTCTGCAGGGAGGTGGTGTCCTCACACAGCTCTGCATCTGCCTTGCCCGCATAGATTTCCCCTTGAGGTCTGTCTTTTCACTTTTTATGTACAGCATCCCCCTACCCTCCAGACTTCTGACCTCGTTCCCCTGAGGAATGGCCAGGAATAGGTCTGAAAGCCCAACTAGATTCATTCCTGGGGTCTGGCCCTGGGCTTCCTCAGATTGCAAGATCCCCAGCAAGATCATCAGACTTCCCAGAGAGCTTCTGGCAGGCCTGCCCCGTTGGGACCCCCTCCAAGACCAGATGCCCAGGCTCAGGCAGGGAGGCCTGTCCATGCGATCATTCGCTATTGGCTTGGAGATCATCATGGGTCATCTGGCCCCCTCTTTTCCAAATAAATAACCCTGTTTCCTCTAACCATCTACTTCCTAGCTGCTTCTGTGTTTTGTAATGCTCTTTGGATCCTTTCAAATCCTGCTGTTTGTTTTGGTGTGGGGCCAGCCGTGGCCCCAGGGGCAGAGTCTGAGCAATGCCGATGGTACAGGCTCTTGCAGCATTCCCTACACACCACCGTCTTTGTATTAGGTGATCCTCGAGGGGAATGTGCCCTGATCAGAGGGCTTCTCTGGAATCACAGGGTGTGCCTGCAGGTCAGCGGAGCTCTAGACTCCCTCCTGCTCCCAGCCCAGATGGCTCTCCATCCAGCCTGCCACTTTGATCTCAGGCTTGCCCCAGAGATCCACCCTCATCTCTCTGAAGGCCAGTGGTCTAGGCACCACCTCACCAGGCCCACCTTGGGGGCTCTTGTTAAAATGCAAAGTCCCAAGCCCTCCCCAGGCCTACCCCCATCTTGCCCATTGAGTGTGTTAGGGGTAGTGGCTTGTGGAAGAGCTTATAAACTAGCTCTTCAGGGGCTGGAAGGAACAGTTATCCTTGAGGAAAAATAAACTACTGGCCATAGTAAACAAAAAGAAAGTTGCAAAATCAAAATTAATAGATGTTTAATTAAATGTCTAGGAAATATAACTATGTCAACTCATCAACCACAAGTCAACTCACTCTCACATAGTTATACATCATTTATATTTAATGTGGGATGCAGATGGCTTTTCATATGTTCATTATGATGTGGAGTAGTGTCCCCCACAGCAAGAGTACTGGGGCTTCTGAAGAACTAAGATAGCTCTGTCCAGACCTTCCCAGCCAGGCTCTGGGGGTGAGGCTGGGAGTCTGCGTGTGTGTCAGGTTTCTGGGGTGATTGGTCATTGTCCCTGGAGTCTGGTCTTCTAGGATTCCTGAGTTTGCTGTAATGCTGATTGGGAGGCTGGTTACTGGAGGACAAGAGCTACACACTCTAGGGTACCAATTCCCAAACCTAGCTGATCACGAGAACCACCAAAGAACTTAAACATGAAAATACAGATGCCTGGGCCCTACTCCATTACCCCAAGCCTATTAAATAATTTCATCTGGCCAGGTGTGGTGGCTCACGCCTGTAATCCCAGCACTTTGGGAGGCCGAGGCGGGTGGATCACTTGAGGTCAGGAGTTTGAGACCAGCCTGGCCAACCTGGTGAAACCCCATCTCTACTAAAAATACAAAATTTAGGCAGGCGTGGTGGTGGGCACCTGTAATCCCAGCTACTCAGGAGGCTGAGACAGGAGAATCACTTGAACCCGGGAGGCAGAGGTTGCAGTGAGCCAAGATAGTGCCATTGCATTCCAGCCTGGGTGACAAGAGTGAAACTCCATCACAAAAAATACATAAATAAATAAAAAATAAAAGAGAAAAACCAATAATTTCATCTCCAGTAGGGCTTGGGAATCTTTATTTTAATAACAACCTCTACAGGATTCCAACAATTAGCCAGACTTGGAAACCATTGGAATTAAGGAAAGAGCAGCAGACCAGAGCATCTCAAAGTTCTGTGCCTAGAGATCACCTGGGCATCTTGTTAAACTTTGAATTTTGGCTCAGCTGGTTTGGGTGGAGCCCCAGGTTCTTCATTTGTAAGAAGCTTCTGGTAATGTTGACACTGCCTGTCCACAAACCAGGCTTTGAGCCTCAAGGACCCAGATCCTGGGCTGGAATTCTGCTTTAGCTACTTACCAGATAGGCAGGCTCTGGAAATTTTAATAATGTCTGAAGGCCTTGGAAAAGAGATACTAATCAGTTTTCCCTGAAGGGCCTGGATTTGCAATATAGGGCCAAGGGGCAGGTGAGGTTTGGTTGGCTCTATTCCCTGTACTTGGCTCAGTAACAGAGTGGTCTGTGGATTCAATAGAGATGGAAAGGCTCAGTTTTCATGAGAGAAAAGACCTTGGGGGTAGAAAACATTTCAGTCTGCTACTAGGATCTGGAAACCGCCAACAACAATTGACCCCAGAATTGGCATATCATATTAAATAATTTTGTTCAGAGAGATCTCCCCAAGGCCAAAGCTGCTTTATGTATTTCTTGAATTTCCCAGATTACAGCCAGGGACTAGTTTATTCACCCAGAAGAATCTGATTTGTGGCTAATTTTTTCCCCTGGCTTTGTATTTCCCAGAGATACCCTTATGAAGTGACTAGATATTGTTCTTCTGAGACTGGCTTTCTTGGAAATTCTATAAGGTCCCTAGTATCCTTTTTTTTTTTTTTTTTTTTTTTTTTGTAGACAGAGTCTTGTTCTGTCACCCAGGCAGGAGTGCAGTGGTGTGATCATAGCTCCTCACTACAGCCTTGAACTCCTGGGCTCAAGTGATCCTCCCATCCCAGGCTTCAGAGTAGCCAGAGCCACAGGCATGTGCCACCAGGCCTAGCTAATTTTTGTATTTTTTGTAGAGATGGGGGTCTCACTATGTTGCCCACGCTCGTCTTGAACTCCTTGCCTCAAGCTATCCTCCCACCTTGGCTTCCCAAAGTGCTGAGATTACAGGTGTGAGCCACCACTTACCACTTTAATACATTTCTTGACTTCTTAAATCAGAGTGGGATTGTGTTGTTTGTGGTTAAAAACCCTAACTGATACGTGGGTGGAGAGAAGCAGGGATCGAAACCACTGAAAATTTTAGAAATTGCTGTTCCACCTTACCCTGTATGCTGAGCCAGGTAGCTAGGAATTTGAAATACCCCTATAACTTATTCTTTAAATTGTGTTTGTTAGCAATTTGACTGAAAGCTTCTTGAAGGTGGGATTGGGTCATCATTCATATCTTCATTCATTTATTCAGTCAGCCAATAAATATTTATCAAATGTCAACTACATGCCAGGTAAAAACTATTTTAACCTGGTATTCTGTCTGGAAGAACCTGTGAATGGAGTTGCCACAAAAGTAGTATTCCTGCAAGTGGGTGCCCCAAAGTGTCCTGAGATGGGGCTGGTTGGGAGTTCAAAGACAGAAGCACTAAACACTGGGGTGATCAGTCCAAAGCATTTGTTAGAGGAACTTAGTGCTTCTAAGTTAGTGCTTGCAGCAGTCCTCACAACAGGCATCAAGAGAAAGGGATGGTCTACCTAGGTATGTCTGTAGCCAGGGGGTTAGGCATGGTGTTTATCTGTGGGTTTCAGGATTTTGGCCCAGGGCCAGGGCTAGTTTATTCAGTGTTTTAGGCAACAACCTAAACAGCTCTTTCAGTGTCTGGGACTATTCAAGGTCCTGGCTGGGCTTGAAGCCTGCATGGGGAAACATGCAGCTGGCCAGCTAACACAGAGGTCATGGCAGTCTGTATTAGAGAAAAACGTGGGGAAACTGGAGGAACCTACACCTGAGTTTCCCAGAAAGCAGAACCTGAGACAAATGACTTATTGGGGAGTGATCCCATGGGGCAGGGATGAGGGGCAGGAAGAACAAATCAAGGGGGAAGGGGGAACCAAAACAAAGATGAACTATTGTGTTGGCCACAGCTGTGGGTGATTGGGTGAAGGATCCCTAGGGAGATATGAGGAGCCATATGAAACATGTTCCTGGACCACCTGTCCCTGTGGGTGAGGAAGAAGAATCCATCTACCCACTTCTATCCATCATCTGTATTAGCTTCCTTAGGCTGCCATAACAAATTACTGTAAACTGGGTGACTTAAAACAACACACATTTATTCTCTCATAGTTCTGAAGGCCAGAAGTCTGAGACTGAGCTGTCGGTAGGGCAATGTCCCCTCTGCAGGCTCTAGGGGAGGATCCTTTCTTGTCTCTTCCTAGCTCCTATTGGCTGCTTGCAACCCTCGGCATTTATTGGCTCATAGTTGCATTACTGTAATTTCTGCCTCTGTCTTCACTTGGCCATCTTTCCTTTGTGTCTGTGTGTCTGTAAATCCCTCTCCTAAAAGGACACTAGTCATTGGACTTAAGAATTATCCTAATCAAGTATAGCCTCATCCTAACTTGAATACATATGCAAAGATCTTGTTTCCAAGTAAGGTCACATTCACAAACACAGGAGTTAGCATGTCAGCATATCTTTTTGAGGGATGCAGTTCAACCACAACACAGTTATTAAAGGTTTTCCCTGCCATGCTAACCCCACCATAGTTTCAGGTTGCAGAGACACTGCTGATGAAGACATACCTGAGACTAGGTAATTTATAAAGAAAAGAAGTTTAATGGACTCACGGTTCCATGTGGCTGGGAAGGCTTCATAATCATGGCAGAAGGCAAAAGTCACATCTTACATGGTGGCAAACAAAAAAAGAATGAGACCCAGATGAAAGGGGAAACCGCTTATCAAACCTTCAGATCTCATGAGACTTATTCACTACCACAAGAACAGTATGGGGGAAACTGCCCCCCATGATTCAATTAACTCCTACTGGGTCCCTCACACAACACATGGGAATTATGGGAGCTACAATTCAAGATGAGATTTGGGTAGGGACACACCCAAACCATATCATTCCACCTGTGGCCCCTCCCAAATCTCATGTCCTCACATTTTAAAACCAATCATGCCTTCCCAATAGTTCCCCAAAGTCTTAACTCATTTCAGCATTAACTCAAAAGTCCACAGTCCAAAGTCTCATCTGAGATAAGGCAAGTCCCTTCTGCGTATGAGCCTGTAAAAACAAAAGCAAGTTAGTTACTTTCTAGATAAAATGCAGATACAGGCATTGGGTAAATAACAGCCATTCCAAATGGGAGAAATTGGCCAAAATGAAGGGGCTACAGGCCCCATGAGAGTCTGAAATCCAGTGGGGCAGTCAAATCTTAAAGCTCCCAAATTATCTCCATTGACTCCATGTCTCACATCCAGGTCATGCTGATGCAAGAGGTGGGTTCCCATGGTCTTGGGCAGCTCCACCTCTGTGGTTTTGCAGGGTACAGCCTCCCTGCTGGCTGCTTTCATGGGCTGGTGTTGAATGTCGGCAGCTTTTTCAGGTGCACAGCGCAAGCTGTTGGTGGATTTACCATTCTGAGGTGTGGAGGATTGTGGCCCTCTCCTCACAGCTTCATTAGGCAGTGCCCCAGTAGGGAGTCTGTGTGGGGGCTCCCACCCCACATTTCCCTGCCACACTGCCCTAGCAGAGGTTCTTCATGAGGGGTCCATCCCTGCAGCACACCTCTGCATTTCCATACACCCTCTGAAATCTAGGTGGAAGTTCCCAAACCTCAATTCTTGACTTTATGTACCCAGAGGCTCAATATCACGTGGAAACTGCCAAAGTTTGGGGCTTGCACCCTCTGAAGCCACAGCCTGAGCTATACCTTGGTCCCTTGTAGCCATGGCTGGAGTGGCTGGGATAAAGGACACCAGCTCCCTAGGCTACACAGCAGGAGGGCCCTGGACCCATTTTTTCCTACTAAGCCTCTGGGCCTGTGATGGGAGGGGCTTCTGTGAAGGTCTCTGACATGCCCTGGAGACATTTTCCCCATTGTCTTGGTGATTAACATTGGGCTTCTTGTTACTTATGCAAATTTCTGCAGCTGGCTTAAATTTCTCCCCAGAAAATGGGTTTTTATTTTATTTTTATTTATTTATTTATTATTATTATACTTTAGGTTTTAGGGTACATGTGCACAATGTGCAGGTTTGTTACATATGTATCCATGTGCCATGTTGGTTTGCTGCACCCATTAACTCATCATTTAGCATTAGGTATATCTCCTAATGCTGTCCCTCCCCCCTCCCCCCACCCCACAACAGTCCCTGGAGTGTGATGTTCCCCTTCCTGTGTCCATGAGTTCTCATTGTTCAATTCCCACCTATGAGTGAGAACATGCAGTGTTTGGTTTTTTGTCTTTGTGATAGTTTACTGAGAATGATGTTTTCTAGTTTCATCCATGTCCCTACAAAGGACATGAACTCATCATTTTTTATGGCTGCATAGTATTCCATGGTGTATGTGTGCTACATTTTCTTAATCCAGTCTATCGTTGTTGGACATTTGGGTTGGTTCCAAGTCTTTGCTATTGTGAATAGTGCCGCAATAAACATACGTGCGCATGTGTCTTTATAGCAGCATGATTTATAGTCCTTTGGGTATATACCCAGTAATGGGATGGCTGGGTCAAATGGTATTTCTAGTTCTAGATCCCTGAGGAATCGCCACACTGACTTCCACAATGGTTGAACTAGTTTGCAGTCCCACCAACAGTGTAAAAGTGTTCCTATTTCTCCACATCCCCTCCAGCACCTGTTGTTTCCTGACTTTTTAATGATGGCCATTCTAACTGGTGTGAGATGGTATCTCATTGTGGTTTTGATTTGCATTTCTCTGATGGCCAGTGATGATGAGCATTTTTTCTTGTGTTTTTTGGCTTCATAAATGTCTTCTTTTGAGAAGTGTCTGTTCATTTCCTTCGCCCACTTTTTGATGGGGTTGTTTGTTTTTTTCTTGTAAATTTGTTTGAGTTCATTGTAGATTCTGGATATTAGCCCTTTGTCAGATGAGTAGGTTGCAAAAATTTTCTCCCATTCTGTAGGTTGCCTGTTCACTCTGATGGTAGTTTCTTTTGCTGTGCAGAAGCTCTTTAGTTTAATTAGATCCCATGGGTTTTTATTTTTTATTGCATCATCGGGCTGCTAATTTTCCAAACTTTTATGCTCTGCTTCCTCTTGAACGCTTTGCCACTTAGAAATTTCTTCTGTCAGATCCCCCAAATCATCTCTCTCAAGTTCAAAGTTCCACAGATCTCTAGGTCAGGGGCAAAATACCACCAGTCTCTTTGCTAAAGCACAGCAAGAGTCACCTTTGCTCCAGTTCCCAACAAGTTCCTCATCTCCATCTGAGGCCACCACAGCCTGGAATTTTTTGTTCATATCACTATCAGCATTTTGGTCAAAGCCATTCAACAAGTCTCTAGGGAATTCCACACTTTCCCACATTTTCATGTCTTTTTCTGAGCCCTCCCAACTGTTCTAACCTCTGCCTGTTACCCAGTTCCAAAGTTGCTTCCACATTTTTGGATATCTTTACAGCAGCATCCCAGTCTACTGGTACCAATTTGCTATAACAGCCCATTTTCATGATGCTGATAAAGACATATCAAATACTGGGTGATTTATTTAAAAAAAAAAAAGAGGTTTAATGGACTCACAGTTCCACGTGGCTGGGAAGGCCTCACAATCATGGCAGATGGCGAAAGGCAAGTATTACATGGTGGGAGACAAAAGAGAAGGAGAGCCAAGTGAAAGGGGAAGCCCCTTATCAAACTGTTAGATCTCATGAGACTTATTCACTACCACACTACCATGAGAACAGTATGGAGGAACCACCCCCATGATTCAATTATCCCCTACCGGGTCTCTCCTACAACACATGGGAATTATGGGAGCTACAATTCAAGATGTGATTTGGGTGGGGACACAGCCAAACCATATTGGACACTGACATCAAGACAAGAGGCTTCCTGCTTGGCATGAACAGACAAGCATTGTGGTAGGAGGTGAGAAGTCCTAGATGTGAACCTAAGGTGGCCAGGCTGTCAGTTGCACCTGTGTGAACCTGTCAGTGGGCACACTGAATTGCTTGCTGCAACAGTGGCTGGAATGAGGTGAGGCCAGAAGGATCTGAAGTGGTGCATAGGAGGTGTGCAATAGGAAAACTGACAATGATCATGATAGCAGCTGACACTGAGTCCTTCCTGTGTGCCAGGCCCTGTGCATTAGATGAATTTTCTCATTTAATTTTCACAACAACCCCATGAAGCAGGTCCTATTGTCTCCATCATATTGATGAATAATCCGCCATTCAAGAGATACAGCTTGCTTGGGGTCAACCCCGCCTACCCTAGAATGTAAGCTCCGGAAGGCCAGAGACTTTGCTCCATGCCTCAGCACCAAGAACAGTTCTGGCATACAGTCGGTACTCCATAATTGTTTGCTTACTGTTTAAATGCTGGAGCTGGGATTTGAATCCAGATTATCCAATGCCAAGGCCTATGCATTTAGCCTAACTAAGGAATTGGTGATGATAAGAACACAGAGAGATGCTCTCCCTTTCATGAACCATAATCCCATTTGGGAGACAGACCTAAATAAGTAATTATACGTATTCAGTTCTGTGTCCTTCCTAGCCTGGTGGCAAGCATGCAGTAAGTGCTGCATATACATTTGGTGGGCTGGTGCTGGGCTTGCACACCACAGAATTTGTACTTTCTGCCCAGTCTGGCCCATCTTCAGCAATTACACTTTGGTCTCTTCTGTGAAGGCCAGATTTTGCCTGCCGGATGCATTTCATGACACTAATAAACATCCACACCTACTTGGAGCATTTAGTCCGAAAAAATGGAGCCTAAAATCTCCGTGAAGCAATGTGCTTCCCCTTCTGCAAGCTGAGGGAGCATTAATGGAAACACATGCTCTACGGAAACTGGCTGCATCATTATTGGAACTGCTGCACCCTCACTCTAACCAATCTATTTTTATTTGAAGCACTTACATTGCATCAAACTGAGCATAGTAACTACAGTCAATAGAGATGTATTTGTTTTTATTTAAACTCACATAAATGTGCTAATGCCAATTAATGATTTTTTTCTCCTCTGGAAAGTAAGACATATATGGAGGAGATGGAAATTTACACATCCATCAAACCAAGAGGGCCCATTTTCTCTGAAACAATTTTTTGGGTTGCCAGTGATTTACGGTGGCAAACCGAAGACTGAGTTGGGGAAGTAGGGAGGAGGAGAGAAAGAAAATGCATCCATGTAGTTCATTTATCTCACTTCCTTTAAAGAACAGAGGAGTTAAGAGTAGAGAGAGGGGACAGAACTGGGGAGTCTAAGCAAGAGTTGGATTTGAAGACTAAGAGGGCAGCTGGATCCTTACGATTCTCATTTGCTGTCCAAATGTGTTTTGGAAGCTAGGCAATCGGGTGCAGTGTTGGGGAAATCCCTGACATCATGAGATCTGGATTTGCTTCTATCTAGCCCTGTCATCGTGACCAGCTCTTGGGTTTCCTCATCCCTAACCAGAACACCAGTATTGGCTTTGCTTGCTGGTTAAGATCATAGCTTTTCTAGGGCCAGACTGTGGATTGAAATCCTCACTCTGCCATTTACAACAGTGTGACTTTGGGCGAGTGACTGTACCTCTCTTGGCTTTGATTTTCTTCTTGATCTGGGAGGAGATGCTAATGGTGCCTTGATTACAGCCTTGTTTTGAGGTTTAAAGAAATAATGCATATTAAGGACTTAGAACAGGACCTGGCATGTCTCAAGTACTCAATTATTTTTTCTCGTCAGGAGAGCTAGAAAGGAAGTAAATTAATTGTGAAAATTGTATCCTGACAACAGTAACAAAAAAAGTATTTAGTCCAGGGCCTTTCATCTTGCAGAGGAGGACGCAGACCCAGAGAGGTCTTGAACGTGTTTTCTATTTCTTCTGTAACAAGTCACTGCAACACACATGGCTTTAAACAACACACATTTATTATTTTACAGGGCTGGGAGTCAGAGTTCTGAAATGATTCTTTTTTTAAATTTTAATTTTTTAAAAAACACTTTACTTACTATTACCAGTTTATCATAAAGGATATAAGTCAGGAACAGCCAAATGGAAGAGATGCAGAGGACAAAGAATGAGGGAAGGGGCACAGCACTTCCATGCCCTCTCCTGGAGTGCCACCCTCCCAGCACCTCCCTGTGTTCACCACTTGGTAAGCTCTTGGAACTCTGTTCTATGGGGTTTTGATGGAGGTTCTATTATGTAGGCATAATTGATTAAGTCAGTGGTCATTGGTGATTAGCTCTATCCCCGGCCTCTCTCTCCTCTCCAGTGGTCTAGGGGTGGGGCTGAAGGTCTCAACCCTCCAATCACATTGTTGGTTCCTCTGGCAACAGCCCCCATCCTCCAAGAGTCACCTTGAAATGAATCTTATGGAGCTAAAGTCAAGGTGCTGGTAGGGTTGGTTCCTTCTGGAGGTTCCTAGGGAGTCTTGGCTCCTTGGCCCCTCCAGCTTCTAGAGGTTGTTCACATTCCTTGGCTTGTGGCTGCACCACTCCCCTGTCTGCTGCTGTTGTCGAACTGCGGTCTTCTCTCTCTGATTTCTGCTTCCTACTTATAAGGACTCTAGTGATTATATCAGGCCCACCTGGATAATCCAGGAAAATCTTCCCTCTCAGGGTCCTTAGCTTCTTCACATCTGCATATAAGGTACATAGTCATAGGTTCTTGGGATTAGGCTATGAACTTCTTTGAGGGTGGGCAGTGTTAATCTTCTACAGGTCCTGAGGTCAATGGCTGGTTAGTAGCATGGAATGATTTTCAGCAGGAAATTACTGGACTTAAATGCTCTTTTCATGTCCTGGTGCTGCCTTGGCTCTTGAGATGACCAGGTGTCCGGCCTGGAAGCATCTGGCCAGGACGAGGAGGTATCATGGAATGTCTGAGGCCTCTTATCTCAGAGCAGTTTCTCCTGCATCAGGTTACCACCCTCCCAGTCAGGAATTCCTAGCTGTCAATGCCTCTCCACTTACTGAAGCTGCAGTTTGCAGCTTCCTGAGGGCATGTAGTCTAAGTGGCCTGCTAGCTGGGGCCTCAGTGGCATGGGGTGGGCAGGCTGGATCCAAAGCCTGGCTGGTGTGGAGCTGGGAATCTGCTATGATACACTGATGGTGTGGAGGGTGAGTGGTAGGAAGGAAGAGCTCACTCAGCCTGGGTCTGCTGGGTCAAACGGTGTGGATGGATGGAGGGTGAACAGGAACACAGGGGGGACTTGGGAGGATAGTAGAGATGAGTGCTTTAGAGCAGTGTTTTCCAAACCTTAGCAGTGGAGGCTTTTTTATTTTTAATTTTTTAAAAGCACACTCATTAGGATGGCCATTATAAAAAATCTTAGAAAATAACAAGTGCTGGGGAGGATGTGGAGAAATTGAACCCTGTACATGGTTGGTGGGAGTGTAAAATGGTGCAGCTGCTATAGAAAGTATGGAGGTTCCTCAAAAAAATTAAAAATAGTATTACCATATGATCCAGCAGTCCCATTTCTGGATATATACCCAAATGAATTGAAAGCAGTGACATGAACAGATATTTGTACACCCATGTCCATCACAGCATTTTTTTTTTTAGACAAGGTCTCACTCTGGCACCCAGGCTAAAGTAAAGTGGCATGATCATAGCTCACTATAACCTTGAACTCCTGGGCTCAAGCGATTTTCCCATCTCAGCACCCCCCTCCAAATAGCTGGGACTATATAGGCACATGGCTACCATACCTGGCTACTTTTTTTGTATTTTTTGTAGAGATGGGGTTTCACCATGTTGTCTGGGCTGGTTTGGACTCCTAAACTCAAGTGATCTGCCTGCCTCAGCCTCCCAAAGTGCTGCGATTACAGGCATGAGCCACCCTGCTTGGCCAGCACTTTTTACAATAGCCAAAATGTGGAAGCAACCCGACTAAGCATCGATTGGTGAATGGATAAACAAAATGGATAAACAAAACATACACACACATACACACACGCACAAAATCACACAATGGAATATGATTTAGCCTTAAAAAGGAAGGAAATTCTGACACATGCTACAATATGAATGAACCATGATGACATTATGCTAAGTGAAATAAGCCAGTCACAAAAAGACATACTGTACAATTCTGCTTAGAGTAGTCAAATTCCTAGAGACAGAAAGAATGGTGATTTCCAGGAGCTAGGGGGAACAGGGAATGGGGAGTTATTGTTTAATGGGTACAGTTTCAGTTTTGCAAGATGGAAAAAGTGCTGTGGATGGATGGTGACAATGGTAGCAAAACGATATGAATGTACTCAAAAATAGTTAAAATGCTAAACACAAAACAACTCCCCACCCTGCCCCTACCCAAAATCAGGAAGCTAAGATAGCCATAAGTGGAGCTGCTGAGGCTGACGTGGGATGTGGATGCACACAGCTCTGACTTTTCATCTCCTTTCCACCCTCTGCAGAGGCACCAAGAAATCTACTTGCAACCCTAGAGCTCTTCGGACAGCCCTCAGGAAACCCTGTTTTAAACCCTTTCCAAAGGAATAATTTTAAGCCTTGTCAAAGGAGTGATGGACCCTGGCTACCTGTAACTTGCATCCAGTGCACCTTGTTGGCCCCACGAATTCTCTTGCTTTTTTGTTCTCAAATGGTCTCTGAGTTGCAATGATGGTAGGGAAACACTGTCCCGGGAGACAAATGCAAGTGGTGGTGTGACTCCCAGGCATCCACCTTTGGGCTCCTGAAGTGCTGTGTGGTGGCTGCATCAGGTCACCTGAGCCTCTAAAGGCAGTGAGAGTCTGGGCCTCTGCTGGGGGAGGACAAGATGAGGAGATGCCCAGCAGACTTTTGCTGACGGCTGGAGCTTCCCCTATTGCACCTGCCCTCTACAGAAGGTTCTGCCCTCTGAGGGCTCCCTTGCAGGGTTGTCTGAGGAGCAGCTGGGAATTAAGTGGAGGGACGGGCACTGTAAGCAGAGGAAGCAAGTCTTGCTCCGGTGGCCTGGCTTGTGGCTTCACTCTTGGTCCGTGTGTTCCTTGGCCTCACCTCACAGGCTGTGTCCATCAGTAGTTGTGGCCTTTGTGAGTCTGTGGCTTTCTCTTCCTCTGACTTTCATCTCTCTTTTCTTCCTCCTCCTACCCTGACATCTTCTTTCACCTTCTTCCCCCAGCTGGTCCCTCTGGGCAGATAACTTGACCAGACTGGCTGCTGGAAGCTGTCCAAGGCTTGGCTGGAGTGGGCTCTGAAAGGAAAGTGTGGGTCATTAGCTCAGAATGATTGAACAGTCTCTGCTCCCCCTGGTTGCACCTTTTGGCTATTGTGAAAAATGCTGCTGTGAACATGGGTGTCCAAATTGCCTGTCCATGTTCCTGCTTTCCGTTCTTTTTGGGATATGCCCAGAAATGGAACTGCTTGGTCATATGGTCCAGTCTGCCCCTTTGACCACTGAACCAGGCATTGGCTTTAGCAAGTTGAGATGCATGGGGCTTGGTGAGAAGGGATTGGTAATAGTAAGAGCCTTTTACCTGTGTGAAAGGGCCAATAAATAGCTGTCACTATGCAGTGTGTGGCAAGGCTCATGTGAGTGATACAGACCATAATATTATAGGAAATTGGAGACAAGAGCCATTGCCCAAAATAGGCCATATGGGGTAAATTGATGTATTAGTAATCTTTCCATTGTGAGGACAAAAAGGCTCAAGTAAAAAACAAATGTGGGATGGGCGTTATAGCCAGGAAATCCATATGTAGACTTAACTTGAGGCCTGATCTCTGTTCTCAAGTGACGTCATTTGGGATCTCTGTCTTTCCATCTCTCAGTTCCACTTTCTCTACATTGGCTTCTTTTTCTCCGTGTGTTGGCAGTGTGGCTTTTGGAAGCTCCAGGCTCGCACCCATCTGCTCAGCCGTGAGGTGGCCAGCAGGCTGTTTCTGCGAGACTAGAGGTTTCCTGCTGGACATACATTTGGAAGAATAAAGATAAAAGTTTAAAAAATAGATTGGGTTCAGGTTTGGGTGTCCTTGAATGTCAAGGTAATCATTTGGGCTTTGGTGAGGGTTTTTGAGTAGGAAAGTGACCCAGTTAAATTGGCATCTGGGGAAACTAGTATCGGTACAGTGAAATTTGGACTAGAGAGGTGAGGGGTGGGGATTGAACGACCATTGAGAAGGAAGCTATATATCTCTAGGGGTGAGTGGAGGGCTTGGAGTGACCCTAGAGCATTGTCCATCCACTGTACTTCTGGGACTGGCATGGTTACTGAGAGGCATTGCCAGGGACTAAGTGAATACTAAAGCTGGAGTGGGTGGCGGGTGGGTGGATGATGAATGAAGACATGGGTGGAGGGATGGCTGGCTGGGTGGATAAGAGATGGAAGTTGTGTAGAGAGAATATACACACATGAGGAGCCCCAGTGAGGATATAATGAGTGAAGTTTCACCTTCACTCAAGTATGCATATCAGAAGGGGAGGATGCTTTTTTTTTTACAGTTGCTGATCCCAGCCAGCCAGAGAAGTGCCCATCACCTCCAAGAAATTCCTCTTTTTCTCACTGCAGATGTAACCTACAAGTCAGCAAAGATTAGGGCCCAATATTCCCCACCTCTGACCTGCTTTGCATCTTGCATATCAGGTTATTGTTTCTGCTAGAAAATTTTAGAGTGTCTTGCCTTATCAGGGAAATCCTGAGTCTTCATATAACTTGTGTTAGGAGAGGTTGGCACAAACGAATATTTTCCTGTCCACCACAGGAGGTTCTATTGTATCTCATGCGAGGTTGATTGGTGGGGAGGGATATTGGGCATTCATAAATCTAAAACAAAGTAATTGAATGTTTACCTCATATTAAATCTTGTGGTAGGTACTGGGACCAAAAGATGAAAAAAGCGAAATAACATTTGTGATTCCTTTGATGGTAATGAACAGAAAGCAACCCTGGCAAATAAGAAGCCAAATGGGCAATTAATAGGAAGGATCCTGGGGTGGTTTCCAGGATCAGCAGAAAGGGAGACTAGCCAGGTGTCTGGTGGAGCAGGAGCCAGGCCTGCCAGGGTGCCCTGGTGCCCCCTTATCAGGAATCTTTAAGAGACTCCAAAGATCTCTAGCCTTTTATAGCTCCTTAAGACTTAAATTCCCGAGAGAGAATCTAATTGGCTCAGGCTTGAATCAGGTGTCTCTCTTGGGAATGATATGCCATGCCCAGGAGGTTCAGGGTCATGAAGCAAAGACACAACTGCCCTTAGGAAATGGACCATTCCCAGAGAAAAGAAAAAGAAACTGCTATTGTGAGCCAGGCAGCCACACAAATTGGTATTTACTATAAAAGGCTCTATTCCAGAAGCTTCCAAACTAATTGCATCCATTCTTGGTCTGGGAGAAATAGAGAAGGCTGACCCGATATTCCTCTTGATACCTCGGTGTTCACACCTGTGCATTGGGTTGTCCCCTGTCTTGGCAGGAAATCATCTGCTCCAGGCATCTGGAGATGCTCATCTCATCTCTGAGCAAAACAAGGCACAGGGACCTATTTCATTGCTTTCTAGGCTACTCACAAGGCTGGCAAACCCCACACAGTGCATGGATACCAAAGGCGGCTACCTGGGTATTGTCCAAATTTCCTTGACAGCTTCTCTTCAGGATATTTTGCAATGGCCTCAACAGCAGGTGTACCTGCGAAGGCTTGTTCTCCACCGTTCCTTTCTACTTACAATCAGTTACATTTGTGGTCATCTGTTTTTTTCTTTTCTGGACAGAGTTGGTTATTGGGGTTTCTGTTGTAAGTGGGTCAGAACCTAAATAGGTCATCTTGGTTTCCTGGATTTTGTAATCGTGAAATGAACTGAGCAAGGGAGGGTGAGGGAGAAAAGCCTAACTGGCATCAGGAGGGAGAGGGAAGATGTGGTTGGAGCTCAGGGTCCCGCTTTTAGGGGTGTGAAACCTCGGTGATAGGTGTTAAGGATCCCTAAGTGAATTGATGGAGAAGTGGCTGTGGGCTTTGAACCAAGTGGAAGATGGTGTGTGTGAGAGCAACCCTGCAACTGTCTGACCTCATTTGTGAAATGTGATAAGAACTGACAGGGATCCTGGGTCTTTCAGAGGCTGGAAATATATGGGAGAGGGTAGAGGCAGGAGGAGGGATATGAGGGGTGGTTATGGGCCAAATTATGTCCCCTCCAAATTTATATGTTGAAATTCTATTCCCCAATACCTCAGAATGTGACTGTATTTGGGCATAGGCTCTTTAAAGGGGTAGTTAAGTTAAAACGAGGTCATTAGAGTGTGCCTAATCCATCATGACTGTTGTCCTTATAAGAAGAAGAGATTTGGACACAGACACATTTGGAGGCAAGAACATGTGAGGACACAGGGAGAAGCCAGCCATCCAGAAGCCAAGAGAGAGAGACCTGGAAGAACAAGCCCTGCCCACACCTGGATCTTGGATGTCTAGCCTCCAGAATTAGGAGAAAACAAATTTCTATTTTTTAAGCCAAAACCCTTGCCAAACTAATTGAGTTTGTGGCATTTTGTGATGGCAGCCCTAGGAAATTAATACAGGGGCCCTCTGTGAGGTGATAGGGTTGTATTCCCCTGTGTTTCCTTACCCATGGAGCTGGCTTTTTGAATCCTCTAAGTTTTTGCATTGGCCTCTGTTCTGGGAACTCATTGGCTCAGAATTTCTGGGGGCAGCTTCTGCCTTGATCCTCAGGCTCCTTTCTCCTTGGCTTAAGGAACTTTCCTATTTGACAACTGAGGCAACTGAGAGAATTGTTCAGGGCCAATATGAAGTTCAACCATGGGGCACTTCCTCATCTTCCTTCTCTGCATTCTTGGCATTCTTTCACACTGAACGGGCACTTCAGAACAACTGTCCTCTTATGTAGGGATGGCCAGGTCACCTCATTTTTGTAGGTAGAGAGACTAGAACCATGAAGGTATCTCACCTGTCAGTGAGGTGGAGACTTCTTTGAGCCCCTGGACTCAGTGTGGTGAGCTTAGATTACTCTGAGATCAGAACTTGCCTCACTGACACTCTGTCTGGCAGGGCAGGATAATCTGAGGACAGTAGGAAATGTGCCCTAGAATGTGATCCCTGTGAAGTCTGTATGAAAGGCCACATTTATTCAGTTTTTGGGATAAAAGGCTTTTGAAAACCCTGTGAATTATCTGGGAGGGCTGTGAAGTGTTTTTCCCCTACCTGGAACATTTTTTTAATTTTAGTAACTGATGGTTCATTGCTATCATGTGGAAATACAATTGATTTTCATATATTTTGCATGTGGCTTATTAGTCCTTGTAGATTTCTGTAGATTCCATTGGGTTGTCTACATAAACAACCCATATTTTCTATGCATAAAAACAGTTTTACTCCTTCCTTTCTAATTTAATTGCCTTTTACTACTTTTTTGCCTAATTGCACCAGCTAGGCCCTCCAGTGAAATACTGAAAAGAAGTGGTGAGAGTGGTCTTTCCTGCCTTTTTCCTGATCTTTGGGGAAAACTTTCAGTCTTTCACCATCAAGTATGATATTGGCCGTGAGTTCTTCATTGATATCCTTTATCAGGTTGAGGAAATTCTCTTCTATCCCTGGTTTGCTGAGAGTTTGATTATTTTAAAATCAGGAAAAGAATTAGATACTACCAAATGCTTTGGCATCTATTTATATGATCATGTGGTTTTTCTCTTTCAACTTGTTAATATAACGAATAACATTGCTTGAATATTAAACCAACCCTGAATTCCTAGGATATATCTCACTTATATTATCTTTTTTCCATAGTTTTGGATTCAATCTGCTGAAATTTTGTTCAGAGTTTTTGCGTATATGTTCATGAAGGAATATTAGTTTGTGGTTTTCTTTTTTTTTTTTTTTTGGTCTGATTTGGTATCTGGATAATGCTGGCTTCATAAATGCTATGGGAATTACTCCCCCCTTTCAGTCTTATGGAAGAGTTTGTATATATAATAACTAGTAGTATTTCTTTCCTAAATGTTTGGTACACTTTACCTTTGAAGCTATCTGGTCCTGTTTTCTTTGTGGGAAGATTTTTAACTACAAATTTAATTCCTTTAATACATAAAGGGCTATTCAGATTAGTTATTTCTTCTTGAATGAGCTTTAGTAGTTTGTGTCTTTGAAATAATTTGTCCATTTTATCCAAGTTGGTGAATTTATTAGCATAAAGTAATATATAATATTCATTTATCATTTTAATATCTGTAGAATATATAATGAGGTCATCTGTCTCTCTCATTCCTGATGTTGGTAATCTATACCTTCTCTCTTTTTTCCTGATCAGTCTGATGAGTTTTATCAATTCCTTTAAAGAGCCAGCTGTTGGTTTTTATTGATTTTATATTTTTTTCCTGTATCATTCATAGCTGCTTTACTCTATTACCTTGTCTCTCTGCTTACTTTAGGTTTAATCCCCCCGCTTTATATAGTTTGTTAAGACAAAAGCTGAGGTCATTAATTTAGTTTGTTTTTTTCTTTCCTGATATAGGTGTTTAGTGCCCTGAAATTTCTCCTAAGTACTGCCTCAGTGGCATCCCACAAATTTTGATGTGTTGCATCTTTATTTTCACTCATTTCTAAATACTTTCTATTTTTCCTTTTGATTGCTTTGTTGACCCATGGGTTATTTTGAAGTATGCTATTTAGTTTCCAAATGTTTGAGTATTTTTTAGAGATTTTTTAACACTTTGCCTGGCTTGAATCCTTTAAAATTTATCGAGGAACATATTTTATAACATAGAATATGGTTTATCTTGGTTAACATTCTGTGCGCATTTGAAAAAAATGTGTATTCTGCCACTGAGTGGAGTGTTCTTTAAATGTCAGTTAGGTTAGGTTGGTTGATAATGTTCAAGTCTTTCATATTCCTATTGATTTTTTGTCTATTTGTCTTATCAATTATTGAGGGAGGAATGAAATCTCTGACTATAAGTGTTTTCATCTATTCTTGCAGTTCTATAAGCTCTTGCTTCATGTATTTTGAATATCTGGCAATATTATTTGAATAATAATGATATCATTATGAATAATTATTAATATAAAATAGCTATTATTAATAGTCAAATATTATTGACTCTGAAACTTACTTTGTCAGATATTAATACAGCCACTCAAACTTGCTTTTTATTAGTGTTAGCATGGTATACCATATTCTATCTTTTATTGTTTAGCCTATTTCTGTTTGTATATTTAAAGAGCATTTCTTGTAGGCAGCATATAGTTGCTTTTTAAAAATCCAACCTGACAATCTCTGACTTTCAAAATAAATGGTATTTAGATCATTTATATTTAGTGTGATTATTATTCTGGGGTATAGCTAAGTTACTTGAAAACAGTGTGATCCTTTGAGGTCTTACTTTTTTTCTTTTTTTTTTTTAAATGTAATGGCACAATCTCAGCCCATTGTAACCTCTGCCTCCCAGGTTAAAGCAATTCTCATGCCTCAGCCTCCTGAGTAGCTGGGACTACAGTAGTGCACCACCACACCTGGCTAATTTTTGTATTTTTAAATTTTTTTTTGAGACAGAGTCTTGCTCTGTCACCCAGGCTGGAGTGTAGTGGTGCGATCTCAGCTCACTGCAACCGCTGCCTCCCAGGTTCAAGCGATTCTCCGGCCTCAGCCTCCCAAGTAGCTGGGATTACAGGCGGCGCCACCACGGCTCGCTAATTTTTGTATTTTTAGTGGAGATGGGGTTTCACCATGTTTGCCAGGCTGGTCTCGAACTCCTGACCTCAGGTAATCCGCCCACCTTGACCTCCCAAAGTGCTGGGATTACAGGCGTGAGCCACCATGCCTGGCCTAATTTTTGTATTTTTAGTAGAGATGGGGATTCGCCATGTTGGCCAGACTGGTCTTGAACTCCTGACCTCAGGTGATCCACCCACTTCACCTGCCAACTCCCCACATAGTCAAAAATCTATGTATAACTTTTGGCTTTCCAAAACCTTAACTACCAATAGCCTACTGTTGACTGGAAGCCTTATTGATAACATAAACAGTCAATTAATATGTATTTTATATGTTATATGTATTACGTACTTTATTCTTACAATAAAGTAAGCTAGAGAAAAGAAAGTGTTATTAAGGAAATCATAAGGAAGAGAAAATATATTTACTATTCATTAAGTGGAAGTAGATAATCATAAAGATCTTCATTCTCATTGTCTTCATGTTGATTAAGCTGAGGAGGAGGAGGAAGAGAATGGATTGGTTTTTGTCTCAGGGGTGACAGTGGAAGAAAATCCATGTATAAGTGGACTGGTGCAGTTCAAACACATGTTCAAGGGTCAACCTTGTTACACAGGACTTGAGCAGTGTTTAGTCTAGGGCAGGGGTCCCCAACCCCCAAGCTTTGGATCAGTAGTGGTCCATGGCCTGTTAGGAACTGGGCTGCACAGCAGGAGGTAAGTCATGGACCATTACCAACGATGGTGAGCATTACCATCTGAGCTCCGCCTCCTGCTGGATCAGCGGCATTAGATTCTCATAGGAGCATGAACCCTATTGTGAATTGCGCATGTGAGGGATCTAGGTTGTGTGCCCCTTATGAGAATCTAATGCCTGATGATATAAGGTGGAACAGTTTCATCCCAAAAGCATTTGCCCTTACTGCCCCCAGTTTGTGGCAAAAATTGTCTTCAATGAAACTTGTCCCTGATGCCAAAAATGTTGGAGACTGCTGCTCTAGGGCTAATTATTCCCCACTACTGAGTATTCTCAGTAAGACACTTCAGAAAGACCCTTCTGGGTATTCTACTCAATGTCCCATGAATTCTGGGCTTTTCTGGTCTGGCTAATGGGAACAGGCTCTATTCTCATCCCTGAGTGAGTGTTGGGTCCTGTTTCCTCTAATACATTTGAGCAGTTCTTTCCCTAGCCTCTGTTAGTTTCCTCACTTACATGAAGACTTGAGAGGGACCCTTTGGAGATCTCTGGTGTTCTCTCTCTTCAAAGCTCTCTTCTCTCTGATCACCTGACTTGCAGACAATAGCTGCCTTAGTCTCCCCAGACTCTCAGCTGTCTTGTCAACTCAGGGAGTCTGCTGGGTCCCACTTGCATCAGGGCCTGGAAACTTTCTCAAGGCAGTAAGCTGGGGGTAATCTTAGGTCTTATCTCATTTGTTTCTGCTCTCTCAGGGATCACTGGCTTCAGTGTTCATTTTCTTCTTATATATTTTCTGGTTTCCTGGTTATTTCAGTGGCAGGGTAAATCTGCTTCCTGTTATTCCATCTTGGATAGAAGCAGAAGCCTTAGATAACTTTTTTTTCTTTAAAACAATACTATTTTTTAAACTGCATTTGAACACCTTAAAGGGGGCTTATGTTCTTAATGTACCACAGCCCCTGACATTTCCTAGTTAGTTATTTTAGCTCACTTCTTTCATTTGTGTTCCTTGCTGGCCCTTTTAGTCATTTTAATTTACAACTCTTTAAAGACATGAGACATAGAATAGGTAAGTTTTGGTGATGATGGGTGTGGTAGAGTGTAGACAGGAGGTTCCATGAGTGGGGATAGCAATATGATATTTTAATCTTTGTATCCCTAATGCCTTGTAAACATACATGTTTATTAAATGAAGAAAGAAAGGATGAGGAAAATCTGAATTATTGCTTGGTTGGGCCAATTGGTTTCTGGACTTTTAATTTAAGTTGATATTTCTAAATGCCCTCCAAAATGCTTGTAGTAATTTATACTTCCACCAACTCTGTGTGAGATCATTACATATTTGAAAATATTGTTGTGTTCTTCCATAAGTCTTTTCTCCTTCAAGTTAAACCTCTTGAGCTCTGAGTAGGGCTAGTTATGGACTGAATGTTCGTGTCACCCTGAATTCATATATTGAAGCCTGAATCCCCAGTGTGATGGTATTAGGAGATGGGGCCTTTGGGAGTAATAAGATCAAGAGGGTGGAGCCATCATGAATGGGATTAATGCCCTTATAAGAAGAGACATGAGAAAGATGATCTCTTTCTCTGCTATGTGAGGATACAGCAAGAAGGTGGCTTTCAAGCTAGAAAGAGAGCCCTCACCAGACATGAAATCCACTGATACTTTGATCTTAAACTTCTAACCTTCAGAACAGTGCTACCGAAACACCAGGGGTTTGGTCTATGTCCTGCTGCTTGCTGCACAGAAAGCCAATCACTGAGACAACAATTATTGCCAAGGAAAAAGTTTTAATCGGGTGCTGCAGCTGAGGAGATGGGAGATGTCTCAAATCCATCTCCCTTACCCAGTAAAATTAGGGGTTTATATATCAGCACAGAAAAGTAACAGTGTGTAGGAAAAAAGCAACTCAGGAGGGGTAAGGAAGCAATTGTGATGAATAAGGGGCCTGGTGTCTCATTGTCCAGATGTCATGATCTTGAGCTTCAGTTCTTTGATACTTTTGGAGATGCCTGGGGGTCCTTTGCTGAGGAAGAAACTCAGAAAAAACAAGTGTAAGTTGCAAGCTTTAATACCAGAAAGGTCAATTTCTATGTTTATCCAAAAAAATCCTGTCTGTGGGACTGTTGGGTCGGTTTCAACAGTGAGGAATGAAATTTTTGTTGTTTGAGCTGCTCAGTCTGTGTTTTTTTTTTTTTTTTTTTTTTTGAGACGGAGTCTTGCTTTGTCACCCAGGCTGGAGTGCAGTGGTGCGATCTCGGCTCACTGCAAGCTCTGCCTCCTGGGTTCACACCATTCTCCTGCCTCAGCCTCCTGATTAGCTGGGACTACAGGAGCCCGCCACCACACCTGGCTAATTTTTTGTATTTTTAGTAGAGTGGGGTTTCACCGTGTTAGCCAGGATGGTCTCGATCTCCTGACCTCGTGATCCACCCGCCTTGGCCTCCCACAGTGCTGGGATTACAGGTGTGAGCCACCGCGCCTGGCCAGTCTGTGGTACTTTTGTGATAACAGCCCCAGCCAGTGTAGACAGGTAGTGTAGAAGATGCTGAAGGTTTATTGCTGTGTCCCCTTGGCTCACTGAGGTCACTTTAATGTAGTTCCTGGACATGGTGTCTCCTTTCTCTGCCTTCAGAATTCTCAAGTCTGATAAGCACACCACTTACTTATACAAGATGGAAATGCTGGCAAAATGCTGCCAGAATGTCCTTCAACCAATGCGGGATGAGAGTTGGTGAATCAATATGCCAGCTCCCTCCTCCAGTGGGGGACCAATCCTGCCATGTGTTTTAAACAATCTCTCAGAGGTTCCTGAGGTGGGATTGAGTCCCAGTTTTCCCACAGTGGTGACCTGCTCCTTATCATATCTTTAATTGGGATTCCTCCCCTCCTTGTTTTACTTCTTTAGGCCTTAACTGTGCTTCCTGGAATCATCTCCCAGATAAACTATGTGTATCAGAGTTTCTGTCTCTGGGTTGGCTTTGAAGGAGTCCAAACTGAATGAGATTGTTTTGGTAAGGAACTTCCCTGGGACTCAGAGCATCTGCTGTGCTGTCCCTGCCCCTCACCCCAATACAAACACCTAAGTATGGTAGGGGAGGTGGCAGGAGAAGAGGATTGGCTGGGAGGCTGGGTTGCCAGTGGGCCCCTATCCATAGAAGCCATGTTGACACCCTTTCTGTGTTTCTAAAGATGGGCAGATCTGTGCATCTTGGAGGAGGCCTGGCTGGGTGCTCACTCCTCAGGTGGCCTTGGTGTGTTCAGATACACAGGTGTTGACACTGAGGTCTGCAGTCAAGGAGAGGTGTGGTGGGACCGAGACATGCCACTGGGCTTGAT
The DNA here is from genome assembly GCF_006542625.1 of Nomascus leucogenys. Lineage (NCBI taxonomy): Eukaryota > Metazoa > Chordata > Mammalia > Primates > Hylobatidae > Nomascus > Nomascus leucogenys. The sequence goes on along the minus strand of NC_044402.1, from coordinate 27,469,371 downwards.
TATTTCACTTGCTACTTGGAACAAGGGTTGTCATTTCTAAGTCATAATTTAGCAGAACTTCAGTAAATCCTTTTGTGTGCAGATCTGTAGGAAAATCAACAGGTACCCTGTAAGCTCTTTGAGGCAGGGTCTGTGTCTTACTTTCTTTTCTTTTTTTTGTTTTTTGAGATGGAGTCTCAGTCTGTTTCCCAGGCTGGAGTGCAGTGGTGCAATCTCGGCTCACTGTAACCTCTGCCTCCTGGGTTCAAGCAATTCTACCGTCTCAGCTTCCCAAGTAACTGGGATTACAGGCACATGCTACCACACCCAGCTAATTGTATTTTTAGTAGAGACAGAGTTTCACCATGCTGGCCAGGCTGGTCTCAAACTCCTCACCTCAGGTCATCTGCCCACCTCAGCCTCCCAAAGTGCTGGGATTACAGGCATGAGCTGCCCAGCCTATGGGTCTTACTTTCTTAGTACCTTTTGTAACTTAATTTTTCTTGAATAGGTACTATAATTCTTGTGATTCAAAATCTTCTTCTCCCTCCTGCCCTTATCCACTCAGTTTCAACTCCAGCCCCACCCCAGGCACTTCTGTCACTGGTGTCTTAAATCAGCTTCTAGAGTTTCTTTATGCTTATGCACATATGAATCAATTCTTACACTCTGCCATCCCACTCTTCTTCATAATAAGAATTATTATACAGCACCTAATTTTCTGCTTATTTCTCCTCGTGATATATCTCAGTGATACTTTCATATCTGTGGATAGAAAGCCTCTTTATTCTTGAATAGCTTTGTAGAATTTCATAGTGTGGGTGTACCATAATTTATTTAGCCAGTCCTTATCAATGGTGATCTGGGTTGTTTCCAATCTTTTGCTGTTACTTCAATATTGCTTCAATGAATAACTTTGTTCATGTGTTATTTTGTGCACATATAAGCATGTTTATAGAATAAATTCCCAGAAACGGAATTGTAGATCGTAGAGCTTATTCATTTATAATTTTGGTAGATTTTACTCAATTGTCCTCAATCAGGTTTGTATGAGTTTATATTATCACTAGGAATGTATTAGGGTACCTGTTTCTCTATTGGTTCACCAATAAAATACATAAGTCATCAAATTGTTGGAGTTTTGCCAAGCTGATGGGTGAAAAATGGCATCATAGTATATGTATTTTAATTTTTATTTCTCTTACACATTTAAGAACCATTGAATTTCTTTTTCTGTGAATGCTGTAATATTTCTTTTTCCATTTTTAATGGACTTTATTCTTACCTATTCTCATGGTCCTTTTTCCTACAGATTTTGATAGTTCTTTATGTATTATGAAGATAAAGTTTTTATGGCATGAGTTAAAAATTTTTTTGCTGTTTATCATTTGTCTTTGACTCTGCTTATGGGTTTCTTTTTGCTAGGAAGAAGTTATTTTCATTTTTAATGATTTCTTATGTAGTCATATTTATCAATTTTTACAAAATGACTTTTAGATTTTTAAGCATAGTTAGAAAAGACATCTTCCACTCTAACTTGGTATCCTTAACATAGTGCCAAGAGCAGTTTATTTCTTTTTTCTTTTCATTTTTTTTTTTTTGAGATGGAGTCTCGCTCTGTTGCCCTGCTGGAGTGCAGTGGTGCGATCTTGGCTCACTGCAAGCTCTGCCTCCCGGGTTCCCGTCATTCTCTTGCCTCAGCCTCCCGAGTAGCCGGGATTGCAGGCACCCGCCACCACACCAGGCTAATGTTTTGTATTTTTTAGTAGAGATGGAGTTTCACCATATTAGCCAGGATGGTCTCTATCTCCTGACCTCATGATCTGCCTGCCTCGGCCTCCCAAAGTGCTGGGATTACAGGCGTGAGCCACCGTGCCCAGCCAGTTTATTTCTTAAGAATGTTATAATTAATAGGTAACTGAGGCCCTTCTACATGTATTTTTATTCTAAAATCTCTGCTTTCCCCTCCCTCCAACTTCAAATTAGGCAGTTTGATCAGGTGAGTAACAGTAACTCATACTCAGGTGTGACTAACTGGTGAATTAACTTTCCCAAAAGACACTTCTATTTTAAATAAGGAGCTGAGTCAATTGAACTGACTTTCAAATTGCTGGAAGTTGGAAAACTTGGGAAAGCTTTCAGGGACACTCCGTAAGTGGCAATGATGGCTGTTCCATACTCCTGGCTCCTGTGTCCTCATCCCACCAGTATAGGATCCCAAGAAAAACTCCTATTGGGATGGGAAATGATTCTTCCATTTTGGACTCCATTTCTGTACATAGTAGCTGTGATGTTTATATGGGCTGGTGTCAGTTGGAAAGTAGGGAGGTTGGGCAGCATTGGGTAAAATGATTAAACTGAATTTGTCTTTTATGTTGTGATCTGTCTGTCTCCTTCCTCCTCCTTATCCTCATCCTTTCCCCTAGTCCAGGGGCCCAGTGGAAGTTACTGGATAAGAGGTGCATGGCAGTAAGACAATTTTGTGGAGTTCTACCAAGGAAGGAAACTCCATATTCACCTGGGCCCATAGTCTGTCACTAATTGGCAGTATGATTGTATATAAATTGCTTGATCTCCCTGCCCTCAGTTTCCTGACTTTATAAAATGAGAGGGAAGGACATTAAAGACCCTAAAATGTTCAGGCTTCCAAGTCTGGCAGTTCAAGGTACTTGAGTTCTCTTGGCTGAGGGTGGGTGGGAAGGAAGTTTAAAGTCCTCCCAGATGCCTCATGCTCTTGTTCCTCAAACCTTACCCCTTGATAACCCCAGAGGGCTTAATCAGTCTCCACGTCTGCTTCCACTCCCTGTCCCCTATCTCCAGTTCCCTCACTCAGTAGAGCCAGATGCAGGCATACCTTGGACATATTGTGAGTTCAATTTCAGATGACCACTATGAAATTGCAGTAAAGTGAGTCACAGAAACCTTTTGGTTTCCCAGTGCATATAAAATTATGTTTACCAAACAACCCCATCAAAAAGTGGGTGAAGGACATGAACAGACACTTCTCAAAAGAAGACATTTATGAAGCCAAAAAACACATGAAAAAAATGCTTATCATCACTGGCCATCAGAGAGATGCAAATCAAAACCACAATGAGATACCATCTCACACCAGTTAGAATGGCCATCATTAAAAAGTCAGGAAACAACAGGTGCTGGAGAGGATGTGGAGAAATAGGAACACTTTTACACTGTTGGTGGGACTGTAAACTAGTTCAACCATTGTGGAAGTCAGTGTGGCGATTCCTCGGGGATCTAGAACTAGAAATACCATTTGACCCAGCCATCCCATTACTGGGTATATACCCAAAGGACTATAAATCATGCTGCTATAAAGACACATGCGCACGTATGTTTATTGCGGCACTATTCACAATAGCAAAGACTTGGAACCAACCCAAATGTCCAACAACGATAGACTGGATTAAGAAAATGTGGCACATATACACCATGGAGTACTATGCAGCCATAAAAAATGATGAGTTCATGTCCTTTGTAGGGACATGGATGAAACTGGAAACCATCATTCTCAGTAAACTATCGCAAGGACAAAAAACCAAACACCGCATGTTCTCACTCATAGGTGGGAATTGAACAATGAGAACACATGGACACAGGAAGGGGAACATCACACTCCAGGGACTGTTGTGGGGTGGGGGGAAGGGGGAGGGACAGCATTAGGAGATATACCTAATGCTAAATGATGAGTTAATGGGTGTGGCACACCAACATGGCACATGGATACATATGTAACAAACCTGCATGTTGTGCACATGTACCCTAAAACTTAAAGTATAATAATAAAAAATTATGTTTACATTATACCATACTTTAGTGTGCATAGCATATTTTATCAAGTTTGCAATAGCATTATGTCCAATAAACAATGTACATATCTTAATTAAAAAATACTTTATTGCTAAAGGATGCTAATGATCATCTGAGCGTTCAGAGAGTTGTAATCTTTTTGCTGGTGGAAGGTCTTGCTTGAATATTGATGGCTGCTGACTGATCAGGGTGGTGGTTGCTGAAGGCTAGGGTGGCTGTGGCAATTTCTTAAAATTATACAACAATAACATTTGCTGCATCAATTGACTGTTCCTTTCATGGAAGATTTCTTGGTAGCATGCAATGCTGTTTTATAGCATTTTACCCATAGTAGAGCTTCTTTCAAAATTGAAGTCAATCCTCTCAAATCTTGCTGCTGCTTTATCAACTAAGTTTATGATTTTTATTTATGTTCTATATCCTTTGTGGTCATTTCGACAGTGCTCACCAGCAGTAGATTCCATCTCTCTTTTTTTCTTTTCTTTTTGAGATGGAGTCTTGCTCTGTCGCCCAGGCTGGAGTGTAGTGGCATGATCTCAGTTCACTGTAACCTCTGCCTCCCAGGTTCAAGTAATTCTCCTGTCTCATCCTCTCAAGTAGCTGGGATTACAGGCGTCCACAACCATGCCCAGCTATTTTTTTTTTTTTGTATTTTTAGTAGAGACGGGGTTTCACCATGTTGGCCAGGCTAGTTTTGAACTCCTGACCTCAAGTGATCCACCTGCCTTGGCCTCCCATAGTGCTAGGATTACAGGCATGGGCCACTGTGCCTGACAGTAGATTCCATCTCAAGAAACTGCTCTCTTTGCTCATTCATAAGAAGCAACTCCTCAACTGTTAAAGTTTTATCATGAGATTATAGCAATTCAGTCACATCTTTGGGGTCCACTTCTAATTCTATTTCTCTTGTTATTTCTACCTCATCTGCAGTGACTCCCTCCACTGAACCCCTCAAAGTCATCCATGAGGATTAGAACCAACTTCTTCCAAACTCCTGTCAATATTAATATTTTGACCTCCTATGAATCACAGTTGTTCTTAATAGCATCTAGAATGGTGAATCCTTTCCAAAAGGTTTTCAATTTACTTTGCCCAGGTCCATAAGAGGAATGAACAGATAGGAAAACATTAATTTCCATGTCTGCTAACACAACATCCATTCTGCAGCCCATGGATCAAGGAATAATTTTGACTTTCAAGTCTTAGTCTTTAAGAAATGTAATCCCAGCTACTCAGGAGGCTGGGGCAGGAGAATCGCTTGAACCCGGGAGGCAGAGGTTGCAGTGAGCCAAGGTCATGCCATTGCACTCCAGCCTGGGCAACAGAGCAAGACTCTGTCTTAAAAAGAAAATAAAACATTAATTTCCTTGCACATCTCTATCAGAGCTCTTGGGTGACTAAGTGCATTGCCAATGAGCAGTAATATGTTGAAAACAGTCTTTTTTCTTAAGAGTAGATCTCAACAGTGGGCTTAAAATATTCAGTAAACCATGGTATAAACAGATGTGCTGTCATCTAGGCTTTATTGTTCTTTTTCTGGGTCCCAGGCATATTATATTTAGCATAATTCTTAAGGGCCGTAGGATTTCAGAATGATAAATGAGTATTAGCTTCAATTTAATGTCACCAGCTGCATTAGTCCTTAATAAGGGAGTCAGCCAGTCCATTGATGCTTTGAAACCAGGTATTGGCTGGGTGTGGTGGCTCACACCTGTGACCCCAGCACTTTGGGAGGCTGAGGTGGGCAGATCACCTGAGGTCAGGAGTTTGAGACCAGCCTGGCCAACATGGTGAAACCCCATCTCTATTAAAATACAAACATTAGCTGGGCATGGTGGTGCACATCTGTAGTCCCAGCTACTTGAGAGGCTGAGGCATGAAAATCGCTTGAACCTGGGAGGCGGAGGTTGCAGTGAGCCAAGATCACACCACTGCACTCCAGCCTGGGTGACAAGAGTGAGACTCTGTCTCAAAAAAAAAAAAAAAAAAAAAAAAAAAGAAAGAAACTAGGCATTGAATTCTCCTCTGCAGCTGTGAAAGCCCTAGATGACATCTTCTTCCAGAATAAGGCTGTTTCATTTACATTGAAAATCTGTCTAGTGTAGCCACCTTCATCAATAATCTTAGCTAGATCTTCTGGATAACTCATAGCTTCTCTATCAGCACTTGCTGCTTCACCTTGCACTTTTATGTTGTAGAGATAGCTTTTTTTCCTTAAACCACGTGAACCAACCTCTGCTAGCATCAAACTTTTCTTCTATAGATTCCTTATCTCTCTCAGCCTTCACAGAATTGATGAGAGTTAGGGCCTTGGTCTGGATTAGGCTTTGGCTTAAGGAAATGTGGCTGGTTTGACCTATTCAGACCACTCAACGTTCTCCATATCAGCGGTAAGGCTGTTTTGCTTTCTTATTCATGTGTTCACTGGAGTAGCACCTTTAATTTCCTCCAAGAACTTTGCCTTTGCATTCACAGCTTGGCTAACTCTGGTGCAAGAGGCCTGGCTTTTGGCCTATCTTGGCCCTTGACATGCCTTCCTCACTAAGCTTAATCATTTCTACCTTTTGATTTAAAGTGAGAGATGTATAATCTTCCTTTATTTGAACACTTAGAGGCCATTGTAGGGTTTTTAGTTAGCCTAATTTCAATATTGTTGTGTCCCAGAGAATAGGGAGGCCTGAGGAGAGGGAGAGCGATAAGGAAACAGAGAAGTCTAAACGTGCAATGTTTGTCAATTAAGTTTGCCACCTTGTGTGGGCATGGTTGGTGGCATCCCCAAACATTTACAAAACTAACATCAAAGATCTTTGGTCACAGATTTACAAAAGTTTGAAATATTTTGATTATGATCAAAATGTAAGACAAGGAATGAGCATACACTGTTGGAAAAACGACACAGACTTGTTCTACACAGGGTTGCCACTATTTGTAACAAACACACTGTTTGTGAAGTACAATAAGCAGAGCACAAGAAAACAAGGTATGCCTGTAACCCTGTGACATGCAATAAAATAAGGTATGCCTGTAATCATTTGTTTATGTATTTGTGAGTAGTTTATGCACTTCATTGCATTTATTAATTTGTAATTTCACTGGGCTACAATTAGTGACTGAAAGTTTCAATAAGACTATCTTTCCCATTAGTATATTTTATGCTTGAATATTTAAAAAATATTTTTTTAAAGAAAGAAATAATTTTATGGGGTCTTGGCTGCTGGTCTCTTCCGTCTTATTTACCTCCCGGTCTTGCAGAGATTCAGTGCTACTGATGCTATAGCTTCAAGTTACAGAGTGTTTTTCATAACAGTGGGTTTTATAAATAAGCTACATCTATTTTGTTTATATGTCGGCTCTTGAGTTTCTGGGAAGCCATGAAGACAAAGAGTTGCTGCAGTTATCTGTGAGTATTTCCCATAGAGGCGGGGAAGGCCGGTTCTTGGCTATAAGGCCTTTGACACTATGAATCCTGTAGGAGAAGTAGAGTAGGAAACTTGAGTTTTGCCTGCTCTGCTCCAGTCTTGTTGGTGTGGAATATTTCCAAGGTTAGGATTAGGATAGCGGGTATCTCTGAAAGAGAAAAGTTTTCCCCAACATCACTGGCCAATTGGGTTTCCTGGTTTTGCTGCCTAAATCCATAGACTTTAAGCCAATGAACTCTTATGTGCAAAACAAGGCTTTGGTATTGTAGGAGACAGCCCTCGTGAGTTCTGTGGTGCCAGTATTCTGTTCCTAGAAATACGTACCCATTCTCTAGAACTGAGACTCTGCTGTGGGGTCTGTCTCCAGATCTTAGGCTTGAGGGGAGAATATGCTGGTGGCCCCTCTCTGACTTCCCCAGAAAGAAGGGAGGAGGGGAGATATCTAAGGGGGCAGATTTGTGCTTAAATGATAGCAGGACCCAAAGAATACGCCCCTTCCTGGACAGAAACAGAATGATTGCCACAAGGATGGATTATGGCTGGCATTTCAGTGGCTGAAATTTACAAATCACATTGGGAACACGAGAGATTATTATCTCCCAACAAGCCTGGGGCATAGTCCCTTTGAAACACATGCATATAGGATGCCAGGCAAACAGCATCTCTTGTTGCTGGGTCTATAACTTCTCCCTGGATCCTCTTCAAATATTTGTTGAAGGCAGGTATTGGTGCGGCTGTAGGCCTGTGAACCATGGGGTGCTTCTGGAGATATTCTCAATGCAGAGAAACAGAGGTTATGTGAGGGCTGGGGTGTTGGTTTTTTCCCTCTGGCAGGCAAGTGGTAAAATCATCTGAAACTCTGTGTGCTGAGTAGCTTTAACCCAAGAGTTCAGAGGTTGATAGATTCCCTGACTCCTGTTCATAGGTAGCTTCAAAAACCTCAGAGCAAACCCTCAAATGGCTCTGTGCTTAGGGATGGATGCACAGACTGTCTCCAGAGTTAAGTATCTCTTCACCCAGAGAGTAAGTACATCCTGCTGAGGTATACAGAGTTAAACAATATCAAAAGAGAACTTTGCAGGGTCTTTGCTAGCAAGTGTAATGTACACATAAAGTATGTAGTATTTTCCAAGCCTACCTAACCTTGATCATAAATGTCTTTTTCTTTCTTTCTTTTTTTTTTTTTAAGGAGCATCACAGGGGGTTTATATTCTGCAAACCGCATCTGGAAACAGCAATCTTGTCGACTTGGAGTGAATTAATGGTAGAGTCAAGGCTTCCTAACCCATGGGCTTTCCGCCTTCATTCTTGCTACTCAAAGCGTCGCCCGTGGACCATCAGCCTGGCCATCACCTGGGAATTGGTTAGAGCTGCAGAATCTTGGACCCCACCCTGGACCTACTGAGTCAGAATCTGCATGTTAATGAGATCCCAGGTGGCAGGTGTGTCCACTGAACACTGACATGCCCTGCCCTGCTCCGTGTTGCTGCCTTTCTGCTTCAGAACCTTCCAGTCCCCTGGACTCAGAGGTGCAAGGTGAGAGTCTCAGGGCAGTGACAACAATTGTGCTTGGTTTGGGTTTGGATAGGGGAGATTTCTGGGCCTTCTGGTCCTGTTGAGGTGTCCTCTTCTTGGCTTCCAGGTGGCAGTAATAATTTATATTAGGGAGAGAAGCCAGCTCTATAAAAAGATTCAGAAGTAATAGAAAAAATTGTGAGACCATGGGAAAAATATAAAGCGATATATTAAGCCCAGAAGGATGAGGTCCCTGGGCGGGTGAGCACAGACAAAATTAGAAGGAATTTTAGGTAGATTTATGCCAAGGGCTGTGCTGTATGTGGGGAGGGTGGTGGAGTGATGCCCCAAGCCCTCCACCCTCATCCCCTCTGACAGGAGCCTGGGAGAGGAGCCCAAAAGACATCTTTTTTCAGCTGAGTGTGAGAAGTCCCTGCCAGATCAGATGTTCAACTTTAAAACAAATGGAGGAAAAACGATCAAATGCAGTCAACTAGAAAAATCCACTTTTCCTATTTCATAAAAAGCAAGAGCCCATATGATAATCCCTCCCTTGGCACATGTTAGAGATTTCTTTATTGTCTCTTTGCTTGCAGCCAATTCTGCCACACCCAGCTGGTGGCCTCACTGCAGCAATTCATTTGCACCAGGTCAGCACACTGGTTCCAATCCAGTGGGTCTAGAGCTGGATTCTAGCATTTTACAGGGAGAAGGGCCTGCCTACCTAGCTCTGTGGAAGGGCAGAGGAAAAGGAGGGTGAGCAGAGCACAGAGGACACATTGTTCCTTCCCCAGAGAACAGAGGTGTGGACTTCCTGATGTAGAAAGTGGAGGTGGCTGGGTCTGTCTCCCTTCCAAGTCATGGTTGAGATGCCTTAAGTGCCAAGATTGTAACTCTCCTGCTATGCCCCAGAAATAAGCACAGTGCCTGGTATTTGCCCTAGAGATGCTTAATAATTATTTGCCAAATGAACTTTGACAAAACCAAAACCATTGAGGCAGCTATAGGGTAATAGCAATAGAAAGCTCATGAGACACGCCGTCAGGAGATCTGGGCTTTGGGACCAAATGTTGCTCTGTGGCCCTGGACAAGCTGTTTATCTCTCTGAAACTTAGTTTACAACATGATGATTGCAGCGTTCATCTCCTGGAGGTGTGGGGAGGATTAAATGGGGTCCCATGTGAATGGCACATAATTAATGGGAAGGATTTAAATGTGAAAGGGGATTCCTTTCCCCCATACATTGTCATTCCCATGACACCCCCAGTTCATGCACTTACTGTAAGGAAAGGAAACAAAATTGAAGAAAAAACTGTCACTCAGATATCAAGGAGGCTTAGACATGAAGTCTCCATAAGAACTGAGCTAAGAACTCAGAGCTGGGTGTGGGCGACTTTGGAGTCAATCTTGACTCCTCTTCCCCTCACATTCCTCATTCAATCCTTTGGCCAATCCTGATTCGGGTACTCTCATGACCTCCTCTGCCACACCCTGATCCAAGCTACCATTATATTTCACCTGGATTCCTACAATAACCTCTTGACTGGCCTCTCTGCTTCCTATCTTGTACCGTTTAAGTCTATCCTCAACACCCAGAATGATGCTGATGAAGCATAAATCTCTTCATGTCACTCCTCTACCCAGAAACCTTCCATGGTTTCTCATCTTATTTGGAATAAAAGCCAAAGTTCCTACAGTAGCCTCAGACATCTCCACTCCTTGACCTTGGCCTCTCTGGCCACTCCACTTCTCTTTCACTCTGCCCTAGCCACCCTGGCCTTGGAGGTCATTGACTATGCCAGGCATGTTTATGCCTCAGGACCTTTGCACCTGCTGTCCTCTCTACTTGAAAACCTCCCTCCTCCATTGTTCCCTTACCATCTTCATGTCTTTGCTTACTGTCACCTTCATGTGAGGCCTTCTCTGATATTCCTATTGAAAGTCACTCTTCCCATCTCCCACCTGATACTTCCTAGCTCCCTTTTCTATTTCTCTCCCTCGTACTTATGACCATGTAATATACCTTATATTTTACCTCTTCATCTGTTTCCTCTACTAGGAGTTACACCCTGTGAGCATTTTGTTCATTGCTGCATCATCCACTCCCAGCTCATTGCCCAGTACAATAGTTGAAATATTTGTTGAATAAATAACATTAATTAATAAACTCTTCAGGCTTTGCCCTTATAGAATCTTGTCTTGAGGCTTGGGTCAGAGGTGTGGAGTGCAAAGGTCCCAGGCTTATTTGGGGGACACTGCAGATCTTATCCTGAGTGGGGCAGCTTCTGTAAGATGTTATAAAGTAGGTATTGGTGTTCTGTTTGCTTGGTTTGTCTCAAGGGCTTCTGGGTGAGGAATATGCCATTGGGTGGAATTTATTACATTGCCCTAGCAACTGCTTCCTGAGTTTCTATTTTCTGAAAACTTGCCAATTTCCCTTATATTTCTCTTTGTCTTACCCTCCCTTCCTCCTTTTCTTCCTCTACCTTCCACCCCTCATTTAATAGGCATCTCTATGTTGGTCTCTCACCCACTACCCAGGCTATGGATGGGAACTGAAACAGATGCCTACTTATTTGGTTTTCAAAATACTGCTCCTGCAAGCCCCTCATTCCTACTCTTTCCAGCCCAGTGGCACTGGGCATGATGAGCTCTACCCACAACTCCAGAGAATCTGCATCCTGACTCCCTAGAAGCCCCCACTTGGAAGTGCTTTGGGCCTTGTGGTCCAAAGAACAGCTCTCACTGATACTAGCAGGCTCGTTTGAGACAACTTCTGGTTTCCAACACGCACCTGCATCCCTTGGCTTCAGGCTTGAGGCTTAGCTTATTAGCTCTGTGTCTTCAGCAAATTACCCTACTTCTCTGAGCTTCAGTCTGTCACTTTATCTAAAATGGGGCCATATAGCCTACCTCATGGGGTTGCTATGAGGACTGGGTGAGAACCCATATGTTTAGCACTTGGTATAGGACCTGGCATGCAGGAACCATTCACTGAATTGTAGCTTCTATTAGTATTGCCATTATTGTGTTGTTGTCACTGATACAATCGACTCCATAGCTTATCTTTCCAATTAAACAGCCCCTGTGTGTGTGTGTATGTGTGTATGTATGTGTGTGTGTGTGTGTAGGTAGGTAGGTAGGTGTGGGGAAATTTACAAGTTGTCATTGTAAATTCATCAAGAAATAAATAGGAGGTTAATAGCTTGAGGGCGATTAATTCTGCAGCTTTTCCCAGCATCATCTCAGTTCCAGAACAAATACATCCCTATAATGGATTATAATCTTTAGGTATTTGGAATATAAAACAGCCTCTTGGGTTCCCTGTTGTGTTATGAGAAAACAATAACAGTTTAAAATGCAACCCACAGGCAGGCCTCTGGATGGAGTCGGCTCTCCTGCTATTGGCCCATGATGGCCTTCAATGAAAACTTGGTGAAACATATATTCTTATCCTCCCCCAAGGTGTCACAAGAAGAGAAAACAGAATCTGTGTGCTGGGGCCAACCTTGACAGTGGCGGCAGTAAAAGGCTTTCAAGTTAGATGGAAATATTTTCTTCCTTCTCTCACCTGGCGAACTTCCATTTAGCATGCAAGATCCGGATCCGATGACTGATCCTCCGAGGCAGAAGAAATCACCTTCTCCTGTGTCCTCTGTGGCCCTGGGTTCATGCCTCTCTCACTCTGTGTCTTACCTTATGTTGCAATCCTGTTTCTAGGTCTCCATCAAGCTCTGCAAGGCAGGCAGATCTTTGTGAGCCGGGCTGAGGTTTGGGGTAACTTTGCGTCCCCAGGGCCCTACACATGGCCTGGCACTGCAGTATGGCATTGGGGACAACATTGATTGACTTCCTACCACATTCCTGTGCGCTTGGCATATGTTACATTACCTAATTCTCACCACAGTCCTATGAGGGAGTTTGTACACAGGAGAAAATTGAGGCTCAGAAATTGTGTGCAACCTGCAATGCATTACTAATACATTTGCAGAGATAGGATTTGAAGTTGGATCTGATGTCAAAATCTTTGCCTGCTTGCTTCCTTTCTTTCACTGTGTTTCTTTTTCTATTTCTTTTTCTTTCAGTGGAGTGAGTGGTTAAGGGCATGGCCTCCGGGGCTGACTGCTTGGATTCCCATCTCAGCCTCATCATTCACATGCTATGTGACTTTGGACGTGTTACTTAGCTTCTCTCTGTTTCAGCTTCTCCATTTATCTCTTTGGACGTGTTACTTAGCTTCTCTCTGTCTCAGCTTCTCCATTTATCAAGTTGGATAACAATAGGACTTCCCTATAGGCTTGCGGTGTGGATGAAATAATATAAAATAAAGACCTTAGAACAGTGTCTGGTAGTATCCAAATCTTTGCTATTACTAATATAATTCCCCTGCCCAAGTTATATCACACATGCTTTCCGTAGCTGCCCATGTTCTTTCTGTGCCACGCTGCCTCTGGTGTTGAATGAATGACTTAGGATGGTGGCTGAGTGTGTCCAGCAGACAGCTGGGCTCTCCTCCCGGTGGGTCTACCAGGTGGCTTTGGATACATACTCATGTGATATTTCACCCTGTGCCTTTTGCCTCTCCTGGCTTCAGAGGGTTCTTGAGAATCATTTGAAAGCTCTGGGAGGTCCTGGCTGGGTATGAGAACTTGGCTTAGCACATAGACCCCAGTGTGGCTTTCTAAAACGTACCCCTGAGTTTAACATTCCCCCGAACTGACACCTCCTTCTTACAGTGTAACAAGAGGCAGCGTGCACAGAGGTTCAAAGTGAGGCCACTGGAACCAGACCGCCTGGGTTCAAATCTTGTCTCTTCTACTTGGTGGCTGTGTCATGTGAAACAAGTTATTTAATCTCTATGAACGTCTGTTTTTTCATCTGTAAAATAGAGGTAATAATAATAAGGTACCATATAGGATGTCATTGTGAGAATCAAATGAAATACCCATAAAATGCTTAGGAGAGCAACTGGAATATTATAAGAGCTCTATAGGTGTTGATTGTCATTGTTGTTATTATTGTCATTACTGGGGAAGATCCTGGTAGATTTACTGCATGGACAAGCAAAGACAAATTTGTGTCTAAAAGTCAGGGTTCTCTATAAATGAGAGAGAGACAGCGTGGGGTGAGTGGAATGAAACATATTCAATTCCTTCTCCCACACTCACTGATCACATAAATCATGACTCTGGAAGGAAGGAGCAGGGAGTAGGGGCAGAGAGAAAGGGGCAGAGAGCATTCTTTTACTCTATGGAAATTTGATGCCTTGGAACCAGGTTCTCCCAACATCTACCATGGACTTGGTGCTGTGCTTGATCACAAGGGGAATATAGCAGTAATAGTTCTCTGTTCTCGTGCGGCTTGCATGAAGTGCAAAGTTACTCTTGGTTTAAGTCATTCTTTATATATATATATATTTATATATATTTATTATACTTTAAGTTCTGGGGTACATGTGTACAATGTGCAGGTTTGTTACATATGTATACACGTACCATGTTGGTGTGCTGCACCCATTAACTCATCATTTACATTAGGTATATATCCTCTCACTTTGGAAGAACGTAATTAAACCTAACGAATGACCTGACCCAGGCAGGAGACCTGAGCTATGGAAAGCCTGGTTTGTTGTCACTTGCCTGGCTTGGGTATCTTATTGTTCTCTTCATTATTCCTTCTGCAGATCTGCCTCTGAGGATGAGGAGGTCCGAGGACCTCAGAGGGGCCTAGGACAGACACTGACTTCACCCCTTCAAGTATGAGCAGGGGCAGCACTGCAGGTGGAACTGGTCCCCTCTTCTCAGCCGGTGTATAAATCACCAGGGAGGGAAGGAGGGACTAGGACTTACTATGTCCAGGCCAATTATGAGTGGTATTTCTACTGTACAGATGAGGAACATGAGGCTTGGTGGGGGGTTAAGCAGCTGAGCTCCAGGGATCTTACCCAAGGTCACTCAGCTATGACACTAGAGTTAGGATTAAACCTGGATCTGCTTGATTCCAGAGCCACACCCTTCCTACTGTGTCACCTTTGCTTTTCTAGAAAGAGACACTTCCCCAGCGGTCCCTGTGCTATATGCAGGAATGGCAATTATTACACATAACAGTGCTGCTCATAGTAATCAATTAAGCAACCAATTTTGTTGTTCTTATTGGCCTGAATGGAAGCATATGTGGGCAAAGTCAAGTCAATTTCACCTTAAGAAATGTAATAATAGTGACTCTAAAATATGTTGTGTGTATTTGTGTGAGGAAGCTCTCACTTTCCCATTCTCCATCTGGCGTGCGTGAATTCGCTGTGGCTGATCCAGTAACAGAGGTGGTTTTGCAGGAACAATGACAAAGGGACCTACTGAGTTCCAGGTTACTGCTTGTGTTGGCAGAAAAGATGTGCAGCTAGTGTGAGAATTCACTTGCCATCTGATTTAAGGTACTAGCTACACTGGAAGATGGCCCTCACTCACATAGAATGGTGTACAGTTGCAAGCACCCTAGAGTGGCCCTTTGGCAGCTGTGAGGCTGGAGTCAGGCCATTTACAATGATTTGGAACATAATTACAAAGTATCAGCCCTGTTCAAGCCACTCTGCTTGGGCTGTGTTGTGGGTAGCATGGTCTAGATATTCTAGTATCCCAGGAATTTTTGGCAGAAAGAAAAGAGTGAGCCAAGACTGGCTGGGGAGAGTAGTGCAACCAGCACTTAAATTGTCAAACATCCAGGGCTTAGAATATTGGCTGTCAAACTTGTGTGTCCAAAAACATTCTCTAGGAAACTTGTTAAAAACGCAGATGTCTAGGCTCCACATTGAGAAGGTCCAGGGTGGACCTGGAAATCTGCATGTATGAAGTATCTCTGGTGATTCTGATGTGGATGCCCTCATGGACCACTTTGAGAACAGTGGCTCAAGGTCTGAGGATGGCTGGCATCAAAATCCTAGAAGAGGCCAGGCGTGGTGCTCACACCTGTAATCCCAGCACTTTGGGAGGCTGAGGTCGGAGGATTGCTTGAGGCCAGGAGTTTGAGACCAGCCTGGGCAACACAGACCCAGTCTTTACAAAAAATTCAAAAATTAGCTGGGTTTGGTGGTGTGTGCCTGTAGTCCCAGATACTGGGGAGGCTGAGGTGGTAGAATCACTTGAGACTGGGAGGTTGAGGCTACAGTGATCCATGATCACGCCACTGCATTCAGCCTGGGGAACAGAGTGAGACCCTGTCTCAGAAAGAAAAAAAAAAGTCCTAACAGCTGAACTTCTGATGTGGGAGCTGCCAGCACTAGTGGTCATAGGACAGCAGAGTGGCGGGGGTCCTTAGGCCTCCAGGCTTGGGTATAGAACTGGGCTTCAGTCCCAACTGGTGAACGGAACAGCAAGGAGGAGCAGGGCAGAAGGTGACACAAAGCAGCTGATCACATGGTGGAGTTAGACAAGAAGGTTTCAACCCACAGCTCATGAGGGTTTGCAGGGGTCAAATTCATCTCTGGTACCTTGAACATGGAACATGGAATCTGTAGACACCGATGGAGAAGCTGTCACCATGTAGCTAATGGCAAAAGGCCAAGCAAGAGACTAGGGTTTGGGATAGTGGTGTGGAAGATCCCTGGAGGAAGGGGGTGCTATAGTTGACTTAAAATTTTTTGGTGGCTTTCCATCACACTTAGAATGTAGCTTGCAGTAACCTGGCCCCTGCCAACCTCCCCAGTCTCCTTTGGGTCTTTGTCCCTCTCAGTGTTCCAGCCAAACTTTGAAAACATGTTTTTTTATGACACCAAGGTTGTTCCCCTCAAGGTCCTTCCCCAGTCTGTTCCCTTTGCCTGGAGACCCTCTTACTCCCTTTTCACCTACCCATTATTAAAGGGCTGATGACATGCATGTCTATCCCTCTTCCCACATGCTCATTCCCATCCCCTTCAAAAGCAACTAAAGGAGGCACAAGTCTGCTCCGTGAGGTGAGTTCTCTGCCGCTTGCCAGGGCCTGTCCTAGGGGACTCCTGTAGCTTTCACTTCTGTGCCTGGACATAGAATTTAGAGTAGCAGTGGAGAGTGTGTAGGATCCACTTAAAACTGTTGCAGTCTTGGGAAGGATGGTGAGGCAGAGGCCAACTGCGCTCTCCCTGCTGAGGAACCAGAGATGTCTCAAAGATTGGTCAAATTTTGGGGACATTTGGCCCCAGTTGCACTGTGCCTGTAAGTCCAGAAATGGTGTGTGGTTAGGAGTCAGGAGCCGAGAATGAGGAAAGGTTGGAGGTTAACAGAGGCTAACTCTAACATCCTGTATCCCTAGTACCTGCCAGCACATACCTTTACTTCCTTACATACACACACGTACAAAGTGCTCCTTGATTTGTGTGTGTGTGTGAGTATATACAACATACAAAGGAGTAAGAGAGGCCAGGAAACATGCCAGGAGCTTTGGGAATGTCCCAGTAGTTCTGAGTGAATCAAAAAACAGGTTGTCCTCCTGGTCACTATTAACTAGCTGGCTGTAGGTATTTATTCGATGGTGTCACCATCCATTGGCTTAACCAGATCTGTGATGGAACAGGCAGTACATCTTCACAAGTCCTCTTATGCTTGCAAAAGGGACAGGTAAACGAGGTTTCTGAGTGTGTATCATCTCTTTGGAGAGTGGCTCTTGCTTTGTCTTTCTGTACTCTAATTTCTCAGGAGGTCAGACCCACCTCTGCCTCCCTCACCACCTCTGGAGGCTTCATGACTCCCTGTCTCGAGTGGTAAAGGCCAACTCACTTTTCAGCTCTCAGTTCTGATGTCGCTGCTCCAGAGATGGCCTCCTGACCTCCCATTCCAAAGGAGGTGGCTTAACAATTCTCCCTCCATTTTTCTCCTGACTAACCCTTCTTGCATTTGTGGGTAGGCCATTATTGCATTTATGGATATTACTTTATATTATTTGTATATTTCTTTTTCTCTCTCTGTCACTGGACTGTAAATATCACATCTGCCTTGTTCTTCCACTGCTTCCCCAGCACTTTGGGAGAGGCAATGTGCTTCTCAGTCATTCTTTGCTGAATGAAAAAATGGATGAATGAATACGGAGTTGGTTCTTAGAGAATCAATAGGGCTTTGATGGAAAACAGTCAGGAAGTCATTAAAGACAAATGAAGTAACATGAGTAAAATTTCAGAAATGGGGAGTGATGTGTGACGTCTTTGGGATATGTTGGGTGAATCTGTTGGTTAGAGCACAGTGCTTGTTGGGGGTGGAGTAGAAAGGCAGACTGGGCCCAACACACAGGGTTTTAATTCTGAGCTAAGGAGATGCGACTTTATACGTTAGGCCATGGAAAGCCACTGGAGGTTTCTGAGCAGGGGAGTGATAAAGACAGTGGGGAGATGGCTCGAATGGTGGTATCCTGGGTGGATCCAGAGGGAAAATCCAGAGGTGGGAAGGGCGGGAGGAGGCTGTTGCAGCAGCAGCCCAGGTAGAAAGTGATCGAGTCTTGAACCAGAGCAGTGACAGCGGGAGGGGAGGTGAGAAACAGATGCAAGAGACATTGGGAAGGAAGAAATGGCAGACTCCAGAGGCTGATTGGATGTGGGGGCGAGGGAGTTTCTCAGCCATTCAAGGGAAAAATGCCACCTCCATCCTCCTGCTAACTTCAGCTCAATGGCAGGACTGTATCAGTGACAAAGAGCTGGCGTGATCGGTGCCTGGAAGCATCTGTAGAAAGTCATGAAGTCACATGCCTGTAGGCAGCTGAATGTGAATGGGAAAAAAATTTGTGTCACTAAATGGTCCTCTTGCAAAATGTGAAAGGAAATGAGCATTTATTAAAAAAAAATCTGCTGGGAACACGATGCCCCATCTCTTCCAGTGGCTGAATTGCTCTGGAGGAATTGCTCCCACCCACCTGGCTGTGGTGTGGGCTGCATGTCCTTGAAAAAAGGATTAAAATAATGGCCAGAAGCAGCCCCGGGAGGTTTCCTTCAAGGTTTTTCCTCATTAGATCAGCCTGAACTTCAGCCATGTCTGAGGCGGGACATGCTGTTCTGCTAAAATATACAGACGGCTTTCAGAGAAATTTAAAAATGGAATTTATTAAAGCAACAATTGGACAATTCCATAGCAGTGGCCCCACTAACTGTAAATTTCTGCAGTCACTTGATCATTCTGCACCTCCATCTCCTCACTTGTCAACATAAGGGCCTGGACAAGATAGAAACTCCATTGTTTCTCCCTGGGCTAACATTCTATGATTCCGGGTGCCTGATGGAACATATTGAGGGTGGCTTCAATCAGAATGAGGTTGAAAGGAGGGAGATCTTACAGATTTTTTATTTAGGTGCCAAGTATTTGGAGTCAAAGCTTTTGGGGGAACAGCTTTTTCCTCACTGAGCTCCAGTATTAAATACTATCCTCTGCCTGCCCCTCATTACCTTTCCATTAAACAGAGCCACTCGCTGATAGATCACCTGGTTTTTAGGCTGAGGTTATTTTATATTCATCTTCAACTGGGTGGTATATAGGGTTAATATAATTTTGACATAATTTATATTCATTGGAGTCATTTGCTGTTCATTAGGCAAGCAATAGAGCATCATGGTTAAGAAGCTAAGGCAGGGGAGATGCGGAGATATTGGTTAAAGGGTACAAAGTTTCAGTTATAAAAAATAAATTCTGGAGATTCAATGTACAATATGGTGACGATAGTTAACAAAACTTTGTTGTATTCTTGAAATTTGCAAGTGTTTTCATCATTCATATATAAATACTATGGGAGGTGATGGATGTTAATTAGCTTGAGCATGGTGATTATTTCACATTATATATCAAACATCAAGTTGTGTACCTTAAATATATGTAATTTTTATTTGTCAGTTATGCCTCAATAAAGCTAAAAAGCAATAAAACACAACAGAAGCCAAGATAGTAGGTAAGCTATGAAGTGTGAAGCTGGGGTTTGAACTCAGGAAGTCTAATCAGGAGGACCCTGTTCTGTATGCTATTTTTTTTTTTTTTTTGAGAGGGAGTCTCGCTCTGTCACCCAGGCTGGAGTGCAGTGGCGCGATGTCTGCTCACTGCAACATCTGCGCCTCCCGGGTTCACGCCATTGTCCTGCCTCAGCCTCCTGAGTAGCTGGGACTACAGGCACCCGCCACCATGCTCGGCTAGTTTTTTGTATTTTTAGTAGAGACAGGGTTTCACCATGTTAGCCAGGATGGTCTCGATCTCCTGACCTTGTGATCCACCTGCCTTGGCCTCCCAAAGTGCTGGGATTACAGGTGTGAGCCACAGCGCCTGGCCTCTACATGCTATTTGATGCAGGTACCTTTTTATTAGTGTGCTCAGGCTGCCCTAACAAAATATCACAGATTGGGTGGCTTAAACAACATAAGTCATTTTCTTACAGTTCTGGAGGCTAGAAGTCCAAGATCAAGGTGTCCTCAAGTTTGGTTTCTCCTGAGGCCTCGCTCGTTGGCTTGCAGGCCATCTTCTCTCTGTGTCCTTTCCTGGCCTTTCCTCTGTATGAACATAGAGGGAGAGAGAGCTGTTTTCTCTTCCTCTTCTTTCTTCTTCTTCTTCATTTTTGTCGTCTTCTCCTTTTTTTTTTGTAACAGAGTTTTTGCTCTGTCACCTGGGCTGGAGTGGAATGGCACGATCTTGGCTCACTGCATCCTCTGCTTCCTGGGTTCCAGTGATTCTTCTGCCTCAGCCTCCTGAGTAGCTGGAATTACAGGCGCCTGCACTACGCCCTGCTAATTTTGTATTTTTAGTAGAGATGGGGTTTCACCATGGTGGCCGGGCTGGTTTCGAACTCTTGACCTCAGGTGATCCGCTTTGGCCTCCCAAAGATTACAGGCATGAGCCACCATGTCGTCCTCTCTTCCTCTTTTTATAAGGACACCAATCCCGTTGTATTAGGACCCTACTCATATGATCTCGTTTAATCTTAACCACCCCCTTAAAGGTCCTATCTTTAAATATAGTAACATTGGGAGCAGAGCTTCAAAATATGGATTTTGGGGGATCACAACTCAGTCCCTAACAACCTTCCTCATGGATTCATTGAGAAGATGAAATGAGATTGCATGTGAAAAGGATGTTATGAGGACAGTACCTGGCACACAGTTACTGCTCAGAGCTGCCACTCTTGTTATTATCATTATTACCTTTTGATGCGGACACAGGGAAGGGACTAAAACTCTTCCAAGGTGCTAAGAACCTCCAAGGGGGGCGGGTTTCCTCTTCTTTCCATCCTTACCACCTAAGCTACCAATATCTCTTGCCTGGAGTCCTGGAACAGACTCCTGTTCTTCCTGGCTCCTCACGTCTTCTGTGTCCACCGTAGCCACACAAGCATGAGTTTTTAACATGTAAGTCAGGTGATGTCACTCATTTACCTAAAATCCTCTGGCTCTCCATTAAACTTTGATGACTGTGCTAACTCCCAGCCATGGCTTCCAACCCCTCCTCGATGCAGCCCCTGCCCTCCTCTCCCACCTCGTTTCCAATCAGGGTTCCCCTTGCTCACTATGCTCAAGTGGCACTGAACTTCTTTTAATTTCTTGAAAACACCAAGCAAATTCTAACCTTTAGGGCCTTTGCCCTCATGTGTTCTTAAGTTCTAAATACTCTTTCTTCAAATATCTGCTGGGTTTGCTATCTTATCTCATCCAGGTCTGAGCTCAAAATATACTTACCTGCCACTCTCTCTAAAGCTTCTCCCTCTTCCATGGTTGCTGTCTACCTTATTGCCCTGTTTTATTTTCTTTATGGCACTTAGTACTGTCTAAATGACCTCATCTTATTTGTTTATTTGCATATTATCTTTCTTTCTTAGTAGACTATACACTCTCAGAATGAAAAGATTTTTTCTCTTTGGTTCATTGCTGTAACTTCAGTGCCTGGCATGGAGTATAAGCTCAAAGCACATTATTTGAATGAAAGAATAAATGAATGAGTTTGAATCTGGAGATTCAAAGTAGGTGGGGACTTCTTGGGATAAACATCCACAAATTGAGGACAAAGATCATGATGGCAAAGTAGAGGAAGGGGTATTTTTTCCCCCTCATATAAGCCTTATTCAGAATGCCTATTTTAGGACCAAGTACAAGCATTTAAATTTTGGTCCTTATGGTAGAATGTGATATTAATAAAATTTTTTTGAGTTGTGGAATTCGGATTACTTTGGTCTTTGTTTAATTTATCCCAGGCCCCCAAAGGGTATGGCTGCTGAAAAAAGTATCCAGGCATGAGTCACAGAACCTAAGTCTTGCCTTATGAGTCTTGGCTGTGGCCGTCTTGATTCTTCTCTTGACCGGGTGGCTTTCCCCTGCATGCTTAGTCCTGCCCATGCCCAGGGGTCATGCTTTCCAGACTAGAGAGTATACTATGCACTCTTTCTAGGGTGATATTCTAAGTATTTAATAACCAGTATAACAATGACGCTGACCATTCAGCTATGAAAAACCAGTACAGCTGAACTAATGTGTATTGGTTGCAAGTCACCTCTGACTACCCCATAAATCCCCTCCATAGTAAATATTTTCATAGAGAGTCTTGTCTATTGCCAAAGAGGAAGTGGCTGTATCTATGTGCTCATCAACCTTCCCCTCCCCACCTACACCAGCCCAGCCTTTTCCTGTGAAATGCTTCACTTTCTCCATTATAGCCAGAGTCCCTTTTTCTTTCTTGGGATCTAGTACTAGCAGCCTGCCAAGTACACTCATTCATTGAATGAGTATTATTGAACACCTTTTATGTTTCAGATGCTATGTTGTTTGCTGGAGATAGAGCAATGAACAGGCACAAGTCGCCTCCCTTGTGGAACTTACATTAAGGATATTTCAGTATTTTTGCATAGCTCTTTATAAAGTACAATGAGCCCTCCATATCTGTGGGTTCCACATCTGTGGATTCAATCAAAAATATCCAGTTAAAAAAAGTTTCACAAAGTTCCAAAAAGCAAAACTTAAACTTGCTGTGTGCCTAGTAGTATGTTGAATCAAACAAATGATATGATGTGTAGGTATCATATTAGGTATTATAAATACTCTAGAGATGATTTAAAATGTACAAGAGGATGTGTGTAGGTTATATCCAAATACTAAGTAATTATATAAGGGAGCATCCGAGGATTCTGGTGTCCATGGGGGTGGTCCTGGAACCAATCCTTCACTGTTACTGAGGGATGACTGTAATATTGAGTTACTAAGTTACTAAAGTGTTGGGGATGGGAGTGAAGAAGGAGAAACCATACTTGAGATGCAAGAGGAGGGGTTTACTGCATAGTTCTCATGAACTTCAACCTTTTGCCCCAAGAGGTGGCGCCCTTCCCCTTGTACTTCTCAATTTGCCCAGGTCTTACCCACAAATGGATTACCCTCCTGAAACCACACCAAATCATCTGTCTGCATGTATTGCTGCTGCCTGGAGGCTCCTACCCCATAGTGCTGGGCACTGTGGGTCATATTGGACATTTGCAGGCCTTTTTAAACAGCGATCTAAAATTTTCATTTATCAAGCCTCTTTACCTTCTCTTATTTTCTCTTGACAGAACACGGGGTTTTGATACAACTCTCAGTGGAGTTGCTCCATGCTTCGGCAGATTGAGAGTCCCACAGGCGTCCCGCCTGTACTCCTCCCACATAAGACATCCTATTACACCAGGAGAAAGTGTGGGCCTGCTGTTTTAGATGGAGACGTGAGCCAGCTACTTCTAGTGGAATTCTATCACCCCCCGCTTTCCCTCAGGCTTGCTCTGCTAGTTCTTTTCTGCTAACTCATTTGCTTTTGGTAATTTTGTCTCCTGAATCACGACTGAATCTGATATGCAGTCTCATTTGGCGGTTAATATTCTCCATTCCAACAGACAGGAAGTATTTCAGTTAAGAAGTTTTTGGTCTCAAATAATGGGAAACTCAATCCAAATTGGCTAAAGCTGAAAAGGGGAATCTATTTGCTTTGGAACTGAATAGTTTGGGCAAGGCTTTAATTAGGACTCAAATGAAGTGACCAGAACTTGGCTTCTTTCCCCATTTTTTGGCTCTCACAATCCTTGAGATTGGTCCCATTATCAAGTAGGCTTTCCCTTTGTATGAGAAGATGATTTTGACATCTTCCCGGGCAGTTCTGTCATTAATATCCAAGAGAAAGAGAAACTTTGCCTCCCTGAGCGTTCAACCCAAGACTCAGTCTTCTTAGCCCTAATTGGCTTGATTTTTATCATGTACCCTTTCCTCAACCAATCACTGTGGCCATGGGCTACATAGAATGGCTTAGACCAATCAGGACTCAGCTCCTGTTGCTGGAGGTGGAGTCAACCATGCCAAATTGCTTGGCTCTAAGATTCTCAACAATGTTGGGAAAGGCGAAGTGGGAGTAGATGCTGGGGCAGCAACAGATGTTTTCTACAGCAGGCAACTTGACTTTGTCTTATAAGTTCGCTCTTGCCTCCATAATTGATGTGGCATTCACTGTGGTTTCTCTGATAGAAGTTTTGTGTACATTTTTAATTTCCATCTTGCAGGTCTTTCTAATCACTTCTCTCTACCTTATTTTTCCTTATGGGGAGTATGGTCTTGGAGATGTGCCATCTTCCCTGGCCCCATACCAGGTCATTGCAATAGCTTAGATATTTTAAATGCAAAAGATACCATTTTCTCCAACAAGAAGGTGATAATTATGGTAGAAACTAAATGCAAGTTAATAGCGATAGGTACATCAAAAGTAGGTAAAGCAGTCCAAGTTTGTCCAGGTCTCAAGGATAACCTTATCGATTTTATTTGGCTTGATATCTGTGACATTTATCACACTTTATATCCTATAACTTTTAATTTTATCCCAATAGAGGATTTCTGAGAATCACTTGACTTAAAGAAACCTTGGTAATGATAGAATTCAAGTCCCTCATTTTTCTTTTTAGAAACAGACCCAAACAGGTCACGTGACTTGCCCAACCTCACATAGCAATACCCAGTGCCTAGAATTCTGATCTTAGTCTCCTGCCCTCATTGTCCTTGTGAGTGTCCACCAAGTGGCAGTAAGATGTCAGGACTCAGTCTTCTGAGCCCAGGTGCTACTTACGTCCTTCCATTCTCACTGGAGCTACTAAGCCTCCAAGTACAGATTTATAGTCATTCCATCTCTTTTAAAAGGAAAAATATAATTTTATTATTAAAACTAATGTAAACACTGTATTTTTCTAGCAGATCACAAAAGAAACATAAGCCAGAAGTACAGTTACATACTTTCTTACTATTCACTAATTGTAATTTGTAGCTAAAGTAATCCTAACCATATTTGCAAACTTTGACTAAAATTTTTATCTTCTCTGTTACTCTTGGGTGTCTTACCTGAGATTTATAGGAATCTGGGACATCAGGCCTGTTAAGCACTAAAAACTGTTGTAGCTTTTTTTGGCTGATGGTATTCATTCATTCATTTAACAAATCTTTGGTCAGGTCCTTCAGATTAGAAAGTCATTCATATGGGTGCTTTTGTTCTCAGCTTGCTAAAATATCCCTGGAGACTTGGGTTTTCCTTTTCTTAGTTTTCCATTTCATGTGATCATGGCTATCACAATAATGATAACATACATGTATGTCTATGTGTGTCTATGTACATTTCTAAACACTTTACATAGATTAACTCAGTTAATGTTCACGACAGTGTTATTAGTAAGTATTACTACCACATACAACTTTCATAGGTGACAAAAAGGGAGTCCAGAGAAGTTATGTAACTTACCTAAGGTCACACATCTGGTAAGTGGTGGACCTGGGATTTGAACCCAGGCATCTGGCTCCAGAGTGGATGCCTTGAGCCTCTAGAGATAGGGAAGGCTCTGTACAGAGACTGTATGACTACACAGATAAAGAACTGTCTTTTGATCAATTTTTCTCAAATAAGAAGTGGGAAATTTTCCACTTTATATTAAAGAAGAATAAAATCAACACAATTTCCAGCTTACCCTGGGAAGATTGCTAAAATAATTTAATTAACAGTTGTTTCCAACTTCTGGTTATAGAGGTCCATGAGTGCTTGTCTGTAAGAGAAAGGACTATTCTAATAGAGTTTTTGAATATGTCTCTGTCCAGATACTGAGTCTGGCCTATTCTCACCCGGAGTTGACTTTTATCTGGCTACCCAAGAGACAGTTCTCTTTGCAGTTCATTCCAAACTCTAACTCTTCAGGGCAGGCAATGTGGAATGGTAGAAAGAACAGTGGACTGAGAGGGGTTAAGTATGACCCCAACCTGAGGAATTTCCCTTCTCTAGTCAGCCTTGCTTTCCTCATTTGCTCAAAGAAGCATTTCTGTTAGATGACCTCTATAGTGTGTTCAGCTCTAAACATCCCAAGTCTTGGTTACCTTGTTTAGTGTACCTTCCAAATCTCTCTGATGGCAGATAATAGAAATTCTGATTATGATGAATAAAATTAAGTGGGCTATTTCTGTTTACACAGAGAAGCCCTGAGGTGATGGATGGGGCTGTTCGTGGCTGGTATAGATGCCCGTGGTTGTCATCCAATACCATAGCTTCTTCCATTTTTTCCGGCTTTGTCATTCATAGTATGTGACTTTCATCCTCATGACTACAAGATGGTTGCTGTGCCTCCAGGAGTTGTGATCATGCTCCCAGCAGAAAGAAGGAGGAAGGAGGAAAGAAGAGAAAGTGCCAGTATTGAAAAAAAAAAAAAAAAAAAACAGAAGTTTTCCTCAGAAATCCCTGATAGACTTCTGCTTTTGTCTCAGTAGCCAGAGTTGGGCCATATGACTGCTCCTTTTTATGAAGGTCTGGGAAAACAAATGTTTCCAGCCGAGTATATTGTAGCCCTGAACAAAATTGAAGTTTTGTGGTGAGGAGGAAAAAGAGACTAGAATGGGGAAATTTCTAGCAGTTCTGGCACATGCCATGGTCTGCTTATTTCTTCTAAACTTAAAAACAGACAGGTAGATGAACAAACAAACAACAAACAAACAAATCTCTTTCTCCATTTTCTTCCTCTCTGGCTGGATATAGACTTCCTCCTTGACTAACCTCTATTATTGTTAAACATAATGAATTATTATTAACATATAGTTATTAAAAATTAACTGCTAATTTATGCACAAAAACATGAACAATTAGACTAAGGAGTTCTAGATTTCACTTGTCAAGGCAAGGGATGGGCATAATTCACCACAGTAGGTAGAAAAGAAATGGAAGAAAGAACAAGTCTGACCCAAGAGGCCCAATAGCTGGGTTTGGATTCTAATTTCAGTTTAGTGTGTCAACTGGGAGATGCAACTTCACCTATGGATCACAACTTATCCTACTTTATTATATAAAAGTAAATGAGATGATGGGCTAAAACTATTTGCATTCTTTGAAAAAGAGCTATTTAAAAAAGTAAATCTGAGATAAAATATGTATTCACTAATATAGATCCTCCTGGGGAACCACTAATTTAGAGTTTGTCATCATTCCGGCAGAAGTTGGATTCCAGAGGAGCTCTTTCATCTTCTTAAGAGAATCAACTGTTTGCAGGCACTAGAAAAACACTTTTATTTTGCAAAAGTAAGAGGAATGATAAATAGAATTTTTCTTAGCTATTCAGGAGTTTTACTTGGCAATGCATCGTTACCTTAGTCTAGTTTTATGTTTTTTCTAAAAGTGAAAAAATTATATTTCTTTAAAAATGTTTTATAATTCAGACTTTTAAAAATGGATTCAGACAGAGTTGCTATTTATATATCTCAGTGAGTTCTTGCTGCATTATTATCCCAATAGGAAAACCCATCATGGTGCTGTCTTAGGATTCACTTTGGGTCAGTAGGAAGAATGACGACCTTCTTGGGAGCAGTGACCTTTGTTTCCTTTCCACTTAGAAAACATCTTGGCAAAGTATATGAGGTCAGTCAACAGTTGCTGAATTACTCTCCTTACTACATTATGAGATGACCTGTATCATCTGCCCATTATTAAGCACGGCATGTAAGTACGTGTTTAGTAGATGGTAGCTATAATTGTGAAAGGCAGAATAGTAGCGTGATTAAGGAAACAGGACCTGAGATCTCATGCCCTGAGATTGGAATTCCAATGCTAACACTTACCAGCTGGACAACTCATTTCTCTCTGACCCTCAATTTCTCATCTGTACAATGGTGATAATAATACATCCACCATAGGGTTGTTGTGAGAATTAAATGAAATATGGTAGGTAAGGTGCCTGACACCAGGTCTGGCACATAGTAAGTCCTCAGTAAATGGTAGCTAGTAGTAATTCTGCTGTTGCCAATATGAATGTGTCTCATCTAGACAGTGATGGATTCAAACTTGTCTGCACAATCCAAATTAGACCAACATAACACAGGGTGTGCCCCTGAGTGCTTCCCAAACCATAATTTGGGATGTTTGGAGTCGAGAAGCTTAATGCTGAATCCACCTTCATTGTCCAAGATGTTGGCTTCCACTGTACTGAGGGTCATTTGAGAAAGTCTTCATTTGCCTTCTGAGGAAGGGAGAGAGAAAGGTGCTTTGGCTGTTAACTTTCTAACACCAGGTGGCTCAGTTGTCTTGAGAAACCATGATATGCATTTTGCAAAAGGCTCCAACAGAGCCTTTTGCTGTTGCCCAGTCTATGTATCCTATCTAGATTTTGTCTGAGCCCCATCTCTTGATTGTAAAGGGAACCCATTTACTTATAGTAAGAAGCCGAATTCCCTTCTGATTCTTAACACACTTTTGAGCAAAGGGATGGTGCACCTTTGCACACACTGCCGAGGGTGAAAACACTCTAATACCACGCTGGGAAAGAGGTATAGATCTGCTATTGATTGGCCACATTTTCCTTCCATATTAGGCAGCTGCCTAGGTGAGCACTAGTCCCAATATGATTGGTGTTTAACATTGGCATCATACTTTGTGTTTTTAAAAAGTTTCAAAAATCAATTCCTCATTAACCTGATTGAAAGAGAAGTTATGCCTCCTGTGCTATGTTTTGAACAGGACATAGATCACTGCAGGTGCTCGATAAATATTAAGCATTTAATCCTTACCATGCCTCCCACCTAAATAGGTCACTGGAATTCATTTTCCTAGAGACAAGAGTCTTCACTTCTAAACCAATGTGGCTTCCTGTAAATCTCAAATGTTCCAAAACATAAGGACTCTCTTGTAGACAGTGTTAAGACCTGCTTAGTTGTCACCCTTTTCAGAAGGTCGTGGGGTCCATTTTGCTTTCAGCACTCTTTCTGGTAATCTCTGAAAGGAAGGAGGCTGAGCAATGGAGTTACCTTAAATTACGTGGAGCATATTCCTATAGCTGAGTAGCGTCTCTCCTTGAAGGAAGAAGCTTATACTACAGCGGACAGGATAATAGGAAGTGGAAGCCTCAGTCACAATGCTGCCTTTCTTTTAAAACTATTCGCACATGCACAAATGACACAGATATGTCCTATTTAGTCATCTGGATGCAAGCATATTTTGAACTTTGCAATATTGTCCTACATAAGGAACCATGATATTCATTTTATTCCTTTGAAGATTCCATAATGGGATCCCTCAGTTTGGAACATCTACATATTCAACCTTTCAGAAAATGCAACTGTGGAAGAAAGATGCGCTTGTGCAGGAGTCTGGGAGGGAACTATTCAATCTTGCTTTCTGGCCCCCCAATCTTCATTTCTCAGAAGAAGGTTAAGAGGGTGACTGAGCTGGTGATAAGACTCAGTCTGGAGGGGAAGATACATCTGGATAAGATGCCTGCTTAAGGCTTAACTCCTCCAGGGAAATGCAGAAGCCGTGCTGCCAAGGCATTTTCAGGCTGCCTCTGTGGTGCAGCCTAAGCAGCATATAGTACGGAATAAGTGATGTTTGCTTACCGAAAGAACACTGATAAATGTCTGGCCATTAAGGTCAGACCATGGAGAAGAGAACGGCACACAGCTCTGAAACAACTGGCGTAAAATTTCGCAATGGATGGAGACACCGTCTTACATTCTGGTTTAATGTAGTTTGGACAAAGCTTGAATTCAGCGAATGGTGTATCAGAGTGAAATATTATACTTTATTTCAAGCCTTCCATTTTTTTCTTTGTCTACCAACTGGGTCTACCCACCTGTTTAAAAAGATACAGAGAACAGATTATAAATTCTTTAGGAATGCAAGAATATTCTAGATTTTGGTAATGACTGGTAATGACATCATTTCACTCTACAGTGATGTTTTTCATGAGAGACTTTTCGAGGACTTTCAGAATGATAATTAAACTACACAATATCCACACAAACTTAGAATTGTCTTTAGTTTTCTCTTTTTTCTTTCTTTTTTTTCTTTTTATTTCTTTCTTTCTTTTTTTTTTTTTTTTGGCAGAAGGAAGAAGAAAGGGGTAGCTAAGAATGATTAAGCCAGTCAGTGGTGCTGGATGTGTAGAGATGACTCAGGACCATGACTCAGGACCCAGATGTCTCTCTCTAAACATCCCTTTTGATAGCCACTCATCTCTGTGAAACCCAGTTTGATCATCATTTTCTATGTGGTGTCATATATATGTAGATAAGGTTGGAGAATCATTTTGCCAAGGACTCTTACATCTAGTGCATTCTTCCATTTTTTCTAGCATTCATTCTGGGTCATTGTATGGGATTAAAAATGGCCATGAGCCTTGCATTCTCTCCAGGGCCACGGTCTTCTGTTACTCAGTGATCGATTCTCTTGCCATGATTATGTAGCTGTGCCTTTGCTCACACCACTCTGTCTGCTGTAAGTGCCCTTATTTCTCTTTACTTTTACCTAGATACTTTACACCTTTAAAGCTTAGATCTCTGTTTCCTTTGTGAAACACAAGCCCATAACATGAATTACATTATGCATTTGCCCATCATCATATCCTATGTGTGACACTGCTTGTACTCTCATTTTAGATTACATAATGATGAGACAGGGTGATTAACACACCCTTCATAGGTATATAGGAAGGGTTGAATTAATTTATGTGAAAGTGATTATAAACTGTCAAACTATTAAAGTATTCAGTGTTTAATGAGTAAGTTATCTCACCAGGAATGACCAAAAAGTTAGCAAAGGCAGAACCTCTCCCTTACACTTGGTCTCCTCCAGTGTCTAGTACTGTGTGTCTAAAGAACATATGCTCAGAAACTGTGTTGCTTGGTTGATTAGTTGATTGTTTTCCATATTTAAAGTTCTACCATCTGCTGAAATATTATCAGGCACATCCCGTGATGCTTTCCTGATTTTTAGATAGACAGGTAGCCCAGTGAAGTGTGGATGAATTCATTGTTAAAAGGTTAGGTGGTGATTGAATGATTAGCCCCTTGGCAAGGAAAGTATTTCTCTTTTACATCATTACAGATGCACAGTGGTACCTTTCAGGAGTCTGTTTTTGAGAGGTGCAGAGCAGTTTAAAGATGTTTCACAGTAGGGAGGCTTTTATTGCCAAGGAAGACATTTAGTGGCTTCAAGGTTCTGTCAGAGCACCCCAATAGCTAGGCCAATTGGAAAGGGAATCCTCATAGAGGATTCTATGACACCATCTCTGTGAAGCCGGAGAAGCCCACAGTGGGATTCCCCCATGCACCTTGCTGTTAATTACTAGGAGCTGGTTACATGGGGAGGGGGCAGAAATCTATAGAAAAATTTCTACACTCTCTGCATTTGGGTGTCCTCTTTTTTAAATGTCAGGTATAGTCTATGCTCAGCAAAATTACATATCCCTCTTTTAGGGTTCACCTTATCAGATAAGATATAGTGATGCCAGGTAGTTTCTGTATCCCTTGGTGGTGGTGGGGGTGAGGAGTCCCCCCACCACTGCCACCAACCCTATGGTTTTCTTTGGAATCTTAGGCTTTTGTTAAGAGTTTTTATAGTTAAAAATAATTGACAGATGCATGTCAACCATTTCTGTTGGCTTCCTTCTGCCCACCCCCTACCTGACTCCTCAGCTGATCTGAGCTGCTTCTGGGTTCTATCACATGGGAAGGAGGTACCTCTAAGTTTCAACTGGCCAAAACTATGCAGGTCATTCTACAACTCATGGTAATGATCGCTTTCTTTCCTCTATTCCCTTTTTTCTAAGTAGTATGCAAAACTTTGTTGTCATTGTTATTGAGTATTCTTGGTGATTCCACATCTGAAAGATTAGAAGAGATAATGTCATGAATTGGGCAAATGTGAGGCACCAAGAAAGGGAAAATTTGGTTCTGTAAAAACATGTGATTTGGTGGAAATCTTCAGAATCCATCTCGGGAATCCAATTTCTCCATTTTCCTTATTGCAAGAACCTTGCCTCTTTCTTGCCAGTGTGGCTCTATCTCACTGCATTTTACCCTCCCATTTTCTGGTGAGCATCAACTGTGACATCATAAAGAAATTTGGGCCTGGGGCAATTGGTCCCTGAAAAAGGAGCAGAAGTTCCTGTTTGCGTATAGTACCTGAAGCACTGGGGACTGCCCTGCCACTCCAACCACTGTTATTGTTATTGCTGTTTCTTGCCAATACTCTTGGAGATCTTGTGAAAGAAAACATAAGAAATTACATTTCAGATGGGGTCATGCCTTTATTCTCTTCTCCTTTAGAAAGGTTTCTCAACTGTGGTGTAGGGTTTTTCAAGAGAAATTCACAGGGCCCTTGCTCTGGACCACGACCCTGTGTAGTGGGATGGCGTTTGGCACAGTGCAGGTCTGTCTTGGGCTCTGTCCACTGGGGTTAGTGACTGCATGTACCCGAAGGTCTTCATTACAATGCTTACTTGCCACTGGCACAGATGGAATGACATTATACGATATGGCCTTAAGTTAATGGAGAGTGATTTTTTTTAAAAAAACAAACATAATAGAAGTTGTACCTCTAAATGAGGGTTGTGCCCTTCAAAAGTGGTAGCATGGAAAGCAATGCATTTAATCCACTGGCGTTTTCCTGAGCCAAACATTGTTACAACTTCGGATTTCAAGTTGTCTTCAGGGTCTGTGGCACATTAAAAATATATTTATAAAATATTTATTGTGTTTTTTTCCTGATGAAAAAAGTTATGTAGGTTTGTTGCAAAAAGTTTGGAAAGCACAGGAAAACACAATTAAAAAATAAATTATCCATAATTTTGGTTTCTTGAGAAGACCTCCATCAAAATGCATGTATACCTTTCTGGTAATTTTTTGTGCATCTACAAATATGGATGTAAATACACATATGGTTACATATGTATGTTTATTCATTGAATTGGGGGCAATAATCTTTATACCAGCTTCTTATTTGTTATTTAGGCTGCTTACCAATATGTTGTGGCACATTGCTTTGAACATTCTCAGTGGTCCAGATATTTTTCTTTAAGGAAGTGGATTTTATATTTGGAAATAGCTAGAGTCATTTAGAGCCAAGCCAAGGTACCTCTGTTATCAAACTAGCTAATATGTTTTGGGAAAACAGACTCAAGTGACTGTAGACTAATAAATCTAGTTTTGTTGGGTGGATCAATCTGACTTAATGCTATATCCAAAAGCAGAGTTCCATGAATGTTTTAAGCCATGGTATATCATTGGCTTAAGTGTATAGATTTCAAAGGTGAATAATTTGAAGAAGGCACTCTTGTAGATATAAAGCTTCTGTATTTAAAGGAACATGTATTCACTCACTGGAAGCAAGTCAGGATATTTTCTTCCATAGTCTTGAGCTTCTGTGTTTTAAATGGTATGGTGGCCAGGTATTAATAGCCTCCTCACTTTTTTGAAAGCCAACTTTGGCAGGATCCTGAGCATCTGTTAGCCTGGCATGGATGTTAGTCTGATAGTTAAGACTGCTCCTTACTTCATGAATGTTAGCTGGGGTTAGTTCTCCTCTACTTTGTATAAAGCTCTGGTACTCCTTGCTCTGAGGCAGTCAAACAGATGAGCTCAAGGGGGCTGCAGTTTTCAACTAGGACCCGTTAAGTACTTTACAATTTACCCATTCTGAAATAATGAAGTTTCCAATAAGTTGATTAATATGCATAAATAATTAAATGCAACTAGGGTTACTTTATAATAGAAGGCAGAATGTATCAGAATCAGGACCCTAAACTTTACTTTCTCGTCACCATCCACTACCAGGGTCTGTTGTGCTGATGATGGTTTCCTTGCTGGCCTTCTGGACAGTTACTGAGATCCTAGCAGGCCAGACAGGGCTTATTAATGCACATGTATTGGTAGCCTCTTCCGTATCATGAGTGGTGATTTAACACCAGAAATTAATATCTTGTCCCCAACCTTGCCAATCCCTATTTTGTCTCAAACAGACGTAGATGTAGATGTTTGGGGAATATGGGAGTCAGGAGCTGGCTTGGCTCTGGAGTCCTTCTAGTCTAGGAAGATAAATTACCCTTTTCTAATTTACCAATTAGATTTTCTGTAGATTCTCTCAGCCAGTTCTCCAATTCTAAGACTCATCTGGTTTCTCTTCATGAGGCTCATACTTTGTGGGGATCCAGATTCAACTAACATTTTTTAAAGCCCTAGTATGTTGCAGAGAAGGTGAAAGCCTGTTTTACAAGTATCCTCATTTTATTCCAATTTTACAGCTGATGGAATTGAGGTTCAGAGGGGCTTAGTAACTGGCCCAAGGTCATATCATCATGTAATGGAGGAGGCAGGGTTTACATCTAAGTATGGGGACTTCAAGGCCAGTGTGTATTCCACACTGCTTTACTTTACATCACGCATCTCCCATTGCTCACTCATCCATTCAATATATGTATGCATGTATTGCTTATTTATTATTATCTCCTCCCATTCAAATGGAAGCACCTCAAAGGCAGGAATTTTGTCTTGGTCGTACTGTATTTCTGGCACCCAGAGCTATGCCTTGGATGTGGTAAGTGCTCAATAATTGTTTTGTATTTTGTGGTGGAGGTAGACCACCTGTGTTAAAATCTTGGCTTTGCCACTCTCTAGCTGTGTGACCCTGGGCAAGTGACTCAACCACTCTGTGCCTGTTTTTCTCACTTCATTTGTTGTTGTGAAGATTAAGATGCTTAGAATAGAACTTGGTTCATATAAAGTGCTTATTAAGTGTTAACCGTGATTATTATCTGTTGAATGAATACAATCGTTGAGTGACTACTGTTTGCTAGACTTGGGATAGAACAGTCAATAAAACCTTTACTGTCCCAGTCCTCATGGAACTTACAGCTTAGGGAAGGGTAGGGTCAAACAGTGGGGTAAGCACTGTGAGAGGTGAAGTACAGGATGCTGGGAGAGCAGAAGTGAGAAGGTCAGGGATGGCTTCCTGGAGCAGCCGATATCTATGCTAAAACCTGAGAGATGAGTAAGCATTATCCAGGTAGAGGAGTGATGGGGAGGAAAGAGAGCCCAGATGGAAGGAAAAGCATGCGCAAAGGCCCTAAAAGTGACAGCAGTATGGCATGGCTATCAATGAGCATGCTTTGAGTCGTAGGTAACATAAGACTCAGAGAAAAGTGGCTTTAATAATAAGGTAAATATGATGCCATTTCCAAGAACAAGAAGTCTGTATAGGCAAACCAGAGTTAGTTAAATCTGTGGCTCCAACATGCTTCCAAATTCTTTCTCTCATTCCACTCTGCCATCCTTTGAGTCTAGGCTTACCCTGTTAGGCTGGCTTCTCCTCACGGTCCCAAGATGGTTTCAAGATGGCATCACATGAAGATATGCTACATGGCTATTTTGAAGAGGAAGGAAAAAGTTTCCCAGAAGCCCAGGTTTCTCCTTCGAGTCTCATTGGTCAGAAAGGTGTCACCTGCCCCTTTCTAAACCAATCACTAAGAAGAGGAATGGAATGACCACATTGGCTTGGACTGATCAAAATTCATTCCCTGGGGCTGGGGTTAGCCTTTCATAAAGCTGTGGTTGCTTGATATTGGAACAAAATTGAGCTTATTTGGGAGACATGATGGGAGGTAGGGTGGCAATGCTACTGGGCAGACAAGTACCAGAAACCCCACAG
Organism: Nomascus leucogenys; assembly: GCF_006542625.1. Taxonomy (NCBI): domain Eukaryota; kingdom Metazoa; phylum Chordata; class Mammalia; order Primates; family Hylobatidae; genus Nomascus; species Nomascus leucogenys. The sequence continues at coordinate 27,433,718 of NC_044402.1, read as the reverse complement.
TTCCCTTTGAGCTCTGAGCTACAGAGCTCATATATCAGACAACAGAGCCCCTTATAGCCAAAGAGATGCTGACCAGAATGTCTTGTCCCCCCGTGAGGGCATAAGAACTCTGTGGCAACACCCAGATGGTTATAATCTAGAGAAAAAAAAAACAGTCTTAGGTTCTGGCTTTTGGACTATGGCAGATCCCAGTATTTATTTGATAGAACACTTCCTTGCATTTCAGTGGACTTGTATATATGTTTGAAACATTTCCATTATCCAACCAGTTTCTCCTATTAATTTGATGACAGGAGTGGTGGAAGGTAACAATATGTGCGTATGGGGGTTAGATTGTGGTAGGGTGGGTAGGAGGAAGAGAAACGTCATGGAGTCATGGGATCTTCAGTTTTCATGTAGGACAGCTGTCACCTTGATGTTGGAAATCTCCTCTACTCAGATGCTACTTGAACACTACATGGATGGTGATGCATGTTTCACACAGCAGCCTTTCTGTTGGAAGTTTAATTTTCTGTCCCCTTATCCTCTCTCCAAGCTTCCAGTAAGAAAAGCTCCTTGACATCACATGTCCCCCATCCTTCCTCTAGATCCCTGTAGTCCTACCTTCACCAAACAGTCCACTCACTTCCTAACTCCCTGGATCAATTGCCCAAACCTGAAAACCCAGGCTTGCTCCATTCAGTTACAAATGCCGGCTGAGTCCACTGTGGAAGCTCTGCTACAGCCTTATCATCTGCCTATTTTATCTTAGTGTACTTGGTCCATCTGCCTGGACTCCACACCTTCCCGTATTTCAGGCTCTGAGTCCCACACATCTCTCCAAATCTGCATTCCTGACCCTCAGCTTGTTTTGACTAGACGACTATAACTACAGCTCCAAGACTGGTTCTCCACTCTGCTCTGCTGCCTCCCCCATCCCAGCATAACACAGGTTACAGTGGCAAGGAGAGTTCATGCATCCCTGAAAGGACGGAGAGGGTATATCTGTGTTTCACTCAGTCACTTCTTTATCAACCATGGTCCTGAATTTGTGTTTCTTGTCTTCCCTCTTCTCATGTCTCACTGAAGATTTCATGCTGAGCCATGCACGGCCCTTGGAGGCAGAGATATTGTGGCTGGCCCACACTCTGGCTTTCTGATGCTGTAGTTGGGCTTCACTGCCTCCCCCACATTTCTGCCCGGTCCTTTTAATGGCCAGTGATGTGCATTTCAGAGGTAGTGGGCTGGGGCGACAAGTACAGTCTGGCCCACAAAACAGAGCCAAGCTCCCCAGCCCACACAGGTGCTGTGACCTGGGCTTGCTGCCTCAGCTCTCCAATCCTCACAGATGAAGTGCATCCTTTCCTTGGATACATCCGGCACGCAGCATGTTGGTGTGGCATGGCCATGACACCCACGAAGCTGGAGACGAAAATGCCCTCCTCTCACAGACTGGCTTCCTGCCTTGTTTACAGAATATTTTAATCTCACTTTCAATTTTACTTTTTTCCTTTATCCTCCATTTCTGAAATTTAAATATTTGATGTCAGTTCAGTTATTTTTATGACAATCCTCTTTCCCTTCCAGAAACAGAAAGCAAAAGAGATGCAAAACCCACTGGGGCATCTGTCTCCCACTTTTAATTAGTCCTTTTTCCTCTTGCATGACACTAGCAGTAGTGACTGCAGCGTGCTCTATTCTAACCCCCCTGCCACACCCTCACCATTTTTCTCCTCCCTGGACCCCCAGGGGTCTCCAGTGTTCCTAGTCACCCCCATATGGTCTTGCTGAGCTACAACAGGACAAAGCTTCAAGGAAGATCCTGAGCTCTTCTCTTAACCTGGAACAAAAGGCAGATCTTGCAGCATGAATTTTATTTCATGTCTTTTAATTCGTTGTAGGCAGCCCCATCTGATTGATAGTTTTCCTTAAATGAGAGCTACCTCTAAATATTCCTCTTCAAGACCTAGGTCCTAAGGAAAGGAGTCTGGATTAGAGGCCAGTATCTGTGTGCCCTAGTCCTAGTTTTATCTCCTGACTTAGATAAGCTATCTGTGTCCCACCTATTATACAGGTAGAAGACTATCTCTTACTCCCTACCCTCCATGGAGATTAGAGAACATAAGGAAGGGGCTCAGTGCTCTCTGGTTGAAGGGAAGGTTACGAATTTCAGCAAGATTATTTTATTTAGTGCTTACCTTTCGGAGCCCACATCCTCTTCCTCCAAGCCTTTGTGAGCAGAGGGTCACTGGGTTTTCTTTTTCCCTGGTCTATTTCTACTGTCCGGCTTGTATCTCCTGGGCCTGTGTGAAAAGAGCCTGGAGTGTCCCATTTGGTCAATTCCCTTCCAAGCCCTGGCAGCTCTGAGCAGTAGGGGCTACCTCCCTTCCCACCCTCAGTCCCCTGCTCTGCTGAGCTAGAAGAAGGTGTTGCATCTGAGCCCTGTGGTGGGCTGAGAGCTGAGGCCCCTTCCTCCTGAACCACACCCTGGAGAAAAGGACACATATCTTATGTTGGGATGGCACATCTTAGTTTTCACAACATTTTCTATTACCTGCCTTATCTTGTTTCATCCCCTGCCTCCCACCCATAAATCTTGTGAAACAGGAGGACTAGGACTATAGAAAACATAACTGGGGTTGTGAGAGGTTAAATGGTATGCTCAGGTTAATACCTCTAGTTAACAGTTGGACCTGGACAAGAATCCAGGGCCCCTGACTCCTAGTCCAGGCCTCTTTCCACTGCATCCCATAGGCTAAAGGGCCTGGAATCACAACACGATGATCCCTTTGTTTCTCCACATTTTACCTTGGACACTGCCTGGCCTTCCTACACCTCTTCTCCTAATGGTCACTCAAAGTTCTGTGTCCTGTATCTTATCAAGCCCTGAGCTGTAGGCAAGGCAGATAGGCCAGTGAGCTGGATCCCCAGGTGTTTATGTGGGGAAAAAGGTATGAGTTGTGGGGTGTCTGGGTGGGAGGAGGCTGAGGAACACATGCTCCTTATTAATCTTTATTTCAATGAAGTTGTTTGAGTTCATGCTTTATTGCAGTGCTTTAAAATAATGTGTTTCTAACGGTGCCCCCGGGGGTAGCACTTGCACTTTTGAGATCCTATTGCCGGAGTGGCTCACGAGACCAACCACAATAATAGAAAATGAGGCACCCCCTGGTGCACCATCTGAATTTATAATAGCAATTTCTACGATGCCCCGAGGCCAGCTCTGTTTGTATTTGAGAACATGCGAGAGCTTGGCAGTGAGGGGGTGGCTCCTCCCTTCCTGCCTGGCGTTGATCTTGGCTCCTCTTTTACCTGGTGAAAACCCCTTTCTTGGCCTCATGCATTTGGGTGTCATTTTTAATCTCTGAGGAAAGGACTCATCCTCTACCACTTTGGTTTTGGTGTGGGCAGGGAGGCTGATGAAGGGGGAGTGGTCTCCTGTTGTCTGTCAGCCACTTCCCTCCTCCTTCCTGCCTGTCAGCACCCTGCGTGCAAAGCAGAAAGTTGCTGTGGGGCCTCCTGAGCCTTCATCATCATAGCAGTGAAATATGAAATGACAGCATCATGAAATGGACTTGGTCTCATTAAGATTCCAAATGGCAGTCTGTTCCTCTCCCTCCACCCCCACAATTCAGTCAGAGACCTACACCATGGTGCAGAAGGTAGAAATGGGTCAGTGCTGCTGGGGATGGGGGTGGGGGGTCTGGCAGGAGAAGCAAGGATAAAGGGCCAGCATGGTCAGGCTGGGACAGCAGGCCCAAGGACATACCAGGGGACCGAGAGAGCTGAATCACCCGCCAGAACTTCTGGAGACAAGAACACAGGGTTTGGCTGGTGCCTCTGAAAACTCACCCACACAGAAAGCTTTCCTGGACCCAAAAGAGGGATAGAGGTGGGGTGGTTACACAAAGACAAGAAATCCCCATTTCCTTTGGGCAAACTGCCCAGAAATATTTGATGTGAAAAATGAACAACAGCACCCCCTTCCCTTCAATAAAAATAAATCCTTCTTTACAGAAAGTGTGAGCAGCATTTGCACACAGATTATGCATTCTCCATGGGGCTGTGTGTGTATGTGTCATTTTGCCTCATGGCAGAAGCCCATGAGAAAGCCAGTGCCATTCATTCATTCATTCAATCATGCGTTCATCAGATGCATTCATCTCCTATGTGCCAGGCACTGTGAGAGGCGGCAGAAATTCGAAGAGGAAGACAAAATTGTTCCTGCCCTCAAAGACCACATGATCCTTTGTGTGTGTGCCTCGTGACCAAACCCCATCTTGATCTCTTCGTCAGTTCAGACAGAGCTTCTTAGGCGGGTTTAATTGTAAACTGCTTTCATGCCTGGAGGAGCCTCAGTTACTGGATATTTACCCAGGGGCAAAGTCTGACCCAATGTCTCACCATTCTGCACATTAGAATCACTTGGGCTGCTTGACCAACCACCCCTTCTTGGCTAGGTTGACACCCAGTTTGTACTTGCAGGTATGGTGTACCCGCCAGCATGCCCCAGAGTGGTTGGGGCTCGTGTCTTAGTGGTCAGTAGATATTTTAAACATTATTCTTGGTCCTACACCAGACTAAAAAAAAAAAAAATCGTATATAAAAATAAAGATTCCTGGTAATGGAGACCTAGGCATAGATAAGTCTTTTTAAAAAACTTTCCTTGGCAGAAGTGGTGGTTCATGCCTATAATCCCAGCACATTGGGAAGCTGAGGTGGGCAAGAGTTTGAGACCAGCCTTAACAACATGGTGAAACCCTGTCCCTACAAAAAATACAGACATTAGCCAGGCAAGTGCCTATAATCCTGGCTACTCAGGAGGCTGAAGTGGAAGGAGCCACTGAGCCCAGGAGGTTGAGGCTGCAGTAAGCCATGATCATGCCACTGCACTCCAGCCTGGGCGACAAAATGAGACCCTGTCTCAACAAACAAGCAAACAAACGAAAAACAAAAGAAGCCCCAGGAGCTAATGTTGGGGCAGATGAACTACTCTGATGCTCCCCCCGCCACTGGAGGGTCCCTGGCAGTAACATAATGTTATTTCCTAAGCACATTGCTCAGCGTGGAGCTGCTGCTTAGCACAAGGTGAATTAAGGAAAATCAGAAACTCTCAGCTTTTGAATCTTAGTGGTTTGAGAAGTGGAAGAGTTCTGATCCAGCACCTCTTCTTATATGTGATGCAGCTTGGGTCCAGATGTCTGGAGGTAGATATTCGACACTTTCCCCAGGACACTTGAGATTTATTTTTGTAGCTGGAAAATATGAGACAAGGAAGCTGAAAGTTTGGGCTTTTTTAGCAAGGGCCTTAAGACAGGGGCATTGTCAGCCCAAGAGAATCTTAAACCTTTATAGTTGGGCTAAGGGTGTAAATTATTGTACATAAATAAAAAACAACCTCTCTCAACAAAATGATTTTGCTGATGTGGGCTGCCTGTGTTGGAGCTGACAAAAACCTGTTTTCCATGGCATGGTGGCTCTGGGAGGCACTCAAGGGGAAATCTCTGTGACTGCAGGGTTCTTGGCCTCTGTCAGGTACCCCCAGGCTCTCCAGCTGGCCTAGCTGGCTCTGTGTTGCCAATCTCTCATGAATTCCAGACATCTGACCTCACAACCCACTGACCTCAGGTAGACCTCTGTGTGCCTACCTGGGCCTCTGCCCTACCTGGTTTCTCTTCTCTATTTTCTTGTTAGAGGGTCCCACTCACCTCGATATGTCTCCTCCTGGAACCTGTCCCTTGGAATCAAGGATTCTGAAGATCCGGGCCTCTTAGGCTTCTCTCCACTCCCCCAGTGGCCCTCTGCTGCCCCCACTTGCTGCAATTTCACACTAACCACAGAAGTGTAGGCCTGCACCACAGGGCTCAGCACACACTGTTTTTGCTCTGTGCCTGGTATTGTATTGACTTAGGTCATCTGATTTATAGTCATTGCAGTCCTCAGTTAAGTATGATTTCCATTCTACAGATAAGGAAACTGAGGCTCAAGATAGGTAGGGCCCAGAGCTTGAAGAGGCAGCGCTAAGTTTAAACTCAGTATAATGCTACACATGGGCTGCCTCTCTTAACTCTTTTGGTTCCAGAGGAAACAGCAGTTACTGGGAACAAAATGAGAAATGATCTTGGAATAGTGCAAATTAACCACCAAGTCCTTAGAAAGTGATTGCAGTGAGACTTGATCATTCAGGATGCAGGACTGTTGCATCTGTTAACCTATTTATGCCTGGGGTTGCAATTTTTTGAATTTTTGCAATCAGACCTTGGCAATGACCTTGAGCAGTAGCATATAAATAACTCCCACATGCTTAGTGTTCCAATAATGGAACACTAGGCATATTAAGCACAGTGCTGCTTGCCCCCACTCTTCCTTCTCATCTCAAGTGCCCTGCATGCCTCTCATCTTGCCGTAGTGTAGGTGGCAGGAAAAGCAAGAATCTTGCACTATCCCAGAACACAGAGCCCACTTAGAGCTCAAGAGTCAGGAAGTAGATAAACGAAAAGCAAAGGACACAGACTCCAGTGAGCTAAGCAAGATAAGAAGGTGATGATCCACCAAAATTCAGCCAAGAAATCTGAAAAGAACTGGACAGGATGAGGTGGGGAGAAGGATGCATGAAAAAACCAGTGATATGAGATGCATGGGATGGGGACTCTGGGAATCTGGGAAACAGACCCCAGCACCAGCCTCTCTCATAGGATCCCAGTGATGAGGCAGCCTCTCTCTGAGACTCAGCAGCCTTCACTTTCTCCTCCCATTGGTCAGACTCCATCCTGAGAATGCTGGATGTAGAGGATGCAGGTGCTGGGAAATGACAACTGCTCCTAGATAGAGAGGTTATGAGGGAGGCAATGGAGGCATTTCTCTGGCATCAAGTTTATCAATGTTCTTTCTGTGAGGAGTTGCGAAGTGCACCATTCCTAATGGGAGTGTGCACCGACATTTGTATAATAGCACTCAGAGTGATGTTTTGAGTATAAGGAATTGAATATATACATGCTGTGTCTGGTTGTGTTTACATCTACACTCACACATATAGTTACTCTGGAATGATACATTGTCATGTGGCACAGAGGCACTTTGAAGGATTCAGCACCTGAAGCTCAGTGAGGTGGTAGACAGCTAGAAGGTAAGAGTAGGAATTTTGAAGGAATAGCTAGGACTTGTAAAATCAGGGAGACACTGTAACTCTTGAAAGGCTAGAAGTCAAGTTCAGACAAGTTTGCTAAGGGTAGGAGATTTCAGACAAGTTTGCTAAGAGTAGGAGATATAACTCTTGAAAAGCTGGAAGTCAAGTTCAGACAAGTTTGCTAAGGGTAGGAGATACCAAGTGAGCACCTCAAGGCCGAAGTAGAGTCCAGAACCTGACTATTAGCTGGACACATGTCACCAGTGGCACAAGTGAGAGTCACCGAGATGTGCTCTAGTTTTATGGCAAAGCTTTGTCTTAGCCAGTGACACCAGACACTTCAGGTCAACTCCTTTTCCTTTCTTTCCTAATTGTTAAGCTAGTGGAGAAAACCAGCACAAGAAAACCTTGGCCATTTGCAGGTTATTTATAATACCAGATTTCAGGTGAAAGGTGACAGAGGAAAATATTATACTTTATATTAAGTTTTATTCAATTATTTATTAACTTAAAATGTACTGTGATGCGTCTGTGATAAGCCAGAAACTGTGTGCCTGAGGATGGGATACATACAAAGATTAAAAAGAAATATCCCTGCTCTCAAGGAGTTTAAAATCTAGAGAGGAAGAGACAGAGACATGCAAACAAATAACTCTAATAGGAGTTAAAAATAGCTTGCTGTGAGAACAAAGAGACAAGTAATTATTATGGAAGGAGAGTTAGAGACAACACCGTGAGGAGGTGAACTTTGATTTAGGCCTTGAAACACATTTTTTAAATAGAAATATACTTTTTAATAGAAACATATTTTAATTGGGTGAGGAGATGGAGAGGAGGAAGTAGGAGGGAATTTGGGGATGAGGGAACAGTATGAGTAAAACATGGAGGTGTGAAAGTGTGTAGCAAGTTCAAGAAAAGGCAGTTAATGCAGTGGACTTGCATTTAGGAGGTAGCTTGGGAAATGAGACTGGAAATAATTAGTATCCCCAAAGAGAAGATTCCAGGTAATTATATAATCCTCTCACTTAAGCTGGCTAGTAGGTAGGGATCTAGAGTGAGGACCAGGTCTAGAAATAATATATTATCTTAAGCACACACAGTTGTTTCAACACATTTCCTCTTTACTCTCCCTCTTGCAGCAAAGCAGCTCTATTCTTTGTGAGAGTGTATATACCTCTTCTGTGCTTGTACACTCACACTCCATTTTCTTTACGTACACACTCTCAGACCTTTGTGAACACCTGTGACCCACCATGTGACCTCTAGCATGTGCACCTCCTCACACCAGCTCAGTAGGATATGCAGAAGGCCAAGTGGCTGTTAAACAAATATCATTGAGCTTAGTAGAAAGAAGCAGAAATAGATTGCAAATCAGGTGCAAAGTGATACATTCTGCAAGTCAGCTAGAATAATTTCAGACCCTGGACCTCCTGCTAGAGTGAAGAATGACGTTTATAGAAGGGAAGCTTAGATTTAATCCTCCAAAATGATAGTAAAGTGAATTCTTCCCTGGATCTGCTGTGATTGCTCTTCCTCCCATTTCTGTCGTTCCTTATTATTGTAATGAGTTCTGCTCTCCAAAGTGAATAAAGTCACCATGCAGATAAGATCAGTTTTGTCTGGTGCAGCCAAGTTGATCTGATCACAATTTGGACTTCGGCTTTTGAATTCACCTTGGGCATTTAACTGCTGGGGCTGGGGGGATTAAAAATGCTGATCTGGCACAAAAGCTGTAATCATTAGTCAGCTGCCTTCAGGACCGCTCTCTGCAGCCCTGCTGCAGGATAGTAGATTCTTTTGATATTTATTGGACGTTAGGGCACTTTGGGGGACTTCAGTTAGGTCCTGTACACCTGCTGAGTCTCCTGGTGTTCTCCGTGGTTCTGAGAAGACGGAGCCGGCCCCACGGAGAAGGCAGCTGCTGGGAGCTCTCCGTGGTGCTGGAAGCAATGCACTTCCTTAGGAAATCTGAGGGGAAATTGCCCACAAGAGTTCTAAGGATCATTATTGCCCCACAGGAGGGTTGAGATGGAACCAAAGTAGCAAGCTTTTGAGGGCTTGCTGGATGGATGTCCATCGTACAAGCTAATGACCACTTTCACATTTGTTCTTATTCTATGATGCCAACTGATTGTTTTATAATGCTTCATTTAGTTTTCTTCCTGGTGGTGAGGGGCAAAAGTAGATGCTTTATATTATTGTCCACTTGAAGCACAAACATAATGAAAGAGCTACAATTCATTTATTGCACAGGCATTTGTCGGGCACCTTTAATATGCTAGCTGATATGTGCTGGGAGTTGAGCCTTGGGCGAACTTATAACTCACACAGGAATCAGATGATTTGCTTTTTGCCCTGACAAATACTGACATCTGGTTACTGACAATGCTGGACTTTAGATAGTGACTGTAGTCAAGAAGAGACCTGGGAAAAAGTCCTGGAAATGCTGGGCCTCCCTATGTGGCTTCTATAAACTAAATGTGAGTGTTATTAATACAGAGTGTTATTAGTACATTGTGTGCCTTGAGGGGGTTCTAAAGGAAGCAGAGGTTTTAACAATTTTACACACCCTGATTCTTCATTTCTGCCTGTTTTTTAAACCTCTTCAAGCTTAGGCCTGAAATCAGCTTCCTGCTGGGATCTGCCTCCCTCAATTTGCACAGGGGTCTTTGTAATGATTGCCATGAATAGTGATCTGGGAGAATGCCTGATGTTGTGTGCATGAGTGTTCATGAAGGATGAACCTAACAATGAAGATGATAATATTTATATATTATTATTACTTATTACTCTCTGTGATTTGTTCTGAGTGCTTTACATATATTAAATCATTTAATTCTCACAAAAATGTTGTGAGGTAAGTCGTATTATTATAACTATTTTACAGATCATGAAAATGATGCACAGAGGAGTTAAATAACTTTCCAAAGGTCACATAGTTAGTAAGCGGTAGAACCAGAATTTGATACTAGGTAGTTTGCTTTCAGAGTCTCTTCTCTTAAACATGATGCTATAAAACATTGAAGATTATGACTTTCTGGGAAGTAGTTACATGTTTCCTGAGGCTAAAAAAAGTTGGTTCCTTGATTCTCCCCTGCTGTCATGTCCTTCCTATAGTAAACGTCTCCCACCTCTTTTTTTTTTTTTTTTTTTTTTTTGAGACGGAGGCTTTGCTCTGTCACCCAGGCTGGAGTGCAGTGGCAAGATCTTGGCTCACTGCAAGCTCCGCCTCCTGGGTTCACGCCATTCTCCTGCCTCAGCCTCCTAAGTAGCTGGGACTACAGGCACCCGCTACCATGCCCGGCTAATTTTTTTGTATTTTCAGTAGTGACGGGGTTTCACTGTGTTAGCCAGGATGGTCTTGATCTCCTGACCTCGTGATCCGCCCACCTCAGCCTCCCAAAGTGCTGGGATTACAGGCGTGAGCCACCGTGCTCAGCCTCCCACCTCATTTTATAGACCAGCTTCTAAGAATGACACACCTTAATGCTATTTCTGGAATTTTATTTACCTTTTAGCTGGAATTTTACCAAATAATATTTGTCTTATCATCCCGAAAAAAATATTCTTGCGTGATATACTTCTTGTCAGTCAAGATTCAGGTCAATTTTCTTTTTTTTTCAGTGAGGCCTCCTCTGACCATCCAGTGCAAAATGGCTCTTCTTTCCCCTAGCTATTTTTTCACCACATCTTATGATTTTGTTTTCCTCGTGGCAGTTACCACTATTTGAAAGTGTCTCATTTGTTTATGTGTTTTATTGTTTTCTGTCTATCATGTCTACTAGAATATAATGTACATGAAAACAGGAGTTTTGCCTGTCTTGTTTACTGCCATATCGCCTCTAATCAGAACACGATATAATTAATAAATAAAATCATGCCCAGGAATAGTTTGGCAAACTCGTGGAGAAAAATTCAGAGAGAGAGAGAGAGAGAGAGAGAGAGGAAGAATTAATAAAGTCCTTTGAATCAGGATAGATTTTTCAAGAGCAAGTATAAATGGAGAAAAGTTCAGCACATGGCTATGAAAGACATCTGGTCGGGGGACCACTTCCAATCAGCAAGGACTACAGACTCTTGGGAGCCAAAATAAAGAGGTCTTCCTGTCCGTATTTGTGCATCTGCTGTGTCTCACCCTTCCACTGGAGTTGTTCTTACATCACATTGGAGATTGACATGAAGGAGGATGGGCTGTGCCTTAGGAGAGTAAGACAGTCTGACCCGTGAGCCTGTCATCCATTTTCCTTGACTTCTCCAGAAAATAAAAAGGGCATCTTTTATTTTTCCCAAGTCTCCACTGTACCAGTCTCACCCACACCCAGCAGCATGTTCCTCATGTGCTTCAAGCCTGAGCTCTAAGGGGAAATGGGATCATCAGTGTTCAAAGTGAACCATACTTTTTACATAAATTAAAGATTAATTGTAGACAAGGTGATGGGGCATGGAAGAACAAGATAGAGAGCTAATATTTAAAAACTAAGAATGTGAAGCTCGTGATATATTTGGATTCTTCAGAAGGTGATTTATTCATATCTGGTTGATTTTCTAGACTTGTAGGTAATTTTCATCTCAGTTTCTGGCATTGATAGTGCCCATTTACTCATTTATTAGAGGCTGCAAAGTAGAGAGAAGCCTTGAACCAGTTAAGTTTTAGTCTGGAAACAGATGCATCAGAGCATTTGGTGGGGGAAGAGATTGATTCCCTGGTCCCCATAGTTACATGCCAGATTTTTATATTTTGAGGTTTTCTTAGTCAACAATTGCTTAAAATCTATTTTCATCACCCATGTGCATAGGGCATTAATCACTGAAGTCTGTTTCTCACAGTTACCCTTCACATAGGACTCTGGTTTGCTTCCAGAGCAGCCTTTAGTGCAAATATTCTGTCTGCTGATGTCTGCATTTACTACATATCCAATGGGGAGTAAAGAATGGGAGGTCTGGGAGGGAGAGCTTCTCAAAGAACAGGAGACATGGAAGGCAGTGGTCAGAGAAGAGAGTAACTACTGATGAGGAAAGGGGAGAAAGAAAGTAGGAAACAAACTGGTATCTAGTAAAGGAAATGAGGAGATGAAGGATATAGGGCTGGACCCCTTTGATGAATACTTTTGGATGTACAGGAGGGAGAGAAAGGCACAGATGTGGAAGCCAGAAAGCTCAAGGTCTAAATCTCTTCTCTGAGCCTCCTTTTCCAGCTGTATAGAATTCTTTTGAGTATTAAATGAGATAATACATGTGAAATGTCTTGCACAGAATAGGAGCCAACAAGTGGAAATTGCCATGAGCTTCAAAAGTGCCCACAGCTTTTTTTTAAAGTCATTTCTCACATATTTATTGAGAACTTTTAGATATAACCATGATTGTCTAAATGTGATCACTGTCTTCCTATAGTGCAGACCTCTGTAGTGAGGAAAGAAGCAGCCATCATATTTAGCTTAGACGAATGTTTCTTAGGGGCCTGGTAATATCAGTCTGCATTTACCTAACACCTACTGTATATCCAGCCCTTGCCCCCTTTGCAGGAAAGGAGTATTCTTGTAGAAAGGCGGAGACTAGTGGGCTTAAGTGATGATATTTCAGTATATGGGAAGCCATGCTGGGATAAAAAAGGAACAGGAAGAAAGAGCCTCATTTATTTATTTGGCAGACACATATAGCCTAGTGTCAACATATCAGCCCAAGCAATGGGCTCTGGTGGAACTTCCAGGTTGGTGGGGGCTTGACATGAGAGGGAGTGAGGAAGTGGGAGACTACAAACGTGAGAGTTCTTGACATTGTGGACTGAGGAAGTGAAGGTGGAAAAGGAAAAGAAAAGGAAATTCACAAGCTGCAGGGAGAGTGGCTCAAGAAGTGGGCTAGGAAACTGAGCAAAGTGCTGGGGCGGTTGAATGGTATCAGGAAAGCAGATGGTGATCCTGGAGAAGGAGGGTGCAGATGGCAGCGGTGGTGAGGAGGCAGCGTGGGGTGAAGAACAGTCCCAGCTCGGCCACTCCAGGAGGAGAGAGGCTGGAACACAAAACTCCCCACGCTGGCTGAGCTCTGTGACTCATCTGGCCCCCAGTGTGGCATCTCACAAGGTTCCTAGGAGAAGAATGTGGGAGGTCCTGTGGTTTTCTGTGATGGCCCTTGGAAGTTAGATATGAACCTCAGGCATTGAGAAATTTCTGGTGGGGAAAGAAGAGTTTCCCACCTAGAAAAGAACAAATGAACCGTGCTGTATTTACATCCCACCTCCCAGGTTAAGTTTCCACTGCCTGTTTGACTTTGGGCAAAGTATGCGGTTGCTCTTGGACGTGGTTTCCTCATTTGTTAAATAAAAGGATTAAATTAGATAATATCGAAAATACTTTGATACTCTAAACTTCGGTGATCCTGAGAAAATTTGAAGGTGTGAACTGTAGAGAAGAGGATAGACTTAGAAGTCTGCTATTATCAGAGTCATATGTAATGGGTAACTGTGAGAAACAAGAATTAATTCCCTATATACACTGGTGGTGAAGGTAAACTTTAGGCAATTGTTGCCTAAGGTGTTACGAGGAGGATGATTTCAGCCTAGTGTAATAATGTGTCTAAATATTGGAACCATCCAACAAGGACTTGAGTTGCTTTGTAAGGTAGTGAGCTTTCTGTCGCAAGAAGTGATCAATCACAGATTGAATAATGACATTTTGGGGGTTGTTATTAAAAAATTTGTCCCCGACCCCTACCTTCTTCCTTTAAGAAACATTATGTTTTCCTGCAGACTAGTTGAGCATATAATGATTAAATGGGAAATACTGGTGAATCTCAACATTTGTTTCTCAGAACATAAAAAAAATCATGTTTTTCTTAATGCCATTAGGTCCCTGGTGGGGAAAAAAAAGTTTAGTGTTGAAATAAGTTTGGAAAACTCAAGAGTAAATAGGGTTATGCAGGTTTCTTTGCTGGAGGACATCTCAGAGACTTAAATATATTAATTTTAATGTTAAAATTCCTAATGTTATGAATTTTCTAAGTACATTTGATGATAGACTATTTTTCTCAGAGTGTCTGATGGGAATAATGATCTACTGAACATACTTTGAGAAATGTTGCTTTGAGCAATAGACTTATGTTCTAAGCCCTTTGCCCCTAGGAAGCACACATCACAACTTCTCTGTTATCTTTGGGTAGGGCTGATGATGAAGGCTAATTTGGGCCTTAGGAGATGGAGCAGGGCTCTGGATGATAACCACTAGACCTGACTCAGCTGGTGATCTTAGATGGGTCTCTCCATGTGTCTCAGTTACCTCACATGGGAAGAAATCATGCAAGTCCAGCCCTTCTAGGGTTAAGGTGTCATGATAAAGTCTAGGGTAGTATGCATAGGATTAGAATTTGAATCTGAATCACCTGACAACTTGCTAACATGCAGATTCTGGTTCGGCAGGTCTGCCGGGGTGGGGACCAAGATTCTGCCGTGCTCACACGCTCTTAGGCAATGCTGCTATGGCCATAGTTTGAGTTTTAAGGGTCTAGGAAGCCACACAGCGTGGCCCTTATCAGGAGCATCTACTCATGTGGAGCAGCAGCAATAAGCCTTCTGGTGGTGCTCCTTTCCCTAGAGCTCTGGTCTGTGCTTCTGAAAGGTGTTATTCATGAGGGAAAACAAACCAGGCATCCCTTAGGTATCCCTGTGGTGAGGTTTGCTCTGGGCCCCTCTGAAGGGAATCCCTCTTCCTCTTCCACTTCCCCACCCCCACTGCCTGCAGTTCCCCAGTTAGTTAAGCTATTTTTTGAGTTTGAGTTAAAACCATTTCAGATATATTTTTAACTACGTCCTGTTTGAAAAGCTGTTAGCATTTGGCAATCATTCCATCTTCAGCTTGAATCCTGGGGAGGGTGGTTTTTTCTGCCCCCCACCCCCCACAACCAGGCAAAAGTATATAATTTAAAAATGGTTTTAGTGCATGGGTCAGAGGATGGTTGATAGGGCTGGGTCTAGGGTATGTTTTGGCCTCCACAAAGCCGCCACTGCTGGGGCTGCCTTTCTGTGCTTGCACCTGAGGCTGAGCAGGCACTGCTGAGTGAATGTGAAGGGGTCGGGGTGGCATGAGTGCTGTCCAGCAGGGGGAGAGAGAGAGGCAATGGGAAGGAGAGGCGGAGGCGGAGATGGGTCAAAGGCATCAGAACCCGGCCTGGTTGAACCTCCACCAGCAAGGTCATCACGAATAATAGCAGAGTTAACATCTTTCCTGCCATGTTCCTGAGATATTTCAGGAGCAGTGCATCACCATTGCCATTATGATGGGGGATTTATTAAGGGTAAGGATTTTGGAGTAATTGAAAGAGTAGTGCCTTTGGGAAATTGTTTTATTGAACAAACATTTATATAGCCCTTACACCATGACATCAACTGAGTGCTTTACAAATATTAGCTCATTTAATCCTGATAACAATCCTATGAGGTAAGTACTATCATTATCCCCATTGCATAGAAGGGAGAAGTGAGGTGCAGAGAGAGGTCAAGCAACTTGCCTAGGGTCCCAGTGCTGGTAGGTGGTAGACCTGGATTCCAGCCTTTAGGGTCTGGAGCTGGAGCTTGTGCCCTTTGCCATCACACTGTGCTGTTCCTTCCAGCAATGTAGGTTCTGCCCTCTCGACACTCAATCTAAGAATGGCTGTGCCAGCCCAGGCTGCTCTTACCTACTTGTTGGGAGAAACGAAGTTGAAAACAGAAGAGAACTTTCACCATAGCCTGGAGAAATGAATAATTTTTTGAAAGCAGTTATCAAGTATTAATAGTTAACTCCTTGCTGCTCAAACATTCAAGCTCATTAAACACTCCAAATATACCTGGACCATGTTAAAATTCGATCCCCAAGCAGGAAATTCTAGAATTGCTTTGAAAATTATTACTGAGAAGAAATTGTTTCCTCCTCATTTTTTTTCCTCGTAAAGTTGTTGTTGTTGTTTTCGTTGTTTTCTTAGTGAAATATTCTGTCACCATCAGTCTAGATGAATTGCTTGTTCCTGGGCACTTGGGGAGAAGGATGCAGCCACAGGGCAGGCATTCTACCTCCTAGCCTGGCTCTCCCCAAGGCTGGAGTTGGTAGTCCTGTGCGGAGGGCTGGCAAAAGGCTGCTGAATTCAGGGAGTTGGCTGGGAGGCTTCTACTGGCTGTGAGCCCCTGAGACTATTTTATTCCCATGGAATAAGCAGGATAGGAACATGAAGGTAGAGGGTTCCCCACTGGAGTTGGAATTTGGAGACCGTTGCTCTTTCCAGGAGCTAGCCTTTCCTGCAGCCTCTTTGGGGGCAGCAGATACCCTGGTAGAAGGGATGCCTGGAGTGAGAAACATCTCATGGGCGGTGACCTCCTCAGGGCCTGAGTGCTCAGGCTTCTCTTGGGGCTTGTGTTCTCACATGCCTGTAAATCTCACATTCGCTTCTCTCTCCTTCCCGTGCCAGACACAGTTGTCTGGATTAGGTGCCTGGCTTTTAGAATTTGGGAAGCACTGCTGTTGACTCACTGCTGGACCTGTGTCCTTTTACTGGGCCCCAGGGACAAGTCTTTTTGTACAAGTCTTCTCCTTGAAGGATGCCAGGCCCCTCTGTGGTACTGTCTGCGCTGCACGGCACATGTCTAATAATACTAATTAATAAGCAGTCACCTATTAATAACACTGGAATCATCATCACATAGGTGACAGAAAGCCGAATAAACTCCAGCAGGCCAGCATTGCAGCACAGCTCTTGGGGGAGGAGAGGAGAGAAGAGCACGAGGAACGTTTGAAGGGGCCTTAGGCAAAATGCTTTGGGCCAATAGCACTGGGGGCTGAATTTGAAATCTGCTTAGGAATAAGGCATGTGTGGACTTTAGTGACTAAAAATCCAATCTTATGGGGCAGGTTGGGAGCCTGGAGGGTTTGACTCAATTGAAGTGCTAGCTGAGGGATTAGAAGAACTCTCTAATGCCTGATTTCTAGTTACTTGGTCTTGGCTGGAGAAGACTGATGTTCTCAGGTTTGGTTGGGGTCAAGTAGTGGGAACTTAGACAGAAACACTCATCTAATGGATGAAGAAGCTGAGCCATGGACCGTAATTTTTTCCCCCAAACATTATTGAAAGAATGAGTAAGTAAAAGAAGGAACCTATGTAATGAGGCTAAAAATGTCCCAGAAAAAGCAACCCTTGAAATTCACATCCTAAGAGTCATTAGGGTGGCAGGAACGGATATGCCAAGTCTTTTTATGCAGAACTCTGATTTTATAGGCATAGTCTTATTTATAAATGTGCAATTGCATGTATTTCAATACGTAACATAATAAAACCAAGTTGCTGTGAGGATTAAATGAGATAATGTATTAGTGCATGCCAAATGCCTAACTTAGTACCTGGCGGGTGGTAAAAGTCCTAATAATCAAGGCTGGTAGCTGGTATGCCTTGGTCAGGCCAAACCAGTTGCTCTTGGTCACCTTCCAATCTGATTGGTTGCTGACTGGACCATCTTAGATATTAAATATTTTAAATTCCACTCTGTTAATAATGACCAATACTCTCCCTTGTGGACTTCCCATGTGCCATTTACTATTGACGGTACTTTTGATACAATTCTCACAGGAAGCATTTGATACCATTATCATTCCCGTTTTATAGATGAGAAAGTTGAGGCTTGAGATGTTTGAAATTTGGCTGAGGTCTCATGGCCAAAAAATGGTGGAGCTGGGATTTGAACCCAGATGTCCTGTTTGCAGAGCCTTGGACGCTTAACTATAATGCTTCTAAGTAGACAGTTGGCAGGGGGTAACTTGTGGTAGTAGTTGTTATTATTGCTATTATCATCACTGAAATAACTTTTTTTTTTTTTCAGAATGCCATGGGCAATGTATCCTTTTGATTGGTAGTGAAATTTTTTCTTGCTACATGCTGAAAACACTGGTCTGGCACATTTGAGAAAAGCTGAAACAGTCCCTGGTCTGTTCTGTCCCTGAACTGAGTGAAGATGGAGCCCCACAATCTAATCAAAGGAAGGAAGATAGGCCTGTGAGAGAACCTTCTAACTTAACGACCTCTGATCATGGCCCTCCTTATCCCAGGACAGAGATGACAGCTGAGAAGGCCGAGGGTCTCTGAGGATTTCAGTTGTACGCATTGAGTCCTCCCTTAAAAAACAAAAATTAGTACCATTGCTGACATGGCACCATCATTTGGGCAAACACCTGATATTGCTTTTTGCTTATGGTTGCATTATGCGTCTGCAAGGAGACCCGTCTTATTCTCTTTGATGTTGTCTTTCTCTGCTATTTTGTACATAACCATCTTCACAAATTTGGAGTTATCTGGGGAATGCTGGATCACTAGAGTGAGCCAAGTGGTAGTTAACTAAAATGGCATGGAGGAATGAGACAAAATGAGCCCACAGATTTCATGATAAAAGGCAAACTAAAAGGATGCACTGGAGTAATTGAAAGATAACACTTAAGAAGCCTAAGAAAGTACAACACAGAATAAAATGATAATAACAAATATATTCAAAATATATAAGTTAAAGTAGGTTAGAAATCAAAAGGGGTAAAATGAAGTAAATAATAGTGACTACAGTGATACCCTAAATAATAAGCTAAATTATTAAAAGATATATAATAACTTGAAATAAAGGAATGCCAACTAAAGGGGGCAGTCCAAAGTTAATAGTCCCATGAGGGGCAAATGCAGACCTGTGGGCTGGGGTAGCGAACATCTGTTGAGTACTTCTGTGGGGCAGGCATCCTATGGGTATTTTATTACTTGTTTCTCAAAACAACTCTATGAAGTAAGTACAGGTGTTACCTCCATTTTATAGGCAAGGATGCTAAGACTTGGAGAGGGTAAAGAAAGTTATTCAAATCACAAGGAATTCAGGTGGCCCAGAAGGGATTGGAATCCAGGTGTGTCCCTTAACCTCTAGGCTGTTCTGCAGAAGCACCTCTCACAGGGATGTCCTTTCTAGGCTGGTGTTTGCCACAGGAATCCCATGGGCACTGACATCTGCAGGGCACTGAGTCCTCAGGCTCTCCCTTGAGGCTTCTGCCCTCTCATCCCTTAGGTCCTTCCGGTCTCTTCCTGCTGCCCCCAAGAGGAGTGTAGAGTTTCCCTGGCTGTGCCCGATGTCCTGCTGGATCATGGCAGCTCCTTTACATGGTTCTTCTCCCAGGAGCTCCTGACATCTAGGGCAATCCCACGCACTGTGCCTTCTGAACTTCCCTTCCACATTCTGTGGACAAATTTGGTGCAGAGCCTTCTAGGAAGGCCAGGTAAGGAGGATATGGAACTGGTGGCCAGGGCAGTTCAGGTCTAGAGTAAATAGGTGGGAGGTCAGATGTCATATAAAATTAATCCATGAAGTGTTCCTAAAACTGCTGGATACTGTGGAGGTGTTGGAGGCTGGAGACCTGAAGACACATAAGAAAATAAGATTGTGATCTGAAAGGTAAAACAGACTGAAAAGTAGGCTAGTAATGATGGAAGTGCATGTGTCCGTCTAGTCCCAGCCCAGATGCCACTTTAGTCCACCAAGCTTGCCTTGATATCCCCCACCTCCAAATCACAATTAATCACTTGCTAATTGACAATCCCATAGAGCTTCCTTTACATTGCTTTCATGATTATTTTCCCCTTGCTTTATAGAAACACATTTCTGTCTTCCTCCAATGCTTAGTGGAGTCCTTGGGGTTCAGACCTTGATAGATTCATTTTGTTTCTTGAGCATGATGCCGGGTACATGCGCTATTAAAGTTTGCTGGGTCAGGAAAGTGCTAGGATGCTGTAAGAACATCCAGTAAAGGGCAGAAATATAAGAACTACTGTCCTTGGCTGGGAGGCAATAGAGTACTGTGGCTAAGCAGGCAGGCTCTGGAGTTGGATAGACTTGAGTTCAAATTCATTCTTAGCAGCTTCCAGCTGTGTGACCTTTGGCAACCTCTCTAAAGCTTCAACTTTTAAGACTGTGAAATGGATCTCAACTGTCAAATAGCACAAACCTCGCTGGTCTGAATGAGATGACCCACGTGGTGGCATATGGTAGGTGCTCAACAGCTGTTAGTGGATTGGTGCTGGTCCAAGGGAGGACATGCCAGTGCAGCCCTTTAAAAGGGAGCTGGAGAAGAAAGGAATTTGGGGCTGCATTCTCACATAAGGTGCCAGGGCCTGATGCTGAGCAAAACGTTTGTGTTAGGTGCCACCGACTGTCATCTCTTGTTTAGGTTTGACTGGGGAAACGTTTCCACAGACATGAACTAGTTTGTCAAGGCTGGCAATGGATTTTCAAGGGTTTAGGGGTGCAGTCTAGGCTCAGAGCTCAGAGCACAAGCCACAAAAGAGAGCCATCTTCCTGAGTCACCAAAACACTTGATTCGGGCCTCTGACCCTTAGCTGGCAGCCCCTTAGGATAGGATGGGCTGTGCCTGGGTCTGTCTTTGTTGCTAGGGGCTCTGAGAGAGGAAGCCCCATTTGTGACTTCCATTTCTATGTCCCCAGCCCCTTGCACTATGCCTCATCCTAAGCAGGCATTCAAAGCGCTTGTTGAAGGAATAGATTTGTGCCCTAGTTACAGCCCTGACTTCCACTAGATGCTCAAGGATTGCCCTGATTTTGCAAGGAAGAGCAACTACTCAGGGAAACTGAGGCACACTTGTAGGTTAGAGTCCCTCAGTCTGCAGGAGACACACACATCCTCAGCAGTGGAGAAGTGGTTTGGTTACTGAAGCTGTAAATGAGAATTTTGTCTTTATATTAATTCCTGCTCTGGTTCTAGGGAAGAACTCCCCTCAGGCTGGAGTAAGGGGAGAACTGAGCTCAGACACTGCCTCTCAGTTGTGGGGGCTGCAGCCTGCCCCTCCCTGGTGATATCTTCTCAGCTGTTTGCAAAACAGTCAGGGAGAAGGTGAAGCCCTGAGCCAGGCGGCCTGACTGTCTCTTTAAATGCTGGGGTCTGTGTGGGAGAGGGAGGGGCCGGCTCTGGAGTGCGTGAAATTCCTGGGCTCCTCCGGCAGTCTCAGGCTCAGCGCTCAGCCCTACACATCGCCTCTTGCATGCAACTCACTGAGAGGGAGAGGCAACCTGTCCTCCCCTCTCTCAGCCTCGGCATCTCCAGCCACCAAGGACCTGCTTTTCGCACCTCCAACAACCCCTCCCTTCTACCCTGCCACTCCCTCCCAGAGATTGAGGAAAAGAAAAGGAGAGAGAAAGATTCTGGAATTTGAACCTCCCCAAAGAGGAAACATACCCAGCAAACTCAGTTGATTAAACGTCAAACAGACATACAGACAGATCCCAAATCTTCTGTTCAACTGGAAAGGTAAGGTTTGTGGGGAAAGGAAGGCAGTTAGGGTATGAAACAACTCAAGGTTCTTGTCCGTTCTGGGAAGAGGTTGCTCCTGAGAGGGTAGAAGTTTTCAGTTGGGAGCAACCAACCTAGATTTTTTTTTTTTTTTGAATGCTGTATCCATGAGCCTTGGCTGACTGTGGAAATGGCTTTTCAACTGCCTTTCTTTTCCTTCAGTTTCTCCTGGAAGTTGGGTCCTTTTCCTCCAGATGTTGGAAAAGTCAGAGAATGTTTTAGATTTTTATCTTCTTCTTTTTTTTTTTTTTTTTGAGTCTTTCTCCTATTTGCTTGACTTGTTAGTCCGAAATGATGTGTGCTCATCACTTCATTTTGGGCAGATACTCTTTCTTGACATTTTGTAGCCACTTCCCCCACTCATTTATTCATTTATTTATTTGGGCTGGTTAAAACGAGAAACAGAAGGGACGCTCTGAGGATCACAAGAAAACAAAATTGAATTGAGACAGGGATTTCCCTAGCTGTTGAGGAATTGAGGTGTATGTGAGTGTGTGTGTGCTTTTTTTTTTTTTTTGAGGGGGTGTGAGGAGGTGGTTCTATAGTCTAAAAATTCAGGTTGGACTCCTGTCTTGTGAAGGTGGGCATACTTGGAGAAGGTGAAAAGGGAGTGTGTGTGTGAGTGTGTGTGTGTGTGTGCGGGTGTGTGCTCCTGTTTGGATCGGTTACAAGGGAATCTTCCTCCACTGCCTTCCATTTGTTTATATTAATGATTTAGTAGCAGGCTTGCCTGAAAACTTCCACTCTGTTCAAGCACTGTGGGTTTTGCAAGCTCTCAGTGACCTTAAAGCCTGGTTCGATGTATTGTTTTTTCCAGGCATTGTGCTGTACCCAGAGTTTCAGCTCTTTCCCTCTCTCTTTTTTAACCACAAAACTTAACTGCTTTAGAAACATCATCCTGATGACAAGGAAAAAAATGTGTCCCCCCCACCCCCATCCCTTCTTAGGCCAGTGATGTAATACCAACCTAAGGGCTCGCTGCTTTGCAGGTGACTTACCCTGTGATTACTTGTTAAAAAAAATAAAATTTTCCCTTCCTCCATTAAATGTCTGCCTGTTTTAATTTGGATGTAGAAATATCATCATGCAATGAGAACATCTTATTTTTGCTAACCATTATTGGGGTTTAGGTAAAGTAGGATTCCTCTTCTCTGATCTTTATTTTTAATACTTTTTTTTTTAATGCAAAGGTCAGAGATCATTGAGAGCTAGCTTAGGATGGAGCAAGACAGAGTCAGGGCAAATAAGAGAGCTGGTAGGACAAGAGCTGTCTTCTCCCCGCTTCCTTCGGTTCCCGCTTTGGGGAGATAGTTTTTCTTTTACCACTACAAGCCACCCCAACATTCTTCTTTCTTCCTCTCTGCGGGGTCCTGTGGACGGCCCTGGGAGGGAGAGGGGGCACTCCTTGTCACACCTGGAGGACAGTGTAGTTTTGGGGGTCAGATGACCGTTTGCCTTTGTGATGAAGGTTCCAATGGAAATTTGAACTCCCAGCACGCTGGGTGACTTGGTACCCAGGATAGTCTATCTGGGGGCACCTGGAGGTTAGTCTGGGGAGCCTGGAGAACTGGCTCTTTATTAATTTGCCGTTCTGGGTAGAGCCTTCCCTCATCGTTCAAGGGCTTCTGCGTCGCCTTTCAAGTTAAAATGGTCCCGCTGGTTATGATGGGCAAGTTTACCTAAGGGCTACTGGGTATGTGGCGGAAGGATGGAGGGGAGTGAGAGGAGGCAAGGCTGGTATTTATTTTTTAATCTTCGGGCTTAATCTGCCTAAGTCATATGGGGCAAACGATATTTCAGACGGGTGCTGGTTGTGCAGATATTCCTATTGTTTGATTTTTTGTTGTTGTTGGGGAGTGGAGTAAGGGCTCTTGGCCCATTTTCTGCAGCCTGGGGTTCATCCTGCGAGTCAGTCTTCCTTCTGGAAGGGGGGGAAAAGGCTGGACACTGGAAGTTCGCTATTAAAGTGAGCAACAGGGCTGGGTTTATTTTTTAAAAACAACCAGACTGTGCGAATGCCCTTTTCTGGAGCTTTCCGGCACTTTCTAGTGAAATAATAATTTAAAAAAATTGCTTCTTGAGAAGAGGAGGGGGCAGAAATTAAAGGGATTCTAGATTTTGAGAGACAACTACGTCTTTGCTTCTCTGGTAGTTCCCTATTATTAATTATTGGGGATTTGACGGGGCTCTGGCCTCCGTTTTTGTTGATTTCATTTTGGTGCTGCGTTTCTCCTGACTATGTTGATGATTTGCTGCTTATATAAGGGAAAGGATGTATTGAGGTGGACTGATGCTTGGGGTTTTGAGATCGGCTACTGAGATTGGGTGGCGGTTGGTGTGTTTGTCGATGTGCATGGTAGGAAGGTCTTTGCTTTTGGGTGGTAGGGGATGAGGGAATGGTGGGAGAACAGTAGATGAGATGCTACAGCAAACGGGGACATGGGGGGAGACGGAGGTAAGGTTGGAAGTCACCGGTTTGCAGAATTTCTATTCTGCACCCCCCTTTCTCTTGCTCCTGGAAAAAAAATCCATTATCTATAAAAACACATTATTCTTCAATTGGCCTTTTAGAGAAAAAAAAGAGAGAGGGAAGGGAGGGGTTAATTTGGTGAGGGGGCTTGGTTGTAATTAGCCCACTGCTGCAAAACTGAGATACAGAAATCCATCGGCACCAGCTTTGGGGGCATGGAGAGGCAGCGGAGAGATGGGGGACAGGTTGTCAGTCTTGGATGAACGGTGGAGCGGTCGGGTTGGCGTCTGGGTATTGTGTGTGTTTGTGTCTCTGTGTGTGTGTGAAATTTTTTACCCCACCACCAATTTCCCCCTCCATCCTCCCCCAATTCTGCCATGATCTTGCCTTCTATTTCCACACACTGCTCCCCCCAACCCTAGGCACACCCCTCCCCCCTTCCTCCAGCCCTTTCCATCTTCATGAAAAAAATTCTGATTCTGATGGCTCTGCGGCTCTTTTTTCCCTTTTTCCTTGCTTTTTTTTTTTTTTTTTGCAACACAACAGTGGTGCGATGGCCTTTCCTACATGCCACACGGATGCAGCCTTCTGATAGGAGGGCAAAGTCGGCACATCCACACACACACTGGCATACGCTCTTGCACACACACTCTCTGTCACATACACAGGCGCCGAGGGCTTAATTTTGCTTGGTTTCATTTCCCTTAACCTCTTTCCCCACTCTACCTCCACCATGGCTCCTTCCCCCCATCTTTGCATGGGGACTGCGGTCACGTTAGAGCCTCTTTTCCTCTCCGCAACCGCGGTCTTCTTTCTTCTCGCCATTCTTCTTTCCCTAAAGCTGTCGTGTGTCGCAGTTCATGGGATTAGCATGTTGGAGAGTCTTTGTGGGAGGGGACCTCACAAGCAGGGGATTGGAATGGGGGTAGATGACATTAATAATTTTTTTTGACCAAATAAGCACCCAGTGATAATGATCCAATTTAACCATCCATGAAATATATGTTTGCGGTACATTGGAGGAAGGTTATGTGGGGGAGGCAGAGTCTGACTGGGTTACCTCCGGGGAGATTTGATGCCTGGACAGTAGAGCCACAGCCCCCTCCCCTGTACACATGTGTATGCTCTCACACACACCAACACGCACAGCTCTGATCAGTGGGCTGTGTCGAACCAGAGGGCACTGCAGAATATCCCAGAGAGTTGTGATGGTTAGTTGGGAGGATGGAACAATGTCTTTGTCCGACCCAGCTCTCCTCTCTACAGATGATGCCGGGTCTTGAAATTCTTGGTGCCCTTTGTGTTGGTTTACGGGTGGGGACTGGAAGGGTGTTTGTGTTTTGTCAAGCACCGGCGTGCCTCCAATTGGACAACATAGGATTGTCAACACTGTGTGTGTGGTTCAAGCAGGAAGCTGCCTGCCTCTTTGTGTGGTGTGGCTGTGTTTGTTGGATATGTGCGTATCCAGCCTCATACGGTGGCTCTGGACAGGTGTGCTAGTGACAGGGGTGGAAGGCAAGAAGCAGGGGTGGTCAGTGGGGAAGAGTCCTCAAGGTAGTTGAGAGGAGGGTAGAGGGGAAGAAACTGCTCCTGCCTCCAGCAGGAAGCCGCAAATGAGATCCCCACGTCCACGAAGCGAACCCGTGGGTGGGTGGCTCATGGATGACTGGTGGGCGGATACAGATTGAAGGAGGAGAAGGGGATGAGGTGGGCGAAATTGAGGGTTTTCCCTGCTGCCTTGCCAGAGCCTGGGGCTGAGCTCGGGAGGATGGTCCTTCTCCCCTGGCGTCAGCCACCTCTTGGGCGGCTCGGCCTTGTTGGAGGCTGCAGCCCAAAGGAGCTGAAATCACCCTTGGCGGTGAGAGTAGCCCAGCCCCTGTTTTCTCCTGGGCTCTGGCTGCCTTAACTACCGGACGCCATTTTCCCATCTTCAGCTGAAGGTGTGTCCCTCTTTATTAGCAATTATAAGTGAAATTGGAAAACATTTTGCCTAAAAGAAAAACAAAATCCTCAGAGCAAAATGCTGATTGTCTTACCTTTCCAGCGTCCCTCTCCCTTCTTGGGGCTGACCCTGAGGAGTTAGGGAGACAGGGTTACGTCATTGCCAGAGAAAGGGGATAAATGGGGAGTAGGACGCCTTGGGGGCAAATTATTGTGCCCAATGCAGAGAATAGATTGCTCTTCGTATCCCCCGGCCGTGTTCTCCTTACATGACCCCTCAGGTGTGGATGGGAGACTTGCAAAAGAAGAAGCATTCCTTCTAAAACCTCACTGCCTAGAAATGTGCCGGCCCGTGTGTCTGTTCCTGCTGTGGTCCGGGACCTGCTGGGGGAAGAACGGTTGCGCTGCAGCTCTGAGGCTTGAGGGCCAGCTCTGTTGCTCTGAGGATGAAGCAAGTGCGGTGCTGTGGCTGGGCCAGCCACAGGTGGCCATGCTGGGCTCGGGGCAGGGACTATGCATGGGGCCTACTCCCAGCCGTTTCCTGCAGGTTGTTCCTCAAATTATACTCCTCAGAGAGACCTTTCCTGACCAGCTTTCTAAAATAGTCTCCTTACCCTAACCCCCTGGCTGCTTTCCAGCCCATGACACTGTCTTTAATTTTAATTGGTTAATCATCATTTAATATTATATTATACTATGATATATTGAAACATTTAAGATGGATCTTGTCTCTTTACCCCTCTAGAATGCAAGCTCTGAGAGGTCAAGGACTTTGTGTTCATTGTGGTGTTCCCAGTGCGTAGGACATTTCCTGACACATAGTAGGTGCTCAACAAATGTTTGTCGATTGGAGGAAAGAACCACATGGGTTTAGTGTTGGAGTTTTCTTCTCTAGCACTTGGGGCCTGTCTTCTGGGAAGGGTGGACTTTGCCTCTGGTTATCTTAGCCCTGCCTGAATGTCTAGATCTGCTGGAGGAATTGCAACATGCTGAACTTCAGTAGAGTTTAGTAGAAAGGGCTTCTTTATCCCTGGCTCAGATGACTCTGCCTCCTTTGAGATCCTTCTAATATTAGTAATCACCATTCTCATCATCATCATAGTAGTAGTAGTAGTGGTAGTAGTAGTAATAGTCGTGATATAGCTATCATTTCTGCAGTAGTTACTATTTACAAAGTTCTCTTCCAAGTTTTTTTTTTTTTACACTCAGTGTCTCATTTAATTCTCCAAACAACTCAATGCTGTATACTATTATTACGTGAGGAGACTGAGACTTAAAGTTACCTAATAAAATGACAGATCGAGGATTTGAATTCAGATGTGTCTTATGCCAGAGCCCAAGCATGGGACCCTTATGTTATAGTGTTAGAGGAAAAAGGCAGATGAATCATCCGTCATCTTATTCAGTGCCCTCAAGTACAAATGACAAGATGGAGGCCCAGAGAGACTACATGGCTTTTCCAAAGTTATGCACCACGTTTGATGCAGAGACAAAACTAGAATCAAGGTTTCCTGGCTGCCAGGGTAGGGCTCTTTCTACTCCATCATGCCACCTCGTGGGCTGTGGGCCCTTTCCAAGGGCATTGCAGCTGCTGCTATGGGGGCTGCCTGGGGTGCCCTCTTAGTTCTCCTTCTTCAGAGGGGAATGAGGTCTTGGTGGGGCAGGTGGGTGGTAGGTGTGTCTCTAAGGAAGGCACGCTTGCAGAACTAGAGGTCAGGGTTTCATGGCTCGAAGAAGACTGGTGGGCTATATTCCAACTGAGTGCTGGTTAAGGTTGTCTTCTGACCTTCCTGGGGGAGGAGAAACTGGAATGGATGAGGACCCCCATTCCAGTGGGGTGCTCAAGGTTCTCAATCCCATGTAGCCCTGCCCATCAAGGGTACTTTCAGGTCCAGCAGAGGCTCCATTCAGAGATCCAAGCAGCTGGTATCTGGATGCTGACGACCCTGGGAGCCTGTCGCTTCTCCTAGTCTGGCCTAGCCTTCTTTCTCAAGAAGGGAGGCATGAATCCAGACGTTGGATTCATGAAGACAGTGTGCTTCATTTGTGTTTCCAGAGGCTGGTTGGGGGGCATGATGTCATACAATGTGGGTGAAGGCCTTCTACCAGTCTCTCTGTTCCACTCTAGGGTTGGCCTTGACCTTGAATGGGAGAAGGATTAGACATTCTAGACGAGTATGAATGTGTTTTTTTTCTTTTTCTCAGGGGTGGGGTGGGGCCAGAGAAAAGTGGATTCTGAGAAGCAGGGAAGTCTTATCTTTAGCCAAGACCTTGAAGCAGAGCATGAATGCATTTCTGCATGACCTTGAGATGGTGTAACCAGACGCCCTGGTTTGGGGAGACAGTGCCTGTTTAGACCTTTGTCCTAGTGTAATTAGTAACTCTCAAAAGTGTCCTAGTTTGGATGATAAAATATATGGCTATCCTTCTTTAAGACGACATCACACACCTTCTCTTAAAGGAATAGAGAGAGGAAGGGGGCATACTAGAGAGGGAAATCCAATTTTAGGTCAGGAAGGTGACTGAGAGTGCAGTCTTTCCCCAGCTCTACTTTCACTTGCCCCCACTTTCTAAAGGATAAAAACCTGGATCTTCTGAGTATTCCTACTACTAGCATGACTACTACTTCTTTCCCAACTACTCTTACTCCCATCCAAGTACTAACCAGGCCCGACCCTGCTTAGCTTCCGAGATGAGATGAGATTGGGCATGTTCAGGGTGGTATGGCTGTAAACCCAACTACTTTTATTAAAGCTTCTTCTACTGGCTAACATTTGAGACCTGATTATGGGCCAGATACTATGCTAAGCACTTGACATGCATTATCTTACATAATCCTCCAACAATCCTGTGAAGTGGGTACTATTATCATCTCTGTCTTACAAATAAAGTAACTGAGGCCTAAGGAGGTTAAGTAACATGTCCAAGGCCACTCAGGTAGGAAGTGATGACATCATGATTCAAACCCAAAGGGCCTGGCTCTGCTCTGAAGCCTTTGGTCTTAACCACTGTGCCGTACCACCTCCATGGGCCTGTCCTCTGGTTCCCCAAGTCTGGAAACTTGATTCTAAGAGCTGGCCCATTTGCCAGGCAGTCAGCTCACTCACAGCTTTGGGACTTGCTGAAGGTGCTGCTGTCAGTTAGAGGCATTTCAGGCTTAGGAGGAGGGGGCTGCTGGTTGTAGCACTGCTGCTTAGGATTAGTGCTGCTGGTTGTCTTTTGCATGGCACTAAGGAAACTCTGTTTCCCAAGATGTCCCTGTTACCTTCTTCCTTGCTTTCTGCACCTTGTCTGAGGAGGGAGTTGAGGTGATTTGGGATGGTGATAGGTGGGCAAAAGGTAGAGAACCTGAAGCCCATTGTCTCTGCTTTGCTCTGTGGCCCTAAACCTGCATGGGCCAGCCACACTCTCCATGGCCCTTGCAGCAGGGACTGGCCCTCGGCGTGAGATTTCGGTGAAAGGACAATTATCCACCACCTGCTTTGAGCAGGGAGGGCATCATGCTCTGCTATGTTTCACTTAGGTGGGTAGTGTCCTCATTTATCTGTTGAGGAAACTGGTGATCAGAGGGGTTAAATCACTTTTTTAGGATTACACACTGAGATCCTGGGTCCACACTTGAGTCTGAATCCAAGGACTCTGCACCACCCTCCATCCTGAATCATGGAGAAGAGGAGCTGGGAATTGGATCATCTAAACTGGGGATAAAAGAGGAAATATTCTAGACAGAGGTCTTCCAATCAGCTCCTGAGGTCTGGATAGGAACTCTGGAGATCATCATCCTTATCATCCACCTCTGGGCCTGCCTGTACCCCACACCCACAGGGGAAGACACCTGCTGACCCCTGAGCTGGAGGGGTGCTGGTTTTGGCCTGGAGAGAAGGAGGAGATGGGGTCATGCACAGCCTCACTGGTGAAGGCGGGATGTTCAGGAGTTACCTCCTTCCCCCATGGAGCAGGGACATGTGCACTGACAACATCCCCCTACATCTGTGTCACAGGATAAAGGGTGGGAAGGGATGCCAGTTCTGCTGCCTAGATACAGGGAGGGAGGATGCACGGAGGGAATGAGCAGGATGCCCTGAGCTGGAGGAATCCAGGGAGAAAGAAGGAACTTTTTCTTGGTGGAGAGGCAGGGAATAGGAGAAGAAAAGTTTTCTGACTGAGAGGATGGTCTGCAGCCCCCAAGCTGAGCTGCGTCAGCTTCATTGCAGTCCCATTGAAAACTGTGTTTATTTTTTCCAATAATGTGTTAATTAAACATCGATTTCTGGGTGGAGGAAAGGGAATTGGATTGCCAGAGCTAAATGGAGTGAGGCAAATGGGGAGCGGATGAGAGGGGCCCCAAGCTGGAGTCAGCATTCTCCAGTGGCACCCCAGGAGGGTCGGAAGGGAACTAGGGCCGCCTCTTCCCCTGGCTCCAAATTTGGAATTGCCAACTCTCCCAGAGCCTTCAGGAGGCACCTTTCCTATTTCTTGGGTGCCAGGGCAGGTGGAGAGGGCTCTTTGCTGAACCCCAGTTCAAAGAAGGAGGAACAATTATTCTCCACCTTCATCAGCATCTTTGGTTTATAGAGACTGTGTACGCAGTCTCGTGTTCAGCATGCGACATATATTTGTTGTTTTTTTTTGTTTTTTTTGTTTTTTTGTTTTTGTTTTTTCTTTTTTTAGACGGAGTCCTGCTCTTGTTACCCAGGTTGGAGTGCAGTGGCTCGATCTTGGCTCACTGCAATCTTTGCCTCCTGGGTTCAAGGGATTCTCCTGCCTCAGCCTCCCAAGAAGCTGGGATTATAGGCACGTGCCATGACACCCAGCTAATTTTTTTGCATTTTTAGTAGAGACAGGGGTTCACCATGTTGGTCAGGTTGGTCTCGAACTCCTGACCTAAGGTGATCCACCTACCTTGGCCTCCCAAAGTGCTGGGATTATAGGCTTGAGCCACTGCACCTGGCTTGGTTTTTAAAATAAACACGGGGGAGGGCACTTTTATATTCCTACTTTGGAGATGTGAAAACTGAGGCTCAGAGAAGTAAAAAGTTCAAGGTCAAAGAGTTGGCAAAGTTTCACAAGCAAAGGGGTCCTAGAGGAGTTGAAAATATCTGAGGTTGGAAGAACAGCCACCTGGAGTCCCAAGCCCCTTTAAAGGGAAAAAAAGAAAAAAAATGAAGCATCCAGTAGTAACAAAAAGAATCATTTGATATTTTCTCATTTGCTAAGATTGACTGAGCTGCGGCTGCATTAAGTTAAGTGCTTTGCACATGAACTTGGGAGGATTCCGCGAATAAGTGTTAGGCAATCATTCCCATTGTACAGGTGAGGAAAGTGGAGCTTGGGGAGGTTAACTATTTTGCCTGTGGTCGCAGAGTTGGTAAATGGTGGAGCTGGAATAAATTTCTGTAAAAGGATGTTGAGACCTCTTTACAGCTGTGTTCTATTGTCCCATACACATTGAGGACATAGATACTGGCTCAGAAAGTCTCCCATGACTTTTAGGAAATAAAGACATGGAGGTCTCAGGATGGACCCTCTGGCTAGATCCTGGGCCCCATAAATCCCAGGGTCTTGCAGTGTAGACTCTATCATCCCTTCCTTTCTCAGCCCAGGGCAACTCAGGCCCAGCCTCTGGTTGAGAAAAGCCTGTTTTGGGGTGTTTGTGGCGGTTGGAGCTGGGTGATGAGTATAAGCTTGAGCTGTAGTTCTCAAACTTTGCTGCATATTGAAATCACCATATTAAAATTCCAAACCCATGCTGCACCTCACACCAACTAAATTAGACTCTTTAGGGGCAAGACCGTGTCCTCGGTGTATTTTAAAGCTTCCAGGTGATCCCACCAGGCTTGCTAACTGGTAGTTTGGAACAGCCTCTCCTGCAAAGCAGGTGTTGGGAGGCTGGCATCTCTTGCAGAGTTAGGTAAGTGTGGAGGTAATTGGTCACACACATGTAATATCCAGTTGGGCAATGTTTATAGTATATTGATCAGTTTTCTTCTCATTAGAATGGCAGCTTTCAGACTTCGATATGCCTTGAAATGCCTAGGGAGTTTTTACAAAACCTTATGTCCGCAGGCCTCACCTATAGACCTAACTTAAAAGTTCTGGGGTGGGGCCCAGGAATCTGCATGATAAGCAAGCATCTTCTGTGGCCAGGTGAGGTGGAGCTCTCTAGGGGTAGCCCCGGGTCTCCTTTGTTCCATGCACTTGTGAAGTCCTCTCTCCTTGGAAGGGAGCGCAGGCTGAGGACATGGGTTGCCATGGTCACCTGTTGCTCTGTGAGGTTTGGTCTCCTTTGCTCAGGCCTGACTGTCCATTGCTGACAAAGAAAGCTGGTTTGCCTGGCCTGGGTCCCTGCTGCCCACTGCAGTGACTCTTGCTTAGTGCCTTGTGTGTGGGAAGCCCTCAGGGAGGAGAGGATGATCCCAACTTAGAAATTCGGCAGACTCCCTTCTCGGTTTAAAAAAAAATCAGAGTAAATCTCCGCACAACTTGAGTGTTCAGGAGCCTGTCAGCAGCAACCATCCTGAGTCTTCCCCCTGGGATTGGTGAAACAGCTACTTTGGGGCTTATTTTAAATTTTTCTTCCAAAGCTGTCAAAGAATAGAGAATAGTCGGAGACTCTCAGAGCTGGAAGGGACCTGGGTGATGACTGTGCCAGTGCTAATATTCTATTCACTTTTTCGTTCATTTGTTCATCCAGCAGATATTTATTAAACACCTATTATATGCAGGCACTATACCAGGTGCTGGGAATACAGCCACCATCAAGAGAGACGTTTAGTTTATCCCTGATGGAATTTAAGCTTAGGTGGAAGGGCAAGCAGTAGACAACACAAGTACGTCTATAATTACACATTATGATGAGTGTTCTGAAGGCAAAGTACTAGGGGGCACTGAGAATTAGAGAGACCTAATTTAGAATGATGGGGCCGGGGTGGGGGCAGGGACAAAGATAGCTAAAATTTGTTGAGCACTCACTGTCTGCAGGCCCTGCTGTAAGGGCTTAACAAGTATCACCTCACTTAATTTTCACAATGAGTCTTGGAGAAGAGCTAATGTTATTATCGTTGCCTTGTTATGGAAGAGGGAACTGATACATGGAGAGGTGCCCAGTCTAGAACTAAAACCAAAGCCTATATGACTCTCCTACACTTAACATCCCACTGAGATGTTTTTGCTGAGAACTGAAGGACAGATGGGGGTCAGAAAAAAGAGAAATTAGGAAAGTACTGATAATCCTGGCCACGTGTGGAGCTCTTAGATGCTAGGCACTGTGCAAAACACTTTATCAAAATTATCTTTTTTTTGAGACGGAGTTTCACTCTTGTTGCCCAGGCTGGAATGCAATAGCGCGATCTTGGCTCACCGCAACCTCTGCCTGCCGGGTTCAAGTGATTCTCCTGCCGCAGCCTCCCGAGTAGCTGAGATTACAGGCATGTGCCACCACGCCCAGCTAATTTTTCTGTAGTTTTAGTAGAGACGGGGTTGCTCCATGTTAGTCAGGCTGGTCTTGAACTCCTAACCTCAGATGATCCACCTGCCTCGGCCTCCCAAAATGCTGGGATTATAGATACGAGCCACTGCGCCCGGCCTATCAAAATTATCTCACCACATCCTTTCAGCAGCTAGGATAAGTAGGAATTCTTATCCCTTTTTTGCAGGTGAGGAAAACAAGTCT
The DNA here is from genome assembly GCF_006542625.1 of Nomascus leucogenys. Taxonomy (NCBI): domain Eukaryota; kingdom Metazoa; phylum Chordata; class Mammalia; order Primates; family Hylobatidae; genus Nomascus; species Nomascus leucogenys. The sequence goes on along the minus strand of NC_044402.1, from coordinate 27,400,192 downwards.
TTGGGAGGTTCAGTGACTTTCGATAGGAAGCAGCTGGGTGTGGCAGAGCTGAGTCTGGAGCCAGGGCCTCTTGTCTCTGGGCTTCTGTCTGTGCGATGGCACAGTTCACAGACAGTGGACATCTCTGCATCCTGCCGGGACCTCACCTGCTAGGTAATGCTAACAATGGCAGGTTGGGAGGAAAGGAGGATCCCCCACAGTCCATTGGCCTCTTGTTCCGGGCCCGGGAGAACCCAGAATAAGGATGAAACAAAGGACGTCTTTAGGGCATGGCGGCCCGTCTGTGCTGAAAAGAAGCTCCATTTTTCTTCCTTCTGGCAAGAACCATCAGGCCAGCCCTCTTCCTGGTCTGCTGGCCCTAAAGACCATAGAAAATGACTTTTTCAGGTAATACCCTCCATTGCCTTTTTTCTCTCCTCTTCCATTTCATCCCTAGTTGCTAATTAGTGAGATGCTTGTTACTTGCAGTTTTGTCTCTCACCCTCTGCGTGGTGCCTACTGGAACACCGCCCCTGCCTGCTCACCCAAGTTGTGTGGTCCCCTGGCCCACCTGAGCTGACCAGTAGATATGAGTGTAGGTAGGAAGAAGTACAGGGACTTAGTTATGAACTCTGTCTAGAGCCAGGAGAAGGAGGCAAGGAGGTGAAGAAAGAGAAAGGAGATGTGTCAGTGGGGCATGATAAAATATTAAACTCCTGAAAAGTTTGCCAGGATGTGGAGTTCATTTCTTTCATATCCATTCCCTGTCCTGCAGGTGAGTTAGTTTGCACATGGGGACAAGTGCCCCGTGAGACAGAGGTTCCTCTACGTTCTGACTGAAATCTCTTCTGGGGTTGAAGTGCTGGTTCTGGCAAGGGGAGAAGCTAGAAGTGGGCAGGCTAGCTTTCTGTCTGTTTTTCTTCAGGTCTTGGGGTAAAGGGAGCTGCCTCCATACTGGGCTCTGATTCTGGTGAGACTAACATTTGAAAGCAATAGCTTGACTCTCCAGATTTCTGAAATCAAGATAGAAAAGGGAAGGTGGAGAAGCTTTCTCCAAGAAGGGGCGGATGTGTGGGAAGTAAGAAGGTTGCCTCGTGTGTGGGTTGTAGAGTTTGGATGACAGTCACATTTTTCTTTTTTTGTACATGTAGTTATTTATTTATTTTACAACAATTAACTCCTTACAAATGTGAGTCGATGATTTTCTTATTACAAAATAATATATATTTGTTATAGAACATTAAGAAAACACCAAAAACAAAAATAAGTCACCTATAAATCTCCCTGCCAGAGATAACCAATGGGAGAATTTTGATATCTATCATTCCAGCCTAATTTCTAAGCATCTGCAATCCAGGGTGTGTTATTTTGTTTTTCAAGAAGTTCATTCACTCATTTAACAAGTACTAATTGAGCGCCCACTCGATGCCAGGCACTGGAATCGCATTTTGGAAGCTGTCACACTAGCCTTATTTTTCACATAAAGATGCATCACGAACACTTTTCCACAACAGCCACTCATGTCTTTGAGCTTCCAGATTTAGCTTTTGGGTGTAATGAGGCAGTTGGCAAATTTTGGCATCTCAAGTCTTATGTCTTAAGAGGGAAGGAAACACTGCAGGGCTTCTCTCTCTTTGGCATCTATGGCAGTACCATGTTAGACTCCTGGGGAGAAAATGTGTCTTTTTACTCAGAAAATAAGAAAGGGAGAGAAGAAGTTTTAGACAGTGGGAAAGACTCTAACCTTTTATTTAATATTGGCATCTGGCATTTCTCCAAATGAGGGGTTTAGAGAGGCAAGGTTCCATTTTCCTCACGGAATCTTGACTCCTTATAGAGTGCATAGAAACGTAAAGCCATACGGCTAGCTCACCTCCAGCATAGAGATGAGGACCAGGATTGGCTAGATGACTTGTCCAGGGACACACAGGTGGTTGGCAGCACAGCCGTGTCTGGAGCCTGGGGAGCTGAACTAGGGAGTTGTGCAGATACTTGGGGCAGATTTGATAAAAAGTGGTGCAGCCGTTGCTGGGTGGATGGAGGAACCCTGCTGGTGTTGCTTGAGTTTGGATGCTGTGCTTAAAAGAGGTTTATGATACAGATTTGATTTTATCATCTCTGAGATGTACATCTGGGGATGTATAGAGGCCTGAGGAGTGAGAGAGAAGAAGGGAATGCCTTCTGCAAAGCCACTGCTATACACGGACCAAGCTGGTCGAGCTGGCACTGTGCGGGCTTCCACAAATTCAATTCTGCAAATATCTATTGGGCACTTCCTTTGCCCAGGGCATTGCATTTAGCGCTAGGAATAGAGAAGAGTAATGGTTGACATTCTTTATTGGAGGATGATATGAACGTACATAATCACTGCAGGAGTCCTTGATCTATTATAGGATACAGGGAACCCAGGGGTTTCCATGGAGGGAGTAATGACCTCCTGCCAGTGACGGAGTGTGAAGAAGGCTTCCCCAAGGAGGTGGAATTTAAAGAATATCAGCAGATGTGGAGAGAAGAACTAAGGATGACAGGCCAGGGAAGTAGCATGATGAAAGGAAAGAAATGGAGGGATTCCCCCAAATACACAGGGGATCAAAATTTCCAGCACATGGGTGGAGGGCTGAGTGAGAGATGGGGCTGGAAGGGTATGCTGAGGCAGGGTTTTGAAGAACCTGGAATGGCAGGAGATTCAGTTAGGATGATCCCTATTATAAGAATCCTAACTTAATCTGAATCCATTGAGGAATTTGTAGGGGATGGGGTTCACATGAGTAAAATTTCAGGTGATGGACCTCAGCTTTGATTCCGTTAGGGGTGCCTGATATAATCTCAGCCTCAGGCTGGCTTTGCTCATGGGAGTGAAGTGGTTCTGCAGCTTGAGAGCTCACACCAGCACACCTCACAATGAAGATCTGGAGAGAATGGCTTGTCCACCAACCACTGAACAAAATTCTCAGGCTTTATTTTGGTTGGACCAACGTGGATCAAATATCCATCTCTGGACCAATCACAATGGGACGCACCTGTGGCTAGACCATGGATGGGGACTGGAGTGGACTTGGGGAGATGCAAGAGAGCGAACACAAGCATTTGGACTTTAGTCTGTGTGTCCTTGGAGCATGGTATGTATTGGTGCATTGGGGTGGCTTGTTCATCTTTGTGGTAGTAGAACTCCAGGGGTGGTAATGTCCCTGGATTTGGCAGAATCAGGGACAGGGAGGACACTGCCTGGCTGACACTGGCTCTACTGTCTCAGCAGAAGCCACCAAGCTGGGCCATTGAGCCAATTCCAGAATCTGGTCCATGGAGGTACATTTGATGCATCTTGGCATTGGGCAGGAAGGAGGAGAGGCAGAGTGAAAGGGTGACAGTAAAGGACCCAGCCAGTCTTCGTTGGTCAATGTTGTTCTCCTGTGGTTTTCATCACTCTTCAGAGAAAAGAGGCTAAGAATCTTTTAGGGGATCCTGAGGGTTGGTGCTTTCTGCAAAATACCTCTGAAAGGCCTTGTGGCTTCCCAGGCAGAGCCTGAGGTGCAGGAACCTGAGTTCATGCTTTATGGATTTGGGTCTTTTATTCTTTTTGCAGCGTGTACATGCATAGCTCCTCTAGGATTGGCTTTGATTGATAGGTGCCTTCGCAACATTACCATTTCCTCAGGGATCTAATGTCTTCAGAATTGCTGCGTTGGTTTCCATTTGTATTTAGTGGGCCGTCACTGGGCTGTTACGAGCTCTGGACTGTGTTTGGAGAATTAATTTGCTTTATGCCTCAAAGTCAATAGGAGGCTTTTTGTTTCTGCTCCTTGAAATGGACGTAGAAGCCTTTTTAATAGGGGGTCCTCTCCCTGAGCTGGCAAAAGAGGGCTTTTTTGACTTGGTGATTTTCCTCCTGTGTGTGGATCTGTTGGGGTGGCTGAAAACTAAGCTGCAGTAGGGGAGATAAAAGGGACAGGATAGTGGTGGGAACATGATACTCCCTGATTTCAGATGGTCACACGGCTCTAGCTGGCTTTTGGGGGAGCCCTAGACTTGGGAGAAAGGGGATGCTGGCAAAAAAACTTTGATTATCAGCTTTGTCATTCATAAGCCATATGATCCTAAACACTTGGCTTTTAAATTTCAGAAAACAGTCATGGAATACCTGCATGCCAGGACTATCTTGGACATGTGCATGCTTCTTTTTTTGAAGTAGCCCTAAGGTGACCGTGAGCATGAAGCTCGGAGTTATTGAGGGGCTACTTTGTGCACGGATTGTGCCCAAGCTTTTCGTGTGTTGTTCAGATCATCATGAAGCCCCATGAGGCAGGTGTTAGTGTCTTCACTTTACAAATGACAAAAACAGAAGCTCTGAAAGGTTAAGTAATTTGCCCAAGATGTCTTAGCAAGTGTAAGAGACGTAAATCTGAGAGATGTTTTGGTGGTGTCTTGTTCGTTTGTTTGTTTTCCTCAAAGCTGCAATGCTCTGGGTTTCAAGATATGGAGGGAAAAGCATGAGCTTTGGGGTCACTCATACAGACTTGGGGTAGGTAACTCCCTGCTTTTTATTTACTAGTTGAGTGATTACCTCCTGAGTCTACATGCCATTCAGAGGTAATACCATCATCTTTGTAGTTGGGGATGGCTTAGAATCAAGTGACTTGTGCAAGGTCATCTAATCTAGTAGTTGGTGCAGCCAGGATTGGTACCCACATGGTCTGATGTCAGAATCCACACCCAACACTTCACATCAATCTGGTTCTGGTATATAGGAGCTGTGGCCACAGTAATAACGATGGTGATAATCGTTATTTTGTGTTGGCCAAATTCTGCTAATAGGAAGTCTTTGCTTCTGGTGATGGATGGAGCAGGTATGGAGATTTTCTTTTCATTTTTCTCTTTCCTTCCTAATAACCTCTACTAGAGTTTTCTTGGAAGTAGGAGCTGAAGAAGTGAGAGTCGGGCTAAGTGAACTATTAGGATTTTAGTTTTTTTTTTTTTTTTTTGAGGTTGGGTGGAGATGTGGGATAGATTGAGGCAGGAGGTACGAAAAACCATCAGATAGCTGAGTGGAATATGCTAGAAGCTTTCATGTGTACTGTGTAGGAAGGGGAGTCCCTAGGTAGAGTTTGGGAATTTGAGCTGTAATTACAACTTCACTACCAATTCACTGTATGCTCTTTAACTTTTCTAAAATGAGTATTCGGTAAATTAACACATAGGGAGCACTCAGGCCATGTGACTGTCCTCCACATACTCCTGCACGGCTAATATTGTCACCCTGGCTTTAGAGATGGAGAAACACGATGGATTAAATGGCTCATGGCTCCCCAGCTAGTAAGTGTTATATCCGGGACCAAAAACAGTACTGCAGGATTCAAGGTTTTTACCCTGTAGGATACTCGTGTTTAGAAAAACTTGCCCTTTCTACATACTTTGCAGACTCTTAAAAGATTCTAGTCTAACTCGTTTTCCACCCCATGACAGTTGGGGAAACTGAGACTTAGAGGTCAAGTGATCTGATCAAGATCCCACAGTGCGAGGAGCCATCTGAAATCAAGGTCATGGGATCTCCAGGTCAAGGTTACCTCCCAGCTGGAGTGCAGATGTGATTCCAGGGAGGGGACTGGAAAGACTGATAGGGCATTAGCAATACAGTACTGTGTTTAGAGCCTGATTTCTGGCTCATTGGAAGACTGGGGGGCAAATCAGGAAACCAAGGCAGAAGCCTATGTGCAAGAGCTAGACAATCACTTTGGGGTCAGATGCCGTGGAAAATTGGGCAACAAGGACAATTGCAGATCTTGTAAGTAGGTGGAGCTCTGCCTACAGAAGGGGGAAGGTATAGGCTGCTATGTTCATTGAGTTCTTGGCAGTGTGGTTATTATAATTTGGATTTCTTAAGGCCTAAGACATAGACGTTGGAATCAGAGCAGCCAAGTGTGAATGCAGGTGAGTTCTGTGTGTGCAAACTTGGGCAAGTAATTTCCCCTCTCAGAGTCTCAGATTTGTCATTTACAAAATAGGAATGGAGTCATACCTACCCCACAGATTCCTACAGATTTGTTGGGAATATTGAGGAGTTGTCAGTAAATTATCTACTTTAGTGCTCTCAGAATGATGTCTGGCCTGGACTTCTTGCCAGACTCACTTTGTGTATGCATCTGCTTGATCACCATCTCTACTTGTGTGTCTAATTCTAATTCAACTCAAATCTTCCTTGCTTTAACATCTTTTGATTTTACCTCCTGCCCCAATCTGCTCCTCCCAGACTTCTCTATTTTAGAAATAGGCAACTCCACCCACCTAGTTGCTCAGACCTAACAGACTTAGAACAGTTTTCAACTCCTTTCTTGCTCTCACATCCCACATCCAATCTACCAGCGAATCCTGTCAGCTCTGCCTTAAAAATGGACCTGGAATATGACTATACTTCTTACCTCTGTGGTCCAAGCCGCCCCCACCACCACTTGCCTAAATGTCTGCAGTGACCTCCTTACTGTGCTCCTGCTCCCACTCTTGACTCTATGCATTTGTTTCTCCACTCAGCAGGCTGGAGTGATCCTTTAATAAGAAGGTCAGATCATGTTATTCTGCTCAAAACCCTCTGCTGGCCTCCTGTTCCACTCTGAGTAAGCCCCAAGGTCTTCACAACCACCTGCAGTGTCCCCTGGGCCTGGCCCTGGCACCCAGCACCTTCCTGCCCTCCTGTCTCCTCTTCCATTCTCTTGCCTCCTCTGACTCAGCCATGCTGGCCTCCCTGATGCCCCTTAAACTCTCTGAGCCCAGTCCCACCTCCAAGCCTTTGTCCCGGCTCTTTTCCAGGCCATTTTTTTTTTTTTTCTTTTTTGAGACGGAGTCTTGCTCTGTCACCCAGGCTGGAGTGCAGTGGTGCAATCTCGGCTCACTGCAACCTCCACTTCCGGGTTTGAGCAATTCTCCTGCCTCAGCTTCCCAAGTAGCTGGGACTACAGGCATGCGCCACCATACCTGGCTAATTTTTGTATTTTTAGTAGAGATGGGATTTCACCATGTTGGTGAGGCTGGTCTCAAACTCCTGACTTCAGGTGATCCATCCTGGCCATTTCACGTTCCCTGGTCTGTGCATAGATGAGCCTCATTGTGGAAGTCTCCCTCAACTACCCTTTCCACAACAGCACTTTCCTCCCCCAGCACTCTGGCCGTCCTTACCGTACTTCGTATTCATAGCCCTTGCCACCATCTGACATGTTACACATGTGTTTATTTTGCTTATCACCTGTCTCATCTGAATAGGGTCTCATCACCCTGAAGGCTGGTTGGGGCTTTATCTGGTTCACAGCCAGCACCTTGTACATGGTGAGCACTCAGTGAACACCTGCTGAATGAACAAATACATTTCCTTCCCTCTTCCACAACTGAGGCACACTGTTACATTGGGCCACTTCTTGCCTAGTCCTTGAGGGCCAAGTGAGAATGTCTCAGCCTCCTATCCTCAGTTCTCGTTCAGGAACTACCTTGCACAGGCAAAGCCTGGAACTTTCTCATTTTGAACAGGAATACATGTGCCATGTGCATTGCAAAACAACACCACAAACTAGAAAACAACAAAATTCAGAAAACAGAGAAATTCATAGAAAAGAAAATGAAGATCACCTGGAATGCCACTTCCCAAAAAGAACCACTGTGACAGCTGATGCCCATCTCTCAGGCTTTCCTCTAAATCACAGATTTCTTCTTGGAAGAGGATTGGGAGGAACATTATACAAATGAAGTGTATCATTGAGGAAACTGGTGACAGAATGACAATGACAACCAGCAGTGTTGTCTGATAATGGTGGGACTGGGAGTTGGAAGAGTGCGGCTTGTGTCAGTAACCTTTATTTATCTATGTATGTATGTATGTATGTATCCATCCATCCATCCATCCATCCATCCATCCATCCATCCATCCATCCATCTATCTGTTTACCTACCTACCTACTTACTTACTTACTTACTTACTTACTTACTTACTGAGTCTCACTCTGTTGCCCAGGCTGGAGTGCAGTGGTGCGATCTTGGCTCACTGCAACCTCCGCCTCCCAGGTTCAAGCGATTCTCGTGCCTCAACCTCCCGAGTAGCTGGGATTACAGGTGCCCACCACCATGCCTGGCTAATTTTTGTATTTTTAGTAGAGACGGGGTTTCACCATGTTGGCCAGGCTCATCTGGAATGCCTGGCCTCAAGTGATCCGCGTACCTTAGCCTCCCAAAGTGCTGGGATTACAGACATGAGCCACTGCCCCCAGCCAGCGACTCTCTTTTATATATGAAAGGAAATCGATTTGTTTCTAACCAGATAAGGGTCCTACATAAGGGAAGACAATGAAATTTCCTCAGAAAAGTACAAGGAAAATTCATTTTCCCTTATTTTTCAAAGCATCTACTTGGATAGAGCTATAAAACCAGAAGACCTGTGTGTTTCATTACAAGCAAATTCACAACTGGTGGGGTGTGGGCCTGGGTCAGGGGGATGACCATTGGTGAAGGACTAACTTACATGTCCCAAAAGCTTTACACATGGTAGTTAACTCATTGCCTTCTCATGGTGATCTTGTGAGGTGGACATCGTGGGTTGCATTTTACAGACAGGGCATGGAGGCTTAGAGAGGTTTTGTGGCTTCCCCAGGTATACCCCTTCACAAGCGTGATTTGAACCCAGCCTGACTCCAGAGCCTGTGTTTGTGACTGTGATGAAACATGCTTCAGAGCAGTCAGAACAGAGGGACAGATGGGCCAACCTGGAGGTGCATTTGATGAGGCTGTGGGAGGAGGCTGAGACCTTCCAGGGGAGGACTCCTGTAGGCATTCACCTCCGCTGCAATACTCCCTTTCCCACAGCTCCCCACCCTGACATAGAGTTGCTTGGCCGTGTGGCCAGATAGACTGGGAAAGCCTGGTTTTGTCTCTTTGGCTTGGAAGTTTCCTTCCAGACATGTCTAGGGCTGGTGTGATGGAGGTGGGAATGTGGGAGTGGTGCCACCAGTGTGATTAAATGAGGAAAATCTTGAGATGGAAATGATGGGGGAACCAAGCAGACACCTAGGTCACTCTTTAGCTCAGGGCCTCTTGTGGCAAGTACTGCCATGCTGATTGGTCAGAGTTCCAGCAGCTGGGATGAGCAGGGGATATTAAATCATCCCTTCCCCTCTTTGAGCTGTGTGCCAGCTCTTGGGTATCTGGCCCTGGTGAGGGGGAGGGTGGTCTGTTGCACTCATTGAGATCATTCCAGCTGGGCCAGTGGACTGAGGTACAAAATCCTGGTATTCCTGTGTGGGGCTGCCACGAGGTCCCTGTGGAGAGATCTGAGATATATCCCTGCCCCCTTCTGCTGCCAGAAAGTATGTGTGTATTTGTGTGCGTGTGTGTGTGTGTGTGAGCATGCATGTGTGCAAGTGTCTGAGTGCAGCGTGTGTGTTGTCAGGATATTGCTACACTGCCTAAGGGCAGGAGATGGCTCCTGGCTATTAATACTGCTCAGATGTTAAACTGATACGGACACTCAGATCTTATCCATAGAGTGAGGAGATGCCTGTGGTGTCATTGTCACTCCTGAATTTTGAGACCTGTGTGGGAAGGAGGGAGAGAGGGACTCTTAACTCAGGTGATGGTACAGGGCTTGGGGCGGGGTGCTTATTTATGCTTTAGCTGGGTGGGAGATACTGAACTCACCATTGCTCTGCAAAAATAGCCTCTCTCCATTCTGTTTCTCAGAGAAAAAGAAGACTCCTTGGATTTCATTCAATTCAACAAATCTTTATTGAGTACCTGCTGGGTTCAGACAGTATAGTAGGTGCTGGAGATGGAGTAGGGGTAGCAGATGTGTGTGACAGCTGGCAGAGTCAAGACATATTTTGGTGATACTCTGAGCAGAGTTGATGATGGATTGGATATGAGGATGAGGGAGAGATCAGTGTGGAGAAGGACTCCCTGGGTGTTGATGTGAGGAACCATCAGAAGCTTGGCACCGAAATTCCTCTCATAGAGAGGGTGGCGTGGCTCCAGAATGCTGGGGCAGACTTCAACACAAAAACTACCCAAAGAGGGCAGGGGCAGGAGAGGCCCTGGGAGGTGTTAGCCACTGAGTTTGAAACTTTGCATTTTTCTTTCTTACAAGAAGAGTTACCATTTACCAGTCCTTTCAATTTCTTCTCAACCTGCCCGATGCCTTCTACCTTCCTGATACCCCACTTCTAATGGAATAGGAATATAGGGAGAAGAAATGGACTTATTTACAATATTTACCAAGCTGAGAGAAACTTTAGAAAGCCTGTTTGGCTTGGGACCCCAGAAGGCAAAGAGGTCCAGGTTCAATTCTGATATAGTGGGTATCATTGTTGTGGACAACTCCTTAAGGCTCTTGGGTAGAGATTTAAGGCCACGAGAACTGCGTGATTCAGTGCAAGCAAATTCATAACTAGTGGGGTTTGGGGCTGGGCCAGTGGATTAACTTTTCTTTCAAACAATTATGGAATATTAGTGCTAAATTAAACTTTGGAGCTTGTCTCATTTAACCCCTCATTCTGGAAATACTTGAGCTGAGGCTCAGAGAGGTTTAGAATTGCATAAAGTCACACAGCAGGTTCGTATGGCTCAGCATCCAGATGTGATTTTGCTTAAATAACTGTAAATTTGGGTAGGGGAGGCTGGAAAAGTGCCACATGAAAGGCTTTTAAAGAGTCAGGGCAGTGTTAAGAAGCACAGGCTAGCCAGGGAGTCTGCTGGAGGGTAAGGGCCTATGTCTTATAAACAGAATTGGCTCCTTCTTTTACTAAGAAACTTGAATATCAAGCACAAATGGACTGAAGAGGCCAAAGTTAGGTGTGATTCAAGACCAGCCGGGACAACATGGTGAAACCCCATCTCTACTAAAAATACAAAAATTAGCTGGACGTGGTGGCACACACCTGTAACTCCAGCTACTTGGGAAGCTGAGGCACGAGAATTGCTTGAACCTGGAAGGTGGAGGTTGTAGTAGTGAGCCAAGATTGTGCCACTGCACTCTAGCCTGGGTGACAGAGTGAAACTCTGTCTCAAAAAAAAAAAAAAAAAAAAAAAAAAGTTATGTCTGAACTGACCAGAAGACAGAGTTCAAGGCATCTGGTAGCCCCTGCCCTTGGAAAGCCCTCCTGCCAGGCACTGGACCCATCAATGCATGGTGGCTTGAGGGCTCTGCCTTTCTCTCCCTGTGCCTCACCCATCTGTCCTGCTAGATGTGGTATCATAGTGCCCATCCCCTGTGGCTGGCTGCTAGGCTAACTCTCCCCCTCTGCATCTGGACTCTGGCCCATAGGCATGGAAAGGGGGCTGTGTTTATACTCCATCTAGTCCAGTGGAGATAATGCATGCTGGGTTTGGAGCGAGGACATGATGTGCGACCCACATCGGTCCCTTCCATCTGTGTGAAAAGGATTTTCTAGATGCAGTGGGCTGGCTGAGCACAATCATGAGAAACCACAGATTCATCCCATTGCAGCCTTGCTTTGGCATTTTGATAGGCAACGTGGTGCTTGAGAGTAGAGGACTGCAACATTTTTCTTTGACATTTACCATGGAGGCTCATATCTGGTGCTCCTTGTCTGCCCAGGAGAGTTGGGAGGTCAGGGCAGTGAGCTCTGGTGAGCATCTTGATGTTAAACTCAACCCACTGCCGGGGAGTCCAAGCTCTGAGAGCCACCTGTGTGTCTCTTGATCTCTGATGTGCTACTTCTCTGAGTTCCAGTGAAGCTGTTGCTCAGTGGCTCAGAGTGTGGGCTCCTAGAATGTGTGAACTAGGTGAGGTCATTGCCACCTTGACCCTTGATAGTCAGGGCCTGGCCTGGAGGGTCTGGCTGCATCTGGCAGAAGAAGGGAGGACACACTCATCTACCATGGTGGCCTAGGGCCTTGGGAAGAGTGGGAGAGCTACCTATGCTGGGGGTGGGTTAGAAGGAGAAGGGTGGGGTGAGCCAGAATGAGCAGAGGGGCTCCAGAGGTGGGTGGCTACGGACAGGGGGCAGTAGTTGCAGAGGAGAGGAGGATGATCCAGCATGCTAGAGTAGATACCTCAGTCTTAGTCCTGGTCAGGCCTGCATTTCAGCCTTGAGCCCTCTCAGGAGCCCAGCCAGCAATCTATGCCCCGGCTGGTGCTGACCCCCTTGGCACTGGTTTGAATGCCATTTGTCTTTGTGTCTAATCTGCAATGTGTGCAGATGCAGAAGTGGCTCAATTGATGACCTGTCTTCTGGAGCACTCAGGGGATCCTGGGAGGCTCTGTTGCTCAGACATTTCAGAGGTGTTAAGAAGCTCTTGGTAGAGATCTGTGTGGGGAGGTTAATTATGACTGTCCCCCCACCCCCACCCTTTTTTTTTCCCTGTCTGGTAACCTTGGCTTAATTTAAGTAAGTTTTAAATTTCAAGCTGAGATAATGTCTAAGAACTGTAGTTCTTGAAAAATTAGCTCTCAGGGAAAGCAAGAAAAATTAACCCGAAGAGGCCGGTATGAACCAGGCACTGTGCTAGGCATTGTTCCTGGCATCATCCATTTGTTTCTTCACAGTGACCCTGGAGGGTGTTTGTTTGTTCAATCACTCGATTGTTGGTTCATTCATTCATTCATTCATTCAGTGTTTGTTGAGTGCCTAAGATGTAGCACTCTAGGCACTATGGTGTAGTGAGTACAGGGAAGATCAGGCTTTCTGCTTTCACAGAGCCATGATTCTAGTGAGAGGGGTGATAGACAATAAACACATAACAATTAGATAATTTCAGACAGAAGTGACTGCCAGGAAGGAAATAAAACAAAGTAAACGGTGGGTGTGTGACTTTAGAGAGGTGCGGGGACAGCCCATCTGGGGAGATGACATCTGAGCTAAGACTTGAGGGATGAGAGAGCGAGAGCAACGGAAGAGCTGAGGAGAGCAAGTGCGGGCGTCTTGGGTGGGCGTGAACTAGGCTAGAGTGAGAGAGACTGTTTTGTTTGCTCCATTTTCCAGACAAGGAAACTAAAGCATAGAACCCAGCTTGTCCATAATTACCCAGCGAAGTGGAACAGACCTTTCTCAGTCCAAACCCATGGTTTTTCTACTATAACCTGTTGCTGTCAATAAACTGCTAGCTGGGCTCCATTGTAACCAAGTGCTTTTCCTGCATCATCTTATGTAGTCCTTGTAAACTAACCTCAGAACTATTTTACAGATGAGGAAACTGAGCTTTGGGTTAAGCACCTTATCCAAGGTCACACAGCCGGAAATCAGAGAATGTGGGATTCAAACTCGGATGTGTATGACGAACCCGCTGTGGCTTGTCACCACAACATAGGATGATAGATTCGTTTCCCATGGGCCAAGGGATATTTCCTCTCTTTTTAGAGTTGTGGGAGTTTGAGGCTTTTCCCACATCACCCAGCCAGAAAGTGTGGGTCTCCCACCTCCTGGGCAGGGCTCCTTCATCTCCGAGTACTGCCTTTGTCCATGTCTGGTGGTCATGAGGGACCGTTTGGCCATGCCAGCACCACTCGAGGGCCTATTTGCCAATGTTTGGCCATAGGGGGCAAATTCTCAGTCTTAGACAAGAGCTCCTTAAAAGGTAAATTATCAGAAAATAGACACTGAGCACCTGTTATAGGTTAGGAATTATGCTAAACATTGGGAAAGAAAATAATGAGGTGAGTTTGGTTTATCTTGGTGATGAAAAGTATAATCTCCAAGGGTACCAGAAACACTTGACCCCACTGCCCTTCTTGTGCTGGGTAGAAAAGACTAGCTGCGCTCTCTGTGCCCTAAAGGATCTCACAGGCTAGGTGTCAACAAAGAGCAACACATATGACTGTGGTATGGTGTGGCAAATCTCATTCCTTTATCATTGTAAAAATCACTCTCTATTGAGCTTCTCTGCAGGGAAGATGCTGCAGTAGGTGCAGGAGATACAGTGGTTCAAAGGGCAGACAAGTTCCTGTCTTTATGAAGCTCACATCTGGGGGAAACGAAAATATAAATACAAATAGGGATGAAGATATAAAGGAGAGGTATATGGCGCTATTAGAACCTAATGGGAGGTCCATCTTAGTTGCACGGGAGAAGGCTTCCTTACAGACGTGCTTTGACCTGACGGATGAATTGGAAGCCTGAGATCAAGGCAGCCCTAGGTTATTGGGGGAGCACCAACAAAGGCACCTAGCCCAAGCTGGGAGTATAGGTTAGGCTTCCTCCAGGTGGAGAAGTCAAAATCTACTGGTGAGAGGATGGCTTGGGTTTGGGGCTGGAGGATGTTATGACCAGTGGGAGCCATGTGTCATTTGGGTACCATTCCTGCTTGCTCTCTTTAGGAGACCCTCCTGCTCCACAAACTGGAGCTGCAGAAGTGTGGCAGTTTGCTTGTATCTTCTGTTCTCCACCTCTTTCTTTTGAACTCTGCCCGTGGCTCTGTAAATACCAATGCCAGCATATAAATTATCCAGCGGGCCTCAGCCCTCGCCCAACCAGCCTCTTCACTCAGTGGCATGCATGCATAATCAATACAGGAGGCTGTCACTGCTTTTAGCTGGGGCACTAGAAAAGAACTTTGGCTTTCAGAGCTTGGCTGCATGCTGGCATTTACTCCCCACACCTCCCTCCTCCTTGCTTCTCTGGCCTCCTCCCAGTTCTGTAATGCCGCACGGCAAGAGGTTGCAGGTGGGCCATGGCTCCTGTGACTGACCCCAAACCCTCCTGTCCAGCAATTGGAGAGGTGCTTGGTTATGCTGTGGCTCGACCCAGAGAACTCTTAGGCAACGAGCAGGCTGGGCCTCTCACGCTGCTTTCCTATTGCTGATCTTGGCACTGCCAGAACTTCTGACCATGTCTAAAGTACCCAAGTCTTGGTAAACAGGCTGGCAAGAGTGGGTGTAAGCCCCCTTGCTTCATTCCTGGTGGAGCAGTATTGGGTGGGACGGTCTTAGCTCCCCACATCTTGATGGAAGGAGCTGGGTTGACCATGACATGCCCCTCCCTGGGGTATTCATGACCAAGTATTACTCCTTGGAGACATTACTGGGGTCATTTTCTTCCAGCTTCCTTCTCCTCTCCTGCCCAGATCAGGGAGGAGAGGGGATGGCTTCTAAAACACCTCCAGTCCATGGAGATGTAGCTGTCTCCTGACACCTTCTACTTTATCCTTTTCTATTGTCTGTTCCAGAACCTTGATTGAGTGCTGCCTGTATATAAAGCAATATGAAGCATGGTACATGGTTCCCTACCCAGAGGCAGGAATCATTTGAAAATGTTTTCAGTCAAGAGATAAATATAATTCTGAAGGGATCTTTGCCCATCTTGGAAAGACAGGACTAGGCCCTGCTCTCCACACTCATCCTGCGGCCACTGCCCTGTTGGTCACTGTATTGGCACAGCTCTGAGTAGGGAAATGCTCTGCTGGGCTGGTTTCTATCTGGCACACGAGTTTGATTTTCTTTTTTTGTTCTCCTCCCTGCTTAGCCACAACCTCTTCTGAGAGAAGCTGCCACTGGCATCATTCTGGATGAGTGAGCAACTTCTCTGCTTTGTACCATGTTCACCTGCCCCTGCCCTCCTCCCACCCTCTAATAGCCATGGCTTATTATGGCAGAGGTGAGCATGCAGAACTGCCCAGCCACATCCTGGCTTGCAATTGAGAGCTTAAAAAAAGATGAGTCAGGTTGATTGTTCTGCTCCCTCAGGAGTTTAGAGTTGGAAAATTGAGCTGCTAATGGGGATTCTTAATCTTAAAGATCATGGAAAGGACTTAGTCTGAGTTGAAGTTAGGAGATGGTGACCCTCAGAGAGGGGAGGATGGTGCATGCTACAGAAAGCAAAGTGGCAGTGTCATAAAGGAAAGGAAAAAGAGGGTGCAGCCAACTCCTTTGCTAATGACTTCTTGTCCTAGCCTGTCCCATTCCTTATATATGCACAACAATTTCTTATCCTAACTGTAGCTGGAGGGGACCTTTGCTTCTTGCAAATAAAAAGTTTATTAATAATTCAAGTCTTCTTTGAGGTGTCCAGCACTTAGATGAGACCAATGGAACAGAATTTTCTCGAGTGGGCTGAGAGTAAGATTTTGAGTTGTGTTTCTTTCCAGGGAGCCTTCAGTCAAACCTCAGATGTTCTTTTCCTATAGCTTGAGAAAAATTCCTGGAAGATTCCTTAGCTTGGTTCACGGCTGGCAGATTTCTGTGAGGGCCAGCTAATGGGCATGTCTTGGTTATATGGTGGCAGAGAAAAAACCTCTGACCAGTTTCCGGCTAAGGAACAGGGCTCCTGGCTCCAAGGAATGTTCTAGTGATGGCAGAAATGGGAAAAGTGTTGAGATCAGCAGAGGCACATTGTCAGAGCTGCATTGTGCCTTAAAATGGACTTTGATGAGAGGCCAAGAGTAGATATCTAGAAAACATCAGGAGAGGCCTCTACTAAGGGAAGCAAGTGCAGCAGCCAGAGGGCAGTCGACAATCTTGGCCAGAGCTGTTGGAGGTTGGATAAGGAGCAAGTGGGCACCCAGGATGTTCACTAAGGTGGTCCAGCCAGTTTGTCTGCAGAGGCCCATTTAGAATCTGAGATGCCCCCGCCCCCACCCAACACACAACCTTTGACACATGGCACTTTGAACTAGGTGTAGGGCATTCTGGTTTTTCTCGAAAGTAGCAATAATAAGAGCCTCTAACATTTATTATGCACTTACTGTGTGCTGGGTGCTCTGCCAAGTATTACATACACATCTGTATATTTTTTTATTCTTGTGAACAGATCTGTAAGGTAGGTATCATATTTCTCCATATTACAGATAAGGAAATTGGTGTTTTTGAAAGCCTAACTGACTGTCCCAGGGCCACACAACTAGCTCCAGGTGAACTGGCATAATGTGGTTCCTGGCTTCTCTGACCCCATGGCAAGCTCTCAATGAACCCACTCTGCTGTTTGGTTGGTTAATGTGCTCTGGGCCTGGAACCTCAATTGGGTTTTGTTTCCTGGCTCTATCTGTGCCCCAGTGAACAAACCAGTCTCCCAGGAGGTTTGATGAGCCCTGAAGGCTGTTGTGTTGGAAGACACCTGCTGATGCGAGCAGCTGCCTTGCCCTTTTCTGAGGTGGAAGCATTCCAACGTGCCGTGAGCCAGGGAGGAACTCCATACATTATGTAGGAGTGGCTCTCCTCCTGCAGTGGATATTGTAGACCTTTGTACCTGCAGCAGGCGAGTGCCAGCTGCTTTGGAAATGAAGCAAAGCCCTGGAAGAGGGGAATGAATGGAGAAGACCAAGGGTAAGTGCTGCTTTAGGGTCCCTCCCACCAGATTGCGACAGCTCCTAGCATTCGACAATCTCTGGTAAAGCTGGGGCAATGGGGTGCATCTCAGGAATAGTTTATTGTCAGAGTAGTGGTTGGAAAGTCCTTGCTGGTTCATCTGCTTTGTCTGGTTTGGGGGAACTTGGTACAGCACAATGGCAGGCGATCTTGGGAAGGAGGCCAACCCAAATCTTCAACCATCTGTTAATGGGGTAATAGATTATGTTGCAGCATGAATGAGTTGTCTTAATTGGGCAGAACCTTCAGATAAGCTTGCCGATGTGGGAGGAGACTGAGCAACTGTGCATTGGTTGTGAATGTGCAACTTGGGGGATGGGGTTCATGGAAACGGACGTCAGTCTTGCTGGAACTCCAGCACATGGTTCTCAAAGTCACCTGGGGTCCCAGAGTCTTCTGGGAACTTGTGTGAAATGCAAATTCTCAGGCCCCACCCCAGACTTCCTGAATCTGACACTCTAGGGGTGGGACCCAGCAAGTTGTGTTTTTAAAAGCCTTTCGGGTGATTCTGATGCACATGGTTGAAAACCATAGCTGTAGAGTATGCTGAGGTAAGTGATGGTATGGTGTCCTAGACAGATCTTGCAGCTCCCAGGATGAGAAGAGAAAATCCTGAACTGACTTGATATTATATAATTATTATATAATTAAAAATATGCTTAATACATCCTTTATGGATTAAATCAGATTAATCACAATGGTTCTCCAATATCTCAGGCAAAATTCCTGGGTCTAGCTACTTCCCTCATCCTTGTCATGCAAAGAACCTTCCCCCAGACTTCAGTGGGAGATCTATTGTTTGATCATGGGGTTTGGCATGCACTTCGTTAAGGTGGTGTGATATAATTTTCTGGACCTAGGTTCTGGCCCTACTGTGTATCAGTCTCTTGAGCTATGGGGGGCCTCTCCCTGGTTCCAGGGCTCAGCTTCTTCATCCGTGAAATGAGGCTGGATTTGGAGCTCCTGAAGGTCCCTCCTCGGGGTGACACTCCGTGATTCTCAGAGATGTCCCAAGGAAAGGCCATGGTTACGTCATGCTGGAAGCAGAAGTGTTGACACTGCCATCTTTTCAACATTAATATTGGAAGCGACAGCCTGCTGACCATCTGGAAGAATCTCTCAGGGCACTGAAGACTCTGGACCCTGATTTGAGAACTGCATTTTAGGACAGGTGCCTCATTAATAGGAATGACTTCTTCCTCGAGATCGTAGCCAAAACAGGCTCCCTGACTTTGTACAGCCTAAATTCTCCACACTGTCAAGCTGTTTGAACTCTATGGTCAATCTCTACAAAAGGGCAGGCCCCCAACCCCATATCTTCTCCATCTGGCTGCTCTGGGGCTTACAGATCTGATGGCTTCTGCTGGGCAACTTTGATGGAAATGCATGTCCAGATCTCGAGCTGGTGCAGAAAAGGTGGTGAGACGCACCCAGCCTGTTCACGTTCTGTCCTTCCTTGGCTGTAGACACTGTTCAGGCTTGGGGGCGGTGGTGAAGGAGTGAGAAGCTGGGAGTGGGAGCAGGGGGAGCCTGCATCGAGGACTGGTTGTACTCCCTTGGCTTGCATGGGACTTCTACGTCAGAGTGAGAGAACACACACAAATCTGCGCAATTGACCTTTTAAGTCAACCCGTTGCGTATGTTTGCTACACGAAGGGGCTGCTGACAAGTCTCGGGCTGGAGACAGAAGGTGGAGAAGAAAGGAGAAATCTCACCACCACGAGCTGGTGAGACAGAGCAGTGGGCAGAGACAGAGCTGTGGTGATGCTGTCAGCCTCTCCGACATGCTGTTCTTCCATCTTCTCTGATGACACGCGTCTGAAGTGTGACTCGGAGGCCGCAGGAGGAAAGTGCGATGAGCTTGCACCATTTAAATCCTCTCTCTGAGCAAAGTCGCCAGGGCGGAAATTGGCTACAGCGACCAAGGCCATTGAATCTAAGGTCTATTTCTGGCTAGGGCTTCAACCGAGGGAAGAATGGGTGGCTGGTTCAGGTGCAGCCCTGAATGAAAGCAGGGGAGGGAGAAACTCCCATAGCTGCCATGGGTGAGCTGCCATGGGTGAGCTGCGGCATGCCTTCCAGGATCAGAGAGCCAAGTGCCATCCTGGGTGAAGTAGGAGGGGGAAACGAAAGGCTGGGTAATTTGAGACAAGCATGCCTCCATTACCCGGCCTGAAAACGAAGGGAACACCTGTTCTTGTCTGCAGTCAGAGAGGATTTGACAGAATTTTTAAAACAAAAAGTGAAATGAAATTTAGATCAGCCTCTGCAAAAGGACTTTGTGGATTTCCTATCGGTTAAAGATGTGGCAGCATTATTGTACCTGTTTCTGGGGATGTCAAGAGTAAAATGATGTGACGTTTGTCAAGTGCTTGGACTTACCGTAACCAGACATGCTGCCGGGGGCCTTCCCCGAAGGTCACCTGTCAGGGCTGTAAAGTCGAGGGATGTGGGGATGGGAGGAGGTCAGCTAGGTCACCTGAAAGTCCCTCCTAGGTCTGTGAAAAATCTGTTAGATGGAAAAATAAATGGCAGGGATGGGCTTTCTGGTTCTATGTGTGTTGGCCAGGTGGGCTAAACAGATCTCTCATATCAAGGCCAACCCCTCACTGACACCCTGCGAGGGAAAACTTGGTTGCTGGGGTTGGGGACAGTGTCCCTGCCAACTGTTAAGAGTTCCTGCGCTTTTCCAGGGACAAGGGCAAGATAGGAAAAGGGGACCAATTTCCAAATACTGTGTGCTAGATCCAGGTTTGTGATGTGTATTATTTTAGTTTTATAATCCTAACCCAATGCCATAGGTAGAATTAGCATTTTCTGTATTACAGATGAGGACACAGAGGGGCAGAGCCATTAGAACACTAGAATAAAGCAACACAGCTAGCCATCAAGTAGAGACAGATATCCAGGACCACAGCCTGGTCGGGGCTACCATCCCCCTCTACTTCTCTGGCTGGGGTTGGGGCTTGTTGGCTCTTTGAATACATGGGCATGTCAAGGCTCATATCTGAGTCCCCATGCCTTTCTCTTTATACATGAGATGTTTCCTCTTACACTTGTGTCCATAGAGAAGGCTTTCCCCTGGGAATGTGCCCTGGGGGCCTGGGGCTATGAGTTACTGTGCAGATGTGAAGCACCAGGTGTGCTGAAGGCAGGTTGGTTTGTGAGAGGGGGCAACTCCTTTGTTTCACCCCCAACTCCCATGTGAGATGAGGCTCCCTGGGGCCCAGGAGCAATATTACTAATAATTACTCGTTGGCATTTTGGAGCTAGGTAAAGCATTCTCCCATTGCTACTGTTTCAGGGTTAGACATCAGTGATGCGTAGTCTGGGATTTGGCACTGGCTCCCAGGTATGATGTATTTCTTTGATCCTAGTCTTTTTCAGCTGCTCGGCTCAGTTTCAAAACGGGGTGGGAAATGTCACAGGCTCATTTTCTAGTTGTTTTTCTTCTGTCCCATGATGAGTGTGGCCACATGTAGAGAGGTAGAAAGGAGGAGCAGGAAATGGGACCAACCCACCTGTGTTCAGAAACCTCAGTTAGTGTTGCTTTATTTCCTTCACCAATCTGATAAGGTTTTCTGTTACCACTATTAATACATAGTACTTTATGTGATGCAAATGATAAACACTAATACTGAAAACTTTAAAAAGTCAGAAAAGCACAGAGACAGAAGCAAAAAATCACTATTTTCCTACCACATACCGTTGTTGACGTTTTGGTGTAGATCCTTCCAGGTGTGTGTGTATGTGTGTGTGTATTAGATTGTATACACTTCTTTTTTTATTTGTTTACAGAAACACACTGTGTTGTCTGATTTTTTTCCTGATTTTAGTGTTATAATGTGAGCTTGTTACTGTACCAGTAGGTATTCTTTAACCTTTTATTGAAAGGGTTGTAAAGGTATAAAGTACTCCATTACAGAGATGTAACAATTTACTTTATTCCTTATTGTTGAATATTTAAATTCTACATTTTCTATATTTAAAAATAATATCGTTCCTCTCTCTAAAGTTTGTGCCATATTACCATCCCACCTGCAGAGTATAAGAATTAACATTTTCCAGCCCCTTTATAGTGTATTTTTGCTAGGCCTGGTCTATTAGATAGGCCTAAAAAAATGACATTTTTTTTTTTGTTTTAACCTTGGCCACTTCTAAGAAAGAGCATGAGCAGGTATGAATGGGCTCTTCAGGGGTGTGAGGAAAAAATATGTTTGCCACCTTGGTTTGTTTTTCTTTAATTGCCTCTTGGTTTTTCCTTTGTCAGCATAATGCAGAAACACTAGATCTCCACCCTAAGAAAAAAGGTATATAAAAATATATTTAGGGATATTTCTCACAGTTTTATTTATAATGTTACTGTGAGAAAACTTTTAAAAAGTTGAAATGTCTCAAGTTCTTAGGATGGGGAATTACTTAAATTAATGGTGGTAATGAAATATTATGCAATCATCAAAATAACTTAATGGCATAGGGAAAAATCAAGCTATAAACTATGTACATTATAATCTAAATTAAATAATATGTGCATAGAAAAAAGACTACAAGGGTTAATGTTAATCATTTATAAGTGGCATAATTGTGCCTTTTCTTTTGTATTTTCAAAAATTTCTAACAGGTACATGTATTATTATTATAATCCTACACAAAACAAATGTTAGCATAAATTCTAAAATATCATACATGGCAATAAAGAGCTGTAAGTAACTGGGTTTTGGGTCACTTAGATTCTACTGAGGACTTTGTAGGTGATGGAGCCTTTTCACATTCTTTGAGGTTTGTGGAGTTCTTTGGAAGTTTACAGGACCATTTCATAGGAGGGGCTTCTAGGAGGCCAGAGTCAAAGTGCGGAGACCAAGAGTAGCTTTCTTTCTGACCTTCTGCCCTTTGTGTTGATGGGGGCACAGGTAGTGCAGGAGAAACCTATTTAGGTGCCAGCTGCCCCAGCCCACAGGGCATGCTGAACATGCCACCCAAGGTACCAGTGGATCTCGGGATCACTGCAGTTGGTGTTTGGAGACTGAAGGGTTGGGGATGCCAGAGGGTTAATGTCTAAATCTCATTGCGGGGACTGATTGGATGTGTTTAAGTATTTCTGATAATGACAAGTATCACGGGGACAGAATTCCATGCCAATCCCCTTACCTACTGATGAGGAAATGGAGGTCTGGGGGGATTAAGTCACTTGCCCATGCAAGCATCTTTATTTTTCCTTCCCATCCCAGAGTACCACTGGCATGGCACCATATGTCATGTGTTGAGTCTTTTCAGATTGGCTGAGATGATGCACAGCATACTTGGATGTTGTTGAAGTACTTACACATTGCTTGGGTAGAGTTTGAATGAAAGATGATTATTTAACTCTTTGAGTAGTAGGATTGGGCTTCCTGAAGGAACTGAGGTGAAAGATCAAAAAGTTGATTGTGGCTTGGCTTAGGCCAAGAGGGTAAAGAGGAGTATTCCAGGTAGAGGGAACAGGCTGTGCAGAGGTGGAGGGACAGCAGGGTGCACTAGAGACAAAGATTGCGGAGGGAATAGCCAGCTGCAGGACGAGAGGGATGCATCTAAAGAGGTGGCAGACAGCTGGGAAAGGGCCTCGCCTCCCAGGCCAGAGTTTGGACTCCATGTTGAGAGCCACCAAGAGTCACTGAAGAGCTCTCAGGAAAGGAGTTGTGTGCTTGAACTGAAATTGTGCCAAGACCACTTTGGCTCCAGTGTGGGAATGGGTGAGAGAGGACCAGGGCTGAATGCAAGGAGATAAGTGAGGAGTCTGGGTCAACAATTCATGTAAGAGATAGTGATGGAGTTAAGTGGCAGTGAGGATAGAAAGGGGTAGGCAGGCAGAGGGAAGAGTTTGTATTGAGCAATTGGGAGGTTGTGGGTACCATTTGATGAGGCCAAGAAACCAGATCACAAAGCAAATGTGGAGGCTGCTGGGAGGTTGTTGAATCCAGGTTGGGGCATATTATATTTGCGGTACCTGTGGGGCACAAAAGTGGAGATGCCCTGTCTTTTTGTTTTGTAAAGTACCCAGCAGAGGCTCACTTTTGTCGTCTGACACCATGGAGGAGTTTCTCTATGTAAAATGAAACTTGTCTTCCAAAACCTTTTCATGACTGCTTTTCCCAGGTGCTCACACCATTCCTGTGAAGTGGACTAAGGGGAGCTTCTCTCAATGCAGAGTGTTCAGACACAGTATTGGTGTTCATGTTTTCTTGGAAAACAGCCATGCAGGGGGTTTCCACACTCTGCTTGGATCACTCATACCCCAGGAACGCCAGGTTTCTCCTCTTGTAGTCTGCCCAGAGGAGGGTGACCTGAGTGGGGAAGAAACTCTCTCTTGTGCCCTGAGAAGAATGCTTCTCTCTCTGTAAGTAAAGAGGAACAAAGGCCTAGAGAGCCCAAGAGAGAAAAAAAAGAGCGAAAGGCTGAGATGAGATTGCTCCCATTGCTTAACTAGTGGCCTCCTTGGTTGGTAGGGCAGCTGGCAGGACTACCGCCTGCACTCCTTCCCCGGAGTCACTGTCCTGAATGTTCTCAGGGTGGTTACACAGACCCATCTTGAGGTCACTTCATGGTCCCGTTTCATAACTGGCAGGGATGTTGGAGATTATGGAGTCCATACTGTGGCTCAAAGTGGGTGGTGAGCAACTTGTCCAAGGTTACACAGTGAGTTGGCCTCCAGGCTTCTTTTCCTATTTTACCATCGGACATTCTTTTTTGTTTGTTTGTTTTTTTTGAGATGGAGTCTTGCTCTGCTGCCCAGGCGGGAGCGCAGTGGTGAGATCTTGGCTCACTGCAACTTCTACCTCCTGGGTTCAAGTGATTCTTCTGCCTCAGCCTCCTCAGTACCTGTGATTACAGGTGTGCAGCACCATGCCCGGCTAATTTTTGTATTTTAGTAGAGAAGGTGTTTCACTATGTTGGCCAGGCTGGTCTTGAACTCCTGACCTCAAGTGATCAGCCCATCTTGGCCTCCCAAAGTGCTGGGATTACAGGTGTGAACCACCGCACCCGGCCTCCCCACATTGGACTTTCTAAGGAATATTACCTAGCCACAGATCTACAGGGTGTGTTTGTTTCTTAAAGTCTATGAAAACCCACCCATTCTTTTTGGTTTGTTTCTTTTATATGACCCTTAAATGTCTTTCTCCAGAGCCCTGCCACCCACCTTCTTCCTGTGCACACTACCTTTTCTCTCTATGATATCTCTTCTAATCCTATGCTTTTCACTACTGTTCAAGGGTGGATGACTCCCCAGTTGATACCTCTAGCCTTGAACTCTCTCATATACCTTGTATTACCTGGCTTCTGGTCCTCTCCACCCATAGGCACATCAGGATTGACAGCTGCAAAACTAACATTGTTGGCTTCAGAGCTATACAGGCAACTCCTACTTGTTCTTACAATTGAGAATCCATAGTAAGTTGAGAATTAGACTTAACACACCCAAGTCTGCGTGTCATCATTTCCTGCGTATCTGAGTGGGTAGCATCTCCATCTATCCAGGAATCTGAGCTGGAAAGGTGGAAGCCAACTTCAATATCCCTCTTTCCCCACCACATTAGTCATCACGCCCTTTTGTTTCTTCTTTTAAAATATCTTTGAACTCCACTTGTTCCTCTGTGTCTTTCTTGCTACTGGGCCATTATCAGCTTTCAACAGAACACTTTGGTGCCTTCTTGGGGGGTCTTCCTACCACCCATTCTTTTTTTCTTCCATTTTATTTTTTTCTGACATATGGTGGTAGAAATCTTAAGGAAATAAAACTAAGCACAGCATTCCTTGTGTGAAATACTGCCTTGCCTGTAAAATCTCGTTAATATAGCCTAGGAAGTGGCTAAAAGCCTGGGTTCTGGAGTCAGACTGCCTGGGTTTGAATTTCTTCTACTTGCTGAGTTAGCATAGATAGGTTATATAATCTTTCTGTTCTTCAATTTTCTCACCTATAAAATGGGCAATAATATTAATACATAATTTGTAGGGTGTTAGAAGGATTCAATGAGTTAATATTTGTGATATGCTTAAAAACGTGCTTAGCACATAGTAAATACTACTTATGTAGTACTTACTGTGTGCTTTGTTAGTGTGTGCCTTATTAAATAAAATAAATATATATCCTTAGCTTGACCTAGAGGCCTTTCAAAACTGGACACTGTTGACCTCTCCAAGCTCAAGTTCTCTATCCTCCTGCCCTTGACACTGTGCCTCCAATAAAACTCAACAGTTTGCCATTGTTCAATACCATTGTGTTTCTCCTTGTGTTTCCTTTTGTCCCTGGATTATCCTTCTTCACTCTTCCTTCCCACCTCTCCTCCCCCTTATAATCCTTCAAATCGGTTATTCATATTTTAAAATTCAGATCAAATCCCTCCTATCTGAGGCCATCCCTATACCAGTGGACACAGATAACACTTCTTTCCCTGAGCTACTTCTATGCCCATGTGTATTTTATTACAGTGATGAGGCTGGAGCCTCTGGAGTGGGACAGACATAATTCTAATTCTGATTTGGCCACCTCCAAGCTCCGTGACTCTGAGCAAGTTACTTAACCTCTCTGAGCCTCATCTGTAAGATTGGAGTAGGTTACCTACTTGATGAGGCTATATGAGGATTATATGGCAGTGTGTGTACTAAGTGCCGGGTCCAACTCTCAGCACATGGTAAGCTCACAGCAAGTACTGTATTGTTATGATGATTTCCACTAATACAGCCATTATGTGCTATTTAATTTGTAGTTTGCATATGTGTCCCCATGATGGTTGGGGCCCTGTTTTTCTAAGCTTTATAATCCCATTATCTCCTGTAGTAGATGATCACTAATATTGATGGTTACCTGAACTTCTGGGCCTCGACACTCATCATCTCACTTGAGATAAAATCAGTGTCTTGGCCACACAGACCTTCCAAGGCTTGTCCCCAGCAGGTTGGTTTTGTTTTCTTGAAGCTTGTCTGAAGGAGGTGAGTCTGCACCTGGGAGGTGACAAGATGTTTTAAACTGAGCAGGTGGTGTGCAGCAAGGTGTGAAGGCTTGCTTGGGAGATGTGGCTGGAGGTGTGAGGGGAGCCTGAGACCTTGGTGGGCAGGACTGTGCCAGCTGTGGGAAGAAGAGGCAGGTGAAACAGGAAGAGCATGGAGAACCTGAGGTAAAGGAGAGGGCAGCCAGGGGTGGAGGACTGTGGAGCAGGGCTGAAGGAGAACACAGAGGCTGGACAGGTCTGCTCTCAGGGCCGGTGCGATTACCTCGTCCGTCTTCCTATCTGCTCATGTGTTATATTAGTCTGTTCTCACACTGCTATAAAGACATGTCTGAGAACAGGTAATTTATAAAGAAAAGAAGTTTAATTGACTTACAGTTCGGCATGGCTGAGGAGGCCTCAGAAAACTTACAATCGTGGCAGAAGGGGAAGAGGCACATTTTACATGGCATCAGGTGAGAGAGAGCTAGCAAGAGCAGGGAAAACTGCCTTATAAACCCATCAGATCTTGTGAGAACTCACTACCACGAGAACAGCATAGGGGAGCCACCCTCATGATCTAGTCACCTCCCACCTGGACCCTCCCTCAACATGTGGAGATGATGGGGATTATAATTTGAGATGTGATTTGGGTGAGGACACAGCCAAACCATATCATGTACCTTGCTGAGAAGGGGGCTTTCCCTGAACCCTTTGTTTTAAATTGCAGTCCTCTGCCTCAGCACTCTTAATTCCTTCTTCTCCACTTTATTATTTTTTCCTGCGTACTTGTCACCATTGGGCATACTATTTGTTATATTTATGTATTTGCCTATTATCTGTCTCTCTCCACTAGAATTTAAGAGCCACAAAGGCAAGTATTTTAATCTGTTTACACTGATGTGTCACCAGCACCTAGAACATTGCCTGACACATAGTAAGTGCTTAATAAATATTTATTGAATGAATGAATCCCACCACACAAGGATCACTGCCTGTCTTAGTCCATTTAGGCTGCTATAGCAAAATACCTTCTATTGGGTAATTTAGAAATGACAGACATTTTTTACTCATGGTTCTGGAGAGTGGGAAATCCAGGATCAAGTTGCCAGCAGATTCAGTGTCTGGTGAGGGCCAGTTCTTCTAGGTGGTGTCTTCAATGTGTGCTCACACGGCAGAAGGGCCAGAAGGGATAAATAAGCTTCCTCTGGCCTCTGCTGTAAGGGCACTAATCCCATTCATGAAGGCTCCACCCTCGTGACCCAATCACCTCCCAAAGGCTCCACCTCTTATTATCACACTGGGGATGGTTTCAACATATAAACTTAGGTGGGGGAATGTGAGCATTCAGACCATAACACTGCCATTTATATTTCTGTGTTCATTCATTTAGTAAGTAGGTTTCCAAAAATTTGTTTGAGGTGTAAGCCATGTACAATAAAGTACCTCAATTTTCTAAGTGTACAGTTCGAGTACTGGCAAGTGTATACACCTGTGTAACAAACACCATAGTCAAGATAGATAACATCTTCATCACCTCCAAAAAGTTTTTCTGTGCCTCTTGGTGGTCGGTCCCTGTCCCCACCCCTGGCCCCAGGCAACCACGGATGTGTATTTGTCATTATTTATGGACTTCTCTGTTTCTGGAATTTTATGTAAATGGACTTCTGTCTTGTTTTGCTCAGCATAACATTTTAAAGATTTATCTATGTTGCAAGCAGCCGTGGTAAATCTGATTTTATTGTCGAGCAAATCATTTTTTTAATTTGCTTTGTGGTGTTTTGTGACCACAAGGGAGCATGTGCTGTAGATCCAGGCTGCCTGGTTAGAGTTTTGGCTCCACCACTTACCAGCTGTGTGGCTTTGGGCAGGTTTATTCTCCCAGTGCCTCCAGCCTCTCATCTGTTAAATGGGGTAATGATCATACCTACCTTATAGTATTCCAGAGAGAAGAATTAAATGAATTAGACACATAAAGTGCTTAGAATGGTGCCTGGCACACAGTAAGTATTTAAAAATTGTTAGCTGTTATTACTTCCATTTTGCAAATGAAGAGGAAAACTCCTGAGGCACAGAAAAATTGTTTGTCCAGTGTTATTTGGATTGTAGGAAGAATTAGAATTGAGATCTGTCCGATTTCACTCTTTGTCCTGCCACCTCCTAGAGTCTGGTCTTTCTCTTTTGGGCTAGGCTCTTGTGGGTGGCACACACAGAAGGGGGATGAAGGGAAAAAGCAGGTACTCAGCTTGGGGGATGTCTGAATCCCTACCTCAGTGTTCACTTAGTTTTTCTCTACTGTTTCACCCTCCCCACCACTGTGGGTAGAGTTTCACCCCCCCCCCCCACTACTGTGGGTAGAGTTTCACCCCCTCCTTTGGTCTGCCAAGGGAGTGGAATTGGGCTTTCTTGCCCTTTGCTCCCCTCCTGGGCCCTCTCAGGCAGCTGAGCCTTGCATCAGGAACACCTCTTGCAATCACACAGCATCAGCCCTGTGAGAAGCTAATTTGATAAACCCCACTCCAAAGCTCATTGAACCTGTCTATAACGATGCTTAATTAAAGTGCAGAAACTTTGAAGAGATAGCAAGTTACTGCTTAATGCAATACCAGAGTGCCACTATTCTACCATCTGCCTCTTTCTCTGCAGTAATTGCTTCCTGACATTTGTTTATTTTAATTAGGAAAGCAGTCTTGATCAAGAGGGAGGGCAGGCAGGGTCAGAACTGTTAGGGAGGAGGAAGAAAGTGGAAAAGGGGGGCTATGCTGTTGTAGGGGTTGCCTGAAGGGGAATCACTGTTGTCTTCATGGTATAAGTGGTTTTATCTTTCCATAGGGATGGAACTGTAGAAATTCCTCCCTACAGTGAAAGCATAAGGCTGACTCTGGGATCATATGCTTAGGGTCTGGGGGTCTCCTTTAGAAAGTATGGGAGCTTCTTGGCTAGCAAATGGAGCCTCCTACTTTGTTAGAAGGGAGAGTATAGATGGAGCTGGCAGATCTCAGAGTGGTGTTCCGAGCACAACTAACTAGATTACTGTGACTCAGTGGAGACACTTCTTGTACGAATAGGGTCTCAGAGCTGAGAGAGAGAGATGGTCATTCATATCTGTTAGTTCTAATGGTTCTCACTGGTGGTTTCACAGTGTGTCTGGTTATCTTTGATTGCATGCTGGTCATTGTACATGAAAATGATTTATAAGTATAAGTTAAGCCTGAGATGATGAAGGTGCCTTCCTCTACAGAACAATTTTATTTGATTTTTGTGGTAGACACTTGAGGGCACTATAAATCTTGCCCCCGCCCTTAAATGAAATTAACAGCTTGAGGCTTCCTCAAAAACAAGTGATTTAAGCCCAGTCTGTAGATTCTCTTGAGGACTAGTCAATTTCTGATTTATCCTCACCCTTAGGGGCCCAGCTTATTGTGAGGAGGGTCTACTTTTGTTCTCCCCATTTCATGTGGGTTCTGGTTGTGGATTTTTTTTCTCTTTTGCCCTGCCAGGCTGTCAAAATAAAGATCAAATTTGCCAGACTCACAAGATGTCTTCAGGGCAAAAGTGATTTTCATACTTGTCTGGATTCCTGTTTCCTTTCACTTTTAGACTAGTCTTTCCTTACTATCTGATCAGCATTTTGGTGATTTTAAGAAGATACATTGTGCTTTTTAATCCAGACCTTTAGTGGTTTTTAATGGTAATAGCCTGCCATTACCAGAAAGAAAAAGTCCCCTGGTAGCAGTTTTTCAATTAGATATATTTTCACTTTTGGCAGTGGAACTTTTTTTTGGTCAAATGAAATCTTACATAGAATCTCAATACCAAAAACAAAACAAAATGAGATAAAAAAGATAAAAGTGGAGCTTTTCTGGTTAAAGTGTGGTTTGGGGGTCTCCAGGGCCTGCCAACTAGGCCTCCCTTTTGTTAGACCCACTTAGAGCATCTCTAAGCACCTGGGTTTTATGGACATGGCTTAAAAACCTGTTCTGAGGAGCTCCCTGATTTGGCTGATTTTGAGGAACCACAGCTTTGGCAAAACTCCTCTAGTGCTTTCCTTGGAAACAAATAGTTCTTGATAGTTTAGGATGGCTGGAAGCCTAGGCCTTGGGCAGCATGCTATAAGAAAGGACAGGATATGCTGCCTGAGTCCCAGAGAACCCCTGTGGAAGTCAGGCCAGGTTAGTGGGGATCATCTTAGTCCTTTTAGGAAGACTGATCTGAGATGGGGGGGAAGAGAATGGAAGGGGAATTAGGATGAGTTCTCCAAGAAGCAGACATCAAAACAGGATTGATTAGACATGCAAGAATCTTATTGAGGGAGATGCCTATGTAGGATTAGAGGGAAGGGAGCAGGAAGGAGGGAGAGTGTTCAGACTTTGATGCACACCTGACTCCGGTGAAAGGACACAGCAAGGAAAGATTGAGTAGGAAGAGCCTCGTCTGCAGCACAGCTCTGAGAAAGTCTCAGCCAGGCTGATGGGAAGTCTCCAAGCAAGAGTTGATTGTTAGAGGAATCCTGAATTGGATGGGAATGGATTGGCATGAGTACTCCAATGTGCTTGGTTGTTGGCTGGAAGCAGCTTTGGGGGAGTGGCCGCAGTGTGAATGCAGTGATGGATCCAAAAGGTGGTAGCTGTGCTGTTGTCAACTCTGCTTTCTGTGGCATGTCCTCTTGAAGGAGATCTCAGTGGTGCACTTCCATGGCTACCCTCATAGGGGAGGGCCAGGCCACCCAGAGAGCAATGAGGCATTTGCTGAAACACAGCGAGAGGGGAGGGAGAGCAAAACATATTTTTCCAGACCCGGGGACAGCTATAGTGAACTGTTGTTTGTTTATTCACCAGAAACTCAGTGTCCAAGCAAGTGGGATTTGCTCAGCTCATGTGAGCATGTTATCTGAGTTTGTTGGGGGCAGGCCTATAGTAGCAGATCCCTCTTCATTACCAAAGGATACCCTGATGTGTCTGGTCCTGTGGTCCCTTCTACCTTACCTCTAGCTTCCTAAACCCTTCCAGTGGTTTCAACTGCTCTTCGCATAAAGACTACACCCTTTATCCTTGCCTTTTGGGCTTGGTCTGGGCCCTTCCTAGCCCTGCATTCTTATTGCCTACTATGCTTTCCTCCCTGTCCCTGTTCCAGCCCACTGGCCTTTCAGTCTCTTGCACTTGCCTTGCTCGTTCCTATCACAGGGCCTTTGTCCATGATATTTCTTCTGCCTGGGGTGCTCTTCCTTCCCCTCTTCTCTTTCCTTCATATCTCTGCACAAGAGTAACTTCTTCAGGGAGGTCTGGAGTCCCCTCCTAGTGCTCTTTAAGTACTGTGTTCGGACATGGTACATTGTGCCTTGGTGGCATTTGTCACAGTCACAGTTTCACATCTTTCCTGGCTGGAATCAGAAATTTCCAAAATTCCTGATTTTTCCGATAGGCTAAAAGCTCCACAAGGGCAGGGGCTACCTCTGTCTTTGCTGATCATTGTCCCTCCATGCCGGACACACTCGGGATGCTTAGTCATGATGTTTTGGTCTAGTGGATAATCTACAAAGAGGGTGGTAAAGAGAGTAAGTGGATATTCGATAAGTAAAAAGAAAATAAGTGTTGAAACAAAATACAAGGCAGAACGAGGCACACTCCTCCATAGGTGGGAGTGACTTTCAAAGTCCTTGTTTGCCCAACCTCCTTGTCTTGCATTAGAAGAGACCAAACATCAGGAGGCCGGTGGCTTCCCCGTGTTTACATGGCAAGGGGTGCCAGAGCTGGGGCTCACACCTTGATTTCTCGACTCTGACTCTAGTGCACTCTTTGCTGTGGGGGGCCTTGCGTGGTCACGGAGCATGAGATTTGAAGGCAAATGCCTGGGTTCCGTATGGGCTGTCTTCTCAGAGTTGATCTGACCTTGAGTAAACCATTAACCTGTTGGACTCTTTCTTCATCTGTAAAGTGGGGGTGATCATGTGCATTTTAAATGGAAACTTTGAAGATTAAATGAGATAATATGTGAAAGAGTACTCTTTTGTAAACTCTAAAGTATTTTACAAATGTCAATACTGTGCCACGTCTTAGTATTTTCAAAGAAGCCTAAACCCACTGGAGATGGGGGCGGATGGGGATACCGTCCAGACCCTGTTGCTGATCCTGTTCCCGAGCCCACTCTGGTCCTCTCCCCCCAACCCTGTAGATGAGATATTTTTATGTATTTCTAAAAAGGAGTAAAACGTTTTTGGAGCATCAGCTCTGTGGAGGAGAGAGGAGGCCTGTGGGATGGACCAGTGTTTCAGCTTCTGGGTCCCTGCTCCCTCATCAGTGCAAGGAAGGGTTGCTTCATGTCTAAAGGCTCCTTTCAGCAGGAAGCTCCATCAATCTTCATGAACAGGACGAGCTCAAATCTGGAAGGGGAGGCTATTACCAGACAGGCTCCCAAACAGGGCACAAAGCAAGAGGAGGCGGCATGGCCTCCAGCTTGAAAGATTTGTTAGATCCCAGAAAGAACTTTCTGGCATTCAGAGTGGTTAAATGCTGGAAATAGAGAAGGCAACAAAGGTCGTGGAAATTGCGTTCTGGAGGTCTTTATAATGAGAAGAAAAATTCAACTGGAGCTCTGTCGGAACTGGGGAAATAGACTAGGAAGCACCCTTGTCCACAGCTGTTTCCTGCCGCTGCTTTGTTGGTGCTGGGAAGTTTCATTTGTGCTGGGGGGTTTCGTTTGTGCTGTGGGGGGCGGGGGCAGGGTTTCGTTTGTGCTGTAGGGGGCGGGGGCAGGGGTTCATTTGTGCTGGGAGGTTTTGTTTGTGCTGGGGGGTTTCTTTTGTGCTGGGGGGTTTCGTTGGTGCTGCGGGAGCGGGGGCGGGGGCGGGGGGCGGGGGGGCAGGGGTTCGTTTGTGCTGGGGGTTTTGTGCACCTAGGTGGCCACTGTTGGGATCTCCCACATCTGTTCTGGGTTCTGAACTTTGACCCCGTTCCTGCTTCTTCCTTCCTAAGGGCGTCCCTCCCAGGGCTTGGTCTGGGTGCCATAGCTCCAGATAATAAAAACTCAGCCTGGTGTTTGACAAACTGCTCTGTATGTAATGATACATGGGGAGTTCCCTGCCAAGATGACCAGTCAAAGAGGAAACAGAGGAGAAAGTTTTGTTAAAAATTTTTAGGGAGCATGGTATAAAAACTTTAATGGTTTTATTTTTGCTGCCATTTTTCAGTGTGTATCTGTCTCCCTTCCTCATTTTTAACCCTCTTGAGACTGGATAGAGATTTCCCAAGCAAGTATAAAGGTAATTATATTCAAAGACAGATTTTTTTTTCTTCCTAAAGGTATCAAGTTAATTGTGTTTTCTGGGGCCTAATTGTCTTTTCTTTGGTCCAGGTGTGAAATGACAGCTTGGTACCGATGATAGTTTGCATTTGTAAGTCCTTTTCATATATGTGATCTCATTTTGTCCTCCAGATGTCTCTGTGGCTTGTTCTTTTTGTTCCATTGCTCAGATGAGTAAACTGAGGTTCCACTTGGCAAAGCTCACAGAACCAGTGTCAGCTCTGCTGTGAATGCTGCTCTTTTCCCATCTTGTTCTACCACTACACAACACAGCCCCAACAGTGGGGAAGCTACAGGGTTCCTTGTTCTCTAGCTGGCCAGAGTCCCTGAGCTTCCCTGTGGCTGGCAAAGGCAAGTTGGCTTGAGACAATGTTTTCACTGGTTGGTAGGAGAATGAAGACCTCCTCAGCAATGCAGTGAGTTTGAAAAGGAGCATAGCTTTATGCACTAGTTTCCTGGGACAGCTCTAACAAAGTACCAGCAACTAGGTGGCTTAAGACAACAAAAATTTATTAGCTCATAGTTCTGGAGGCCAGAAGTCTGAAACCAAGGTGTTGGCAGGGCCACGCTCCCTCTGAAGGCTCTAGGGAAGATTCCTTCCTCGCCTCTTCCCGGCTTCTGGTGTTACCGGCAATCCTTGGCCTTCCTTGGCTTGTAGTGGCCCCACTCCAGTCGCCACTTCCATCATCACATGGTCGTCTTCCCTGTGTCTCTGTGTCCACATCTCTCTATCCCTCAAGGACACTAGGGATTAGATTTGCAGCCCAACCTACTCCGGTATGACCTCATCTTGACTTGATGACATCTATAAAGACCCTGTATTCAAATAAAGTCACATTCACAGGTACCAGATGTTAAGACTTCAACATGTCTTTCTCAGTCCACAACACCTCATCTTAGTCTAGCCTTTCTGCTTGTTTGATTTAAAAATTACCCTTTTAATACACGAAATTATAGTTCTCATAGATGGTAGTTTTTATTTTATAAATGTATGAGACTCAGAAAAATAGCAAACTCTCATATTTCTATCACTCAAATGAACAATTGACACATATTTTCTTTCAATATTTTTTAAGAACAAAAATATTACAAATATAGATTTACAAATTATTGTTAACCATCTTCTCACTTACATTATCTTCTCTTTTTGCTGAGAGCAGTGGTTCTCAACCAGGACAGTTTTGGGGGTGCTACTGTCATCTAGTAGGTAGAGGCCAGGAATGTTGCCAATCATCCAACAATGCAAGGAGAGCCTGCAACAAGGAATTATCTAGTCCCAAATGTTAATAGCACTCAGGTTGAGAAACTCTATTTTAAAGAGAAGAATAATCATGATATTGACCTGCATCCTTCTAGAAATATTATTCATGCTTTTTCGTACATTTACAAGTCCAAATGGTATTGTATTGTGGTATGGTATTGTGCATGAGTATTCTCTTGTGTATAAGTAGTATTTTTTTTTTTCTTTGAGATGGAGCCTCGCTCTATTGCTCGGGCTGGAGTGCAGTGGTGCGATCTTGGCTCACTGCAAACTCCACCTCCTAGGTTCAAGCGATTCTTCTGCCTCAGCCTCCCAAGTAGCTGGGATTACAGGCGTGTACCACCATGCCTGGCTAAGTTTTGTATTTTTAGTAGAGACAGGGTTTCACCATGTTGACCAGGCCAGTCTTGAATTCCTGACCTCAAGTAATCTGCTTGCCTTAGCCTACCAAAGTGCTGGGATTACAGGCATAAGCCCCCACATCTGGCTTAAATAGCATTCTCTTAATGTGTATAAACAGTGTCATCACATATTCTGCATCTTGCTGTTTTCCTTTCTTCAACATTTTTAAAGATTTATCCATGTTCATATATGTATGTGTATATAATATACTTACGTGATTTTTTTTAACTGGTTTGTAGTTTGTTGTTTTATAAAAAGGCCTTTATTTGAGGTCCAGTG
This sequence comes from Nomascus leucogenys, assembly GCF_006542625.1. NCBI lineage: Eukaryota > Metazoa > Chordata > Mammalia > Primates > Hylobatidae > Nomascus > Nomascus leucogenys. The sequence continues at coordinate 27,364,731 of NC_044402.1, read as the reverse complement.
TTCAAAACCAGCCTGGGCAACATAGCAAGACCCTGTCTCTACAGAAAAAAAAAGTTACCTAGGCATGGTGGTGCACACTTGTAGTCTTAGCTATTTGGGAGGCTGAGGTGGAAGGATTGCTTGAGCCTAGGAATTGAGGCTGCAGTAAGCCATGCTCATGCCACTGTACTCCAGCCTGGGCAACAAAGAAAGACCCTATCTCTCTCTCTCTCTTTTTTTTAAGTCTTTACTTGATGAAATAAAAAATTAATCTTATGTCCTTATTAGGCACATTCTTTTTTGCGGGGCGGTGGCGGGGGGGAATCAAATTTTATTTCCCCATGACATCTATAAGTCTGGAAACCTGGCCAGGTGCCACAGGGTAGACCCCCAGTCCTGGTTAGAAAGCATCTCCATTTTCTGGGATATTAATTCTCTCTAAGAACTTAATCCTTCTAGAATAAAGCAATATCAAAGGCCCCAGGAGTCCTCAATCAGTTGCTTAGAAAAATGAAATTGCATCACAATTCTAATTCGTAGCATCTGTAAGGCAGGGCCTTCCTTGGCTTTTCAAATTCTCTACCTTCCCTCATTTCTTTTTCTTACCTTTGGGATTGGAAGAGTCAGAAGTGCTGGGGTACCTAAGCTGTGAGAGTTTCCTTTAATGCTTGAGGATTTCTGAAGTAGAGCCCTTCTGTATTGGTTTGAGGGCTGCCATAGCAAACTACTATGGACTGGGTGGCTTAAACAGCTGAAGTTTATCTTCTCACAGTTCTAGAGGTTGAAGTCCAAGGTGTTGGCAGGACTGGCTTCTTCTGAGGCCTCTCTCCTTGTTGGGCAGATGGCTGTATTCTCTCCGTGTCATTACATTGCTTTCCCTCTGCGTGTATCTGTGTCCAAGTTACCACTTGTTATAAGGACACCAGTTAGACTGGATTAGGGCCCGCCCTAAGAACCTCATTTTAACTTAATTAGCTCTTTAAATAATCTAACTCTAAATACAGTCACATTAGGTACTGGGATTAGGAATTTGGGTGGGAGGGGGGATATAGTTCAGCCCCCAACAATTCCTGTCCAATATACGGGGTGACTATTTCCAGGGGATGGGGAGAATCACTGGAAATTTTATGTGACATCTGATGCTGAGGTTTTAACCCGATGTTAAATTTAAGGTTAGTAGGATTGGAAAATTAGACCTCTTAAAGTGAGGTCCACTGAGATTTTGGTTTCCAGGAGACATTGAATAGGGTGAGAAATTTGAAAAAGGCCACTGTTGAGAAACCTCATCAGATAAACACAGACGACCATGTAGCTCAAGTCCAAATTATTAATCTCAAAGGCTGACCAATAAAGGACTCAGTGGAAAGCACCCTGATCCAAGTTAGAAGGCTTGGGTTTCATCTTGGCCCTGCCTCTTAGCCGTGTAACCTTGACCAAGTGACTTAGACTTGACGTCTTAATTTTCCCCATCTCTAAAGTGGAAGTAATAATACATCAGTGGATTTATGCAAGGATAAGATGAGCACAGTGCTGGGTATCTGGTGAGCTTTAAAAAATGTTATTTGTTCCTAGAATCTGAATCTAAGGAGCTTGGACTCTTTCCTATTGGCAGCAAGGAGCTTCTTTAGAAGCCTGGGAGTGATCTGTTTAAATGTGAGTTTTAGAAAGTTAATTCTGGCTTGGAAGCAGTACATTAGGAGAGTTGGAAGGAGGGAGAGATTGGAAGTACAAAGATCAGCTATTAGGCTTTTGAAATAATCCAACTGATGAAGACCTGTTTGAACTGAGTTACTGAGGTGGATGGGGATGGAGGGTAGAAGGGAAGAGGGGTATAGAAAGAGAATAGGAGAGAGAAGGAAAGGTGGGATATTGAGGAGATAGCATCAGAACATAAGAAAATTGATTGGATGTGAGAGTGTGAGAGAGAGAGGAGATGAAGAGCGTGGGATAATGCCCAGGTTGCTAGCTGGGCCTATTGAGTGGATGAGAATACTAAGGAAGATAAATTCAGAAGGAACAGTTAAGAGAGGATGTGGAGGAGGAAAGCAATGAGTTTGATTGTAGTCAGAGTATGTCTGAGTTGTCTGGGGGGCATCCAGGACTGAGAGGGTCAGGGAGAGTGGGTAGTTTGTGAAGAGATCTGGAGATGGAGCTCCAGGGACCCTGACATCTGAAGGGTGGTGGGGAGAAAAGGAGCACCTGAGATGACTTTCAAAGGTGTGCAGAGAGGGAGGAGGGGGAAGCACCCGAACATGCCAGGAAGGGGGCCCGAAAGCAGCAGATGCAGCAGGAAGGCCTGGGAGGTGGGAACTGAGAAGAAGCTCTCGTTTGGTATTTTGGAAGCCACTGGTAACTTTGGGGAGAGCTGTGTGAGTCAGGGACATGTGGGGGCAGAAGCCGGAATGCAGAGGATGAGGATAGAAAGGGAGAAATGGAGATGATGAGTTTTGATGGAGAAAAGGATTACAGAGAATATCTTCAAGGCGAAGGAAGAGGGAAGAGTCCCATTTTCTTTTAAGGTAACTGGCATGCTGCTGGGGGCAAGGGGTGAGTGGGGAGCCTATAGAGGTTTGAGAAAGTGTTAATAGAACAGGGTCCCCAGGAGGTGGCAGAGCTTGGAGAAAGAGCACTGGGGAGAAGTCAGTTTTAAAGGGACCATTTTTCATTGAGAAGGGAAGTAGAGAAGGTAGGTAGGAGAGAAAGTGAGTAGCCAGAGGGGAGAGAAGCACAGGCCTTCATGACTAAAAACCTCAATTTTTTTTTTCAGTAAAAAAGGAGCCCCTGTGGCATCTGAATGAGGAATGGGAAAAGGGCTTGGAAGAACTGGAGAAGGGAGCATATTGGGGAAAAGTTGAAGGATTGCTAAGTAGCTGAGGTTGAGAGTGACAGAACCATACTGTAGTTGCATTTGTTGGCATAGATAGGGTTTTGGTTTCTAGTACCTATCTGTTGCTCAGGAGCAGGGGAAGTGGTTGCTTAGATTCCTCAAGACAGAGAACTGGTGGGGTGGTGGAAGTTCAGGGGATGAGGGAATGATTGACTATGAAGCCTCTTCTAGGTAAGAAGTGAAGAGAATGGAGTATGGGAGGGGTGATAGACCGTGAGTGAAGAGATTAGGGTGCCATATAGCTTTGGTCAGGTTAGCAAGGAGGGTTAGGAAGAGACAGGACATAGAAATGAGATTTTCCTGAGATAGGTATTTGCTGGAGAGGTAGTTCTGGCTTGGGTTGAAGTCCAGGTCGGTGATAAGGGAGTGGGAAAAAGGGTGCAGGTTACTGGAGTGGAGGCACAAAGGCCATGAAGCCAGGGTATTGAGCACATGGGCATTGATCACAGTAGTGGGAGTCAGGGTACAGAGGGAAACATAGCCAGTTAAGTATCTCAGTGGATGTAGGAGAGTAATCTTGGGGTGATATATTGGTCAGTTATTACTGCATAACAAACAATCACAAAAAACTGGATGATACGCAATAGTAAGCCTTGATTTAGCTTCCACATCTGGAGGCAGTTGATCTAGGCCTTACTCATCTGGGTAATTCCACTGATCTTGCACCTGCAGTTTGGATGGGGTTTGGCTGATCTAGGTTGGTCATAGTTGGGGTGGGTGGCTGGAATAGCTCTGGTCATTGACCTCTTGGGACTGGTGGGCTAGACCAGACATGCTTATCTCATCATGAGGGCAGAGGTGCCAAAGAGCAAGCACTTTTCAAACTTTTGGTCATGTCACACCCGCTAATATTTCCTTGGCCAAAGCAAATCATGTGGCCACGCCAGAATTCAAGATATGGGGAAATAGACTCCACCCATGCAGGCAGGAGGTGACAGTGAGTGAATATTTCTGAACAGTAACATAATTGACTACAAGTGGTAGGTAAGAGCTGTGAAGAGGGAGAGAGGTGGGGTTGCAGATGGCAATGAGGCCCTTGAATGATGACATAAGCACAGAGGGGAAGAAAGGATACTGTCTACTCTGCTCCCATCCTGAGATACACATGGCCCCAACACAGAGTGTTTGGCAAAGACATCATTTGATTAGAGAAGATGTAGCTTTCTGTATTGTAAGGAGTCAAATATGAACAGTGGGAATTCTGGAGGGCACAGAGGGAAGAATTCGAAAGAGGCATTGGGAGGCAGTTGGCTGCCCAGGGCCAGAGAGCAGCTGCTGGAGCAGGGAGGTCCTAGCCTTAGGAATAAAGGACACACACACACACACACACACACACACACACACACACACAGCTGCTAGAAGAGCGTGGGCTCACCCGAGGTAAATTCTCTCAAAGCCTTATTATTTTGGGAAGGTGTTGTAAAGACCAGCCACCACGTTGCCTTGAATGAGGCTTTGGGTGCTTCTCCCTTCCGGACTAACTGAGGAGGGCAGATGCTTCCCGGGGAGGAGATAGTTTTAGGGGGAGGTGGTCACAGATCCGTACTATACTTGGGATTTCACAATTACTTTTACTCTGGCAGGGTGTTGGGAACTTTTTTTTTTCTTTTGGCACTACAAATAAGGAAGCCAGAGGGTGAGTGTGGGAAGAAAACTATTTAAATGGAGACACAGTAATAGAAATAACATCCATCCTTGGAAAGAGAGGCTCTACAAGAAAGGTGGATGAGGTGGGGCACATCAGACCTACACTTTTTCTCTTTACAGAGCCTCTCACTACTTTTTGAAGTTCTTGATCTTCACTTTCCCACTAGGCTGTAAGCTCCTTGTAGTCAAGGTTGGACTTGTCTTATTCATAGCTTTATGCCCAGTGCTAGCAGCACACTCAGAACATAAAAGGTGCTCAATAAATACATTTGAGTGGATGAGCAAATGCATGATGAAAAATTTATAAGTTAGTATATCCATCTCCACATAAAAGAATTCCAAACTTATTTCTGGTAATGTCACTCAACAAATATTTAGGGTCCTCTAGAATATTAATCAGGATGACTAGGCATTCGTGAAGTGTGAGACACAGTGCTTGCCAGAGGGTTGCATGACTTCACTTGCAGCTTTGGGAACACTAACTAACAATGCAGAGTCACGTGAAAATGTTTCAGACCTGTTTGACCACCTGCAAAAGGGGGAGGCTGAAGCATTCATTCAGATTTCTTTCCTACAAGGCCTCTTGGAATCTTTAATATTCTATTGTTCATTGTGATCTCTAAAATGGGGAAAATAGTTTGATGCTTCCAAAATGTATATTTTTCTTTCTTTTCTCTTTTTGCCTTCAGAGCCTTTTGTGGGACTGGTTTTCTATGGAGCACATGTTTGGAAATGTGGGCTTGACTAATTCTGCTGGATCAATTCTTGTTGAATTTCTTTTGACGGTCATTCCCCTCCCACCCTCCTAGATGTGCTTGTGTCAAATGTAATAGTGCTTTTTTCCCCTTATGCTTAGGAAGGGATGGCTGCTTTTAGAGCACCCAGTGGATTCAAACATCTGGTTATCCTTTGTTCTGATGATGTTGGAGGTGGATGTTCGGGTTTCAGCGTTGGGTTGTGCCTGTTCTTCTACTTTGGTCCACTATCCCCAGAGCACCCTGAACTCCATGGAGGATTTGAAGCATCCAAGATACCTCTTTCCCTGAGGGATAGGGGGACAAAGGGACTGGCTTATGTAGAGATGTGGCCAGAGATTGGGAGGGCTGGATATGCTGACCTGGGACAGGATCAGGAATTCTGAAAATCGGGCAGTTCCAAGGTAAGGTACAGAGTCTAGAAAGGAGGCTATTTGCTACATTCTCACTCTTTTGGATTATATATCTGGATAGGATGTGGCTTCAGGTATTGGAACAGGACACCCTGGCTGTCCAGGTGTATTGAGAATGGCCATGGATGGTTGAGAACTAGGCACGGGGATCAAGCCCGGGCCCCTCTCTTATCTCCCCTGGATATGAGCCATGGCCTCCTTATTAGTCTCTCTGTGTCCTGCTGTATTCCTTTCAAAACCAGGTCCCACACTATCAAAAACACAGACTTTGTCTCATCACTCCCTCTGTTTAAAATCTTCCAACAGCTCCCCAAGACTTTCTTCGCTTGGCATCCAGGACCTTTGGAACTCTGCCCCCAACATGACTTTTTAGCCTTACATTTTTTTCCCACTATTCACTCCCACCCATCCTACATTCCAGCTAGATAGAACTTCTTATGGCTTCCCGAACACCCCATGATCTTTCCTATCCCACTGTCTTTATTTGTGATTTTCCTTCTGCTGGGACACCTCCCCTGTGGCCAGGTCTAGCAAAACCATTCATTCTTTAAGTATCTATCACCTCCCCTTATGGTTATTGCTCACATATCTATCTCCCCTCACCCACTAAACTCTGGCTGGGATCTTTGGGACTCCAGGAACTTACAGGGTGCCTGGCAAGTAGCAGGTGTTTTGTGTGTATGTGTGTGTGTCTGTGTGTGTGTGTGTGTGTGTGTGTGTATGTGTGTGTTTTGAGACGGAGTCTTGCTGTGTCGCCCAGGCTAGAATGCAGTGGCCTGATCTCGGCTCACTGCAACCTCTGCCTCCTGGGTTCAAGCGATTCTCCTGTCTCAGCCTCCTGATTAGCTGGGATTACAGGCGCATGCCACCATGCCCGGCTAATTTTTTGTATTTTTAGTAGAGACGAGGTTTTACCGCGTTAGCCAGGATGATCTCGATCTCCTGACCTCGTGATCCAATCACCTCCATGTCCCAAAGTGCTGGGATTACAGGCGTGAGCCACCGCGCCTGGCCCAAGTAGCAGGTATTTATTAGAGGTTTGTTGAATGAATGAATAAGGGTGCGTTGTGTTGAATGAAATGGAGGTTGTGACCACTTAACTCCCTCTTGTCACCTTCACCTTTCTGCATATATCAAAAGATTTATCTAACCTGGAATAACAAATGCCTATCCTGGCATAGCAGAAAGATGAGTATTTTAAAAAGAGAGGCAGTTTTGTTACCTTTCAAGCATAGCAGGTTTTTGAAAGCTAAGATATAAATAGGTACTAATAAGGAAAGTGGGAAAACTAATGCAAAATTACAGGTTGTATTAGTCCTGATTGTATAATAATGGATCATAAACAAAGGACCATAAACATTCCAGAATTATCCAGTGAGCCCAGAAGTTGAAGCCATGCTGATAGAATAATTTTTTGAGCCTTGGGTTTGAAAAATATACTGACTTTTTAATTAAAAAAAAACTTTGAAATTTTTTTTGCTGTTAAGTAAAACCTGAAACTTGGTAGAGAAAGATGTAATTGGGGCTTCTACCTTTTGAGGATCATGGAAACTATATTCAAATTATTACAATTCGGGATTAGCAGCCCTAGATGAGAAGGTTTGATATTATATAACTCACTGTTACAGGGCAGAGTCTGGCATAGGTGGGCCCATTGTGTGCCATCCAAATGCATTTAATTACTGCAGGATGAGCCCATAGGTTTTATATCATATGCCTGTTGCAACTGATGGGAAGGTAGCACTTCTTAGACTGTTGGTTGAGGAGGATTCTGAAGCTCCCTCTGGGCTCAACATTATGGTACCATGATTAATTAATGATTGACTAGTGAAGTGTGCTGTGAACACGTGAAGGGAAGATTCATGTATTTTGCCGCCTTATCTAACATATCCCAGAAACAGTGGTATAATACTAATCAGTGTGATATATGATAGAAATATGGGACTTATTCAAAAGCTTGAATTTAAGATTCAATTGCATCACTTACTGCTTTGTGACCCTGAACGAACCATGTTCTGTCTCTGAGCTTCAGTTTCTTCATAGGTAGATGGGAGCTGAAAAAAAATAACACCTTATTTGTCATATGGAGGTTAGATGAGAGAGAGTTACTTTATACACATTAGTGCCTAGCTTTTCTAATCAGGCTTATGAGATCATTGCCGTATGCAGTTAGTACTTACTTGTTTGCTCCGTGCATGTTACATATGATGGTTTCTGTGCGTATTGCCTGTTTTCCATTCTCAGCTCACAGCACAGGAAGCTTTGCTGGCTCACTGACTTTGCACACCCACTAGCCTAGGGCTCTCACTAGAGCACTTCCCACCTCTTTGGTTCTCTGTGGTGACGTCCTTCAGCATAGGCAGTTAACACTGAAGCAGATGAGGCTGAAGTACATCGTGGCGCTTATTGGCTTGGAAGTTCCATTCTACTTAACTTACTATGTTAAGTGCTCGTAGTAAATTTGGAGCTAAGACTTGGACTTAAGTTTCCTTAGCTGCCTCAGGACTGCGTCTCTAGAACGTCATAGAGTTTAAGCCTTGGCCAGGAAAACTGGGATGACAGTTCTATTCTATGTGTCTCATCCTCTAGGAGGCGAGCGTGGGTGTGTTCTCATGGCAAACGAGCAAGAGTGAGCAAGCAGAAAATATGAAAATGCTTTTCGAGCCTCTGCTGGTATCATTTTTGCTAACATGCCATTCAGCCAAAGCAAGTCACATATCTGAGCTTAGTGTCCAGGGCTGGGCTCAGTGATGTTAAATTGCCAAGGGTATGGAGATGGGGAGAGTGAAGAATTTGGGACATTAATACAATCAAACTACTACACAACATTATGGAAGAGATTGCTGAATTTTTTTTTTTTTTTGAGACAGTCTCACTCTGTTGCCCAGGCTGGAGTGTAATGCGTGATCTCCACTCACTGTAACCTCCGCCTCCCGGGTTCAAGCGATTCTCCTGCCTCAGCCTCCTATGTAGCTGGGATTACAGGCGCCTGCCACCACACCCAGATAATTTTGGTATTTTTAGTAGAGACGGATTATACCATGTTAGCCAGGGGGATCTCAAACTCCTGACCTCAAGTGATCTGCCTGCCTTGGCCTCCAAAAGTGCTGGGATTACAGGCGTGAGCAACTGTGCCTGGCTAGATATCTAAAATCATAGTGTAAGTAAGGTGAACAGAAAAATGGTAATGATGATAATGGTCATGGCTAACATTGATTGAATGCTTGTTATCTACCAGTCTGTGCTGGGAGCCTATTGCATTTTATTCTATACTGAATCCTCACAACACCCCTTTGATGTAAGTGCTAGTATTACCTCTCCCATTTTACAAAAGAGAACACTGAGGTTCAGGGAGATTAGGTAATTGTCAGAGGTTACAGAGCTCCTCAGTGGTAGAGCTCTGGAATGAGGATCTAGTTTTATCTGACCCTAGTCTAGCTCTTAACTGAATCCCTGAATACCAGAACCTTGGGGCAGGGACACCCCTTGAAATGTACTACAGGGGAATCTAGGGCAAATAATGAGCAACTCCATTTCACGCGGAGGGTGATAACCTCAAGGAATGTGTCCCCCACATGAGTATTTACTGATGGTTCCCTCATGCTCAGACGTGTGAGGTTGGCAAAAGTTTTAAGACTCAGTCTCAAGCTAGTATGAGTAAAAAGGAAAAATCTGTTCAAGAATTTTTTGCACATTGGTGCAAATGACAGCTCCTCTGTAGCTTTTTGAGGGGAAAGTAGGAGATTCTAGGGATGGTCCCTTAAATGTTGAGGTTGGTATAGGTGCAGTGGTTTTGAAACTGTTCTTTGGGACTCTGTAGAGTTTCACACTATAACATCTTGACGACCACTGTGGCCGTCATGGTGGAGGCTGGGAAGCAAGATTCTACCTCCTACTTCTGCAGAGAAGCTCTGCTTTTAACTTTCTTTTATTTTGGGGTTTACTTCTTTTTCTTTCTTTTTTTTTTTCAATCAGAGTCTCAGTGGCTGAAGAAAGGAAAGCCCTGTTATAATGGAAATAAACCTGGTCAAAGGGTCCTGATAGTTGAGCTCTAGTGCCACTTCCGCCATCATCCAGTCGTGTAATCTTGCACACTTGCTTGATGATCCCTGGGGTTCTTCTTTCTTCATCTATTGAATGAGGGGTTTGGGCTGGCGACCTTCACTGTCCTCTCCAGCTCTGATATTCCACATCTTCCAGGAGGGGCATCTGTGCTCTATTCTGCTGCCAGGGGTGAAGTTCTAGAACTGGTCTGCTAGTGATCTGAACCAAAATCCCTCCCTTGAATCCTTCAAATTTCCTTCTGCTTCCCACCTTAGTCCAGTCAGCAAGCACATGTCTATGATCGACTCTGTGTCAGGCACTAAACCTACCATCGTTCTAAGCTCTGCAGGTCCTAATACTTGTCCTGGCCTGGGAGGGTCCGAAGTGTGCCCTCTTGGTGTGTCTTTTCTTTGCCACTATCTTCCTTCCTTTTCTTTCTGCCTCACATGTTTGTGTCTTCCTACAGGACACAGTGTGAGGGTTGGTAGCAACATATACTCTCTAGGGGTTGGCAGTGGAGGGGATAATAAGTGGGGACCTAATATATTGCAACAGATGGGCTCACTGGGTCACTGTTCCCTCTCCAGTTCTCCTCAGCCATTGACAAGGATGCTAAGTTCATCTGACCAAAGTGCTTTTCCAATGTAGATCCCTTTATTTTTATTTTTTTTTTGTATTTTTCTTGAGACAGGGTTTCCCTCTGTCACCCAGGCTGGAGTGCAGTGGCGCGATCTCGGCTCACTGCAACCTCTGCCTCCTGAGCTCAAGTGATCCTCCCGCCTCAGCTTCCCAAGTAGCTGGAACTACAGGCATGAGCCACCACACCTGACTAATTTTTGTATTTTTAATAGAGACAAGGTTTCACCATGTTGTCCAGGCTGGTCTCAAACTCCTGAGCTCAAGCAATCTGCCCATCTTGGCCTCCTAGATCCCTTTCTTCTGGCCACCTCTGTCTCTGCCTCTCTCTCTCTCTGTCTCTCTCGGGCAGCGACTTCCTGAGCAAAGGGCAGAATTGAGGTCTAGTTTTTTGGTGGGAGGACTTGCATCTTTTATTGTTCTTTCCTAGGTGATGGAGAGGCTGGGGTGACATGGAGGGGTACAGTTTCTATGGAAGGAAAGAAGGCTGGGGAATGCTAGCTGTGTCAGGCACTAAACCTGCCATCCTTCTAAGCTCTGCAAGTCCTAAAACTTGTCCTAGAGGAGACACTGGAGTGCGGACCCAGAGAAGAGGGAGTCAGCCATGAGAAGGTTTGAAGAAGGGCATTTCAGGCAGTGGGAAGAGAAATTGCAAAGACTCTGAGGTTGGGCTGCACTTAGTGAGTTCTGAAAACACCAAGGAGGTAGCATGGCTGGGGCACAGTGAACAAGGGGAAGAGGAGTAGTAGATGAGATTGGAGAGGTGGCTGGTGCCAGACCATGGCCATGTGGGGTCTCATAGGCCACAGGGAGGACTTTGGATTTCATTCTGAGTATGTTGAAAACCACTGGAGGGTCTTGGATGAGGGAGAGATGACTTCCATTTTAAAAGGTCATTCCGACTGCTGTATGGAAAATATTCCATAAGGAGCAAAGGTGGGAGCAGGGATACCTGTTGGGAGAACCGTATGTAGTCCAAGAGAAAAAGAAACACTGGTGTAGTAGAATTGATTGGAGTGCAGCTTATGGCCTCCCCTGTGAGGTCTTGGGATGCAGGGCCAAACCTGGAACATCTTGTCAATGGGTAAGGAAACCCTGGGGAGCCTGAAGGTAGAGGAGGAGGAATGGCAGATTGGGTGAGGGGCATCACATAAATTCTGGAGCTAGACCCAGTTCTGCGGTTATTCATTCATTCATTCAATGCATAGTATCCATATTCATTTTCTCCCCCAGATAATAGATTTTCTTTAGTCCTTGAGGACTCAGCTTCTTACAGGGACTTTGGCAGAGGTCAGGGGTGTAGTGCCTTGGCTGTAAATTGGGGTGAGGGTGTTTGGTCCTTCTAGGCATCACAGTGATTCCTGACTACTTGCTATGAATGGCACTACTCATGTAGTAATGTTTCACATACAGCTTGGGAGGCACAAAAGCCTTGAAGATACATGATTCATGCATGTCCCTGATGGCTGCGGCCTCTGCTGTGTTTTGGATGATGAGCTTCTTAATGGCCTTGTCCTTGGCTACACATAGGGCCAAATTCATGCAATAAATAGGCTGAATATGACTGTGGTCCTTTTTGCCATGACTGTTGTTCCTTCTCTTCATTGTCATTTTGGAAGTGAGGAGCTGAGATCTGCACGCTTATTAGCATGTGACTTTGGAAAAATGACTTCATTTTCCAGGGGCCTCAGTTTACTCATCTCCAAAATAGGGATAATAATAGTTCCTACTTCATAGAGGTTTTGTAAGGATTAAATGACTTCACATGTACCACACTTGGCATAGCACGTTGCCCAGAGCAAGTGTAATATGAGTGTTTGCTGTTGCTGCTGTGTTGTAAGATGTGTGTGCTGGAAGAGCTGTGTAGCAGCCTTTCCACTGGCTTTCCAAAATCACAAAAGGACCAAACTGCCATGGGTCTGGGTCCTGAGCACACTGATCTACACTGTCGCCTTTCTAGGGGCTGTGTGTCATCTACTCCTGGCTCCCATGCTCAGCCTTCACCCCCATTGTAACCCTTCCTGGAAATGCCTTTTGTGGGCACATTGCTGCCCCTGCTTCCTGCCCCCTGGCATTGAATTGCTCTGCAGAAGGTGTGGTCTGTGCCTTGTACCTGTGAGGTGTGCCCGGTAGATGGGGCTGTGCCAGGCCCCACGTTCACCCTGTGGTGAAGCTGGGGGCTGTCTGGTCTGGGTTCACACAGTTCAAATCTGTCCAGAGCCTTTGCCAGTTTATTCTGTTCTCCTCACCAGCTCTGGCACCTCTTGCTCCATTAATGGAGAATTTGTCAAGTAATGGGAATAATTAGCACAGTGGGGGCTTTACTGTGTCCTGGAAAGAGAACAGAGAGAGCCCTCCCAGCAGCCCCAGACATGATTGCTGGGCAGGCTTATTTTCTCTTGTCTGCGCCTCTCTCCCCTTCTCTTACATGTGTTTGATTTTTTTTCCCCCTCTTTGTGTGGAGAGAGTTGGCTAGGAGAAAAGACTCGTAAATTGCACTCTTGCTGGGCTGGTGCTGCGAAAGCTGGATAAGATTGTCCTCTAGGGCTGAATAATTTCCCTCTCCCCTTACCCCCTTTGTGGGGAAAGATCAGCTAAGCACCTAGTTCATTTTCCCCTCCTTTTCCCTCTCCATTTTTTCTCTCTCCCCCAGCCCTCCCTGCTTCCCTTCCCTATTCCCTCATGTAAAGAATTCACTGGCTTTCAATTGAATCTTTTTTAATGGTCCCAAGAGGCGAGGATCTTGAAGGGTGATTATCTTCATTATAAATTATTAACTCTCCCAGCAGCCAGATGGCTTTCCAAACCATGGCTGGGAGCTCCAGGCTGGGGAGGCCCACTGGCCAGGGAGGAGGGGATGAGAGAAGGGAGGAGGCTGAATAGTAAATGGCCACAGCTTCTTGGGTGCCTGCCTGTACTGAGGTTGCTGGGGATCCTGTTGGCACCTTACAAGGCCTGAGTTCTTTGGTGTGTGAGGGAAGAGTTTGTTGTTGTTGTTGGTTTTCACCCACTAGATAACTCAGGGTGCAACAACTAGGCTACTTTGGGGATGGAGTACAGGTGGTAGGTGGAAAAGAGACTGTTGCCATGAGTTGCTTTTGGTATGAACCTTAGAAGATTGTCAAGGCGTGGTAAGAAGGCATGATTATTTCTGTCCTTTGTGTAGTCTTTGATGTGCACATCCCGGAGGGTGTATTCATTGTTCTTCCCAATTTATAGGAGAAGAATAAAAAATTGAATAGGTCCAGAGGTATCCATATGGTCGCTTGGCCAATAGTTAGTGGAAAGACAGTCTGGTTCTGACTTCCAATCTAGTGGTCTTTCCCTGACATCAGATTTCTCTTCCCCAGTTGCTTATGCCCTACTCGTCCTTCAAGTTTCCTTGCAGGTTCCTCTCCTCTGAGAAACCTCTGACCACACCAGCCCTGAGTCATCTTGTTCCTCTGGATTGTATTGTACTCCATGCATAGACCTACTTAGTACTGGACATACAACCCCTAAAGATGTCCAGTCTGTTCTGGGTCATCCCCAGTAACAGGGAGTCCACTTCATTTGGAGGTAATCTGCTTGTAAGATAAAGACATAAATACTCTCTGTAGAACTTCCATTCACTAGACAAAATTCTATTCTGGAGGGCAATAGAGAAACTGTGGGATCTTTCTTCCAATTTAAGAATGCTTCCTACTCCTGCGGACACTGCTCCTGCCACTGCTGCATTGCCTGTGTTAGCCCAAACACCCTGACACCTCCGAAAATTTCTCCTATAGAGACTCACGTATGACTCTCCACATTGTCAGTGATATTGGAATGAAATTTAAAGAAGTCCATCTACCCAGCCTACTCTCCCTAAGCAGTCCCTGTGATATGGCTTAGCTGTGTCCCCACCCAAATCTCATCTTGAATTGTGGCTCCCATAATTCCCACATGTCATGGGAGGGACCTAGTGGAAAGTAATTGAATCACGGGGGCAGATCTTTCCCATGTTGTTCTCCTGATAGTGAGTAGGTCTCATGAGATCTGATGGTTTTATAAAGAGGAGTTCCCCTGCACAAGCTTTCTCTTGCCTGCCCCAATGTAAGATGTCCTTTGCTCTTCCTTCATCTTCTGCCATGATTGTGAGGCTTCCCCAACCATGAGTCCATTAAACCTCTTTCCTTTATAAATTACCCAGTCTCAGGTATGTCTCTATTAGCAGCTTGAGAACGGACTAATACACCCCATGAGACACCAACATTAGCCATGCTGCTAGCATGAAATAATAAGCATCAAGGACAACAGTGGACAGCAACAGTGGATAACATTTATTTGGTACTTATCTGTGCTGAGCATTGTCCTAAGGGCTTTCACTTGTACTAAGTGCCTACATATGATAATTCATTGTTATCATCTGTTTCACAGAGAAGACAACGGAGGCATGGAGTGGATAAGTGATGGGCTCAAGGTCACATAGGCATCAAGTAGCAGGTCTGAGATTTGAACCCAGGAAGTCTGGCTCCAGAGCCCGTGCCTTTAACCACTACATTATCCTGCCTGCATGAGAGGGGCACCCATCCTAGCACCAGTGTTCTACTTTGGACCCTAGAGGCTAACCATCACCCTATCAAGCCCACACTTGGCAGAGTCTGCTTCTCACATTTGGTCACCTCCTTATATTATTTAGGCTCATGTCTTTCCTTTCTACTAACATGTAAGTGCCTTTCAGGGCTTGAGCTATTTTTTTTTTATCTTTATGTCTGGAACATGGGTGCTCCATGGTTAAACAAAGTAAATGAAAAACTTTCTTTCCATTCCTTATCTTTCAGCTTACCTACACCTTTCTCAAAGAGTATGACTCAGAATAAAAATTCAGTGACTGGTGTCAGATTGACACAGATGACGATCTCTTTCTTCCTATAAGTTATATTTCAATTAATATAGTCTAAAATTACATTTGATTATCTGGCAGCCACAAATGCTTTTATATATATATGTGTGTATATATATATATATGTGTGTGTGTGTGGGGGGGTGTGTGTGTGTGTGTGTGTCTTTTTGTCAATTTAATTTCTCAATTCTTGTTTACTATATAGTTACAAATTGCACCTTCCATCCTTATGGGTTGTTTATATTGGAGGATCAAGTTGTATTACTTTCCATTTATCTCCATCAAATTTTGTCTTATTAGATATAGGCTGTAGTTTTAGCCTATCATGATCTCTTGGGGTCCCTTCAGCATCACTGGCACACTCATAACTCTCAGTGTCAGTTCATCTACACACATGATTATTTGGCTCTCTCTGTCTTCACTGGGGCTCTTGATGAACATGAAGGATGAGATCAGGCCTGACCTCCCACAAGAGCCTGTGTCCTAATGGGTTCGCGCCTTCTTTGAATGCTGTTCTGTAGCTAGTGACAAGTCTTCTTGGTCTGTCTGCCTCACAGTCCTCATATCATGAGAAGATCTGCTGAAGTCCATATATAACTCCTGTGTATCTCTACCATAACAGATCAGTATTCTTGACAGAAAAGGAATTTAGGTTAGCCTGACATGACTTCTTAGTTCTTGTGAAAACTTAGTTTTTAGTAAAAAAAAAAAAAAAAGTGTCACAAAGGTTAAAAAAAGAAAGTCTCTTCCTGTCTCTCTCTATCTCCATCCCCCTTCCAGCACAATATAAACTTCAAATGCTCTTTTCTATGTGTCCATTTGTTAAGAATGGAATTAAGGTCCTTGGAGGCTATTTCCCCTTCTTTTTCCTAAAGGGTAAGGCTTGGTGACTAAGACTAGGATCAGCTCCGCAGATTTCAGGAAAAGAAGAGAAGATGCAAGAAGGGTGGTATTCCTAGACATGGCCATATTATGGGAGAGAGGACTAGGGTATAGAGTGGGCTGAAAAGAGAGGACAGTGAGCTTCCTATTGCAAAGCGTGGTGGATATTTGCCCTTAGTTTTCTAGAAGAGAGGTTGGTTTTGACTTGGGGAACTATAAGAAGGAGATTCCAGCCTAAAAAACAGGAGCTAGTAATAATTTTCTTTGAAACTCTTCTTCAAGTGACATAACAAAAATAATAGATTAACATGTATATGTATCAGGAAGTGCATTAAGTTGCTTTTATTGAAATATAGCATACATAGAGAAAAGCACATACATTGTAAGTATACAGCTCCCTTGTTGCATTTTCACAAATGGAACACATTACGCAGCATCACCCAGATCAAGAAACAGGATTCCTTCACCCCTTTGCCTTCTTCTAATCATTAACCACTGTTCTGACATTTAACAGCATAGAATAAATAATTTTGCCTCTTTTTGGTTTACGTAAATGAAGCACATACAGTATGTGTCTTACTTTGCTCAATGTTATGTATGTGAGATTCATCCATGCTTCTGTTGAGATGAAGAGCAATCATTCTCAAAGCTGTGTAGTATTTTGCACGAATAGACTACAACTTACCCACTCTACTGCAGGCAGACATTGGGGGATTTTCTAGGTTTTGTCTATTATGAATAGTGTTGCCATGAACATTCTCATGCATATTTTCAGTTGGACATTTGTAAGCATTTCTGTTGGTATATACCTAAAAGGGTAATTGTGGAGTCCTGGGGTAAAAATGTTCAGCTTTAGTAGATACTGCCAGCATAATTTTCCAAAAGTAGTTAAATTTTTAAATTTAATAAAGTTCAAAACTGCCCTATGAGATAGGTATTATTCCCCCCCCCCACTTTTTTTTTGATGAAGAAAGACTCAAGAGAGTTGCCCAAGGTTCAATAGCTATAGGAATGAGAGTCTGGGTTTAAATTCAGCTGTGCCTGCCTCCAAAGCCCATGTTCTCTCTCACTAGCCTGAACTACTTTTATATCTTTGAGAGAATTCATGCCTTAACCTCCTCACTACATGCAGTAGAGCCTTTGCTGTTGTATTAAGGTAGATAGTGCTGACTATGTGAGGTTGCCCTAATGGTGTGGTGTCTGGAGGGGTATAGTTTAGTTGAGGGAGCACATTTCTGAGGTTCTTGTATAAGAACAAGCCTCTGTCCACCTGCAAAACACACAAGGAGAGAAGAAACAAGCCCATATCCTATGCCTTTGTTCAAGTGCATGGGCAAATGGGTGTGGAGAGCATTGATGACAAAGGTGGGTAAGACATGAGGCTCAGGTTACTGGGAGTTCTGGGTGTAGGTGGCCATATGAGATGGAAGCTTCTGCTAGTTTGTCAGTGACAAGAGTTTTTTATGGTCCAGTATTAGGAGTGTATGAGTCAGGACTCTTGGTCACAATCCAACTCAAACTTGCTAAAGGAAAAAAAGTTTTGGTTCATGAAATGGAAGTCACAGGATTCATTGGGCTTCAGGTCTGGCTAGATCTAGGTGTTAAAACAACATCACTAGATATCTGTTTGTATCTATTTCTTGGCTCTGATTTCTTCTTTGTTGTTTTCATTATTAGACAAAATCCTCTCCAATGGTGGAGATGGATCATACTCCACCAGTAATGATGGTGTCTGTCAAGTTTGAGCTTCACTCTAATAATTTGATGATGTGGTAAGAAGACAGGATCCTTTTCATAATAATTCCAGTGAAAGTCCTGGCATTAACTCAAATTCAACTTCAAGTTTGGGTGAGAGACCCATCTTGAAACTAATCATTGTGGCCAAGAGATTGGAATGTCGCAGTTGACTAAACTGGATCATATGATTTGGGATTGGGATGAACCTCACCTTGAATAACACAGAACGAGATTGGTGGTGAAAATCATTTACCTGCAAAGTGGGGTAAGGGGTGAAGTGAACATGGGGCAAAACCACTCCAGAGAGCCACTGGAGAGATTTTCCAGTCCTGGTGAGGGCAGGTCATAGGAAGCTTCTGGAAGAAAACATGGTAAGCCCCACCTGGGGACTGTGGGATGCCCACAAAGGCTGGGCTCAAGGACAGTCATCATCGTGACTTCCTAAATCAAACCCACTTCTAGACAGTCTGACTTCCTTGAGTCTGTTTCAAGCTCAGCTAAAGCTCCAGGCATTTGGAAAAGGGAGCAATGGAATTGGAAGGAGGGGTGGGGAGGGCAAATGGCAGCCAGATCTTCTGAGCCACGCATGTGGCAAATAGCCCACATGTCAGAGTTGTGTGAGCCCCCCCACCACACCACTCTGCTGCCTCCTAAGCAGCCTGCTTATGAGACATTTGCAAAGATGTTAACCTCACATAAAAAGTGTGCCGTTCGATAATTATGTAAATTAGCTGGCAATTAGATAATGTCACTCACTTTCCCTCTCTCGCTTGATTCCCACACAACAGACAAGTGTTCTGAGCTTCTGCACCAGCCCGGGCCCTGCATGCAGGCTCTGGGGCAAACCACCTGTGTGCGTGGCTGCCTGCATCCTCCTATGGTTCAATAGAGGGTGGCAGTTGTCTGGCTAGGTGAAGAGGGCTCCGTGGCTCCCGTTTTGCCATTTCTTGACTCTGGCATGCCCCACCAGAGGGGCAAAGAAGGCTGAAGGATAAACGCTGGCAGCAGTTGGAGGCCTGCGGTATTTAGTGTAAGGGCATCTCTAGCTTTTGGCCATTTTGGCAATTTCCCAGAGGCTGCAGGAATGTCCAAAACTAAGAATGAAATGGAAGGGCTGTAGGAAAGAATGTGGATAGACCATAGAGGGTTAAGTCTACATAAGCCCACTTGTGATGTTATCACTTCTGAAACTGGATTCTGCCTGTGGGAAAGAAAGCTTGGGTTTCCTCAGTCAGCCTTTTTGATCCCTCACAGTGCAGGGCAGGGAATGGTGGTATCTCCAGTGCTGGTCTGGGCTGGAGGGGAAGGATGAGGGACTGAATGAATGGGGAGGCTCAGCCTAGAAGGGGTATGTGGCCCTGACAAAGCAGGCTAAGTGCCCGTGATGTTCCCCCAACAAGGGAATGTTTCTGGGCAGCACAGTTTTTCATTCATGGGTTTCCCCAGGTCACTAAGCATGTGGTGCTTTGCTTATTGGGGTCATGTGAGGTTGGCATCCAGAGAGGCTTGGGGGCTCAGGATTGCTGTCCTTGTATAAAGTGGGATTGTATGGAGGCCACTGCATGGAACAGAAGTCAAGTAATCCACAGGAATGTTCTTCCACTTCTGCTTTTACTGTTCATTCTATCTACAAGTGCTTCCCAAACTCCAGCTCCATGACGAGGCCCTGTGGCAGACACCATGCTGAAGCAGTCATTTCCTCCAGGGAGCCCCCCATCAGCAATCTGGTTCCAGAGCCTTGGCTTTTAATTGCCGTACTTTACTGTCTCTGAAGTAAATTGTCCCCCACTAGTTTGTGATGCCCTGGAGGGTGAGATCGGTGTCTTTATTTTGCTTTGATCCAGCGGTGCCTGGAATGAATTGGAGCTCAATAAACGGTTGAATTGAAGGGTTTTCTCTTTTCCTTGAGATGTTGCCCTTTGACTTGGTTGGCATACCTCACCTCATACAAGGATCATATTCTTAGAAATTGTGTCATGTTTCATGTCCTACCCTCCTGTTATCCACGTCTGGCTTCATGTCTTCCACTCACTCCACTCCAACAGCACCCACCTCCTGCTGTTCTTCAAATATACCAGCTTGCTCCAGTCTCAGTTCTTTTGCATTGACTATTATTTCTGGAACATTCTTCCCAGATACTTACATGGCTGATTCCCTCACACTCTTTCAAGTCTTTTGAAAGTCTTCTTTTCTTTCTTTCTTTTTTTTTTGAGACAGAGTCTTGTTCTGTTGGAACAAGTGGATGGAGTGCAGTGGCACGATCTTGGCTCACTGCAAACTCTGCCTCCTGGGTTCCAGCAATTCTCCCTGCCTCAGCCTCCCGAGTAGCGGGGATCACAGTCGCCTGCCACCAGGACTAATTTTTGTATTTTTAGTAGAGATGGGGTTTTGCCACGTTGGCCAGACTGGTCTTGAACTCCTGACCTCAGGTGATCCACCTGCCTCGGCCTCTCAAAGTGCTGGGATTACAGGCGCAAGCCACCATGCATAGCCTCAAGCCTTTACTTAAATTTCACCTTCTCAAACACTCTTTGTGGTGTTTGCCTTTTTTCTGGGGTGTAAAGACTACTTGCCTGTTTATTACATGCTACCAAAGTTGTGCCAACCTGTCAAAGTTTTTTAAATGTTAGCAGTTGGCTCTCACAAGCCTGTATGAGTTGGCACCAGCATACTCCTGTGTCCATGTCTCAGCTGAGCATCCCTTGAACCACTGGGGGTACCTGTGTGTATGGTAAAAGCACTTGATAACAATAATTTGAGCATACCCTGAGAATGACCCTGCATGGCAGATGCACTTGAATGTGTATCCTAAACTAGGGAACCTGGGAGTGGCCAACCAGGAGATTCGTTCCTTCTCTATGAGCAACATATGAGCCCCCGGCTGGTCCCGTGGAACATGGGCTATACAGGGGATCAAGGCCCTTTGTTTTAGGGTAAATGAAGGTTGCCAGATAGGGACTGTTATGGGGAGGGTGCTAAGTAAATATGCTGTGTAAACTGCATGCCTTTTGCAAGCAGTTGCAGCTCCCCTACCGAGCTCACCACCGCTGGACTCTCTCCTCTGGATGTAAGTTCCCAATTCAACCCCATTTCTCATTTGCCGGCTCTGGGATTCTTCTTCTGCCTCTCGAACCTGGTACCTTCCTTATCGGAGTCTATGGAAGTTTGGCACAGCACCTGTGCCACACTTTAGGGAACATTGCTTGGACAAAGCCTTTTATAGAACAAAAGCTTTCCTTATAATGGATTTAATCAGGCTCTTGTTCGTTGGGTTTGTTTGTTCATTGGGAATAGGTGTTTGTTCCTGGTTAAGGAACAGCAGCTTCCTCTTCAAAGAAGGGGTAGTAACTAGCTTTGCTGATGTGGTTATCATTAAAATAGTGGATAGTAATGTTCTGATGGAGACCATGGTGAATTATCAAATGTGCCAGGTAATAAGCAGCAACTTGCACAGCTCCTAGAAATCACACTTACTGTTTGATCTGAACAGAGAACTCAGGCGGGCCAGAGTCTGCCCTCTGAAACCAGACTGCGTGCGGGTGGGTTTCTAACTGTTTCTACATCATCATAAAATATATGTAATATACTCTAGGTCATTCGGAACTATCCAGTATCACTCTAGGAATTTCTTAACTATTCAGTTGTCATCCATTCTGCAGTTTTCATAATCTTTTTTAGTACTTTTGTTTTTACACTTTGCTCACTCTATAGCCATACATACATCCACACATACACAGACATACACAAATAACCCCTCCTCCTGTCCTTTCCCACTTCAGAAATAAAGGAAGAAACCTAGGATTTGTTGGTCACCTACTATGTATAAAGCCTCATGTGGCCGGCAGCAGTGGCTCATGCCTGTAATCCCAGCACTTTGGGAGGCCTAGGTGGGCAGATCAGAAGTTCAAGACCAGCCTGGGCAACATGATGAAACTCCATCTCTACTAAAAATACAACAATTAGCTGTGCATGGTGGTGCATGCCTGTAATCCCAGCTACTTGGGAGGCGGAGGCAGGAGAATTGCTTGAACCCAAGAAGTGGAGGTTGCAGTGAGCCGAGCTTGCGCCACTGCATTCTAGCCTGGGCAAAAGAGCAAGACTCTGTCTCCAAAAAAAAAAAAAAAAAAAAAGCCTTATGCTAGGATCTTCCTGTATCTGATTTCATTGATTCCTCTCTTCAATCTTGGGAAGAGGCTATTATTTTCTCTACTTTACAAATGAGGAAATAGAAGCTCAAATGGGTTAAGAAATTTTCTCAAAGTGCCACATACAGGAGCTAGGATTCAAACTCAGCCTTTTTTTTTTTTTAGATGGAGTAAAATAATCCTCCTCTCTCAATATTCAGTAAGAGAGGAGGATTGTTTTACTCATTACTCACCTTCTAGTTTATTTTCACCGATTTTTATAAACATTTCTTTCACAGATTTAGGGGTAGCGATTTGCTTTAGGCTTCCTACAGTGAGTTGTCAAATTGAAAAGGAAACATCTAGAAAAAAGTTAATGTCATTTGCATGCTTTTAATAGGTAAATAAGTAAAAATTAGGTGTGGGCATTTGAATATATAAAATGTTAGCACTTATCTTAAAAATACATTTTGGCAATGTGACCTTGCGATGTGAATATTGTAATAATGTGCTGATGTGGCTTTGGGGATTTTTATTATTTTTACATATGGAAAACCTGAGTGCATCATTAGGACCTGGGCTCCGGTCTTGTAGTGGTTCTGGAAGAACCCAGGGCCTCCCTCCTGTTTGAAGCACTAAGCGCTGTAGCAATCACTAGAATAGCTTGGCTCGAAGTCAGCATTCCATCAATACTTGTGAGATAGGATGCAATGTTTTCCTGATATATGGCCCTAATCTTGCTCTCCTTCTCCCTCCCCTTCTTCCCACAGGTCTTTTCTCTGGAGTCCTGGGAGGCAAGTTATGGGCAGCACTGCTTCTGGCCGCACCATGAAGCCTGAGTCTGCTTGCGCTCTGCCCTGGGCCCTGCTCTGTCTGAGCACTGGGCTTCTAGCTGCCCCCCTCCCCACAGCCTGCCGCTGCTAGGAGGTAGAACTTTAGGACTGGTCCTTGGCCTGTTTCTACCTGTCATCTGGCTCACCTCACCAATCACTCCTCCTCCATCACAGCACCCTGGCCCTCCCTGTCCCTGGCCTCCCTGGCTGGGGCATTTGGGGGTCTGCTGGGAGGAGTGCATCACTGAAGTCTTCTTCCTACTCTCCTGTACCTTCTCCTCCTTGAGTCAAGGCCTCCGGATCCACATGGATAGCTGAGATCTTTTCTTGGAGAAAGACGCTTTACTCTTTACTCCAGTCCCTCACTTCCCCACGTGATTTTCCTCCTCTTCTGCTGGTCCTGTCTTTTTCTACTGCCTCTTTATTCAATTTCTTGCTTGTGTGTCCCTCTGGGACTCTCTTGTACGCTTTCCTCCCTCTCTACCATCTCAGGATCTGTGTGTGTGCTGCCTTCCTGCTGTGTGCTTTCTGTCTTCCCATCTCTGTCTTGTCTTCCTCTCCCACTTCTATTGCCAAAGGGAGAGATCCTCTCTGGGCTGTTCCCTGGCCTGTCTGTTCCTCCGGGCTCTGTCCCAGCAGCAACAATGAGCTCCACACTCCATTCAGTTTTCTTCACCCTGAAGGTCAGCATCCTGCTGGGGTCCCTGCTGGGGCTCTGCCTGGGCCTTGAGTTCATGGGCCTCCCCAACCAGTGGGCCCGCTACCTCCGCTGGGATGCCAGCACACGCAGTGACCTGAGTTTCCAGTTCAAGACCAACGTCTCCGCAGGGCTGCTCCTCTACCTGGACGATGGCGGCGTCTGCGACTTCCTATGCCTCTCCCTGGTGGATGGCCGCGTTCAGCTCCGCTTCAGCATGGACTGTGCCGAGACTGCCGTGCTGTCCAACAAGCAGGTGAATGACAGCAGCTGGCACTTCCTCATGGTTAGCCGTGACCGCCTGCGCACGGTGCTGATGCTTGATGGCGAGGGCCAGTCTGGGGAGCTGCAGCCCCAGCGGCCCTACATGGATGTGGTCAGTGACTTGTTTCTCGGTGGAGTCCCTGCTGACATACGACCTTCTGCCCTGACCCTTGATGGAGTACAGGCCATGCCCGGCTTCAAGGGATTAATTCTGGATCTCAAGTATGGAAACTCGGAGCCTCGGCTTCTGGGGAGCCAGGGTGTCCAGTTGGATGCCGAGGGACCCTGTGGTGAGGGTCCCTGTGAAAATGGTGGGATCTGCTTTCTCCTGGACGGCCATCCCACCTGTGACTGTTCTACCACTGGCTATGGTGGCAAGCTCTGCTCAGAAGGTAAGACCCTCTCCCCCTCTTGCTAGAGACCCACCCACGGGATGGCTGAGGCTGGGGGTCCTGATAGAAACCAGTTCTATATGGATGCACATCTTTAGCTGCATGTTAGATCACTGGGCCCCTTGCCCTGAGGAGGCAGTGGAAATCCTTTGCCTACTCTCAATGGAGAATCTGTCAGATCTCAGCAGGAGGAGAATCCTGGCCCCTGAACCCTGGGCTCTGTACCCTACTCAGAGGGTTAGATGAAGTAGGCTGCAGGGTCTGCCCCAGCTTGGCCCCTCTCACTGCAGCACCGTTTATCACAGTCAACCCAGGGCAAGAAATAAGATAGAAATTGGCAAATTTCAGCTAGGCAAGGTGGCTCACACCTATAATCCTAACACTTTGGGAGGCCGAAGTGGGCAGATCACTTGAGGTCAGGAGTCGGAGACCAGCCTGGCCAACATGAAACCCTGTCTCTACTAAAAATACAAAAATTAGCTGGGCATGGTGGTGCACACCTGTAGTCACAGCTACTCGGAAGGCTGAGGCAGGATAATCGCTCTAACCTGGGAGGTGGAGGTTGCAGTGAGCTGAGATTGTACCACTGCACTCCAGCCTGGGCGACAGAGCGAGACTCTGTCTCAAAAAAAAAAGAAAGAAATTGTCAAATTTCTACCTGTGTCCCTCCTGACCCCTTGAGGTTTGGACCCTTAGGGATAGTTGGGAAACTCCCCATCACTTCCTCTTAATCATCCCTCACATAAAGAATGCCTGTGTAAAGAAAAATGAACCCAGTTCTTCTTCTGTGGCCCGTCCCACCTCCCAACCCTCTGGGAGGTGTCTGGAAGGTAGATGAGGCATGTGGGCCAGGCCCTTCTTGCCTCTTTGTTTTGGCAATGAGGATTTCTCACATGAGATACCTGCTGAGATGTGGTTCCCTTTCCCATCCTCTCCATGTACTGAGAACATTGCAAAGAGGCACAGAGATTGACTGCAGCCTTGTTCAGCCAAACCTTCAAGGGAGCTGAGAGCATACAGCATAGCCTGGAGAACCTCCCTGGTTCAACCATGACTTCCCAGGGAGAAGCAGGGAGGCACAAAGGCTTAGGCTGCCCTCCCTTGCTCACCAAATCCTGACTGTTTGGGATTAGATCTAAGAGAGGTGGCTCAAACTTTAATTTGACAAATACTTAAAATCCAAATTCCTGGACTTACTCACAGCTTAGATTTGGGTAGTAGGAACTGCTGAAGTGAGAAGCTGAGAACCGACCGTTCAGGTATGTATGTTGAGAGATTAGGGTGACAGGAGGCAAGGAGGTCACATTTCCTCCTATCCTTTTTAGGTTAAGCCCTGGATTCTCTTAGACGGGTTTTACGTTGCCATCCCCTACTGGTCTCTCCGTGGAGGTGGTGTAAGGTACAGGGCAGAACAGCGGTTCTCAACTTAGCTGCATGTTAGGATTGTCTTGGGGGAATTTAAACTCTAGACCACACCCCAGGCTAATTAAATCAGAATCTCTTGGCATGGGATCCAAGCATTTGTACATTTTTAAAGCTCTACATAATTCCAATGCACAATCAAGGTTAAGAACTATCTAGTACAAGATCAAGGGAGGCCAGATGGCTGGTGCCAGGTGGGTGGTGCCAGGTGGGTGTGGCCAGGTGAGTGCCTTGCCACTGACTCCCAAGATCTCTTGATTCAGGTAAGGCCCTGCTACCTTGGGATGTGTAATTAAAGACTGCAGGTATTCCTTAAGTGTTTCCAGAACATCCCAACCCCTAAAGCAGGTTGTGCTTGATGTGAACTTTAGCTATCAGTGGCTATTTAAGAATATTTAAAAAAATTAAAACAAAATTTATCTCCCAGGTGGTACCTGCTTGAGACTAGAACACATCAGAGGTCTTGTCATGCATGGGCTATTGCAGGAGCTGCCTGGGTCTCCACTCCTTTCTTCTAATGGGTTGGGCATCACATCTTTCTCCCTTCCTGTGGGTGGGCTATCAGAGCTGGAGATGCCAGGCATGTATATTGTCCTTATTTGGCTTCTGTTTTTCCTCCACTGAACCCACTGGGAGAAGGGGTGGGAAAGAGGCAACCCCAGTCTACAAACCATTTTGGGAATGTGGTTATTGAAGTGCTTCTCACAAGCAGGTGCCTTCTGGAGCTGACTGCTGTTCCAGAGCTTCTGGGCTTTGGAGAAAGTTCTGCCTGAAGACGCTGACATGATCACTTGTTTTCTCATTCGCCCAAAGGATCTGTTCTGTTCTCAAAACTTGTATTGAAAGCTGGCATTCTTCCTTTCTAGGGACCAGGGTGTTTGCAAGCGTGTTGTTAGCTTGCTGATTATCCCTGATTGCATTTTTGTGTTTAAAAAGAACTCATTTTCTTGGGGCAGGTTTGGATCAGCACTTTTCTGCAGGAAAAAAAAATCTCTATACTGTATATGTATACAATTTGCTTTTCTCTTCTTTTTCTTTTTATATTTTGTGTGTGTTCCAGTTCCCAGTGGAATTTCTTCAGAGCAGATTGTGTGCCGTTGGTTTTTTAATAGCTAAATGCAATGTGTATATTTTAATAATTGTTTTTTTTTTCCTACAAGGTTCAGATCATCTCCTGGCTATGGACTGATAACCCTGTCTGTAGAAGGCAAACACACAGCCTAACTCATTTATTCTCCCCATACATAAATAGAGTAAATAAACTGCCGTAACAGTAACACTTGGCTGGCTTGGAACAGAGCAGTGCAAAGGTTGAGGTGAGAGAGGACGTTGCGGGAGGTAACAGAATCTACTGTTGATTACTTGGAGCCTGTTGATCCTGGTAATTGTCATCATATCTAATCAATCACAAAAATGCATCACAGACTATTAGAAAATAACCGTTGCCTCCATACATAGTTAATTTTTAGAAAGTAAGCGGAACGAGTCACCTGTAAAATGTGAAGGGAAAGGAAGTCACAGCAGCTGCTAAGTGTCAAATAGATCTACACAAAACAAGATAATGTCTGCCCATTTTTCCAAAGATAATGTGGTGAAGTGGGTAGAGAGAAATGCATCCATTCTCCCCACCCAACCTCTGCTAAACTGTCCATGTCACAGTACTGAAACCAGGGGGCTTATTCCCAGCAGGCAGAATGTGCACCAAGCACCTCTTGTCTCAATTTGCAGGCTAGGCCCTGCTATTTGATGGTGTGAGGGCTTGCACCTGGCATGGAAGGCCCATTTTTGTACTTCATGCTTTAGCAGTTCAAAGAGCAGGGAGAGCTGCGAGGGCCTCTGCAGCTTCAGATGGATGTGGTCAACTCGTTGGAGGCGCCTTCTGTGGTCCATTAGCTCCCAGCCCACCTGCGGTGTTGCTGTTTGCTTGGCTTGTCTGGCTCTCCGTGCCTTGTTGGCTCCAAAATGTCATCATGCTGCACCCCAGGAAGAGTGTGCGGCCCATCTCTTTTATGTGCTTTGGGCTATTTTGATTCCCCATTGGGTGTATTCCCTAGGTAAGACCCGGAAGACACAGGAGGTAGTTGCTTTGGGAGAGTTTGGACCTATGGGTATGAGGTAATAGACACAGTATCTTCTCTTTCATTTGGTGAAAGACTATTAGCTCTGGCTGCAGACTGAATTCCACACAGCTTACTTGGGAAAACTTTATTCCAAATAATAGTCACATTGAACATTGTGGAGAATGATGAACAGAGAAGAGGCCCTAGATTTTTACATCTGGGTGCTATGTCTATAAATAGAATGCTTTGGTGGTCAACTAGACTTGTTCATGTTGACAGTTAGTCTTGCCTTTTTGGTGGTGATTTTAAAATTATGTATATCTTGTTTGGAATATAGTGGAGCTATGGTGTGGCATTTTCATCTGGCTTTTTGTTTAGCTCAGCCTGTCCTGTTACGGGCAGCCTCGAAGCTCAGTGGCTAATGAAGAGGTATCCTCACTCCCTCTAGAGAGTGGTCCCCTCGCGGCTCATTGAGAGTTCGTCAGCACCTTGAAATGAGTTTAAACTTGTTTATTTTTAAAACATTCTTGGTTATGAATGTGCATGTATTGAATTACTCAACAGTCTTATGGTTGTGAGGAATTGATTCGGTGCTAAGGTGTATAAATTTCAGGACCAGTGTCTCTGAAGAGTTCGTTTAGCATGAAGTCAGCCTGTGGCAGATTGGTGGAGCCAGGGAACAATGGAGAAGCTTTCATGGGTGGATCTCCACTCCCAAATCTACCTGTGTCACATATCACTCATGCCATCACATTTTACATTGATTCAGTAGAGGGAAAAGGTTCTAGTCTACCGACAAAGAAAAAGTTGATTACTTGTCTTCTGTCTTCTCCTGCAGACTTGAGTGGGTGCCCAGACCAGAAGCGGTTTGTCTCGAGACTTAGCTGTTATGTTTTCAAGTGCTGGAATCCTCTAGTGAAGTGTCGTGGTGGGTGTTGGTGATAGGGACCACAGCCTTCTTATAAGCACACTGTTGTGTGGTCCTCAGTAGTGACTATCCACCGCCCCCCCCATTACCTGAAGCTCAGATCCTACTCAGGTCAGTTTGATTGATGGCTCAACACGACTGTGTGGCCTTTGCATGCCTTCCTGAAAGTGAATTTCAATTACTTTTTTTTTTTTTATTGAGAATTTATGACTCTTGCCCCATCTCTCAAAGCCAGAACTAGGATGGAATGGCATATACCAAGAGGAGGCTGCTTATCCCTGAGCATTTACTGAGGTCCAGAGACATCAGATACTGTAGTGAAGGGACCAGTGGTTGCCTCAGTTGGATCCTCCTGTTTTGGGCACTTGTGTAAGAACCCAGTCATTTCCTCTCCCTCTCCACAGTGCACATGCTGCTTGAATTATAACATGGCATTGTTCCTAATCTGTGTCAACTCTGAATGGCTTTGAGAAGGGGTGGTGTCCTGCAGGGAAGTGGTGCGTAATCGGAGAGTAAAGGATTACTCCTTTCTAAGTCTTTCCTGGTTTGGGGAGGAGAGAACAGAAGCAAGGCCTTAAAATGTACACAGAGGAGGGACTGCTGCTTCTGAGACTTGATTCCCCACCCAGCATTCAGGCTTTCCATGGGACCAGCCTGACTCTCCACCAGCCAGCCAGCAGGGGCTGTCACTAAACGGAGCCTGAATAGGGGTCTGATTGCTCCTTTTTCCTCCTTTCCTCCTGATTACCAAGTGAGATTTCCTGGGTATACTGTATGCTAAATGGCAGAGCAGCCGCCTGCCACTTGCTTCAATTATCCCTCTTTTAACTGCTGAGGGAAAAGCAATTTTTTAAAATCTCCCCCCTCCCCTAACATCTCTGCCTCCTTTAATGAAATAAGACCCTTCTTCCATGTTCCGCCTTCAATGAGGTGAAAGCAGCCTTCCCCTTTTGCAGAAACTGCACACCAGCTGCAGGCTGCAAAGAGGGTGGGCAGTGGATAATGCTTTGGTCCAAATTCAGCAAGGCTGAGGGTCAGGCAGGCGTTTTGCCAGGAGCCTCAGCATAGCACGTGAACTTGCATTTGCATTTGGTAATGAGATACCACAGGCCCAATGCTGGGGGCTAATTATTTTCAAGACCCCTATCTCCCTTTGCAGGCTGCTCCAGAAAGATGGTTTCCAGTTTCTGGGGCAGCTGTCCTTCAGCTGGGTCCTCTTTCTCCTTCACAGAGCAGATGAGGTGGGGTGTGGGTTGCAGGCTGCACTTGGGGGATGGGACTAATGTCACCCCCTTTACTTGCAGTCACTGGCTCCACAGTGTGGGTCCATCACAGTGAGGCCCCAGAGGCAGAGCTGGAGTAAGGGAGGCTTTAGGGCAGGGCTCCAAAGATCGAGTGCCCTTCCTTACACAAAATAATAATGATATTATTACCCTTGCTCTTATTAAATACCACCCTGCGCCTGACATTCTAGGTGCTTTTTATATTCATTGGCTCATCTGTTTCTCACAAAACCCGTATGAAGTTAATATCATTAGCTCCATTTTACAGATGAGGAAACCGAGGAATCGAGAAATTGGGAACTTGAACTCCGTTTAGCATAGTGGATAAGTGTATGGCTGCTGGAGGGAAAATGATCCGGACTTAAATTTGGGCTTGTCTACTTACATGTTGTATGGCTCTGGAGAAGGTTTTTGAAGCTTCAGTATCTTCTTTAGTAACAATAATAGCTAATAATCACAGAGCACTGGCTCCAGGCTCACACTGTCTTAGGTGCTTTTCATGCACTAGCTCTTGAAACCCTCGCAACCACTCTTGACATGCTATTATGATTCTCATTTTTTTGGATAAGGAAACTCAGGGGCAGGAAGTTAAGTAACTTGCCCAAGATCATGCAGGTATTAAGAGGCAGAGCTGCAATTTGTGTCTAGACAGTCTGGCTTCAGAGCCTACACTGTCAACCACCATGCTATCTTGACTCTCAGTGAAATAGGAATCATAAAAAATCATACATCATGGAGTTGTTGAGAGGATTCAGTGAGGTAAAACATGAAGTTATCTGCCTAGACTCCAGGAAAGAGCAAGTTCTGACTCTGGGCCATTGGTCTCCTGGCCTGTGTAAGAACAAACTGCACATCAATTTGGTTTCACAGGAGATTTGATGCTTCCTTTTGAGCGACCCCTACCTCCACCAGTTTCCCTTATCCCAATCTGAAAGGTGGTAGAGATAAAAGGAGGGGAATTTTGGAAGTGTACAGAATCCAATTTCATTGCCATTTGCTCCTGCCCAAGAGCATGGGGCTGCTGACAATGGTTATGACTGTGGGATGGGATTCAGGGCTCTGCCAGGAAACGTGTGGTGTTCTGGCCTCAGCAGCCACCCAGTGAGGCGGGTAGGGCAGGCCTTAGCATCCCACTGAATAGATAAGGAGACCCAGACCCTGAACTTGTTGTGGGTACAAGGGTATGAGGGCAAGCGTGGGTGCTGCCTGTTGGGCAGCCATCTCTAGGACCTGAGAGCCCCCTTAATGTGGCATTTTACCTCTGCTCATGGGCTCCCTTCATAAACACAAATGGCCTGTGTTTCTGTCGTGAGATGGAGCATTGCCTCCCTGGATGCGGATGATAAGCAAAATGTCAAGTTCCTGGTTCAGGAGGCTATCAGCTTGGCCCGTCCCAGGGGACTTGTTCCTTCTAGCCAGAGAGAGAGAGAGAGAGAGAGAGGGAGAATAGGAAAGAAAATGAAAATGAATGAATATGAGTACAGTATTCAATTCCCAGCCTCAAAACTCTGGTTTTAGTGAAGTGACTGGGATTGGACCCAAGGGTCCGGAGGTAGTTGGAGCACAGGTACACCACAGCGGAGCTTCGCTGGACAGGACGACCTCTTCAGACTTACCTTTGGTTTCCCAGGTACCAGGCAATGCCCATTACCTCACTCAGGGTTGGTGGTGAGAGTTGGAGCTCCTGGATTCCTCTGTCAAACTCCTCCTAGCTTTCCTGCCTTTAACTTCTCTCCGCACGTAAAAAAAAAAAACAATTTTCTCTGTTTCTTCTTGTCTTTTCCTTTGTGTGTGTGAGAGGGGGAGATGATTACAGAGGCGGAGTTACCACGAAACTAAGCCTTTCATACATTGTCAGTTGCACGGGTCCCTTCTAAGTCCCCACACCTAATTTCGTATTTGCAATTTCTTTTTCTTAAGGACTCCCAAATATCATAAGCACCAGGTCCCACCTCTGTGGATCCCCCTCTGTTAACACAACTTGTTGCTGTCCGGTGACAGCAATGTTGCTCTGGGTGTATGTGTGATTTTCTTTGTTTCCTCTAACCAGTGACCATTCATCACAGACACATTTTCTACTTCATAACCACCATAGGTGGACGAATCAGAGCTAGGGAGTACCGGAGGGTGCAGGGAATATAGGAATGTCATTTGGGAAGGTGTGGTGGGAAGAGGAGATGTCTAGCATATCCATTGGGTAAAGGGAGGAAATGTTTGGAAATATTTGCTATAGATTTAGAGGAACAAGGTGGTATTTAGACAGAGGGATCACTCTAGTCATCCTCCTGAGGGTTTTTTCCCCTCGGAAGTTGGGAGGTTTAGTTTGCTGTGGCTCACAAGGTAAGGGGGAGTTGGGGGTACGCTGGAACTGTGTTGCAGGTATCAGGCCGTGGCTGGCAGAGGAGAAGGACAAAGTGTGGCTCTGCAGGCCTGTCTCCCTGGTCTGTTTGGGAACTGACATTGCCAGTGGGTTGTCATTATGGCTGTTGTTCTCCAGAAATTGATGTCTTTGAGTGGCCTATTTAAAAACAATACGGGACTCCCTTTAAATGTGTCATCGTGTATATCTGCTCTCAAACCTTGACTGTGGCCACAATGTTCCTAAATAATGTATTTTCCAAAGTTTTTTTCAAATCCTGGAACTGGTACCAGTAGCTTTTAAGAGCAAGCTGACCTCATAGTCATCCAGAGAAACTACCCAGTTGCACTCTATGACAAAACTTACTTTGCATCTAGTCCTAGAAATTGTGAACTCTTTGGCTCTTTGGGGGAAAAACAGTGCACCATGCAAAGGTATGCAAGGGCATAAAGAAGGTAAAGATGAAGGAGAGGGAGGGACAAGAACTGTAGGCAATGTAAAGCTCCCGGCTCAAGTTTTCTGGCTGTGAAATGCATGTAGGATCCTTTTGGTTTTACTGAGAATCTTATTTAAGTACGGTGTCTTTGTAGCTAAGAAAATGACTCTGGGGAGTTTTCCTTTAAGTTTCTTGATGAGACGCTATTCATCCGATCCTCTCCTGACACTTTTGCCTCTGATCTGCCAGTTTGGTTCTCCTGAGGTTGTTCTGTTTGCCCGTGTGAAGTCCTTAGAAGATGGAGTCCCAACAGTCCTGTGGTCGGTTGTTGGTAATGTGGGACCGGTGTCTCCACTCTAGCAAGCAGTACATTTCAGGCAATTCTGCAATCTCTCCTCCAGGTATGATTGGAAATCTGTTGCTTGCAGCTCCTGGAGAATAGAAAAAGTACAGTGAGAGTGTGTACAGCTTATTTACTTAATAGATTGCTTTCAAATAGAAAGGAGTACCCACTTGCGAGGAGGGATACGCTGGAAAGCAAAGCTGAGATCACTTCTTTGTGATCTACATCATGGGGAAAGGGCTGGACAGGCTGGGAGGTTTCCAGACACTCAGTTTCTTCCTTCCTCCTCATTCTCTCAGGCTTCTTTTCTTTCCAGATGGGGCCCTGTATCTTGCATGGTTAGCCTTGAGAGTTAAGAGAATGGGAAAGAGTGGGCTTGGAGGGTGCTGAGCTCTGACCTGTGGAATCCTTGAAAGACAAATCCTCCCACAGTATATTTACTCTGTCTGGCCCAGAAAAGACAAGGCTGGAGTTTGGGCAGAGGTGTCGTACAATCACATGATGTGCTTTGACTCACGGCTTAGTTTTAAGGAAACACACTGAAATTTGGGGACATTCTGGTGTTGCAGGAGAAGTCTGTGAAGGATGAAGTGTGGATCATGTGACCCTGTTAGAGGATGCTAAGACATTTATTATAATACATTACTTTCCAGCTATGACTTTGCCCCAGGTAATGTACTGGAAACCAAGGTACATTATAAAGTATCATGGGAGTCTGGGCGCTGTGGCTCACTCCTGCAATCCCAGTACTTTGGGAGGCTGATGATGGAGGACTGCTTGAGCCCAGGAGTTCAAGGCCTGCCTGGGCAACATAGTGAGACATCATCTGTACAAATAATTTAAAAAATTAGCCAGGCAAGGTGGTGCATGCCTGTGGTGCCACCTACTTGGGAAGCTGAGGTGGGAGAATCACTTGAACCCAGGGGATTAAGGCTGCAGTGAGCTGAGATTACACCACTGTACTCTAGCCTGGGCAACAGAGTGAGACCCATCTCAGAAAAAAAAGAAAAAAAAATCATGGGATAATAAGTTTAAAGGGGACTTCAAAAGTCATTGGATCTAACTACTCATTTCTCATCCTCCTCTGCAGTATATAAAATGAGCCTCCCCATGCCCCACCCCCTCCCCCACAAAAAAAAAACTCCTAGCCATCTGCAATAATGGGAACTTGGTGCTTTTCAAGGCAGCCTAATGTATCTCTGGTCAATGCTGAGTATCAGGGAGCTCTTCTTTATATCAGCCCCAGCCATTTTCTCATTAGTCCTCATTTTATTTAAAGTAATCTGACCTTTGCAATGGGCCATGTGGGTGAAGAAGATGGGTGGGTTGATCCTAACAGTTCTGAATGATGCTTTGCAGGAATTAACCCTTGTGACAAGGTAAAATTCATAAGGGATTCTCTAATATGGTGCTAGCAGTACACATACCACTGAGTTATTTAGAATTAACTGCTTGTGATTAATCTTAAACAATGTGGGAGGGCTTGATGTGGGAAGAGATTTGATGTAAGCAGGTGACTCATACTCCAGTCATTTTGCTCCTGGGGAGCTTGCACTGTGAAAGATTCATGGATAGCCCTATCTCTGGCTCTTTTGTCAGTGCCTCATTTTATCAACCTGTGATGTCCCATCTTCCCCCATACCCAAGTAGGTTTTTAGCATCTCTGAATTTCCAAGGAGCTTCCTGGAAATCCTGAATTTCTCTGCAATAAAAAGATGGGGGCTGGGAGCAGTGGCTCATGCCTGTAATCCCAGCACTTTGGGAGGCCGAGGCAGGCAGATCACGAGGTCAGGACATTGAAACCATCCTGGCCAACTGGTGAAACCCCATCTCTACTAAAAATACAAAAGTTAGCTGGGTGTGGTGGCAGGCACCTGCAATCCCAGCTACTTGGGAGGCTGAGGCAGGAGAATCACTTGAACCCGGGAGGCAGAGGTTGCAGTGAGCCGAGATCACACTACTGCACTCCAGCCTGGGCCACAGAGCGAGACTCCGTCTCCAAAAAAAAAAAAAAAAAAAAAAAAAAAAAAAAAAAAGGAAGTTCTGGAATACAATGGAGAAGATGAAAAGGGGATTGGATTAGACTTGCCTAACAAGCCTGTCATGGTAGCCAGAGTAAGACACGCCAACAGAAATGAAGATTTCGCTAAAAGGCCTAGCAGTATTTTTTTTTCTTTTCTTTTTTTTCTTTTTTCTTTTTTTTTTTAGAAGATAAGGACGTGACATGAAGCAGTATTGAGTAGCTGCTCCTGGAGACAGGCCTTGGAAGCATATTCCCTGTGTGAAAATGCTTCTTACTATGCCAGGTTGCTCTGGGTATCTCATGTTTTTGGCACTGTTGGGCAGAAGTCTCCCAGGGAAAGGGCTTAGGCAGGGCTGGAAGATCTTGCTCTCACATTGGCATAGACTGGAAACCTGCCAAGCAAATTCACTCCTGCACCCTAAAGGGGATGAGGCTAGTCTTGGCCGTCAGCCATCTCCCCATTGACAGTCATTTACCTGACACAGCAGCAGGAAAAAAAAAAAAAAAAAAAAGGAACCCGTCTCATCATTTTGTGGTTTAAAATAGTTTACTTTTAAGAGCAAAGCCCACAGACATCATTTTGAGTGCAAGCACTGAAATGGAATGAGAGTCACCAACTCGTCTGTGGTCTCATTGTGCAGCCAGGCCTCGGACCACACGCATGTGCTGGGAAGTGGGTGTGACCATCTCACACCATCATGTGGTCATTGCCACGTGGGCAGAGGATGGTTGGGTTTTAGTTGCTGTGGAAACTTTGCTATTTGCTCTTCCTGATGTTGAGTTTTCAGCCTTGTGTTAACACAGATTGGGGCTATTTTTTCCTCATGTAGAATATATAACCAGTGGCTACATTTTAATGTGTCTCTTGGCTCCCTTTGGCTTTTCTATCCTTAATGCAAGTTGCGATTGCTCAACTGGGCTCCCTGATTCCTGTGTTAGGAGTATGTGAGGAGGTATTCTCTTTGGGAACTGTAAGACGTGAAACCAAGGGTGGAGGACTCTGTTTCCCTTAGTTAATGCACTTACAGGCTTGTTTGCTAAATGTCATGTCTCTGACAAAAAGCAGGTACTCAATAAATGTTTGTTGCCTTAATCACATTGTGTGTATATGCAGGTTTTGTATGTGTACATATGTGTCTGTATTCTGTATTCATATATGTGTGTGCATGTGCTCCCTAATGTGTGGTGGATGGATGCAGGTTCCCAGGAATATGAGCTCAAGAATATCTGTTGAATAAATTAATCAATGAAGTCAGGTCCAATCGGACCACACTGGCCACTGTTGGGAACACCTTCTTTCTTTTAATGGGAAAAGCGTCAGTTTTATTGTGGGACAGTTTTTGTTGAATCTGTGTCAAGCACATACACATTCCACTTGGTTTGATCTAGTTGAGGATGAACTAGAAAGACTTTTTTTTGGTTTGTTTACAAACCAATGATTTCCTATAACAATTATAGGCAGTAGCCAGCCTGGGACCGTGTCAATGCAGTGGAATGGCTGTTTGAGGCAGGCACGTTGTTGTCACTGGAGATGGAGAGGCCCCACTCGCTCATGTGGATTCCCTGGGGAAGATGGAGCTTACTAGAGACAGGATAATTATCCTCAGGTATCGAAAGTGCAGCCATGCAAAGGAGGATGATGATACACTGGCGGGAAAGCCGAAGGAATCCGAGCCACAGAGGAAGAATTCTCTGATGGTTAGAGGTGTTGGACCACAGAACGCACAACTTTGGCAAGCTCTGTTCCCAAAAGGGGCA
Organism: Nomascus leucogenys; assembly: GCF_006542625.1. Classification (NCBI taxonomy): domain Eukaryota; kingdom Metazoa; phylum Chordata; class Mammalia; order Primates; family Hylobatidae; genus Nomascus; species Nomascus leucogenys. The sequence continues at coordinate 27,327,965 of NC_044402.1, read as the reverse complement.
CAGCAGGTGCTTTCGTGAAGCTGTCAGGAGCATGTGCTAGCATGTTCATGCCTTCAATCCAAGGACTCTGTGGTTTTGGGGTCTTGGTAGCCAGGCCCACCCTCGTGTTTGATCATGCACATCATGCACCCCCTTTTAGGGGGTGAGAAAGATTATTCTCTAGATCAGTGGCCTCCAGATAGGGCACAGGCCAAGGCCATTCTTTGGGGATGCAGGACCTGACTTCATTGATTAATTTGTTCAACAGATGACATTGAGCTCATATTCCTAGGAACCTGCATCCATGCAACACACCTAGTTAACAATGCATTGATAACTCATATGCAAGTTTTTAAATAAGTAAATATGCATCTGTTATAAGAGCGTAGTAAATTTTTCTTTCTCGTGGGGAATTTGCTCAGAGAGGGTGGGAGGCCACTGATCAACACTCAAATCTCCCTTTATCTCTCTTTAATTGGTTATAGTTACTCCTGACTGCCTGTAGCAATCCCTTATCCCCAGGGCTTGCAGCTTTCAGGAGCAGGTGATACCTAAGGCATTCCTGCTGCCAGTGGTGTATGTGTTGGGCTCCTTACTTCTGCCTTCAGTTCTGCCTGTGGTGGTCTTGATCGACCTGCCAGGTGGCTCCGAGGGCTTCATGGGGAGATACTCCAGTTATAGTTCCTTCTTCAGAGGACTCACTCTGTTCAGGATTACTGATGCTATCGTTTTCGGTATGAAAACTATGGTATGAACATTTGCTGAGGCAACTTCATTTTGTGTAAGAGAGCAAAGTCTCTGAACTATCTCCAAGCTTTTGCAAAGCAATCCTTGATGTATACTGTTGGAACAGGCCATCTCTTTATTGGAATAAGCTTATTCATCTGACATTCACTGCATGGATGTCTATAATGTACCAGTGTGATCCCTGCCCTTAAGGGGCTTATGGTCTAGTTGGGAAGCTTGTCCGGCAAAGAAGTATATAGCACATATCAGAGTTGCTATAATAGCAGGTAGAATGTTTGTAAAGCAGCTTAAAAGGGAGCATGTTACCATACCTGGGTGTGGGTGTGTGCATGTGCACTTGGAGTGAGAGTTGGGGATTGGAGGCAACTTTGCAGAGCAAATTCTTGGGCAGGGCATGGAAGCATTAATTGGGAGACTGGGAGGAAAGGACATTCAGGGCAGCTCTATGAGAAAGCAGCATTCTGTTTCCAGTTGTTTGCGGTAGTCAATGTCATTGGACCAAAGAATTGAGGCCAATGGAATAGTAACAAGAGGATGAGTTAGGGAGGGAATGTCTTAACTCCTTTGTGGGAATTTTGGACATTATTTTTTCCACAACCGGGAACCATTGGAAGTTTTTCAGTTGAATTGTGACACAGTCAGATTTGAATTTTAGAAAGATGACTCTAGGGCCAGTTTGTACAATGGATTGATGATGGGAAGGCTTAAGCAGGGAAGCTAGATAGAAGCTATTGTGTGGTTTTGGTGAGAGAGGAGCCTGTATTAAGGGGTGGGTAGTGATGGAAGAAGGGCTGATTGCAGAGATATCAAGGAGAGGAACTTAATAATTAGGCATTAATTTTAGTTTTGGAATCAGATTGCCTGTCACATACCAGACTGCAAATTTGGGCAAATAATTTCACTTCTCTGTGTTTCCATTTTGCCATCTGTAAAATGGGGATGATAATAGTGTGTACCATTTAGGACTTTTATGAGGTTTAAATGAGATAGTGCACGTAGAGTGCTCAGAACAATGCTTGGCACGTAGTAAACCCTTAGTGAATGTTAGCCATTATTGTAATTGAAAAGAGAAAGACAGAGCTTCAATAATATGCCCTTCTGGTTGTAGGAATGTAGAACAGGAAAGCCATTGTGAGGAGCAGGTTTGGGGTGAAGATGAGAGAGGAGTAAAAATAGATTTTGATTTGGCCATTATCCTGCCTTCCTTCCAGAGCCTATAGGACCCTTGTGGGGAGATGTACAGGGGCAGGTGGGGGCAATGGTTGGCATTGGCGGGAAGAGGATGGGGGCTGCCACAAGTGTCAGGATGGTTGTTGTCGTGGTGGGAAAGACTTGGACATGGATGAGGCTGCCCAGGGAAGGAATGTAGTTTAGAGGAAAAGGAGCCTAAATGCAGAAACTTTGGGAACTGTAATAATTAGGATCGTGGGGGAAAGGAATCCATAAGACAGGCTACAGCAGATACCCAGACATGTAGAAGGAAACTAGGAGAGAAAGAAAATTCTTTAAAATTCTTCACTGGTGAATAAATGAAAGAGTATACCTTCTTAACCTGCTTGAAGTTGGGGCATGCAGTTGAAAACAATAAAATGATAAAGAATTGCATCATTTAGTTTCAAAAAGTATTCATGTTGGTTTTTCTTCTACCTTCAATATAGTGAGGTCTGTTCATTTAAGAACATTCCTGGCCAGGCGTGGTGGCTCACACCTGTAATCCCAGCACTTTGGGAGGCTGAGGCAGGCGAATCACAAGGTCAGGAGTTTGAGACCAGCCTGGCCAACATGGTGAAACACCGTTTCTACTAAAAATACAAAAAATTAGCTGGTCGTGGTGGTGGGCGCCTGTAATCCCAGCTACTTGGGAGGCTGAGGCAGGAGAATCACTTGAACCTGGGAGGTGGAGGTTGCAGTGAGCCGAGATTGCTCTACTGTACTCCAGCCTGGGAGACAGTGTGAGACTCCATCTCAAAAAAAGAAAAAAAAATCCTACAAATAGAAACTTAAGTCTCATATGCAGTGATGATGAACCTGAGGGTTTTGAATGTTTTTGCACATGACAGAGTTTCTGACGCTTAGAACATCAGGTCCCATAAAAGCAAGAACTCAAAGATCTGAAAGAAACAAACACAGAGAAATGAAGTGACTTACCCAAGATCAGCAAATTGGTATTCTAATTTGAACCTTGCACTTTTTTGAGACCATGTGAGTTAAACATGATTAAACATGAAATGCTTTGGCTAAGTTTTTCTGAGGGTCTGGCATAGAACTCTTGGGGGTACCAGTGCTAAAGCTCCCCTCAAAGCCATATACCTCTAGGGATCGAGGGAAGAAATTCTCCTACCTCTGGTCTCTGTGGGCTGAAAGAGCGATATGCCCACACAAGAGATGCTGGAAGCCCTGGCTCAGCTAGCAGTATAAGTGCTGGTAATTAATTCACTTGTGGTTTCTTTATCTCTGCCCAGAGGTGGGATGCTTGGAAAGACAGCAAAATATTTAAGGAAATTGAGGTTCAGCTCTGGTTGCCTGCTTGCCGCCCTTCCTTCTGCCTCCAACTCTCTAGGACTGGGGGTGGGGGCTGTGTCTGTGCTCTGAATGCTTGCTGTGCATCAGTTTTCCAGGAATTTCAGGACACAGGAATTATCACCCAGCTGTGTTGTGTGTTGCTGTTCAGCAATCTGAAGTTGCTTATCTAGCGTAAGTCAGAATGGGGAGCCTAGGGAGGAGGGGGAACGCCTTCATTTTTCTAAGCAGAAGAAACTGAGGTGTTAGGGGCCCAGCTGGTATGTGATGGGAACCAAGAAATGGAGCCTATGTGGACATGCATGCTTTACACAAATTCTCTTGCTGAAAATTGGGCATGTTATCAGAAACATACCTCTTTCCACCTCATCCAACAACAATGCACACTATTCAAGGTTCACTCTGTGTCAGGAGAAGCACTGGCAGTAAGACTGGTGAGCAAGACAGGCATGTCCTTCTGCTTAATTAACCAAGCAATTATAGAGTGGTGTATGCATTAAAGGAGACATATGTGTAACAGTGGTCTCTTTGGGTTTGTTCGTCTCTCTTCACATATGACAGAGAAAAGACCCTGTGAAGTTCAGGAGTGTGATTAAGGTACTCCAAGAAGTCACACACAGGAGGTCCAGGGCTTTTGCTGGACTCACTGTTCTTGGACTGACTTTCCTAGCTTGGGTCTGTTGGCTGAGGACCACAAATGAAGCCAGCAGACTTAGGACTTAGACTTCTAAGTTTAGTGCCCAGCTCTAACCATGCTCCTGAGTAGGCCTTGATGATGCATGTTAATTTCATGCAAGTCGATGTGGTTTGGCTCTGTGTCCCCAGCCAAATCTCATCTTGTAGCTCCCATAATTCCCACATGTTGTGGAAGGGACCTGGCAGGAGATAATTGAATCATGTGGGCAGGTCTTTCCCATGCTATTTTCATGATAGTGAATAAGTCCCCCAAGATCTGATGGTTTTAAAAATGGGAGTTTCCCTGCAAATGATCTCTTCTCTTGTCTGCTGCCATGTGAGATGTGCCTTTCACCTTCCACCATGATTATGAGGCCTCCCCAGCCATGTGGAACTGTAAGTCCAATAAACTTCTTTCTTTTGTAAATTGCCCATTCTCGGGTATGTCTTTATCAGCAGCTTAAGAATAGACTAATACACAAGTCTTATGATTTATTACCTTCTTATTTTGATTGGGTAAATTTAATAATAATGACAGTTAACTAATTCTCATGAAGCACTTACTATGTGCTGGAGACTGGCCTAAGTATGTTCATATGTGACTTCTTTCATTCTCCCAATCGCTTCTACCCGGGAAGGAGGTGGTGGTTGTTCTGGTTTTACAGATAAGGAAACTGTAGCTGAAGAGAGAAAGCATCTATCTAAGGAGAGAGCCCAGGCAGTGGATGTGGAATTTGAGCTCTTTACTCATCTTTATCTGCCACTCCCTGTTCAATCTGGCATTGAATGGGGGCTCCTGTGGATATCAGTGACCGGACCCTATCCTCAGCTGGCCCAGCTGGGGGTTCTCTAGCATGCAAACACACTGCCAGTATTCATTGACCTGTCTTTTGACCTTCTCCCTCTCCTGCACATAATTGATTTTGCTCTGCTCTGATCCTGATTCAGACACATGTTCTGCGAAGAGAAACATACAAGCTGCCGTGGACCGCTTTTTATTCTTTTGTCTTATTCCATCTCACTGGCCATCATTGAGATGGATCTAGAACCATGCTTGGGCTGGAATCCCATATTCTCTCCGTCTTTTAAAATCTATGACCTCCATGTAATTTTTGTTACTGTTTTTGTTAGTCTGTTGTGTACCACTATCCAAAAGGCTTTTTGTCAAGCTTTAGTGAAAATCTTTTACTTGTATTAAATTGTAAAGTGAATATTATTTCAATTATATTATAAAGTGAATATTATTTCAATTTATATATTTCCCCAATTCATGCATTTTATTGCTTTACCCCTTCCCCCTCTTAAGCATCAGAATCCAACCTCCTTTTATGAAACCGACTTAGGGAGGCAAGGTGACTTACAATGGGCCACTCAGTGGCTGGGGACTGGGACTAGAACCCAAATATCCTAACTCCCAGCCTAGCACTCATTCCCCTACATCACTCTGGAAAAAGATTTTGGCTAAGGAGAATTGATTGATTCAAAAGAATATCAATTGCCAAACACAATCAGGGGTGGTTAAAACAGTTACGGTGCCTGTCTGCAATGAGCTTACAAATGAGTGGATTTTTTTTATGGAAAACATAAACCAGTAAGTGTGTAATTACTTGTGATGAGTGCTATAGATGGAAAGAACAGAGTGGGGGGAAATCTAATGAAAACCAGGGTAGTCAGGGAGGTCTTTCTGAGGAGGTGACATCCAAAGATGAGAAGGAGCAGGGAGAAAGCCAGGGAGCAGGGCTGTATGTGTTCAGTGTCATTTGCTTGGCTGAAGAACAAGATTGGTTAGTTTAATCCCTTGGCCAGAGCTATGTCTTTCACTTTTATGTATTTGCTTGGAGTATGGTTGATGGGTAGTGATGGATGGATGGATAGATGGATGGGTGGAGGACTGACTGGGGATGGGGAAAGAGAGAAGCCATCAGTGTGATAGGATGAGGGCAGCTCACCTTGGCTGGTAAGTGGACACACACATGGCCCTGTCCTTCCAGAGTGCAGAATCTTGGAAGTAAGGATTCAGGGGTAGAATGTCTATGTAAAGGAAGCTCTCTTGTGGGAGAAGGGTAAAAATGAAGGGCTGCTGGGACTAGAAAACAACAGTGTAATTTGCCACCAGCCTTGAGAAACTTATTGCTCGAATAGCTGCACCATGTGGCTCCCACCCATAGTGCCGTAGATCAGCCTGAAAATTCCCAAAAGCTTCTCCTTCTTCTTAATGTCTCAGTCCTGCCCTCCCAGGTCCTCCCACCTGCCACAGTTTGTTTTCTGGGTACATGAAGAGAAAGGGGTTATTGTCTTTATAGATCTATGCTCTTCAGCTGTTGTTGCCAGGGACATTTATATTCCAGAACATCTAAAGGGTTCTCAACTTAGAGGAGAAGTGGAAAATCTGAGGCTGGGGAGTCAGCCTGATTCTTGATGGGCCATTCTTCCTTGGTTTTAGGCTAGCATCTGTTGACCTCTTACTACATTTCGGGCACTGTGAATAGTTTCACCTTTTATTCCCATTTTACAGATGAGGAAACTGAAGCACAGAGACCTCCCAATCTACCCTCCACCCAGTAGTACAAAGATACACAGGAGTTAGAGTGAAGTTTTTCCATCCTGCATGAGAACAATAAAAATAAACAATGTAGTACATTTTTGGTGAAGTCGCATTTTTTTTTTTTTTTAGTTTCTGGGATATGCCCTTTTATTTTGGGGGCATGAAAAACCTTTTCTTTTTAAGAGAATATGATGATATAAAGTGTCAGATTTTAGTTTTTGTTCTTTCTTGGTAGTAGAGAAATATAGTTAGCCAATGTTAGTTTCCAAAATTGCTTTAAATATATTAGAGGTAAATAAACTCTGTTAATCTGAAGACCACTGTTGCAGATGTTAGCAGATGTTGCAGATGTTTGCTCCTTTAGGAGTAAAGTATTTGTATGATTTTATTCACTTTTTATTCTGATCATTTATCAGAAAAAATTGCAAATAGTAGCTCTGAGACCATATAATTTATTTTTATTCAGCATTTATCAAGATATTTTGATTGTACAGTTTTGACTCTGAGACCCTTTACCTCTATGTTGGCATAATCAGAATTACACAAAGACTGCAGCATTTTTATCAAGGGAGTATTTTTCAGAAGCAAACAGTACGGGGGTCATATAATTCCTCGATTCATTTTTTCTTCAGCACAGTTAAACCATTCCTTATTTTTTCAATTCAGCTTTATCTTACTGAATTATTTTTAACAAGATCAATTCTGCTCCATATGTATTCTATAATGAAGATTTGATTCATCAATCAGTTATTTTTTGTGTGTCTATCAAATTTTACCCACCCGGCTTCTACTATTGTGAATGTTCTTTTGTGGCCATTATTTCTACCACATTCAATTTTCTCACATCAGATTTGCAGGTCTAAATTTTGTCAAGAATGTTTGATTCTTCCTTCAATTTTTTAGTCAATAACAAATTTCACCACGTGCATTTTTAGCTGCTGTCAGTTCTATTTGTGTGTGTGTGTGTGTGTGTGTGTGTGTGTGTGTGTGTGTTTCCTGACAGGTCTAATTTTTTTCCGGGTCAGTTTTTGCAGTTTGAAAAACCAAATCTTTTTCCTACAACTAAAGTCAGTCCCTTTCCTAATAGTTTCTCAGGAGTGTGTCCAAAACATATTCATGAAGTCAAAACGTCAGGGTCAAAATAGCCTGTGTTGTTTATAGAGACCAGCCACCCAGAAGGATTAAGAAACTTAACTGAGGTCATACATAAAGTGGGCAGCAGATATCTGTTGGGTCACTTTAGAATATACAGCCCCTCTTGTTCAGTGAGGGGCAGAGTAAGGATGTAAAATTGGGATGAGCTTGACCTTGTGCCTTCCTCCTTCTAGCTTCTACTTCCCAACCCCTCTGCTGAGCTAACAGAATTTCCACTGACCCAGCCTCCCCAAGAAATGGCAGCTGGGGCCATAGTTCCAAGCTTCTTGACTTCTCCGTGCTTCCTAGCTAGGTCCGCCTTAAGCTGTGTGTGCACTGGGGTGGCATGATTTACAAATAAGCAGGACCAAAAAAGAAAAATCCTCTCTTGTGGAAAATTAGGTCAGTGGCAGAGTTGGGGAGGGGAGGGAATCCGGGCCCTGTTCTTCCATCCTTCGGTTCACTCCCCTTTCCTGAAGCCAGCAGGGCAGAAGCCAATGGTGCTGTTGGGAGCAGACATCTGGGGGTGAGGGGGTGGGGAGCAGTGCCCGTGCACATGTTCTTGTGTGGATATGTACGAACATGAAAGTGGTCTGTTTTGCAGCCACTCGGGACTCCCCTCTCTCTGAATGTATTTGTCTGGATTACTCTAAGGGGGATATTAGTGTTGTCTAATAACGGCCTTAGATTTATCAGGGGATTTGTTTGATCAATTCCAAAGCAAAGTACAGCAGATAGATTAGAGCTCAGCCAGTGTAGTGGGTCTATACCACCCATCTCTGCCCTTTCTAATTCCTGTAGCGGGGGCTCCCCTGTCTAGTCTTTGTTGTCCTGATGGTTGAAGGCTCTAGTGTTTAAGACCCCACTGTGTGATAGTTAAAACCATTTCCCACTGCTAAAATGCATGAGTGAGTGTCTGGGCTTAGAGGTAAATCTCCAAGTTCGCACTGTTGTTTCTCTACAAAAGCTGCAGAAATTTGGCTACTTGCTTTTCTTTCCCAGTTGCCACTGCCATACTCTTTTTTTGAATACTAAAAATATTTTATTGCATTTATAAACACAAGCTTTTGGTGATAGGTTGGCACTGAGTCTTTTCTTTATTGGGAAGTTGTAGGTCAGGAGCAGGAGTAGAGAATCCTGTAAGTTTGCTTTACAGTTTTTTTTTCAAGGTGCACCTGTTTAAAGGTGTGTAGAAGGGAATGAACTAGGGGAGGTAGAAGTAGGTTGGACTTAATAAATTTTCGTCAAGTTACCCAAAACCAGTGGTGGTAGGTGGCATCCTGGTGCCTGCTAGAGTTGTGGAGAGGGGAGAGGACACTGACGAGATGATGAGGCAGATGATATATTAAGAGTTAGCGATAAAACACATTTGTATGGTATTTTATATTTTTAAAGCATTTTCATATACATTATCTCATTTGAGTATCAGCCCCCTAAAATATATTCTTCTATTTAATGTAGAAGAAAATACTGGCACAAAGAGTTGAAGGTCATTCAATGAACTAGTGACTTTTAGAACTGAAACCACCTCTAAATCCAGTGCTTGCTCTCACTATACTCTTAATGTTGGATTCTTTTCCCAGACCCCCAGTCCAGGGTACCAGTACCCCAACAGGGGCATAGTGGGAAAAGCATGACCTGGGATGCAGATGACCTCAATTCTGATTTCAGCTCCGACATTCTCCAGCTGAGTGGACATGTTAATTCTTCTCTCTTGGATATGTGTTTCCTCCTCTGTGCCTCAAAGTGTCCTGGACAACTCTACAGCACTGATCACAATTATAATTAATTAATTGCTTGTCTGATTATTTGTGGCCATCTTCCTGGCTAGACTCTAAGTTCCAAGAGTGCAAGACCTGTGTCTGTCTTGTTCATCTGCCATCACCCCAGTGCCTAGCACAGTTCCTGGGACATAGATAATGTGCAATGAATATATGTCAATGAAATGAACCTGTACAATGAAAGGAATGGAATTACTGGAAATCCTAAGACTCTTTCACTTTTCAAATTCTCTGCCTTTTCTTATTATCTCTAAAACGATCTCAGAAACACCTCCTTTTTTGTTTTTACTGTTTTTAAACTGTCTTTAGAGTACAACAGAAGTTATAAGATAAAAATAGTGATTAATAATTCTAATTATAATTCACAAAGCATATTATTAATATGTGAATGTGAAATTGAAATGCTTCTTAGGGACCCTCTCTCCTCTTACTTAATCTGTGTTTCTTTCTTTTTTTTTTTGAGATGGAGTCTCACTCTGTCGCCAGGCTGGAGTGCAGTGGCGTGATCTCGGCTCACTGCAACCTCCGACTCCCTGGTTCAAGTGATTCTCCTGCCTCAGCCTCCCAAGTAGCTGAGAATACAGGCATGCACCACCACACCCAGCTAATTTTTGTATTTTTAGTAGAGACAGGGTTTCACCTTGTTGGCCAGGGTGGTCTTGATCTCCTGACCTCATGATCCGCCCACCTTGGCCTCCTAAAGTACTGGGATTACAAGCATGAGCCACCAAGCCCAGCCTAATCTCTGTGTTTCTTGGAAGCAGAACATCTCCTTGTCTGGGTTTCTGAGCTCCCTCTGGAAGGGCCTGCAGACTCCTGTTGAGCCTTCAGAATGGGACTGGTACTCATTAGTAGGCAATATGCATGGGCCTCAGACTCAAAAAAAGATTCTTTTAGGTCCAGAGCTTTACAACACCTCCTTACTTTACAAAGGAGAAGAAATTAACCTTGCTTTTTTTTTTTTTTTTTTAAAGGGGTGAAATGGAGGGGTACAAGGGAAAGCTGAAAAGCTGCCAAGGGGCTTAGAAGTAAGAGAGTCTTCTAGTAGGGCTACTTGCTTTTTTCTGGGGTTCCCCAGGTCACTAGAAACTCATTCTGTCAGGGCAAGGACCCATGGGGAGGCATTCAGTTGAATGCTGTCTTAAGCCAATATGTTATCCCTTCCTTCTCAAGTTCGTTGCAAACCGTGCTAATCAACCATAAAGTTCTTTTTATCCCAGGCCCATGTGTAGCTTCAAACTCTTTCTTAACACAGTATTCCAGGATGTCAATAATCAAAGAACAGGGAATTAGTATGTGCTGAGCATGGTGTCAGGCAGGTCATTAGGTATTTTATATACAATTGCTTCTTTTGATAAGCTTGACAACTCTGGAATTGATACAATGACTCCCAATTTACAGATGAAGTTTAAGGGACTTATCCAAGGCCACATAATGAATAGCAATATTAGCATTTGAGCTCAAAACTTTCTACATACCTCTCAGTGAGCCCAGCCCTCAGGGGTGTCCATCTGACCATCGGCCCATATGGTGAAATGTCCTTACAAAAAATTCCTCAGCTAGGTACAGTGGCTCACATCTGTAATGCCAGCACTTTGGGAAGCTAATGTGGGAGGATTGCTTGAGGCCAGGAATTTAAGAACAGCCTAGGCAACAAAGTGAGACCCCTCTCTGTACCAAAAGATAAAAAATATGTTAGTCAGGCATGGTGGCATGTGCCTGTAGTCCCAGTTACTTAGGCTGAGCTGGGAGGACCACTTGATCATGCAGCTGTCCTCTAGCTTGGGTGACAGCAAGACACTGTCTCTCAAAAAAATAAAAGATTTCTCTCCACTCAGTTGTTGCTGTCCATCCTATAGGGGCACTTTGAGGTTTCTCCAGTCAAAGACTTTGAAGCGTTCTCTGTCAACTCTAAATCCCCCATTAGTGCTAAGTATGATAATAGAAGATCATGAAGGGCCACGCTATCATGTTTACATCGTCTCTTGGTTCATGAGATTGGTGACTTAACAGCATGCAGAGCCATCTTTTTGAGTCTCCAGTGCCTAAGTCAGTGTCTGGCATGTAGCACGTGGTCAGTAAATGTTAGCTATTTTGAATAGAACCAGACACAAAGGCTCACGATGAGAACAAAAAAAGGGTGAGGATAAAGGCTTGTGGTAAATTGTAAACCTTCCCAGCTTTTCTGAGAATCCCAAAGCCAGCCTTTCTCAAACTGTGTTCTGTGAGATGTTACCAGATGTTTAATGGGGGGATTGAGGGGGAATTTTCAGTGATCTAAAAACATATATCCCCTATGGACTATATCTCCTCTTGGACTCCACAGTATATCTTAGTATGGATGAAGTTTTCTGAAGACTTGGCATATTAAAAAACAAACTTTGTGTGTTCTAAATTTACTGCACCACAGTTTTGTTTTGTTTTGTTTTTCAAAGAACAACTGTTCACATCTTGCTGGACGTTGTGATGTATTTTTATGGAATTTAGTTTTGGATATGCTACCCCAGCTTTTAATCCTTTCTCTGAAATATGGCTCCTGAGATCCCATGCAGCATCGGACGTTGTACATACAACAATGCACATTATACTCTAAAATACTTAATGGCCATCAGTTCCTTCCATACTTTCCAGTGGTCTCAGCACACGCTAATTTCCTGAAATTTGTCCTGGTGTCCCAAAGGATGATAGATTTGGGTGGTGAGACAGTAAGGGAAGAAATATTTGTGGATGGGAGTATGGTACTGTGGGAAGGAAAACGAGTTTGGAGTCAGAGAAATTGGAGTTCACAACCTGGCTATTATTTATGAGATGCGTGAACTTGGGAATATTAACTTCCCTGAGCCTTAGTTTCCTTGTCTGTTAAGTGGGATAACAACAGTATCTACATCAGTAGGATTAAATGAGGTTATTTACATACACTATAGTTGCAGGGGCCTGGTGTACAGGAAGCACTCAGTAAATGGCAGGGATTATAATACATAATAATCCCTGCCCCGCTGTCTTCTGGGTCATGTTTTTCACATTTCTTTTATGATGTTATTGTGAATAGGGATCCCACTTAAACCTTTTTTTGACACTAAGATCTAGCATATTGGCTAACAAGGAATTGCCCCTCGTTAGTATTTCTGGAGTGAATAAACAAATGATATAGCACTCTGTTGTTTACAAAGCACTTACATATTTATGGCCTCATTCAAACCTCACAGCAACCTGGTCATGTACTTACTGTCATTATTCTCAGTAGTTGGGGATATGGAAAATGAAGCTCACAGAGGCTCAGTTGGCAAAAGTCACACAGCTAGTAGGAAACTGGAAAGTCAGGCCTCAAAGCCAGGGCTTCTGTAACTAAAATGTGGACTGTATACACAATGGAATATTATTCAGCCTTAAAAAGGAAGAAAATTCTGACACATGCTACAACATGAACGAACCATGAGGACATTATGCTAAGTGGAATAGGCCAGTCATAAAAAGACAAACACTGTGTGATTCCACTTATATGGGGTACCTAGAATGGTCAAGTTCATAGACATTGAAAGTAGATTGATAGTTTTCAGGGGCCACGGGGAGGGGGTAAAGGGAATTAGTTTTAGTAGGTATAGAGTTTCAATTTTGCAAGATGGAAAGTGTGGAAGTGGACAATGATGGTGGTTGTACAACATTACAAATGTACTTAATACCACTGAACTGTACACTTAAAGATGGTTATGATGGTACATTTCATGTTATGTGTATTTTATCACAATTCAAAAAAACTGGGAAAACAAAACTAGCACCAGGGCTTCTGACTCCAAACTGAGGGCTCTTTCCCACACCCAGTATCAGCATCCCCTACAGAGCAGCTATAGTATGCCTCCTCTTCTAAGATACTTTATTTTGTATTGAATTGAAAAGTTTGCAGAACTCACCTCCACTGAAACCCTAGAAGACCCATCTGCTTCTCCTAGACCATTCATCCTATTGGCCTAAACTCTGGGAAGTCGGAGTCTTTCCAGACGGTAGGGAATTCTTTGAAAGAGGGCAGATCCTCTGTCTCAAGGAAATCGCTGGGGTCAAGTAATGCAATAATTATGATTGCCAGCCTCAGTGACTACTTCTTTTGTGCCAGACACCTTGCTAAGTGCTTTTGCATACATTAGTTCTTTATAATGCTTACATCAGTCCTACCAGGCAAGTAGACTGTCCCCATCTTACAGATGGGGAGGTTAGGGCTCGAAGAGATTGGCTAACATGCCTGAGCTCATGTGTGCAAGAGCCAGGATTGTCATCCAAGTCTACCTGACTCTAGAACCTGCCTCTTAACCTCTACGCTATCTAAGAGATGGGCAGAGAAATTGGAGATGTCTGTGTCTAGAGTGTTTTCCAACATAGGAATTGACAGATTTCTCTCTCCTCCTGTGATACACTTTTCTCTCTCCTACCAGATGATGGGACATCTCATTTAGGCCAGTTTCTGTTTTGATTTCCTGGTGTCCTCTGAGATGCAGATGTGTATTCCTTTCCCTGGTGGGTCGTGCTGCATTGTGAGAAGGACAGCATCCATTTCTTTCCCTAGGAAGTTGATATATGCATCCTGTTTCCTGGCAGTGCCTATCTGCTACGAGGACTTTCCAAAGGCCCTCACCCTGTTGTGTGGGAGACTACTGCAGGTGCCAACCTCATGGCCTAAGGCTGGGAAATGTTATTTGGCTGGAAATGCCTTTTGTTTGCAATGCTTAAACAGGTCAATAGAAGCTCAACTTGTCATTTTCAGTTTACAAGAGATGTGTCAACAAGCCAGCAGAAACAGTAATAATTTCAATAAGTTTCTTGAATGTTTACTGTGTGCCTGGCATTGTGCTGAACAACTTTATATGGATTATTTAACTTAATCCTCACAATAGTCATATCAATTAGGGACAATCAGTTCTGTTATAACACTTGTTTGAAAATGCAAATTTGTTCTAATGCAATTGATGTATTAGGGAACATTTTGAGCATAATAATTTCGCTTTTGATTATGCATGATTTTGTCCGTAAGAAACACTAGGTGAAGGCAGAAAACTGCAGCCAGCAGAAGCAAGCTGTGTAAGAACACTCAAAGTGCACACATCTCAGACTTGTACCAGCTACCATGTGTGTTATGAGTCCCACCCCACAACTGATGTTTCAACTTTGTGTCCAATTCCAGGAGATCCTCCTGCTACACTTTACAACGATTCATAAGCTTCCCACTTTCACAGACAAACTTCAGGTCTGTTAAAAGTGCCATATTTATTGTAGTACTTACGTACTTCTTAGTGATTTAACATGTATAAAACTGCTTCCTCTATTATGTGTCACTGATGAAGTTTATAGGTGTTGCATCCCAACTTCATCTTTCCAGTTAAGCTCTGTGATTTTTACTGTATGATTTTGCACAGCGAAATGACTTTTAGGATTGCATACATGCTTCTGGCAGAACTGACTTTACTACCATTATTTCTGTGTGGCAGAAGAGGACCATGAACCTAAGAAATTTGCCAAAAATATTTTAAGTGACAAGTGGCAAAGCCAGGATTCAAACCCAGGCTACCTTACTCCCATGCCTGTTCTCAAAACTTCTAAAGCATTAAAAAAAAAAAAAAAGGCTGTCTGCACTGATCTCTGATTATATCTGTAACAACCAGATTGCCTCTTCTCCCAGCTGTCAGTCAAACCCTGGTTCCTCAAGCCAGAGCCACTACAAGTATGTGAGAGCCCCTGAAGGTGTTTGAGTACAGCAGTGACCTGGCCCACAGAAATGCCTGCCTTGGTCCTTCCTCTTCCCCTCCTGTCCACTGCCTGCCCAGGCTGACTGGCACCTGATATAGCTGCTACTGATGCTCCATCCTGCAATCTGGAGTTATTAGCATCAAAGAACAAAAGCAAACAGCACCAGGGCTCTGGGGCTCAGTCCTCTACGAAGGTAGATGAATGGATCCTTATGTCGGGGATAAAGCTAACACCACCCGGCCTTTTATGGAGACAACTCTTCCTGTGTTTGAAGAGCTCAGACACTGAGAGCCAGAAAGAGCCCTAGAACGAAAGAAACAACCTCCTCGCTGCTGGAAGTTTGCTTTAGTTCTTAACTGAAAAAATTGTTTCTGTGTTTGTTCTTGGAGAAGAAGGGAAAACCTTATGCTCATCTTTCCTGGGGGCAGGAGTCAATAGGCCACTGGGGAGGTGCAGTCTTTGCCTTTTTTTTTTTTTCTTCTAATGTTATGGCTCAGTGTAATCCTTAATGGAAAGCCTGCCCTGCTATCTGAGGGCCTGAGGCAAGACTATACATGGAGGCCAGTGGCCAGCCTCCCTTCTCTCATTGCTAGCACCAGGAAGGCCCTCATGCACGTTTATGTGACGCCCCAGCCTGTAGAAGCCCACAACTCCTGCAGACAGCTTCTTCTTGGCCACTTCTTGACACTAGAGTGTACATACCAGTAGGTTGGTCTGCTTTGAGAGAACGGACCCTGGGAAGAGGCCCATCTAGATTTGGAGCTATTGGGCAAGGAATTCTGGGTACCAGAGCATATTCTATAAGGGTAGGGGCAAGTATTGCTGGCTCTAGGTGGAAACATCTATTTGACCTGTGGACTCTTCATTTCCTGGGCTGGGATGTGGCTGCAGAAGGAACAGAATGGGCCCCTCTGATAACATATAGCCCAGGGCAGGGGCTCCAGTTGCTCAGGCCTACGGCATTACTGCATTTTACCCCTTTCCTCTGTCCCTTGCAATACCTTTTTCTTACTTCCGTGAGATGCCTAATATTCTCATATCTAATTTGTAGCTCCATGGGTCAGATGGTTTCTGTCCTGGTTTGCTCTTACATTTAAAAATATAGTTTGACCCTTATCTGATGTGCTGCTGAGTCTGAGAGGTATAATCATAGTGCATCCTCTCTAGGTCTTAGTTTCCTTATCTGTAAAATAGGATGAATAATGTTTCTACCTGTTAGGGTTATAATGAAGATTAAATAAGATGATGCATATGACCTAGGGAAGGATGCCAACTCCCTTAAATCAATCTTATCTGGCTGTAAACGGTCTTTTCTTTTGCAATTTACCCCCCCTTTTTGTCTATTAGAAAAATAAATATATACATATGTATACACACATATTTGCATAGATATTTCCTCAGGCCAGTCCTGGGGCCCCGTGCTGCTTCCCCATACACAGATCCCAGCTTGTATAACTGCACACAGAGAATGCTTAATAAATATGAGTTTTGTTAGGATTAATATTGCTTTTATCCCATTTTGTCCTCACTTTCACCCTCTGATGGGCTGATACTGCCAGAATGGTAATTGACAGAAAGGGGAATCCACAGCTGGATGTCCAGGATTCAGGCTCTGGCTCCACAGGCTGTGTGACTTTTGGCCAGTTACCTAAGCTTTCTGTGCCTCAGTTTCCTTATCTGTAAAATGAGTGTGGTAATAGTTCCTACCTCATCGGGTTGTTGTGAGGCACTTAGGACAGTGCCTAGCACACAGACAACCCTCAGTCAATGTTAGCTGGTGATTTTATGACCTTCACATATGAGATGATAAGAGTATTATAAAAATCAACCCCACCCTTCCTCTTGTCACACAGAAGGAAGGCAGACAGACACAGAAGGGATGTAGCTGCAGGTGTTTCTGACTCCTTGCCTTGCTGCCTCCCTATTTCTGAGGGTCTCATCTGTACAGCTCCCTCTGCCTGTGGATGCTACTGTTAGACCAGCTGGGGTCTGTGTATGGAGGAGCAGCCTAGGGCCCCGGGACTGGCCAGAGGAAATACATAGGTAAATATGTGTGTATACATATGTGTGTATCAACTTTTAATAGACAAAAAGTGGGGGCAGATTGCAGAAGAAAAGGCAGTTGGCAAACCAGGTAAGATTGATCTAGGGGCGGTGGCGTTTTCCCCTGTGCCAGCACACTTCCTCAGCTACCTCCTGCTGTTTTATTTTCTCATACTGCTGGGCCTGTAGTTTTCCAGAGCGCCACTGCATTTAAATCTATATTCTATTTTCTCTCCTAGAAAATAGGTCAGACTCAATGCAGGGTTCACCAGGTGGGGTCCCAGAAGGTTTGACTGGGACTCGCCTACAGGAGGCTGGCTGTGCAGCCTGTCCCATGCTCCCCAGAGCGCCTCCAGAGGCATGGGGGAGTTGAAGTAGCAAGTCAGGGGAATCTTGGACTCATACCTGTCCAGATGATCTAGTACAAATGAAGGGTGAGGTGGGAGGACTACGGCGGCTGAGCTAGCTTCTGCAAGTGCAATAGTGGTGAATGATGGGTCCTTTCTTTTCCTCCCAATGGTTATGTATGAGTCTGTTCTCATGCTTCTGTGAAGGAATGCCTGAGACTGGGTAATTTATAAAGAAAAGAGGTTTGATTGACTCTCAGTTCTGCAGGGCTGGGGAGGCCTCAGGAAACTTATAATCATGGCAGGAGGGGAAGCAAACATGTCCTTCACATGGTGGCAGGAAGAAGAAGTGCTGAGCAAAAGGGGGAAAAGCTCCTTATAAAACCATCAGATCTTGTGAGAACTCATTCACTACCACAAGAACAGCATGAGTGTAACTGCCCCCATGATTAAATTATCTCCCACTGGGTCCCTCCCGTGACTTGTGGGGATTATGGGAACTACAATTCAAGATGAGATTTGGATGGGGACACAGCAAAACCATATCAGGTTAGAAGAACCAGATTCCCCAAACTGCAGAAAATTGTTTCCCTTGGACTTGAGGATGACCATGCTGAGCGTATGCACTTGTGGCTAAAGTTATTGTTGAATATGCAGTAAGTGTCCGTGGGGTTCTGAATGGAGGCAGGAATGCCCTAATTTACTTCTTCCCTGGTTGTGATGCTGAAGAGAGTGAGTGAAAGATGGAGGTGGGTTTCCAATTCTTTCTTTCCTGTTTTGTTCCTACTGTTTAGAGCATGGAGATCCTAAGGGAGGTGGCTGCAACTGGGCCAGAGCTAGTTTTCATCAGGATTACTTTTTCCCCCTGAATATTTCTTGAGTACCTGTTACCTACTGAGGACATGTGTGAATGGTAGAGCTAGGAAGGAGGGAGTAATGTGAGCCAGTCCTCGGTTTTTCTATCATAACGTAGAAATAACTAACTGAGCAGGTACAGCCTAGATCTTTCGCATTTGCTATTCCCCTGTCTGAATAGTTTTTGTCCGGTGTACATAAGAGTGTTTCTCACCTTCTTCAGGTATCAGCTCAAATACTGCTTCCTCAGAAAGACCTTCTTTAACTACCTTCTCTAAAATGGGGATACTCTGCTGGCACTTACTCTACTTTTCCTTTCTTCATGGCTCCAATCACTATTTGACATTATATATCCATTTTTATTCCCATTAAAACCCAAGAGTATTGTCTATTTCATTCACTGCTTGTATCTCCAATGTTTAAAGCAGAGTTCAGCCTATGATAGATGCTCCGTCAATATGTATTGAATGGTGAATAGATGACCTTCATTGATAAAACTTGCAGAAATACTTTTAGTATCTCCATTTGTACATGAGAAGTTTGAGGCTCAGAGAAGCTAAGGCATAGATGAAGGGGTAGAGCTAGGATTTGGTTCTAGGTCATCTTAATCCCCTTATTAAGAAAAGCTGTTTTCTTCTATGCTCCACGTATTTTTAGGTAAGCTGTCTTCACATGGTAACAAAAATGGAATATGGCAGCTCTAGAGAAATGAAAGCACCCCATATCCTGATAATTCCAGTAAAATTCTCTGGGGAGACTGTCATTGGTTGGGCTTGGGTCACATGTCTGTTCCTGAGCCAATTATTGGAGATAGAATATTCTCAAGACCTGGACTGAGTCACATGACTACTACCCTTGGAGCTCAAGTGGGAGTGGGGGTCACCTCTAGCAAACCATGTGGGCTAAGGCTGGGAAGGGGGGGTTCCCTGGAAAACAGCTGAGGATTGGTACAAGAAGAAGAGGAAAGGGATGCTGGATAGGCAGATAGACACTACTAAGGTTTTGATCATTACCTGCTAGCCATTCCCCTCCTTCGTCTACCTCTTGCCTTTGCCATTTCATTCTGTCAGTCAGAATTGAGTCCAGAGATTCAGGTCACTCACCGATTCTTGGGCCAGGGGCCAGGTGATAATGTGTCTCTATTCCTAAAGTTGGAATAATACTCAGACCTGCCTCCAGGTCAGCGCCACAGCTAGGAACTGAGCTTGGACCTTGATCCCCAGCCAGAAGGTTTTGTTCATTTGTTTGTTTTTGGTGGGATTGTTGCCCCTCTTTGACAAGAATAGGTGCAGTATTTTTACATACAGGACTAGAACTATGCCAAATTGAGACTTGAGGAGGGAAAGCAAAAGAAATAAGGATGGAATTTGTTTTGATCCTTGCTTCTGTTCGCCCCCTCACTTCACACTGAGGAATGGGGTGGGAAAGAACCAGAGGGAGGGGAGATCGGGAGCAGATGTCCTTATTCATAAGTAGAAAAGTGGAACCAAAATCACTGGCTTCATTCCTGTGATCTCTTGGTGTTTCCAGTCAGCCATCTGGTCAATATTTTTTGATATTTCCATCTGTGGTAATTCAAAGTGATAACAATCAGAGTCACTAACGTTTATGTAGCATTGTACTTAGTTCAGTGCTTTACAAGCATTTAATCTCACTTAATTCTCATAACACCCCCATGAGGGAGGCTCTGATATCATTCTCATTTTATAGCCAAGGAAGATGACTCTTAGAAGTTTAATGATGGGTCCAAGGCCACAGAGAGGCTGGGATTTGAACCCAGATCTGTCTGTCTCTGAAGTTTAAGATTGTAACCACATCCCCAAATGGGCAAGTAACCAGTATCAAAAAACCTTTGGAGTTCCAAGGAATTCTGTCTCCCTGTGACTTGGTGTCCCCAAAGAGCCTATTTGTATGAACAATGGTGTTGACATTCTTCTGCCACAGAACTTGGCCACATGTAAATAGTTTGATATCCTGTTTAATTAAGGGGTATTTTAACATCTATTCTAGGCAATCCATCAATAACAACACTTTTTCCCTTTCCACCTCTTCTCTTCTTCCTGCCATTCATCGCTAAATCTAACACACTAGAAAACCTGAAGGGGGGGGGTGGGACTGAGGCATGATTCAGAGCTTTCTAGAAGTTTCTTTGGGCAGATACAGCTTCTAGGGGAGGCAGGGTGGGGGCTAGAGAAGTGCTCAGCTGTTGCTATGGATATGTTTATTCTGGGGCACAGCTTAGTTGGTCAGCACCTGGATTTTCCTGGGGCAAGGGCCCTAAGGACACACTGGAGCTTTACAAATCTGATTGCAGGTGTTTCATTATTGGTTGGCATGAAGAACATTACCCATCCTGTTCAGGCAGAAAATTAGAGGCACAGAGAATAAACCATGACCCACTCGTAGGGCAGGTGGGAGACGCTCACCCAGCTTCCCTATGGCTTCAGCATGATCACTTTAATCTGCAAACCAAATTCAGGTCCTGTATGCTCTTGAGGGACCTAGGCTTCAGTTGAATGAATGATGGACTGGGTGGGATGCAAGAGATCTAGGATATTTTCTAGTCTCTGCCCCTGAAGTAGCTGTGTGACCTTATACAAGTCTCTCTACTTTTTCATCCTCCATCTTAACAAAAAAGAACTAAACTAGGTACTTAGTGTCTATGGCTACTCCAGATCCACCATTCAGTGATTCTAAGTGAGCTATCCAAGATTGCCAGGTTGGTCATTGGTTTCCTGAAGCAGCTCCTTGTTCCTTCTCCTCTGCTGTGGTATATCCTCTCAGGTTGGGTCTAGGGGTTTTAACAGTGCCTTGGGTTGCTCTGGGTTGTGCTTCCCCAGCCCGATTCTATTTCACATCTGAGGGAAGGAGGAGGAGATTATGTTGTTCATGGGGCTGATAGGAGTGAACCGTTCTTCATTTTCTGAAAGTTCATTGGCTTAATTCAAATGTCAGCCTATCTAGGGTTGGGTGTTTATTCGTAGTTGTCAAAAGTGATTTCAAATGGCAATTTCTGTCATTAGTGTTGGGGTGAAAAGCAAGGAAAAAATTAAAGTAGGAGGCAGGATTTCAATTTGTTTGATGAATGATCTACTCACACACAATCTCATGCACACACACTGCTGTCTGTGATGAAGTGTGGTCACTGGGTATACTGGGGAGGCGGGGAATTGTAAATACTTTGTGACCTTATGTCCTTCAGTCCTATGTGGTGAATAAATCTGTAACTTGCTCTTAATTCTTATGCCTCTTTTGCTTTGTTTCTCAAGGGAATGGTTCGTTTTTACTTTTTCTCTCTGCTGGGAAACCTTGCTTGACTTCATGTCCAGTGTTTGGTATCCGAAGAGGAGGAGGAGGAGGATTTGCTTTGGTGTCAGTGTGCAGAAATCAACCAGAATATTTTAACCAATATTCTTGCAGGATTCCAGTCTGCTTGGCTCTTTGAAGCCTTATCTGATTCCAGGATGATGTCTTTCCGGACAGATGTGAAGCTTACCTCTCTTGCTACATGCAAAGTGAAAAGGGAGCTTGGCCCCTCGGCTTGCATGGGTGGTTTTTGGGTGAAGGTAGAACTAAGTGCTCAGAAGCTGAGTACCTCTGGGGCTTGCATGAACTTGATAGTCATGCAAGGGCACATTGCATTGTGTGTGTGTGTGCTGCTAACACTCTTCTTCCTTTTTCTCCCCTTTTCTCTTCTCTCTCCCTTTCCCTCCCTTTGAAAATGCTGCCACAGATGTCAGTCAAGATCCAGGTGAGTCTTTGTGTTTGCACAGCTGCTGTGGGAATTTCCCCTCTGCTAGATTGTGCATGGTTTGAGTCTGAGTGAGACTTTTATAGAGACAAAATTCTGAGTATATTGCATTTTCACTGATCTAGGTTTAGAAGAAGAAATGCTTCGAATTAATGGATTTGTATTGGTTTTGAAGAACCATTTTAAAGCCAAAGGAATATGGTTCTCATACTTAATATAATCACTTCCTTCTCATTAGTATTTCTGGGTGATTCAGAAAATGAACATTTTTGGGAAAGTATTTGTAAAGATGTTCTTAGATATGTATTCTCCAGTTTAATGAACAACGTTTGCTTTGTCTTTCACACATCTGCTTATCTTCTCTAGCTTCATGTGGTTGAAAGCAGAAGATATGACACACGTAGCATGGAAAATATGATGTGGGTGAAAGGAGGTTTCTTTCTTTTTATTCTAAGAAATGTCTTTTTCACAATGAAATCAGCAATATTTATTGTTTTTCCTGGTTATGTAAATAATACATGCTCACTGTGGAAAAAAAAGTGGGATGGTTTGAATAAATGGTTTTTGTCAATGGAAAAATTAAAGAACCACCTTTATAATAATTATGCATTTCTCTTTTTAAAGTGTGTCTTCATCCAGAGTCCTGGTTTTAAGCATTGCCTGTGTATGGACAAATATATATGCACACACACATACATAGAATCATGTGAACTGATGCAGGCATTTATGGATAAGTGTCAGATGACTTAGAACGGTTTGGAGAGTATTCTGAACTGGCTAGAACTTTGAGTTAAAAAGAATAATTAACTTGGCCAAATAGGAAGGGAGCATCATCCCAGGTGTTTTCACATTTTCTTGTTTAGTCCTTTTAACATTTAATTTTTATAGCATTAATGCAAGAAAAGTATCATTATATTCATTTTAATGTACAGGAAATTTAGGGCCTGTTAGGTTAAGCAATTTTGCCCGTGGTCATAGAGCTTGTCAGTGGTGTAGCACTGGGATTTGAACTTCTGACTCTCCATTGGAACATGCTGGGACCCGTAAGTGAAAATTCTCAGTGATTAAAGATTTTGTAAGTATTTCCTAATGAGACTATTGCTTATTTGTTTGTTTTTGCTTAGAGATAATGTGACATTTTCTTTATTAGCAGCCTTCTTTCCAAATGAATTTATCTTTTTATTGTTCTTAAATATCTAAAATAATCAACCAGACTTAAGTAGTGTTCTTCTGATTATTGTTCTGTGTGGGCTCTTACACAACATAAAAGTAGAATACACTTATTCTACTTAATGCGGAGAGTTTCTCTCCATTTTTTCCTGCCTGCTCCCTACCTTTGAAAATAATTGGTGTTTGAACCAAAGCCCAGGACAGCATTTCCTAGGAAGATGCCATTAAGTTTATTATTTCTATTTAATAATATTTTAGTTCAATCACTCACTCAACAAATATTTATGTTCCAGGAACTGTTCTAGGCCATGGGCACAGAACAGTGAACAAAACAGAAGACATTCATGCCCTCATGGACCTTTTATTTTAGACAGAGGCAGACGATCTAAAATGTACACGCAGACACACACATATCTATGTATATATACATATACTTTATATGCATACATATATACACACGTATATGCATGTTATGTATATATTACATATATATAGTATCGGGGGTAGGTGGGAAGTGCTGTGGAGAAAATTGAAGCAGGATAGAGGAGAAGTCCCTAATTTACAATAGGTAGTCAGGGAAGTACCCTCTGATAAGATGATATTTGCTGGGAAACCTCAAGGAAGCGAGAGAATAAGTCCAACACCTCGTTTTGTTTGTAAAGTGCCACGTGGCGGCTTCTCTTTCTTGTTCCCAGCAGAGAAGTGACCAGGGGTCACCACATAGAGCTGGGCCCTGCATAGGGTCTCCCAGCCAAGGGGGTGAATGGGGGTATGAATCCAGCCTGTGTTCCTCTTGCCAAGCTTGTGCCCATGAGGCTGCCTCTGACCAAAGGGGCATCTTTTTCTAATGCTCACACAGGCGCCATATTGGTCCTGGGTGAGATAACGTGGTGGAGTGAAACGCAGTGGACCCATAGGCCTTCTGCCATCCTTTCAAAGGGGTAGAGGTCTGTGAGTCACCCTTCCTCAGATAACAGCAACTATGACCAGCCTGACCCACACCATTTCAATTTCATGGCTGTTGTCTCATTTTGTTCTCTTATCTCTCTGAGGTGTGTAGCCTGAGCATCATTTCAGTGCTGAGGAAGTTGGGGCCCAGGGAAGTTAAACGATGTGTGATGGTCACCCAGCTCTTGAGTGGCAGGGCCAAGAGGGGATTGCGGCCTAATTTCAGATCTTGTGCTCTTCATTCTGTCCTTGAAGTGTCAAAGGCTGATTACCAATCTTGTTGCCCCACCAACCCCTTGCTTTCTTGTGGTTTCTGAGCCTGAAGCAAATCACTGGTTTGGACCCTTCCCTTGTGGCCCTGGACATGGCAGGAGGTGGCCTGAGCGTGCCCAGCCCTGGCCGAGGTCAGTGGGGGCCTCCTGCCTCTCTGAGCCCCTGGCCAGGCATTCTGGAGCCAGCAGTGCTGTGGTTCTGAAACAAGAAGCCTTCAGCGGTTCTCTGACTCTTTTTTCCTTCCCCTCAGGAAGTCAAGTTGGGGATTTTATGAGCTAATGTAACTATTTACCCAGAGGCCGCTGGAAGACTATAAAGGGACGATTGATTAATTGATTAATTTTACATGTGGAGGAGATGAGTTAGAAGTAACCCTACTGTAAAGCAGTCTGAGATGGGGCCTGGTGGGCAACACCTTTCCCAAGGTCCCAGAGACAGGCTAGGGACTTGGAGCAAGAGCCCAGGGCACCCAGGAAAAAGGGGCAGGCACATTTTCTTCCACGTCATGGGGTGAAATCCACATTCCCTCCTTGTAGCCTTTGGGGAGGAGGTTCAAAATAATAACTAGTAACAATAAGCACTTGACAGGTGCTGAAGAGGGCCCGGGAGCCCAGCTCTGACATTCTCTTAACCCTCCATGTCAGCCCCTCCAGGTTGGTGTTACCATCCTCAGCACAGAGGGAGAAAAGCTGCTGCAGGGAGCTTCAGTAACTTGCCCAGGTCACCTCCTGCTAGTGACTAGGCCAGGATCCCGGATCTGTCTGCCTCCAAAGCTTGTGCTCTTGTTCTTCCAGACCCTGCCTTTCACGTGACAGAGCTGTGGGCCAGGCTGTGTCCTATTTGTGTCTGCGTTCCCAGCTCTTTGCACAGCACATGGCACAGAGCTTAACCTCAAAAATCTCTGTTGAACAAGAATTATGGCCACAAGCTCATGGGGAGTTTTGAGTTTGTAGGGTTCTAAGACATGGTGGAGCTTAAAGGGTATCCTGACCAAGGAGTGCAAACTGAGGCCCAAGAAGGGAAGGGACCTATCCAACGCCATGTTACCCATTTGTGGCCTGGCAGGGACCCCAGTCAGGTCCCTTATCCCATGCTTTTGTACACTGGGATTTGTCACTGGTCTTCCTGGGCTGCTTGTAGGGCAGAGGTGGGCATCTCTGCCCTGCCTTTAACCCTCCCCTGCCTTTCGCCTGTTCTAGAACTCTCTGGAAGCCATTTGAAGATGAGGAAGAGGGAAGAGTAGTGGGTTAGAGCACAGGGAACAATTCTGGGACCTCTGGGTGTGAGACCCTTCTTCTTACCTCCCCCAGTGCTTCCCCCTCCTGCCTGGAGGGGCTGTTTGTGGTGCTCCAATGACAGCCTCTCTCCTCAGAAGGGATAATTTCTCAGGCTCTGCCTGCTGATTAGACCTGGAATTTAAATGAATAACTGTGACCTTGTGGAAGTGCCCTAGTTATTCAGAGGCCCGATGAGGAAATAGGCCTCCTGCTTCCGTCCATCAGAGCCCTGGCAGGCACGGCGGGAGGGGCTTCTGTCTGCTGGGCCCCCAGGAGGCCTCCGTCTGCTGTTGCCAAAGGAACAGACGCCTTTGCTGGAGCCTTCCCCTACCCGCTCTTGATCTCCGCCCCGTATTGTGTTCCTCCTCCATTGTAAGTCATCTCAGGCTGTCCTTGGGGAGGGGACCTGATTATGTGTCCTGGGCCTTGCCCTGTCTCCAGGGAGCCACACAGTCCAGCCTGAACCCAAAGCTTGGAGGCAGCTCGAGTCTGACTTGTGTTTGTGGACACAGAGGGGATGCGCTTGAAGCTTGTTGCTCACAGGGCGACCTGCAGGACCGACCAGCAGATTCTCAGGCCTGCTGAATCAGAATCTGCATTTTATCAGGACCTCTAGGTGTATGCTCATTAAAGTTTGAGCCACACTGAGCTCAAATTCCCACTCTCTCCTCCCATTTGGGACCAACAGGGCTGTCTTTACTGAGAAGTTACAGTTCACCTCGCTAAAGCCCTCGTCTTCCTCTCTTGTGCTGGGCACAGAATGAGATATCTGATCTGGTTGTGGGGAGGAAGAAGGAGAATGAGATTAGGGAAGGGAACGAGAATGAACACTTACTGACCACTTAGTCTGCGCTGGTCACTGTTCAGGCACGCTCTGTCTGACATGTTACACCTTTCATGTAGATGTAAGGCAAGATAGCATAGGTTGGAGCAGGAGTTGGCAAACTATAGCTTGAGGGTCAAATCCAGCTTGCAGCCTGGTTTTGTATGGCTTGAAAGCTAAGAATGTGTTTTACATTTTTAAATGGCTGGGAACAGTCAAAAGATGAACAATTTGTAAGACAAAAATTTTATGAAATTTGAATTTCAATGCTCGTAAAGTTCTTTTGGAACATAGCCACACCTATTCCTTTATTCCTTTATGCATTGTCTCTGGCTAACTTTTTTTTTTTTTTTTTTTTTGAGATGGAGTTTCACTCTTGTCACCCAGGCTGGCATGTAATGGTGCAATCTCGGCTCACTGCAACCTCTGCCTCCCGGGTTCAAGCAATTCTTCTGCCTCAGCCTCTCGAGTAGTGAGGATTACAGGTGTGTGCCACCACGACCAGCAAATTTTTGTATTTTTAGTAGAGATGGGGTTCCACCATGTTGGCCAGGCTGGTCTCGAACTCCTGACCACCTGTGATCCACCTGCCTCAGCCTCCCCAAGTGCTGGGATTACAGGTGTGAGCCACCTCGCCTGGCCTGTCTTCGGCTACTTTTGAGCTGCACAGGCAGAGTTTCATCTTTGTGATAGAACCTCACAGTCTCTAAAGTGTTTACGATCTGGCTTCTTATTAAACAAAAGTTTGCCACCTCTGTCTCTGTCATGGCACTGTGACCTATTCAAGTTACTTTACCTTTGTGGGGGTTCCACTTCTTTCATCTGCAAAATGGGGACAATAAGAGAACCTACCTCATGGAGTTGTTTTGAGCTTGTGTTAGAACAGTGCCTGGCACATAGTTAGCCATATATAAAATAGCTATTATTATAAATGTGAAAGGAAAATAAATCCTGGGGCTCCCAAATCACTAAAGGGAAGAGTCAAGCTGGGAACTGCTTAGGGGAAACCTGCCTCCTATTCAAAGTCACCCCGCTGCTCGCTGAGATAGATGCATATCTGATTGCCTCCACTGGAAAGGCTAATCAGAAACTCAAAAGAATGCAACCCTTCATCTCTCACCTATCTGTGACTTGGAAGCCCTCTCCTCGCTTCTTGCCTTTGCTTCAGGTTGTCCCGCCTTTCCAGACCTAACCAATGTACTTCTTACATACATTGATTGATATCTCATGTCTCCTTAAAATATATAAAACTAAGTTGTGCCTGAACCTCCTTGGGCATGTGTCAGCAGGACTTTCTGAGGCTGTGTCAGAGTGGGTCCTCAACTTTGGCAAAATAAACTTTCTAAATTAACTGAGACCTCAGATTTTCGCGGTTCACATAAGTTATCCATTTGATCCTTTAAGCACATGTTTCCATTTTATAGATGAAAATACTTTGGCTCAGAAAGGTTTTTTTAAAAACGGAAAATCAACCCACTGTTGTAGCTGTGTCTTGGTCTCCCTAATTGTCTTGAGGCATGCTCCTGCGCAGTGCTGTAGAACCTCCCCAAACACACCTGCTGTTCTCTCCTGTCGCGTATTCTCTCCCATCTGTCCTGCCCTTTGTGCTTCCAATCAAGAGGTCCCTCAAACTTAGATCCCAGCCATTGTTCTCAAGTGGGGCTTAGGAACCAGTAAAAAGGGGCAAAGGGGACCAATATTTTGTAGAGAACCCGCAGTTCTCTACCAGGCACCTACCACTTCACCGATGAAGAACCTTGAGCTCGAATACCTTGCATCCTTTGCCCAAGGTCAGAAGCAGGTATGGTAAGTTTCAGAATGTAAATGCAGGTCTGGAATTCTGCTTGGTAGTTCTGCCACTTTTCCCAGGAGGTGTACGCCCTTGGGCAAGTCATGTAACCTCTCTGGGCAATAGGCTTCTTTTCTTTAACCTGATAGATTAGAATCAGGTGACCTTTCAGGCTTCTTTGATTCTGAGGCTGTATGCTTAGACCATCTGACTGAGATACCTTGGGGAATAGCAACCAGGAGAATGCCTTCTCCATTACCAAAGACTTAAACCTCCTAACTCTAGTAGTACCTATGAGATATTTTGTTTTTTCTTTGCTATTCTTTAGGGCAATATTCCTACTTGCTTTCCTTCCTTATTACCTTATGATAAAAAACATTTGAAATTGTTGAGCTTGTATTTTAAGCCAGGCATGGAAATATTAAGTATTACATGCCTCATCTAATGCTTTTGACATCCCTAGGAGGTAAATTGCTATTTGGCCCATTTCACCCATGAACAAATTGAGGCTCAGGTACAATAAGTACCTCACTGATACAACCCAGTAAAAAGTAGTGGAACAGAATGCAAACCCTGGTAGGTGCGGCCCAGGAGACATCTCCTAGGGAGTTCCACTAGAGTGTACACTTCACAAAGGTACACTGCTGTTTACAACTGTGCCCTCTTAGCCTAGAACACTGCCAAAACATTGCAGGCACAGAAAAACACTTCCTGAATGAATCAACAGTGCTTAGGACTCAGCTCTTTGTTTTATCCCACATCCCGCTGAAAGAAAGTCCGCTTTTTATTGGGGTTCACCCTGAGACAGAAGGTAATTGAATGAATCTTTATTCAGTGCCCATCTTGGGCTTGGCTCAGTGGGAGATGGAGGCTGCAGGGAAATCTACCTCCAATGCATGTAATTAGATTGGAAGGGGGCCCTCAGCTAGGCTAACAGTGCTCAATTCCCAGCCAATTGCCTGGCTGGGGCCCAGGAAGACCCCCTGGCTCCTGTAGCTGTTCTCGATGAGTAAGTGTGTGAGTAAGGAGCTGCTTCTCAACCTGCCTCCAGCTTTGGCTCACTCAGGGATGCAGATCACTGGGCCTTGGTGCTTTTTTCTAGAGCTGTTAGAAATCCCTCCTTTATTGTCTTAGACAGGCAGACCCACCGGGGTATTGGTTATGGTCACATTTCATTTCCCAGTTCTGGAGGGCAAGGCCAGAGCTTTAGCTGGAAAAATCATTCGTTATATCCTGCCCCTGCCCCTGCCAAATGGGTGGAGGTGTTTATTTGTTGCTCCAGTGTTGAGGGCAGCAGTGGCATTTAGAAGGAAGGGGTAATGAATGCTAAATGTGCTGTGATATGCAGGAGAGCCTCATTCAAAGATTTGTGCTGCTCAAAATGTCATTGATGAGGCCATTGAGAGACTATTCTAGACCAGTTCCCTCCCTGTCCAGGAGGGGGAAATGAGGCAACAGACCTCCCACGCGACTCAGCTAAGCCACACAGCTAGTTTGGGACAGGCTTGGAGATCCTCCCAGTCTGCAGACCTGCCTAGGGAGGTCTGGTAAGGACGAGGCTAAGCTTGTCAGTTTGCTGGGCTAGGCCTCAGGAGGGGTGAGGAGGTAGAATGCAGCTGAGAGTCCAGGGCAGTGGGTTCCTTTATGGGGTAGCTTAGCTGACTGTGACCATGTAGGGAGGCATCTGAGGATGCACTGGGCAGGTGGTCCGCTAATGCTGCCAGCTTATTAGAGAAATGGTGTTGGCAAGAGATGGAGGGCAGGGCAGAGAGAGGACCTAGATAGACCAGTCCCCTAAATAATGGCAGCAATAACTACATGCTTTTGAGCCCTTCCTGTGTGCTAGGAACTGTGCTAAGTGTATTCCATATAGGTTACATGTGATTGTCACAGTGATTCTGAAAGGATGTTTTACAGATGAGAGGCAGGAAATTTTACAGGTATTTTTCAGATGAGAGGCAGAAGGAAGTGCAAAGTTAACTTGCTCAGAAGTCCCACCATTAGTGAGAGGTGGAGCTGGAATTTGAATCCAGGCTTTGGATTATTGAGAGCACTGGTTTGCAAACTCTGGTATGCATCAGAATCACTTGGAGAGCTAATGAATGAGATCCAGGCTCACTAAACTAAGATAGTTCTCCCAGGTGGTTCTAATACAACCAAAGTTTGAGAATCACTGTTTTAAAATAAAGTCATCTTGAAGATGAAGGGACCTGAAAGCTTCACTCTTCACCACAATTTTATACTCCCACATATATCATGAGTAGTGTGGGAGATTGTGAAGAGGAGGTAGAAGGGAAGATGGGATGATGATCTTCCTTTGAGTTCCCCATGGCTTTTAGGCCGTAGGTCTAGTAAAGCCATCATGATGATACACCATAGTCAGCTGTGTATTTTCTGGCCCCCTTATCTGCTACCGTGGGCACTTGAAGGACAGCAGTGTCTTACTCTTTGAGAACAGAGATTTATCCATGCCTGTATCCCCACTACCTGCCACATTGTAGGTGCTCATAAACCTGTGGTTAGAATCAGCATTTCAAGGAAGGAAGAGGCCCAATAGATTGTCAAGGCTCTCTGTGCACCTAATTTTTGAATCTCTTCTGTAAGAGTTAATTCAGACTTGGCTTGGACCCCTTCAGAGATGAGCAACTCATTGCTCCTTTAGCTTTTCCATTCCATTCCAACAGCACCGAATGTTTGAAAGCTCTTTCTTATCCCTGGTTGCTATTGCCTCCACCACCTGTATGGCTTCCAGCCCTTGGAGACACATAGAATAGCTCTAATTACACTCCTAGTGTTTGAAGACAGGGCTTTTGTCTTTAAGGATCTTCTTTTCTAAAGGCTAAAACATCTCCAGTTTTTTTTTAAGCATTCTCCTACAAGGGGTTTTAATTCTTTCTTCCAGGTCATTGTTCTCTGAAAAATGACATTTTATTTTTTGCATCCTTTCCAAAGAAGGATGCCCACACCACATACAGTATTATGAGTATGATTGGAATCAGTTCAGTTCATTATAGAGTGGTCTCAGGACTCCCTTTTTTTTTTTTTTTTTTTTGAGATGGAGTCTCGCTCTTTCGCCCAGGCTGGAGTGCAGTGGTGCAGTCTCGGCTCACTGCAACCTCTGCCTCCCGAGTTCAAGCGATTCTCCTGCCTCAGCCTCCTGAGTAGCCACTGTTCATGCCAAATGTGCTTGTTTTTTTTTTTTTTTTTTTTTTTTTCCCGTCATGCATGTACAACTTTAAAAACGCTCGATGGGGACCAGGCATGGTGGCTCACACCTGTAATCCCAGCACTTTGGGAGGCCGAGGTGGGCAGATCACAAGGTCAAGAGATCAAGACTATCCTGGCCAACATGGTGAAACCCTGTCTCTACTAAAAATACAGAAATTAGCTGGGCGTGGTGGCGGATGCCTGTAATCCCAGCTACTGGGGAGGCTGGGGCAGGAGAATCACTTGAACCTGGGAGGCAGAGGTTGCAGTGAGCTGAGATTGTGCCACTGCACTCTAGCCTGGTGACAGAGCGAGACTCCATCTCAAAAAGAAACAAAACAAAACAAAACAAAACAAAACTGCTCAATGGTAGCTCTCATGCTCTTACATGAGTTTTTTTACAAAGTTAGCTGCACATAGTAGTTCCTTGAGCTGTTCTGCATGTTGACATGTTTTGGGTCCCTCATGATCCTAGGTATTCTCCTTTGGAATTAATACTCCACTTGACTAATGCTTCCCCTAATGTATGGCAACATACACTGAACCAAAACCTTATGTCTGGTACAGACAATGCTGAGAAAAGGCGAGACTTTTGAACATTTTTATTCTGGTGGGTAGAGGATTGCACTTAAGTGCCAAAATTTATATTTAGTCCTTAAAATTAAATTTCACTTTTGCCTATTCTCATCCTTTTGGGCCCTAATTCTTATATCTAACAAATTAGGTACTTTCAGGTTGAGGTCATCACAACATCCAGACAGCATGTCATGAATGTCTTCAGACACATCATTGATCTAAATGTGGAGCAGGCCTAGGCTCTGCTGTAAGGAACTAGCGAACCCTGGGCAGAAAAAGTAGATTCAGGTTCACAGTGAAGGTCGGGGAATTACTCAAGGAAGGGCTGGTCTGAGACAAAATTATGGATTTTGCCTGTAATTGCAGCTAGTCAGGAGGCTGAGGTGGGAGGTTCGCTTGAGCCCAGGAGTTTGAGGCTGCAGTGATCCACGATTCACGATTGTGCCACTGCACTCTAGCCTGGGCAACAGAGTGAGACCTTGTCTCAAAAAAAAAAAACAAAAAAAAAGGTTGGGGGGAACTTAGGTAGAAGGTTTCTTCTGACCCTTCCCCTTTCCTGTACGCATTCTTCTCAATCCCACCCTGTCCCCTGTGCCCTCCCTCCTGCCCATGGTGGCAGACTTCTTCAGTCTGCATGTCTCTTGACTTTCTCTATTCAAAAGCTCCTGTGCATGCCCCTGTCTTGGATGAGAGACCTATAACCTGGCTGGCCTGATGATCTCATACGTGACAGTATCCATGACTGAGGAGTCTGAGTGTATCTCATGTTTAAATTTGCATTTTAAAGAGGGAAGTGGCTTTATGCCACTAGATAACTTGGGGAAGGAAGAACTTCATGTTTTAGTAGATTCTGTGGATGAGGATTGAGGAAAGGGAGAAGATAGCCATTTAAAAGGGCTTCCCAGGGCCCTTTAAACCATGCTGAGCCAGGGCCATAAATGAAGCTGATGTCTAGGCACTATTTTCTGCTTCTGGATTCTCTGAAATATGTCTCCTTTCTTCTCCATTGGCACTGAACTAGAGGGGGTAACTGGTGTCATGGTTACCATCACAGGCTGGAAAGTCCATCTGCTGGTGCAGAGTCCTCACTTCACCCCTCACTAAGGTAGTGTGACTTTAGCTCTCAGCCTCGGTTTTCTCACGTGTAAAATTAATGGTATAGCAATGTCTTTCCCATAGAGCTGTATTTAATGAGATAACACATAGCCATGTCTCGTCTGTGATAAACAACCAACAGATATTAGCTGTTATTGTAATTCTCTTTACCAAGTTAACTGAATTCCTTCTCTTTAGTGCTTAAAATGATAAGATGTGTATTTCAACTGGAAGATGAAATTCTTCCTTTCCCAGGTCATTTTTGGGAGGGTTATCAAGCCACTTTCCTCTTTAAAATGCAAATTGAACAACATGAGATTTTTTTTCCCTTTCTCTCTTTTCCAAATTCCTGGTCACCCTACAGACACTTTTGGCTTCTGTAAATTCAGGGGCCCACCCTCTTCCCCCTTCAATATCTCCTGAGTTCTTCCAGAAACATTAGGTGAATGTTTCTATGACCTTCTGATTTTATGTAATTACTCTTTTAAAAAGTCCTTGTGGCTTCATAAGAATTCATCGTTGGCACTTGGCACTTGCAGCAATTAGTGACATTTAATTTCTCTACTTCACTATGAAAAAAAGAGATGATATATGTGGATTTTTTACTGAGATAAAAGTTACTCTGAAAGCGAGTGAAATAAAAGTCTTGGCAGAGATAACTTTTTTTTTCTTCTTTGCTGAATCTTTTTCTTTTTTTCTCCCCTTGTGAGTGACTTCCTTCCTTCTCTGAAATGCTTTTGCCAATTACCTGGCCAGGGTGAAGGAAAGAAGGATGGATTTGAAAACCGTCTGAGGTGGGTGGGATATTATAGATTTAAGGGGGAGACAATATTAACTTAAATGATGGAGGCCTTCAACTTCTGGCCTGGTTCCTGAACATTACATCTTCCTCTTGCCTGTTTCAGTAAATGGTTTCTATTCTCTGTATTAGTCATTCTCATGACAGATTTCATGATGGCCACAGCCGCTTACAAATGACTTTGCTTTCATAGCCATTTCCATTTTCCCGAGCTGCAAAAGCAGCTATAGCTATCTCCATGGGGATTTTCCCAAAGGGTGTAACATAGTTTAGAGGGCCTTACGTGTACTTTGCATATAATTTACATATGATTTGCAGTCTATTCTAAGGCAATTTCAACTTTGTATGTCTTATCTCCTGGTGATCTTTTTCTCTTCTTATTCCTCTATGTACCCCGAGAACCTGTGTGCCACAGATAGGCAGGTACAGGAAGGGTGGAATATATTAATAGGACTAGAAAGAGGGAGGTGGAAGGGTTAAAAGTATCAGACATCCTGTTGGGATCCAGCTGGAGTAGCACATTTTCCAGGGTGTGACATCAAACAGGAGACACTTCCGTTGCTTTCTTATATTTTTGTAATTATTTTTTAAAAAAGGAATTGTAGTTCCATAAGAATTTGACATTGGCAATTCCTAATTTCCTTAGGTGAACTTTAATGGTGCTGCATTTTGAGTCATAGTTGAAGATCTGTTCAAAGCCAGAACCAATGGTGAGACTGTTTTGGAAAGGTGTGGTCCCCTCTGCTTCCATGAGCCCCCGTTTTAGCCTGTGCCTTTTCTTTTGGCAGCCCTGGAATATCAAGCCCAGAATAAATGCCAAACTCCAAAATCAGCCAGGGTGCTGGTCCTAGGGCTGTGTGGCCTGGGAGATTGCTGCTGATGGGCAGGCATTTTGACCCCCTGTTTCTGAGGTCGACTAGAAGGTCCATCTTCATTTTTACCCCTTCCTCATCTACGACATAGAGAATGCATACCTAGCACAGACTCTGTTTCCTTTCTTGCTAATTATATCCTACTCAGTTAAGATTTTTTGAGCATTATTTTCTATAATTTATGTTGGAAAGCCATATAGTTCCTTTTCCTTTTTTTAAATGTAAAATTATTTCAACATTTATATCTTAATGTTGAATATACTTGGAAAAAAAGAACCTCCAGGATATCTTAATATTTCCCCACTCCTCCCAGGTTAAGACTCAGGGCTCCAACCCCTTTTCCTTTGAGGTGTCATTCACTGACATAGGTGCTGACCCTCTTATCTATGAATGGGGTTGTGAGAAGCCCTTATATTAATATTTGTCCTGACTCTCTCTCAGACTGTAGTCTTACATTGTTAAGGGCACACTGGATCTTTTGCTTGACTGATTCCTCCTTTCAGCTCTTTATGTGTCAAACAGAACTTATTGTCCCCACCACCTTGAATCCATCCCCCTACTCCATCCCACCTTCCTATTTCTGCTACTGTTTCCCCCAGTCTCCCATCCAGCCCTCTCCTAAAGCATCTCATCCATCCCTGAAGCCTGTTCAATCCTCTTTTTTCTTTTCTTTCCCACTGCCATGATACTAATTTAGGCCCTTCCCCTGTAACTGATCTCTGTGCCTCTGTCTCTTTCCCCCCGATCCATCTCATTCACAGTATTGCAAAAATAATCTTCTTTGATAACATCTTCCTTGGGTTTTTCTTTTGCCTATGAACCCTCAATGTCTCCCATCAGTGACAAGATCAAGTCCACTTTGCTTAGCCTTGAAACTCCAGACCTCCATACTCTGATTCTTAGGATCATCTTTCACTTTTTCTCTGTATGAACTATGCATATGTATTCATTCCTTTATTTGTATAGCATGCTGTTATGTCTCAATCGCATGCCTGGCAGTGTCCTGGTTGCTTCTGAAAAGCTGAACAGAAAAGTCCTTACCAATGCACTTTATGATCCTGATAGCTCGTGCTGCTACCTGGAGTGTCCTCCATCTAAACCCTAAACCATTTTCCAAGACCTGTTAAAAATTCCTCTGTCCTCCAGAAACCTTTTCTGAGCACCTGGAAGCCTCTTTATAGTCCCTACTGGTCTTATTGTCTGAATTAATCATTTGACACTTAGCAATTATCCATTCAGTCCTCATTCAATCATCAAACACACACTGAACACCTATTGTCTGTCAGGTACTATAATAGGTATTGCCTTACATGTCAGTATATTTCCATAGCATAATAAAAATAACATCAACAACAACTGTTACAAAGCTCGTGTCAGGCTGGGCGTGGTGGCTCATGCCTGTAATCCCAGCACTTTGGAAAGCTGCAGCGGGCAGATCACCTGAGGTCAGGAGTTCAACACCAGCCTGGCTAACATGGCGAAATCCCATCTCTACTGAAAAATACAAAATTTAGCCAGGCATGGTGGCACACACCTGTAATCCTAGCTACTCAGAAGGTTGAGGCAGGAGAATCATTTGAATCTGCGAGGCGGAGGTTGCAGTAAGCTGAGATTGCACCATTGCACTTTAGCCTGGGCAACAGAGTGAGACTCTGTCTCAAAAAAAAAAAAAAAAGAAAAGAAAAGAAAAGAAAAAGCTCCTATGTGTAGGCACAAATTTTTATATATTAATCCTCAAAATAACTTTTGAGGTAGGCATTATTGTTAGTCAAATTTTATGATAGGAAAATCAAGGCAAAGAAATGTTTAACAACTTTCCTAGCGTCACAAGTTAGAAAGTAGCACAGATGGAAATCAAATCTGGCTCTGAAGTCCTTGATCTTAACCCCCATGCATCACTGTCAGGTATCAGTATATATGTCAAATATGTGTGTGTGTAAGTAAGAGCACATGCACACCTTCCCAGCTAGACTGAACTCTAGATGTCAGGGATGATGTCCCACACTTACTTGTATCCCCACTACCTTATTCAGTCTATGCATGTGGTAGATACATGAATTGTTTGGATGGCTGGTTGTTGGTACTTCCATTCACTGTTGAGGGGCTTGAGATTTTTAGCAGCAAGTAGGAGTGTTTTGAGGTAGAAGACAGAGAAGCAGAATTTCAAAATAGACCTGGGCATGATGGAATTCTTGGTTTCCAGTTTTTAACTCTGCAAGCTCTGAGGACAGCTTTGTGCAAGAAAATGTACTGATGTAAAAGCCCTTGAAAGTGGAAGATAATTCTTTTCTCAAAAAGCAAAATAAGACAAACCATATTATGGTTACATGGTTTCTCCCCCCAGTCCTGTTTCCTGTCACACTGATTCATATCCATTTTGCTTTATTGGCTATAAAAGCAAAGTTTTGGCATCAGGATCACATATCTCGTTTTCTGGCCTAGTATTTCTATTTAAGAGTTTTATAAGTTGAATATGAACATTTTATTTGAGTGGCAATACTGCAACTACGTACGTAGTTTAATAAAACCTGATAAGTACATATTTCAATTTTAAAACACAGGTGGTGAGTTATTTGCATTTTAAAAGGATTCTTCCCTTTACAAAAGGGTGCACTGCAGGGTTCTATTAAATATCCAATTCCCCTTAGTGCATTTATTATACGATTTAATTTACCAAAATTTGATTTATATGCCACTCTAAAGGGGTAGCTCTCAAGTTCCAGTAAGCATGGGAATCACTTGGGCAACTCGTTTAAAATTCAGATCTGGCCCCCACTCCTTCCCAAAATTCTGATTCATTAGGTCTTGGGTGAAGCCCAGGATCTTCGTTTTTACTAAGCATCTCCAGGTGGCCGATGTAGATCGTCAGTGAAATACACTTTGGGAAGCACATAAGATAAGGCGCAACTGTAGGGGTTTTTACGAGGCTTGAATCTGCTCTTACTACCAGATGTCCTGTTCACTCTTTATTTGGTAAATTTAAAAAATATTCACGTGGGTCAAATAAAGACTCTTCCATCTCTTTCCTACTACTTCCTGCCGCTGCTAAATATCTTTAATCTCAGAAGTAAAATATTTGCCCTTTTTAACGCTCTATTTGACTGTTAGGTAGCTCTTTAGATCTTCGTTATTCTTTTTTTTGTTTTGAGACAAGGTCTTGCTCTGTCACCCAGGCTGGAGTGCAGTGGTGTGATCATAGCTCATTGTAGCCTCAAACTTCTTGGCTCAAGTGATCCTCCCACCTCAGTGCCCACCTGAGTAGCTGGGACTACAGGCATGCACCACCACCCCTAGCTAATTTTTTAATTTTTATTTTGTAGAGACGGGGTTTTGTTATGTTGCCCAGGCTGGTTTTGAACTCCTGGACTCAAGCTATTCTCCTGCCTTGGTCTCCCAAAGTGCTAGGATTATAGGTGTGAGCCACTCTTGTGAGGGTCACCTACTGAATTCATACACCTGTTCTGTTCCTGTTCCCCTTGCCATATACTCCAACAGACATTTTAAGAACAGTTATTTCTATGGAAGTTTCTCTTAACCAAGTCTAGGGCCTTTTCTCCTCTCTTCTTACTATACCCTTCCCCCATAAAAGACCCAAAGTGAATTTTTTGAACAAAACAATCATGAGAATAACTTGTTTTGTCTTGATTTCATTCTTCCATGAGTATTTATCCTGGTCCTAGAGCAACAAATACTAAAACTCTCTATTTAAAATATTATAGTTTAATGAAATTTGTTTAAAAAATAGACCCCATGACATTTATGGCACATGTATCTGTGTATTTAATATATTATTGATCTTTTAAAAGTCAGTTGCTTGACCTATATTTTGTCTCTGA
Source organism: Nomascus leucogenys (assembly GCF_006542625.1). Classification (NCBI taxonomy): domain Eukaryota; kingdom Metazoa; phylum Chordata; class Mammalia; order Primates; family Hylobatidae; genus Nomascus; species Nomascus leucogenys. The sequence continues at coordinate 27,289,190 of NC_044402.1, read as the reverse complement.
TTACTTTTCTAAATCTCTAGTAATCTCCAAAAACATTTAGAGATTTCCATACTTTAGAGGTTTTTTTTTTCCTTTATTAATCCCCTATATCCCTGAATTTTGCTCAAAGTAAAGGTTCTCTGGAGTGATTTGATATTGTCAAACATCTCCAGTAATAACAGAACCAATACAAGAGCAGATAACTGGTACAATTGGTTCGTGGTTGAACATTTTTTCTTTTTAATAGATTTATCAAGGCTTGTGCTTTCCTGAACCAAGGAGCTCTTAATATCGCTGTTTGCCTTCCATAATAATATAGCCAGAGGTTCTGTTATCTATTTATTGGGACTTTACATACCTTTTATAACCAATCAGTGCTGGGCTAGTCCTCCCTGATCAAGTGTGGAGGCCTTTCTAGGAAAGAGGGTGGGGGAGAAGTGGAAGAAGTGGTATCGTTGTCCCTGGGCTAAGATGACAGTGATAGAAACAGTTCCAGGTTGTCTGAGCCAACTCTTGCAAGCAGGAACTTATTTGGTACATTCCATATGATTCAATTTTTGTAGAAAAGACTATCTAGAGAAAAAAAGTTGGATGGTAGTCTCTGGAAGGTGGGATTGCCACTGATATTTTTATTTTTGTTCTGATGATTTTTCCCAAGTTTCTACAGTGACCATGTATTACTATTACAAGTAATTTAAAAGAAAGAAACCTACTTTACCTGGCATCTTAAGTCTGCTTCCCAAGGGACTTAATCTTTAACAGATCTATCACAAATCCTACCTATTGCACAGAACAACGGTAAAAGGAAAGTTCTCGTGATTAGGCCCAGAGCAGTTGCGCAAACACAAGACTGTAAGCTAGAAAGCCAGGCTTTCTGCCCAGCAGCAGGAAGGCTGGGGTGTCCGTGTTTGTTGCATGTCCCAGGGTATGTGCATGTGGAGTCTGACGTGTGAGCAAGCGTGTGGCCCCTGCTACTCCTTTTTCTACTCAAGGATTAAGATGGTACTGCATTTGGGATTTTAACTTTGTCTTCTTTCTTTTTTTCCTTACCCTTCCCCGCTCCTCTTCCTTTTCTCCCTCTTTCTCTTCCTCAGGCCTCTCCCACCTCATGATGAGTGAACAAGGTAGGTGCTTTGTGCTTGTGGTCCTGCAGCTGCCTGAACTGCTTGTCTCCGTGCCTCTGGCTGGTCACAGAGCCTCATCGTCACTGGCAGGCCATTCGCTGCCTGTCCTTCCTGCGTTGGGCCAGGCCGGCTGCAGGACCACCCTGCAGTGGGGGTGGGGGCACCTTCCTTGATGCATCATGGTTTCCCACCCCCATTGTCCCCTTGGCTTCTCCATTCTCCACCACCATTTGTTATTTTGGGCGCTGGCCCTGCTGGGCTGCATCCGAGAGGGAAGCATGAAACCAGGCATGACGGTGTCGATAATGGGGGTGAATGAAGCTAATTTCAGAGCAACCAAGCGGTTAACTTCCTCCTGCTCCTCCCCAGGCCCCATGCCGGGGCTCCAGGCTGGGGGAGAGGAGCTGGGCTCCTCCCTGAATTTCCCTCTGCTTTTTGTCCTCCCCTCCATTCCACTGCCCATAATGATCTGCCCTCCATGGTCAAAGGAAGCCCTTGTGGGTTTGACTGTTTTCAGTTTTATATAAAATCAAAAACCACCTAAAGAACATGCTAATGTCCTCATGGCAGAATTCTAACTCATTATACACCCTGAAGAAAACTGCATATAAAGATCTGTAAATTCAGCATCTGCAACCTAAAATATTCAAATATGCAGGGAATGAACTGTGCAGGAAATTCAGCTCAGCTAAGCACAGGGTGGGATGTGAATGAAGCCTTTTTCTCCTAAATAAAAATTTTCCACATTATCAGCCTAAATCAGGAGTTGAGAGCTGAGCCTACTTAAAATTGTCTTTTCCTTCACAGTTCAATTGCTGCTATTGTGTTTCTTCTGAGCCTTGGGATGATTGCAAGATTGGTCTACCTGCCTTGCCCTGTAACCAAAAACTCTAAGTTTTCTTGACTATGTCGTGTTGAAATATACATGGGACTCAGCACCTCTTCTGGAGGACCAAAGAAAAGGGGAAAGAAGGATAATTCCATATATTCCTGTTTTTCTTGATCTTTTGAGGAGGGTGGGACTTCCCCTCCCCTGCTCCCTGACATTTTTGACATAAACGGCAGTATCATCAAATCAAGGAACTGCCCGAGGCTGGAAGAAGTTTGTTTATGGCATCCAGTTAGCTGTGGAAGTGGGCAGTCGAGGGCATTCTGAACTGACAAAGCAGGGTAAGGAGGAAGCCTACTTTTCCAGTGTAAATGTATCCTCCAGACCTAAGCCAAGACCAGTGGTGTGGACTTCAGAAATTTCAATAAAGAGATGGTTTGGTAGAGAGCATATGTCAAAAAATAGAACTGGGAGAGGAGATCAGGTGAGTTCTCTAGTATTAGAAGGGGCTCCAGAGGAGGCTGAGATGAAGTCTCTGTTCTTGCAGTTTAGCGAGGGAGGGAAGGGCCAACAGCAAGTGACTATGAGGTGGACATGAGTAGGGGATGTGCCTGATGTTGACCAGTGTGCAGGTAGCTTGAGAGAGTTAAGCACATCTCTTTGAGGAACCGAGCTCTATGAATTGCTGGAATTCGATGGCTCAACTTTGGTGACAAGTTACACAGCAAAAGCAGACGCTTAGAGTCCCAATAACCCCCTCCTACATTCTTTTTTCCCCTTCTACATTCTTTAGCCTTATGCTCCCAGGTGCCCCTCGGGAGTTCTCCAAGCTTTTATAGTGGCTTGGAGAACTGAGTGCCTCACATCATAGGGCAGAGTGTGGTAGATGGGTTAGGCTGATGGGGACTTCCTTGATCTTGATTTAGCTTATTGCAGACACACTGATGCAGCATGGATATCTTGGAAGGCTAAATCCCAACACTGGTATGAAAAACATTCAGAGAGCCTATATTATATTCCTTATGCACACACACAGAGCTTCAGACACAACCATGCTCCGGGGGAATAAGTCTGGTACCTTATAGAAAGAGAGAAAGAAATAATGACAGACATGGATGTTGTGAATTCCTCTTTGGAGAGGTTTTCAAGAAAGGATGCAGAATTCTTCTGGGTGACTGGTGCTACTAATATTTTAAGTTGCAACTTTAAGTTTAATCTGTTTTTAAGACAGTCTTTTGACTGCATTCCTCTTCCTTTCATTCTTTTCCATTTCCTATCCCCTTATCTGTTCTCACCCATTTGATGATTACCTAAAAAACCGATACTCTTCTTCTCACCAGTACTCCTTTCCTTTTCCTTATTCCTTCAACATGAAAAAAGGAGGCTTCTGTCTGGTTTCTACTGAATCTTAATAATTTGTTTTTGTGCCCATAAATATGTGTGGAAATATTTATGTATGTTGTGTGTACACCACCTATACATGTGTGTTATACTCTTGGTCCTCATAAATCATATTAATGTTAGGAAAATACAGGAGAACCTAGCTTCTCCGAGATGTTCCCTAATCATTTTTAGATTAAGTGCATGCAATTTCACATACATGTGGCTGTGCAGTACTTTTGCATGCAGACTTTGTCATGTTTCTGAGGATGGGACTGAGAAGAAATGAATGGGATGGAGCTTGAACATGAAGCTGAGGGAGCAGCCTTGCTGGTCACAGTGTTTACCGCTTGTTTGAGCTTCCACGTTGTATGTTTGTTTTGCGCTGCCCCCTCAGGATGTTGCAATGCTACTGCCTTTACTGTTGAGAGTTTTTGTTTTGTGTGTTTTATGTCTCTTTGTGTGTCTGCAGTGTGCTGATGTTTGACTTTCCTTGCTCTCTCTCTGTCTCTCTCTTGCCGCCTCCATGGTGGACACCATGCTTCCTCTACTTAATTGGACCTTCATTTCTATAGGTAGAAGTAAAGGTAGAGCTCACTTTATTTTTATCATTATAACTATCAATCTGCCTTTTGAAATATTCATGCATCCAAGAGGATTGTCGATTCTGAATACAGTCCAGATTATAAATTAATGCTTTTAACAACAACTGAAAAATAATAAAAATAAAAAGCCAATGCTATCATTTCCCTTCAGTGCACTTCATGTTCAGTGTTTGGGGATGATTCTGTGTTGGCCTGCCTCCCTCTAAACTGAGGGTGGGCCTTCTGTATGATCTTGTACTCTTTCTAGCAGGAACGGGGGAGGGTGTTCTAAGATCCCCTCCCAGTAAATATATTGAGGGAACAGGGGAAGTATGAAATTATGTATCATTGTTGCTATTATTTGGAATAACTGAATTTGGGGATAACATTGGTGGGGGAAGGATGATAGATGAGAAAGGGAGAGGATTGGCGAATTGCCTGAAATTTTATTTAATGTGGAATTGTGGGGGGGATATTTGTTTATTTCTCTTTTTTTCCTGTGTTGTTTTTCCTGTATATGTGGGATTCGGAATTTTCTGATGGGGTGATGGGTTCAGAAGGGTGGGACTGGGAGGGTGTGAAAGAACACAGGAATGAAAATGTGTTACACAGTCAGGAGGAAGAGGAGAAAGAGATAACGTAGGATTTTAACTTACAAAGCCAGCCTTTTGCCAGGTGGGCAGAGAAAAGGAGAGGGGCTGAGTGTGCAATCTTGCACCAACACTCTGACATGCATTTCATCGCACCACACCTTTGGGTAATGCATCCATTTCTACTCAAAGCTGTCAGAGACCTGAGCCTCGAGAACCTGGCTCACCAGCTCAAATTGGATTACTTGTTCAGGAGTGAAGGGAGAGGTTAATTGATAAATTATAAATATGTATCTACATCTAGTCTTCCCTGTTTCCTCCCTAATTCTCCAGCCCCTATCTCAATGAGTCTGTGTGCTGTCTCTTCCTTCAAAGACTGGCAAGTAACAGAAGTAGGAAATGTGTTTTATGCCATGAGGATGTTGAAGAAAGAAGGGGCTGACAAGTTATTGAAAACATGGATTCAGTGATGCGTCTGTGAGCTGGCTATCTCTTATCTGAGTTTTATGCTTTTCTGGGTCTTTGAAAAGTTATGTATGGTTGCCTTGGAAGCAGTTCAGTCCTTTCCACTTTGGGGTTGGTTGATTGCCTGTTCCGTTTATGCTAATCCCAGGTGGCTTCATTCTCAGAAATCTGTCATGGGGAACCCTTACCCCATTGCTAAGTTGGTATCTTTTGAAAGGAGGTGGGTGGGAAAGCGGGGAGAGGAAGAGGAATAAATGATTAAAGGGCTACATCTGGCTGTATCTCCACCTCTCCACTGACGCTACTTAGTGGAAGGCACTGGTGACCTCATAGGCACAGCCACCAGTCTGCCTAGGACTCAACTTTTCTGATGCATGTGGCACTGTTGCCTCTTCTCTCATTGGCAATACATTAGATTCAGTGTCTGTCTCTGTCTCCTTGTCTTTCCCTAATCCCCTACAGCATCCCATAAAATAGATGTTTTGAGTGTTTTTTAGATTTTGCACGTGAGTATCTTATTTTCTTTCTTGGAGTCACTGCTACTACCACTACTAGAAGCTGCTGACACTTTCATGCACCAGCCATTGTGCTATATGCTTAATGGGCTTGTCACACTTAATGCTCATAACTCATCTGTGAGGTAGGTGGTGGCATTATTCTTGTTTTATGGATAAGAACAATAAGGCTCAGAGTCAGATAATGTAAGTCGATGACTACTAAGTGAGAACCAAACCCAGAATCTGTGCCCCTAACCCCTACTCTATACTGCCTCTCCTGGATACAAGGGTGACCTCCATGTTTAAGCCTTCTAGCTACCTCTCTACACTGACCTGTCATAATTTCCAGCCTACCACCTTGCATTCTCTGTAGCATATGTCTGTGTAAATGCCCCACTAAGGGAGGCACTTCAGTAGGCTCAAAGTCAACATTTATATCATCTGCCCACAAACCAGCTTCCCTTTATGATGTCTCCTGTTTGTTAACGCATTTCCCACCTGCCTTATCACCGGGTGTGAAACCCAGGAATTGCTTTCTATCATTCTCCTTCCTGAACCTTCCTACTCCTAGGCAATTGGTGGAGAGAGAGCTTGTTGAGACTCTTCTCCAGAATGTCTCTTGCATCTCTACTGTCAGCTCCCTGGATCAGTTTCCAGTTAGCACTTACTCAATTATTGCCCTCTCCTAATTGTTTTTTTCCCCCTCTATTCTCTTCTAGTCTATCCAGTGGTTGAGAATTGCTTAAACTCTGCTGCCCACCAAATGGAGTGCAGGATTAGCTATCTCCCTTTCAAAGCCTTCCCTTATATGGTCCTGTTTACCTTTATCCTGCTCCTCTGTTAAGCTTAGCTACAAAATTGCTGCTCCAGCCAAGTGGAATACCAAATAACCTCTCTAGAATTTCATCATCTCTTACCTTTGCTTATTCTGTTTCTCTACCTTTTAACAGTCCCTAATCCCCTTTTTTTCTACCCATTGAAAAATACATATATTTCATTTCTTATGTGATATTTTCCTTGAATGCTCCATTCAGAGTTGGGCTCTTCCTCCATGTACCTCTCTAACAATTTATATGGAAGTTAATTGGGACTTGGACCACTCCTCTCTACTAGATTGCACATATGTTGAAGACAAATGTATTCATTTGTTAACATCCAGATGTGTCTAGCATAGTGTGTTCCACGCAGAAAGGACTCAAAATCTCTAATCCTCTTATCTTGCTGTTGTTTATCTTCCTAAAAGTGAAAATAAAGCAAAATTAAAATTAAATCGGGTCATGTAGCTCATCTGTTCCAAAATTTTGGGTAGATTCTTGTTGTATAATTGTCAAGGTGCCTTCCCTGCTTTATTTTCAGTGGGCTTACCCCCTCTGCCCACCCATCACCCCTGCCAGGTCCCCCATCTCCAAAGGTCCCCAAGTCACTCTGCTTGCATCCACACTGCATTCTCTTGCCTTCAGACTTTTGCTCAAGCTCTGTTCTCTTTCTTAAATGTCCTTGAACGTGCTTCTCCCTCTTATCCTTGAAGATCCAAGGCTCCTAAGTCTGCCAGACTTTGTGCTGTATTATAAGGTACCTATGCCAAACTGCCTTGAGTCACATTTACTCATGTGTTTCAATCCACTCCCCCACACCTGTCCCACAAAGGACCAAGACCTGTGTCTTTGCCCTCTCTGTCACTCATTCTATACAAGCTTAGTACTAGGGCCAGAGTCGTACTTGATGAATGCTTACAAAATTAAGTAATGGTTTAACTGAACTAAGCAACTGATTTTAGATATGGGGGAGGGGAGATGGACAGGATTAGATTTTCAACACTGATGTTAGTAATGAAATCACTCTACTTACTAGCATGTGCCCCTTATCACAACACTAATGACCCCAAATCACTGAGCAAAGGAGCCCCAATGGGTTATGAAGTAAGACCACGTGTTCTGGCTCCACTTCCCTCCTTAGTAAGGCCTTCTCTTGGCCCTGTGTGTGCAAGTGTCAGTGGGAAAATTTTATAGATTACACCAGAATAAATGTGGGAAAGGTCTTGAATTTATTCTTAGACATTTTTCAGAGAAAAGAAGGACTATGCCTCAGATGTTGTCATTCTTTTAAAGCTGAATGATGAAGTAGTAAATCCATAATGGAAACAATTGTCAAGTCAAATCTACAAAACTGAGCAGGGTGGGTAGGCTATAACAAAAACCACTCTGTTGAGGAGGCCGTTGGGCAGGACATGGCCAAAAACAAGCTTGAACTTACCTAGAAGTGGCTCACACAGAGGACTTCAGCAACCAGCCTTGGTCAGGTGTTTTGAAAGCCTCTGTTTAAGTGTTGAGAGTATATTTTGGCCTTCTTCCCCTTCTTCTAGTCCATTTAGGGATTGCCCATTCTGGATGAGGTTACCAAATACCTTCCCTTGAAACTGAACTCAGGGCAGGGGTCACAGACCCAAAGCCAGCAGGAACCTGACCAGTCTGAAGAAGTAGACCTGGGGATAAGTAGTGTCCTAGTGCAAGAAAAGCAATAGGTCATCGTGGGAATCATGGCAAACTGGAGAGTGCAAGTCCCATCAAAGGCAGCAGTCTCCACTCTGCTCCAGCTGATCGCTGCCATGCAAGGATGCAAGCACAGTCACCAGATGCTCAAGAAAAGCCAGAAGTGGGCGTGATAAAAATGTCATCTGAAGGTATCTTCTCCTCTGTACGTATGTATGAACACACACACAGGTGTGCACCTGCGTGCCAGATGATTTGGTGCATGAGCCATAAGTTTTTGACCTTTGGCTTGAGAAGAAGGGAGGAGAAAAAGATTCCTTCAAGATTTCTTACTGGATGTCAATAGTGGGAGGTAGTTTGACTAATTTTCTCTTTGACCATTGCTGTGATCAGTTACCAAGAATCCTTCCTACCCTTGGCACTACCTTCGGAGAGGCTGGTCTGTGTGTTGGGTAAAGTTGCTTTTGTAGAGTGGTATGGGAAAGTGTGGGGAGGGTATGGAGAATGCAGAGAATGACCTGGGAGAGAGGTATCTGACATCTTCAATAATGATCAAAAACTGATTTTTAAACCTTTAGGGCGGCCGGGGCAGCAGGGGGATTTAGTTTCTTTTTCCTTTTGCTCTACAAAGTTTTATATTCACTGGACTGCGTTAGTGTTGACCCTAAGATCTATTCTAGTCCTTTAGAGTTTAGAAGCCATTTTTGATTTGTTTATGTGTATTTTTCCCATGTAGATTTGATCACTGGCCTTCTAATGCTGAGCTAATCAACACTGGCCAAACTGGAAAGAGATAATCAAGCTACATGAATTTGAACATGATTTCATGTAGATTGCATTTTACTGGTAATAACATGAAGAAAGCTGATTTGAGGAGTTGAGCCCCCTCTTGTCCCTGCTAGGACTTGAGAGCCTTGAAAATAAGTTACTGCCTTGATAGCCAACTGAGCATGCAAATTCGTTTACTAATGCCAGCTACTAATTATGAAAATAAACTCATCTGTGCTCTATAAATATCTAATTATAATAAAATAGAGGCAGTATTATATGTCCATCTCTTGTCTCATCTGTTTCTCATCCACCACTGATTTGTCCTCTTGACAATGAATATAAAATCGCTTTGTTTTTTCAAGAAGCCTGTTTTCCATGTATTTTTTCTTCTTCTAATGTTTTGAAAGTCTGTGGGGGAAAATAGATTTATTTTAAACATAAAACGTAAATTGCTTGATTTTAGCAGCTCTGTGTTTTTGGCAGTGATGTCTTTGAGACGGTGCTTGAAAAATATGAAAAGTGTGTTTTTTTCTTGTTTAGAAATTTTCACTGGACACCAAAGACATTTTTTGCATGGAGGTTTCTTGGAGCATTCAAAAAAGTGTTAATGTGAACAGAAGATTTAATAATAAAATGTACAATGTATCAGTAGAATGTTTTAATTAAATTCCAATTGACAATACACAAAAGAAATTATTTCTCAGATTTCGAAACGACATGTCTGTTTCCTCCTCCTCAATGATCAATTTGGATTTATTGATTACTTATAGATTTTATGTCTGTGTATATATGTCATAAAATACTTTCTCCTCTAAGGTATGAATAATGATCTATCTGTTTGTATAGACCTTTGCTTATCCAGTTGAGTTAGTTAATCTTAGAAGATATATAATTTTCAACTGTAGATCAATATGTATACACACATAAACTTGACTTTGATAGCACCTACAGGCAAAGAATGTTTTGAATTGTGTTGTCTTTAAGATACATCTCATTTGTAAAGAATTCAAAAGAGTAGTCTGATGGAAAGATATTTAATGAGAGAATAAGCAAAGTGCATTTCCCCCATGTGCTTAGGCTTGTACCTGCCATGGTCTGTTTCTTAGGTGTGTAGGGCAGCGTATATCTGAGTATAGGTACAGTTTGTGCAAATACATATTAATAGGCTTATACTGGTGTACTGTGTTTTTATATGCAGTTGCCATTTGTAGGTGTACTGAAAATAATAGATTCCAGGGTGACATGTATTAGAATTTAGCAGATCCTCTGCTTCAATATTAGAAAAGCAATGCTTATTTGGCATTCAACAAATATTGATGGAGAGCCAACGATATGCTAGGTACTAAGTACACAGAAACTGAGCAAACGTAGACCCAGCCCTCTGACACCTTGCTCACAGTCAATGGGAGTTTGAAAATAGCTTTCAGATGTAACAACCACCTTTCCTCAAGTAAAAAGTCTTAAATGCATTGTTTTTAATGTATTTTTATATATGCAGTTTTTAAATTAATTTTTTAATTTTAAACGGAAATTGTTAGGTAATCATTTAGTCTGATCACTCACACTTTACATTATCAGAATCAGAAAAGAAAATGTGCTTTGTGTGTGAACACATACGGAATTTTTTATTTGCTTGTCATTTATTTGTTTATTAGGGATAGCATACACAGTGCAAAGTGTATAAAATGCATGCTCTTAAGCATACAGCTTAAAGGTTTTTTTTTTAACCTGTATATACCCATGTAAATACCATCCAAATCAAGAAATAGAATATGCCCATCACTATAAGATTCCGTTGTGACCCTTTCTGCCATTACTTCTTTTTCTTTATTGGTTGATTTATTTTTTAAAAAATTGCCATTTATTTTTAATAAATATGTGTATTTTCCCCACTCAATCCAAAATCGTGTTTATCCATGTAATAATCAGTAGGCAGGCTCTAGATTGCTTAACTTTCATTAAGAAGGATTAACCTTGTGAGACACCCAGGCAGTGTGGTTTTTCACTGTGTGTAAATAGAAGCAAAAATATTGTCCTCTTGTGAGGTAGCTTTGCCCTGTTTTTGATGAAGCGCAGGTTTCCGTCTATACAAAGAGAATATCTAATTGATATTATTGAGTTTTTCTCTTTTTTCCTAAGGCATTTAGTGGTAAGCAGAATAGCAGAGGTGGAAAAGACCATATGCTTTGTAAAAAGCCCGACTAATAACACTTTTTGTTGGACGTCTGATTGTAAAAGTGCTGCATCTTTCATTAAAATTTACATGTAAAGCAAGGGCAGGCGCGGTGACATGAAACCTAATGCAACTTGCACATCTTGACATAATAACAATCACAAGAAACTGCAGATCCCAGATGGCAGCTTGGCCTTTGCCATCCTTTTAATAAGCTACTAACTGCTAATTATTTCACTCTTTTGGGCAAGTTAATTTACTGTTGACTCTTAAAGAGATACTGCTCTTTTTTTTCCCCCAACCCACGCAAAACAGAGACCTTCCACCTGGAGCTTTGAAAAGTGCTTCTGTGCAGGTTGGAAGCTTTCCAGCCGGTTGTAACAACAATGGCAAGTATTGGGATGAAAAATGTTGCTTAATAACATTTTCTTGTTTTTTTTTTATGAATATAGAGAATTTAAAAAATTTGTTCGGCTAAAGAGCCATTGTGTGCATGTGCATGCATGTGTGTGCGTGTGTAAGAGCAATAGATGGAGCAGCCAATGCAGGGAGAAGGTCTGAAATTTGGAGCCTATTTAAGAGTGAAAGAACAGCTGCCTTTTAAATGGTTGCTAATTCTGACAATTAATGCTGTTCTGTGAGTGTGTGATTTTCTGTGATAGCAGTTAGGAGGGATGATGGTGTGTAATAGCTCATTTCCTAAGCTTTATGGTAATGTAGCATAGTAAAGACCATAGAACTGAAAAAGAACTGGGTCCCACATGCTCTGCAGCCCTTTTGAATGAAACCCTGCAAAGCCTGCTTTTCTCTGTTCTTTGACCTCCTTAGGATGATTTTATATTTTGGCACAGACACAGATTATTAAATGAATGATGTGCAAGTGGGCTTGGATGCATCAGAAGTGAGTTTGGAAAAGAACCTTGTTTGCAATGAGCTGTCTGACAATCAAAATATTTACTTAAAGATAAGCTAATGACTGTGCCTTGCAAATGCCTGCAGATCTATTATTGAAATGAGAGTCAGCACATTGGCTTGATACTATACAAAAATAAATCTCAAACCTCAAATACTATTGTGGGTGTGTTTGTGCGTGTGTATTATACTTCTCTCCAAATAAAAGTCTTTCAAACAATAAAGAAATATAGAAAAGTCTCTCAACCCATTTTCTTGAAATATTTGAAATAAATTTGTTACTGTAATCCATTGTTCCTTGTTGCTGGTAAGAATTGCTAAATGGCAAATGTGCGTTGAACAGCACACTCTTCTATTATTAGTGATATCTCTGAACCTGAACTTGATAATGTGAGTTTTGTGGTCCAATATTTTACCTATAATGGCTTGTGTGCTATGAAGTTGATGAAAGGGCTGTGAAACTCAATCCAATAGAGGCTAATGCCTCTTACTTATTAAACCTAGACTTATTAAACCTATTTGCATATTGACTGGGGAAGTTTTAAATGTTCTGTTTCTTTAAAAACAATGTATTATATGGTTTCAAAATAGGCCCAAGGAAAAATATTTCTGTTTTTTCTAATTCACAAATTTCTAATTCACAAATTCCTGGGTGAATTTGAGGAAGCTTTGTCATCTTGTAGAACCTGGTATTATATAGCACATTCAGCCAGATTGTCATCTTCTGAAAAAATTTTGAGAAATGCTAATAATTTTTTTTAACTTTTTCTTTAGGTTTGGGATATATGTGCAGATTTGTTATATAGGTAAATTGTGTGCCATAGGGGTTTGGTATAGATTATTTTGTCACCCAAGTAATAAGCATTGTACCTGATAGGTAGTTTTTCCATCCTCTTCCTCCTCCCACGCTCCATCCTCCACCCTCAAGTAGTCCCTGGTGTCTTGTTCCCTTCTTGGTGTCCATGTGTACTCAATGTTTAGAAATGCTAATAATATTTCAAGGAAAAAAAAAAACTACTGGGAAAAGTAAGTTCTGAAAACATAGTTTTAAACTAAGCAGGTTTATTGACTGCGGGACTTCTCAGAGCCTTTGTTATGGCAATGCAAATTACAAACCTCTGGGAAGGAAAATGTACATTTCAAAGTTACCAAAATTTATTTGACATGAAACCCTTTTTTTATGATTTTCGTTTTGGATGAAAATAGCTAGAATTAGAACTCTAGTTAGTGTTCAGTTAAAAAAACTTTGGACAGCAATTTTAAAGTAGCTACCAAAGCTAATATTCTAAGGCTTAATGACTCTAAAATTTGAAGGAACTTTTGGATTGGCTTAACTCAAGAATCCTTTTAACTACATTTTCTGTTTTGATTGGGAATAGTTTTTTTGGAAGGGTTCATTTAAATAGGGAAATTACTGCTTCCTGGTAAAATACACACCACAGATGTTAAAACAACTGCAGTTTTAAAGATACAAGTCTGGTTAAAACACTTCCAGTTTGTATTACCTGAGTACTTAAACAGATATCCATATAGTGAGCGTAAACAATACTTCTGAGAATGGCTGCTTAACTCTAGGAAGAGCTGATCTCGGCATAACATGAGAAAACTACTAGGAACTTTAGTCTTACTTGCTTTCAAATTTGGAGCAGGTCAATAGTTATCATGGTTATTTCTCTACTGTGTATCTAAGGCCGTTCATCCTGAGAGTCTGGTTATGAATGGCTTTTTTTTTTTTTTTTTTTTCCCCAGACAGTGAACATGTAGGTGAAGGAATTGCTCTCTGGTAGGAATTACTTGTTTAGAAGTCATTGGCTCAGCTAAGGATTTTGTGGGTTGTCTCAGTGCACAGCTGAGGACTTTGTCCTATTTATGTGCTGTCTGTTCAGTATGAAGTGGCAGCCATTGATCCATCTGTAGTACACCATTTGCCTGCGGCTATTTATCTGGTTGTGGAGATGTAGTTTGCTGAGCCAGGCATACGCTCCCTTGTTTCCCAAGTGACCAATAATGAGTCTTTACAAATGCCTTGGCCCAAATTGTTATGAGTGAGGTTCCGCAGTTCTAAACTCATTGATCCATGTGACAACTGAACCTGGAATACTAGATCTCCACGTGTGAATAATTCTAACCTAGGGTCAGCATTATGGAGCAAATAGAACAGTGAGATAAATGTGAGGACCTAATTCAGAATGCTGGGGAATGAAACATGGTGGGTTAGAGTACTGATGTTAGTGTTTGACACTCACTAGCTATACGACCTTGTTAAGCTTCCTTGTCCTAATAAGCAAAACGGGAGCAAGAATACTACACACTTCACAAGGTTGCTGAGAGGATCTATTGAGACAATAATATTAAAAGCTTATGGTAGAGCTTAGCTAACATACATAAGCATTAGTTTAGTTATAAACATTAACAACGAACATTAGTTATCATAAATACATCTTGTCAATATCAGCATCACTCATTAAATATGGGAATTTTGAACATATTATTCAATCTTTTTGACCATCTGTGTTTTTACCTGTAAAATGCCTACTTGGTAGGTTTGTTCTGGCTAATAATTGATACAATGCAGGTGAAAGTGCTGTGCAAATTAAAATAGTGCTACACAATGTTAAATAATAAGTAGTTCATGAGAATATAAGCACCATAAAATCAGAGGCAGTATCTGATTTTGTTCGTCTTGGTATATCCAGTGCCTGTAACAGTGCCTGCCCCATCGTAGAAACAACTTAGTAAATACTTGTTGACGAGTTAAGTAACTTCTTAGCAGAGTTCTGCAGCAGGGCCAGCCCCAAGCCTTCCTGTGATCCCATCATGCTTTCAATAGAGAGGGTCTTTGGGTACCTCCATTGCAAGAGGGAATCATTAGTCTCTTCCTTCAGAACAAGTTCGTCCAACCCCAGGTCTGCAGGCTGCACACGGCCCACGATGGCTTTGAATGCAATCCAACACAAATTCTTAAACTTTCTTAAAACATTATGAGATTTTTGTGTGTGTGAATTTTTTTTTCTAAGCACAGCAGAAATCATTAGTGTTAGTGTATTTCATGTGTGGCCCAAGTCAATTCTTCCTCTTCCAATGTGGCCAAGGGAAGCCAAAAGATTGGACACTCCTGTTTTAGAGCCTCTCATACTAAAAATAGTAATCCTCATAAAACCTGTTCGTTCTTAGGTTTTTGATAGATGTGTCTGCTTTTTTTTGTGCACACAAAGAGCTATAGGATTTCCTTATATTACTTGATGGAACTATATGAGCTGTGAAGAAAACAAAAACATTTGGTTGGGTTACTTTTAAAAAATGCTGATTTGCTTCCTCAAATCTTAGAAGCATATAATTTCAGAGCTCAAAGGAGACTTAGAATTCCTTTAGTCCATTCCACTGTGATTTTGTGGATGACAGAGAACATGCTGAGAGGGCATGAGTGATGTGTTTGTCGCTGCACAGAAAATTTGTAGCACAATCGGGACTTAGACCAGACTTTCTGACTTCAGGTGTTGTTTTCTTTCTCCTCCCACCAAGTTGCCTCTAAGTCCTGGCCATCTTCACTGTTGATGGTATTTGTTATAGATCATTCATAGGTTGCCAAGATCATTGTTGATAATGCCATATAAGGAAGATTCTAGAAGTTTCAGTGTGCAAACTTTCTAAAAAAAGGTTATCTCTTAAATTACTTGTCTGCCTGGGAACCGATACAACTCCAGCTTTCAAAGTTGTCAGTAAGCTGCTTTGAATTTCAGTATTTTATGATGCTTTGTACCACTTACACAGACTTGCTTTTTTGATGGCTTTGTCTTGGCTGAAGTAAGACGGTGACACCAGCTGACTTTTAAAAAGCTCTTGTACCCGTAACTTTTTCTTTCTTGCTGTCCCATGTTGACTATTTATAACAGCGTGGATGCATGTTGAGTGCAATAAACATGAGCTGTGATGATATTCACCAGGGACTGATTCCCAAACTGTTGCTTAATAGTTGTTTGCACTTCCTTTCTTCCTTTAATATAGTTGTCATTTTATTTGTAATTTTTCAACTAAAAAGAAACATTTTTTTTTTCAAGTGAGAGTGTATTTATCTTTAAGCCAGTATCATTTCTGGGTTTTCTTTTTAAAAAACAATTTTTTCAGGGTTCTACCATGTGTCTGATGGGTTAAGTTTAGTGCCCGTCCGTGAGGCAGCCTTGGGGGATGTTGATGGGTGCAGGAAATCAGTTCTTAAATTGTTGCAAAATTGCCTTCCTTCAGACTGTTTTGATCATGAGGGCTCTCAAGTGTCAAAGTCATTTGTAGAACTAGATAGATAAAATGCATGAGCACTAAGCGTTTTTTCCAGGATAGAATAAATAAGTGTTTTCTACTATGTGCTCAGCCTTTGATAGTGATTTGTTAAAAGGAAAAAAGAAAGGCAATGATATTAAATATTTACAAGAGTGATTTAGTTCTATTATCCTGTGCGCTGCATCTCTGTTTTTTATAGTGAAATCAGCTACTGTAGAAATAAATGCCATTAAACCGGTGGTAGTGTGAAGGTCACTGTCTAGGCAAGGTCAGAGTAATTTGTGGAGAGTAATGACTTTTGTCAACTTTCCAGATCTCTTCCTGTTTTTAGCCGGCTTCCCTCCAAAAATTATAGGAAAAAAATACATTTGAGGATTCACAGGCTTACTGTCTCTCTTGCATCCCTTATGCCCTTTCTGGCCAACCGGATAGTTGGAAGACTTTCGTGCACTTTTTTGCTTGTTTCATCTGTTTAGTGGACAGAGACAGGTCTGTTCTCCCTGGAGATGAGCAGCTGCATTCCTGTTTACTGGCTCTTCTGTTGGTTCTTGCTTGACAGTTTGTTTTGGAGATCCAGCACTACTTCTTTCTTAGAAATGGTTTATCTTGTCTGAAATAATCCTCCAGTTTCCCTACTTTTACCTCTGCCTTTCTTTAAATAAAAGTTTTTTTAACAAAACTTTCTCATATCAGTTTAAATAAATTTCTGAATGATTACATGGCAGTATCCCCATTTTCACAGGCAAGAAAACAGAGGCCCAAGGTTACAAAGCTAGTTACAGGGCTAGCAGCAGAACCAAGATAAACTGAGTTTTGTCTGGCCCCAAAGCCTGAGGTGACACTACATATGATACCATCATTTCAATTAATTTCACTGAACCTCAGTTTTCTCTTCTGTAAAATGGGGATGCTAATATATTATTCTAATATATTCTGAATTCATATAAATAGTATTACATATGATGTATTATAAATATTAAGACATTATTTTACTTTTGGTAAAATTGAGAAGTATATAAGCTAACACATATTAAGTGCCTAAAAAGATGTCTAGCTCTTGTTATGGTTTTAATAAATATATTCCCTTCCCTCTCGACAGTAACAATGAAGTGTAATTGAATTTAACAAGTATTGAGCACAAGGGATACACAAAATGGGTAAAAATCAGTCTTTGTTCTTGAGCAGCTCACAATAGAGTAGGAAGAAAACCCCTATATAATGAATTCCAAAAGCGATTCGTTTTTTTTTCTTTTGTCTTGGACTGTCTGTATCAAATGCCACTTAAAATATGAAAGACCTTTTCTGGGTACAAGTAGTTTGTTTCCTATAATGTTGAGATAGCATGTTGACATTGCAGTGGTAACGACTTGTGGCTTGTTTCTCTGTTAGTCTGTGTTTACTTCATCCTAAAATCCAGAAGAGTGGGTTGAAAATGGGGGAAAAACAGGGATACAGGGAAGTAGCAATGTATATTACTCAGGGCAGGCTAACTGCTATGACAATTCCCAAATCACAGTGGCTTAATACTAACAAAATTTTCTCACATTCCAGTTTGCGGTGCAGATTGATGGGTGGTGAAGTGGGGGATCTCTACTCCACACAGTCATTCAGGCACCAAGACACCTTCTGTCCTGTAGCATTGTCATTTTCTGGAGCCTTGTCCTTCTTTGCAGTCTACTGGCAGAGGGAGGACAGAGCGAGCTTGGAGGATTTTTCCAAGAGGGCCATGCCTGGACGTAGTGTGTATCACCTATGATTGGCCATAACTCAGTCACGTAATCCCATCCAATTGCAAAAGAGGTTGGGAAATGCAATTTATCTCTGTGCTCAGCCACGGGATAAGGGGCCTGGTGGCTACAGTGACAGTCTCTGCCCCAGTGGATGAGTTGTGTTCTGTTCTTCTGTGTTCTGATCTTGTGTCATGCCTATTAGCCTTCTTCAGCTTACCTTCATTCAAACAAAGGCGAGTATGGTTTCTATGAGATAGAGAATCACTTCTCATTCCTTTTTCTATAACACACATGTATGTGTATTTTTCTTTTCCTTCTTTTCTTTCTTTCTTTTCTTTTTTTTTGAGACGGGGTCTTGCTCTGTCGCCCAGGCTGGAGTGCAGTGGCATGATCTCAGCTCACTGCAACCTTTGCCTCTCGGGTTCAAGCAATTCTGCCTCAGCCTCCTGAGTAGCTGGGATTACAGATGCTTACCACCACACCCAGCTAATTTTTGTATTTTTAGTAGAGACCCTGTTGGCCAGGCTGGTTTTGAACTCTTGACCTAAGTTGATCCGCCCACCTCAGCCTCCCAAAGTGCTGGGATTACAGGCATGAGCCACTGCGCCCAGCTTGTATGTGTATTTTGTATTAAACAAAACCCTTCAGAGTTACATTAATGTTTCTCAAATTCATGAGAATCACCCAGGGAACTTGTGAAACTATAGACCTTAGTTCCTGCCTCAGAACTGTAGGACCTGCAGCTCTAAATTATTCTATGATCAGGTAAATTTGAGACACACTGTGTTATAGCAAATTCCAAGGAATAAAATGAACTGAAAGAAAGTGTATGAGACTTTAATAAAAGTATTTTGTTGTATTTTAAATATTTAAAACAAGCTGCGTTTATGTATACCAAATCTATTTGTTATACATAGATTTTTGTTGTAGTTCTTGTTTTAAGGGATGTAACCTCTATCTTGCATCCATAACCCAAAAGTGATTGGGATCTTAGCTTGAGTTGATGGAGTGGGGCCAAATGCCTGATTCAATAGGATTTTGTTTTATTGTGATCACTGGATAAAAATATCTCAGCATTTTTTTTCCTCTTTATCATCTAAAAAGAGACACTTTTGATTAAGATAATTTTCTTGTTGCATTAAGACAATAATAGGAGTACATGTTTGATAGGCCTGCTTATTTTTTGTGACTGACTTGTGAACAGTTAACTGATGGCAACTCATTTTAGTTTGTAGATGTATCTTAATCTCTTGTATGCATAGGAACCATTACCTCCATGATATTCTGAAATGAAGCCCTTTCCTGTAAAGCTGTGCTTTTTTCTCTTGTAGCGAGAGGTTGGCCCATTGTACTCTTGGAATGGATGTCAGAGTGTGGATAATTCTGGGCTTGTGATTTTTTTCTTTCTCCTATTTTATCTGCCTCTTTTTGTGTCTTTGTGAGCAAGTCTGTGATTACTATTGAGTTTTTTTCCCTAAATGCCAGCAATTATCTCACAGGTGGAGGGATTAGGAAAGAGCAGAGAGAATTGCACTGGGTTTAGAATAAAGGCTCCCCACCCCCACTTTAAATATGGTGACAGGAGGGAGTGTAGAGTTGGGGGTGGGGGTGGCAGACAGCTGTGGGGGTAGGGTGGACAATTTGCTTCTGATATTTAAATCCCTAGAAGGAGTAAAAGAAGAAATTCCTAATGAAAGAAAGAGGAATTAAAGACCTATAATAAGATGTTTTGGGGTTATTGTTTCAGGGAGCTGGAGACGCAGGAAGGGAGGGGCAGCCACTTTTCTTAACTTGCTTCACCTGCCTCTTTATCTGAAAGGTGTTTGTTTGTTTGTTTTTTTCTGTTGGTCTGACAATTTATTTTTGGAGGAGAAGGGAGCTGGGAGGGCCTAATATATATGCCCAGGCCAAGAGAATTTTGGTGAGACATTCCCTTTCTTCCCAGCAGAGAATGATTTATTTATTTGATATATCAGTTAGAATGCTTTCAGCTGCAGAGAACAGAACTTTCAACTCAACTGCCTTAAACGACAGAGGGAATTTATGGGCTCAGTTTCTAAAAAGCCCAGTAACTCAAATGATATGACCAAGACCTAGTGTTTGTCTTCCCCATTTTTTGGCTTGACTTTCTTGGCGTTGGCTTCATTTTTGGCAGCTCCCGCCCGTGTGATTTTAAGATGGCTGATGGCCATTCCCAGGATGATTTGCTTTTTGGTTCTTGTAAGTGAGGG
Source organism: Nomascus leucogenys (assembly GCF_006542625.1). Taxonomy (NCBI): domain Eukaryota; kingdom Metazoa; phylum Chordata; class Mammalia; order Primates; family Hylobatidae; genus Nomascus; species Nomascus leucogenys. The sequence continues at coordinate 27,269,161 of NC_044402.1, read as the reverse complement.
AGAGTAACTCTCTTCCTTGACTGTATTAATCAGGGTTCTCCAGGGAAACAAAACCAAGAGGAGATATATATGGACATGATGATTGTTATGAGAAACTGGCTCACGCGATTAGGGAAGCTGAGAAGTCTTATTATCTGCCGTCTACAAGCTGGAGGGGAAGCCAGTGGTATAGTTTCAGTGTGAGCCCTAAAGCCTGAACCGATGGTGTCAATCCCAGTCTGAGGGCAGGAGAAGACTGATGTCCCAGTGTAAGCAATAAGGCAGAGAAAGCATATTCCGCTTTCCATAGCTTTTTTGTTATAGTCAGGTCCTCAGTGGATTAGATCAGGAGTCTCCAACCCCCAGGCTGTGGACCATTGGTGGTTCATGACCTGTTAGGAACCAGGCCACACAGCAGGAGGTGAGTGGCAGGCAAGTGAGCATTATTGCGTAAGTTCTGCCTCCTGTCAGATCAGTGGCTACATTAGATTCTCATAGGAGTGCAAACCCTATTGGGAACAGTGTATGCAAGGGATCTAGGTTGTGTGTTCCTTATAAGAATCTGACTAACGCCTGATGATCTGAGGTGGAACAGTTTCATCCTAAAACTATCATCTCCTCCCTCTTCTCCCTTCCCCCTGCCACTCCATCTGTGGAAAAAGTACCTTCCATGAAATTGGTCCCTAGTGCCAAAGAGGTTGAGGACTTCTGGATTAGATGATGCTTGCCCACAATGGGGAGGGCAATTTGCTTCACTCAGTTCACTGATTCTAATGGGAATCCCATTTAGAAATACCTTCCCAGACACACTCAGAATAATGTTTAATCAGAGTACCGGGACTCAGTTAAGTTGACACGTAAAATTACACATCACAAGTCCACCCCTTGTCAACTCAACACTCATCTATATCTCCTTAAGCGATACTTAATCTATAAATAAAGATAACAAGATCATAATTTCGCCTAACATGATACATCTATCCTGAGTATAATTGAAAATGCACTAAACAGTTGGTTTTTCTCCTGCAGTATATTGGATTTAGGGGGAGGCTGGATATTTGATTCCAAATTTTGGGAATAGGGAAATGGATATTGAGTTGCAAATGCCAGCTCCACCTTGATAGAAGAACTTTAAAAAATATGAGACCAAACCCAACTAGGTTCTTAATAAGGAACTGGGAAATTTGGGGGTAAATATTTTTCATCCTCACTATCTGGCTGTCAGGTCGTCCTATTTCCATGAGGAGGGGATGTCAAAGAGGGAGCTTGTGTGCCAGCATAGGTAACATTTGGAAGCAGAGAGGTGAAAGGGGAAGGCCACTGGTATCCTAGCATCTGTGGAATCAGGGACCCAGCATCTTAGGATCTTAGTTCATTGATATGAAAAGAGGCAGGGAAACGTCTATGGGAATGGAGTAAATGCCAGGCCCAGCTTTCTTAAGAGGAAACTGCTCGGCCGGGCGCAGTGGCTCGCGCTTGTAATCCCAGCACTTTGGGAGGCTGAGGCGGGTGGATCACGAGGTCAGGAGATCGAGACCACGGTGAAACCCCGTCTCTACTAAAAATACAAAAAAATTAGCCGGGTGTGGTGGTGGGCGCCTGTAGTCCCAGCTACTCGGGAGGCTGAGGCAGGAGAATGGCGTGAACCCGGGAGGCGGAGCTTGCAGTGAGCCGAGATTGTGCCACTACACTCCAGCCTGGGCGACAGAGCGAGACTCCGTCTCAAAAAAATAAAAAAAATAAAAAATAAAAAATAAAAGAGGAAACTGCTCTGATGGCGTTGTTTCCTTCTGCCTTGATCTCAGTCCTCCACTTAGGTCACCTGACATGGATTGCTGTTGATGGATAGCTGACTGAGGCAGCCCTCTACTCTCAAGTGTGTTTTTAACAGAGTGGCTCTCAGTAAATACCTGTTTCTCAAATGCCTCACCTCATTCACAGAGTCTTTCTTTTTAGCTGCTATTTCTTAGCACACTGACCTAATTCCCAACCACACATTTCATCTAGGATTTTGAGGCAGCAACATCCCCCCCAATTCCCCCAGTGTCACTGCTGGTGTTAGCTCTACCTTGACCTGGGGCCACAGTTCTTATTACCTGCCTTAGCCCTCAGTATAACAAGGGGCAGCCAGTGTGGCAGGTAGAACAGAATAAGTTCCCTAGGGTGCAATAACTGGAAGGATGTGGTTATCAGGTTCTTCAAACCAAATACCATGAGAGCGAAGGCCCTTCTTCAAAGGGCTGCTGCCTCTTAGCACGAAGGTTGCATTTGACCTTCTCAAACTGCTTTCTAGGCCAGTGTGTCTCACAATCTAATGTGCACACGGATCATCTGGACATCTTGTTATACGCAGGTTCTGCATGGGGAGGATTGAGGTGGAGCCTGAGATTCTGCATTTTTAACAAACTCCCAAGGGATGTCCATGATGTTGCTGGTATGTGGACCATCTGCTGAAACTCAAGCCTTCTCATCCTCCTTGGATAATAGAAGTGGGGCGTCAGTCTTTGCCTCTGTCTCCGTGTCTGTATGGGGGCATGATGACATTGGCCTGTCTCCCAGGAGCCTGGGAAACATGGAGGTCATGGCATTTATAACAAGTGCACGTGTGCTGTTCCATTCCCACAAGGAGAGAAACATGGGGAGTAACCTATAATTCTGTGTCTACCAGACTCCTCTTCATGCTCCTAAAAAGGCCTGTTGCTGTAACAAATCATCACCATGAGGACACATTTCTGGGGGCCTACATGATTCACAGACTGCCCATTGCAAGTTGCTTGTAATTATCAATGGGTAGGAAACTCATGTGACCCCTGAGCCCCAAGTCCCACCCCCTTGCCCAAATTTATCAGGGCTTGCCTTACACACTGGTGGTTGCTATGGGCTTGGGTGACTCCCAACAGCGATGACAATATACATTCTCAGTAACCTGGAGCTGGCACTGCGGCTGCAGCCCTGGACGTGGGGTGTCCTCTGGGTATAATCTCACTTAACTTTACTCCACAAATGCAATGTTGGTCTCGCCATCCCTGTGTTGTGTTCAGTCTTATTTGATCTCACTCACCCTGTTTCCCATCTGTGTAATCCCCTGGGAAGAATGAGATCTAAACAAAAAGGAGAAAATGCTTAAGAAATATAATCTGACTGTCTAACAAAGCAGATAGTTAACTCTCTGGTGGACTCCTTTGTTTTATTTGGACTAGAGGGAGGAAGAAAAAAGCTTGGGACTGCTGTTGGAGGAGCAGAAGTGAATTAGGAGGCTCATATTTCACAACTGGTTGCCAGTGTCTATATTGGCTGATGGCTCTGGTTTCCAGCTGGCGGTGGCCTGGGTTGAAATGTTTACCTGGTGTCTTCAGGGATGCTGCATCAACAGCTGTAAGTAGAGCTAGCTATTCAATCTGCTCTGAGAAAGGTTAAAGTGTGTGTCTTTGGCTTCCCCAGGGACTAATCCAGTAACAGGAGAGTCAGAGAGAACACGTAGCACTTGGCAACGGGGGAGGGCCTTCACCGGGATTTTCGTTGTTATTTTAGTTACAAATGGAAGCGTTTAAAACCAAAATCTGTATTTAGGCAGTGAGAGGAGAAACAGGGATGGAAATGAATTATTTATTTCATCACTGGGGTCCTGGAAGCTTGGAGTGGGCGTTAATCTCCTTTGAACAGGAGCCTCTGGGTCGGGCTTGAGGTCGTCTGTGTGAGATCTGACCTTATCTGCTTCTGGCCAGACATCTCGGCTTTGATGAAATTGACTTGAGAATATTCCAAATAAACCCTTTTCCTTGTTGTTCAGAAGGATGTGATTATTTACCTAGCATATAGTCAGAGGAATCGAAAGTGCTTGTGTCTGTGATTTCTTTTAATCCCATTATTTCCCAGTAGATCTGACAGGAGACCTAGAAGCAAGGGAGGAGCACCTCACACTGGTGGTCAACTGGGAGTTGGGGGTACCGTGTGGCTTTCCTGTGTGTTGTGCTCAAGGAATGTGTATCAGCTCATTTAATCTGCACATTTATCCAGCGAGAGAGCTGCTTTTGTTCCCATTTCAATGATGAGGAAATCGAGGTTTAAAGAGATTCAGCATCTCACCTAAGATCACTGAGCCCTGGCTGGGTGCGGTGGCTCACGCCTGTAATCCCAGCACTTTGGGAGGCCGAGGTGGGCGGATCACAAGGTCAGGAGATCAAGATCATCCTGCCCAACATGGTGAAATCCTGTCTCTACTAAAAATGCAAAAATTAGCTGGGTGTGGTGGTGCGTGCCTGTAATCCCAGCTACTCAGGAGGCTGAGGCACGAGAATCACTTGAACCCAGCAGGCGAAGGTTGCAGTGAGCTGAGATGGCACCACTGCACTCCAGCCTGGCGACAGAGTGAGACTCCATTTCAAAAAAAAAAAAAGAAAAAAGATCACCTAGCCCTAAATTATCCCTGCTGGGATTCAAGTCCAGGGTGCTCTTCATAACCCCATCTTGAGCTCTTTCCACTGTCCCATGCATGCTGCTACTTTCCATCTGCCCCAAGGCAGCATATCTAATAAAAACATTGAAAAACTTCCCCAAGGTCAGGAAGGGGGAAGTAAATGGGTCAGGGGTTACAACCACTGGTAAAGACAGAACAAAACCCATCTTCATAAAAAACAGTTATTTGCCCTTTTACACTTTCCTGTCCTATTTCTGTTTTTTTCTGGATTCATAAGTATTTGTATGTGTATACTCTTGTATGTGTATACCCTCTCTTTCCTTTCTGCTTCTCTGCTCTTTAGAGGGCACAATGAGTAGTTGTTTTTTAAAGTTTCCTGCAAGGCTCTCTGTTGGATTTAGTTTATTCTTGCTAAAACATTTCTGAGACAGCTGTTGAAAGCAACTGGTGCTTTGTACATTTCTGTCTTCAGTCATCAAGGTGGGGTTCTTTGTTCCATGGCAGAGAGAAGGAAGGGTTGGATGTACTTCTTCCTTTCACAGTTTTGAAGTTTCAAGGTCCCTAAACTGAGTCAACAGAGGTATGTGTTTGAAAATGCTTTATGCCTCCAAGGTCTCATAGGCTTCAAACCATTGCTGGTTTCCCCTTCCAGATCCATTGCTTGAATGTCTGTTGTGTGCTGGGCATCAGAGATTCAGAGACCATGTTCCTTGATAACCAGGAGTTACCTTCCGAATGGTACCTGAGTGCAGATGAGGAAGGGCTCTGAAAGCATACAGGGCAGGGGCTTCCGATACACACTCCCTACTTTGGACTGTTCACCACCTTCAATAAAACTAGGATCACACTCCCATTCCTTCCACAGGTCTTACTCCTTTCTACCACACTACCCTCAATCTGCATCCCAGCCCTTTTTTTTAATCAGCTCTTAAATTTTACTCTAATCTAAGCCAAAAAAATGTATTGAGCCTCCATGGGTTATTAGGGGCAGGGGGATGGAATAAATGAAATAAGCCAAGCCCTCACCTTCTGAATCTTTACAATCCTTTGGGGAAGATGCTTGTCAAATATGTAATTGGGAAAGCCACAGATGTTAGGAAAGGGTGCAAAGTATACTAGGAAAGTTGAGTAAGGAGGTTGCGCTCTCTGGCTATTCGGAAAGGGGTGATGATTCCTCCTGCACTCTAATTTGAACATCTTTGCCTTGCTCTTGCTACTCCATGAAAATGCACTCTGGAGTCCAAGCCCTCCGATAGTAGTATTGTGTAATGTAGCCTTATTCAACATCTCTTTATTCTCTGATTGTCTCTGTCATGTTGCTTGCCTTGATATACCACCTTCTGTGGACTGCAGACAAATAAATCCTCCCTAAACTCTGTACCATGTGTCACTCTCCCAATGAAAAGACTTTTGATGGCTGCCCCCATTCCCTAGAAGATAAAGTCCAAGCTCCTTAGCCTGGCATTCGGTACTTCACAGTTTGGCTAACCTCAGCTCCCATCCCACTTGCTGAAACCTTGGCTAGAACATCACCCTGCTAATCCATGATGCTTCACTATCCCAGGTGCCGTCCTGCCTCTGCTCATGCTTCCCCATTTATCATGGACATTTCTCCCATTTCTAGCCATATCTTGGAGTTTAATTGGAGCCTCCCACCCTCTGTGACACTTTGCCTGGCCACCTCAGCTCTGTAGAATGCCGTGCTGCTTTCTAGCTGCACCATGCATTAGCTATCTTCCCCGCACTATGCCTTTCTGCAATTATGTCACCTTCGTGTCTCCCCAACCAGTCTGAAATGAGGCTGGGCACCTTATTTCTTACACCTTATGGCCGCCATAATGCCTCTACAAATAAAGGCTTGATGTTATAGGATAGCAGATTGACTGTATCTGATTAACCAGTGTTTCACAGGGTTTAACACAGTGCTCGGGTGGGGGATAAACAGGAAAAGAACTTGAAGATTTAAAGTGAATTTAAAATTCTATATATCTTCCCAAATATCAACCTACGAACATGATAAATATATTACTTTCATTTTTGTGGGGGATGAGGTACAATAGTATGGGGCTACAGAAATTGAGATTGGAGCAGAGGAGGAACAGTAACACAGAAGGAGGTGGTTTGGGAAAGAATGAAGAGAGACCTAGAATCAAAGTGCCCTGCATGTGGATTGAGAAGCCCTGGATTGAAGTCCTAACTCTGCATTTCTGACTGCATAGCTTGGGTAAGACGCAGCACACCTGGAACCTCATCTGTTGAAGGGGGATTTAAACCCTGCCATGCCTGCCCCAGGTTTGTTGGGAAATTAAATGTGTGCAGTTTGTAAACTGTAAAGTGTACTGTGAATAGAAGGGAGTGGTGCTACTATAAACAGCATCATCATTTATCAGCTAAATCCTCCCTGAGCCATACTGTGGCAGGGGAATAGATCGATGGATAGGTCTGCTGTGACAGGCAGGAAAAGACCAGACTGGAGGGAGCCTATGGTCAGATCCTGTAGGCCCTCCCATCTGTACAAATATTCTCATGCCAAGGAAGTGCTTCCCCAGGCCTTGTGAATAAAGATAAGGTGCGTAGGTCCTAACCTTACCTGTTACAGGTACAAGTGGGAGCCCAGTCCCAGGATCCTGATGGTCAGATATCAGGTTTTGGGGTATGAATATGAACACAGGAACTAGCAGGAAAGGTGGGTTGTGGTTCTAGATCTGTACTTACCAGCCATGAGCAGTTTCTCCAAATGTAGTATTATTAATACAATGAGTGCCAAGGATGGAGTGCTTCATGGCCATTATCTCACTTCATCCTTGCGACAACACTGTGAGCTGGGTGTATAGCAATATGTGTTATTATCCTCCTACTACAGACAGGAGAACAGGGTCAGGGATTGAGACTAGCCCAAGGTAACTAGCTAATGAGAAACAGGAGCTGGGATTGGAACCCAGGCCTGAGCTCTTAACCACTATGCTCTGCAGCCTTCAACCTCTTGGAGCCTGTCTTTTCATCTGTATTATGGGGATAAACCCGCTTACCACATGGGGTATGAGGATCTGATGAGAGAATGGACATGGAAGGACTGTGCACACTGCAAAGTGTCTATGGTACACTCACTGAGCACCTGCTGCATGCCTGGCATTGCTGTGAGTAGTGGGACATAGTGGCACATAGGACAGCTGAGGCACCCGCTCACAATAAGATGTGTTCTACCCATGATCTGTTAACAGAGGAAGCTGTCAGAAAGTGGGAAGAAAAAAATGCAGTGATCTGAGAATGTTTTTGTTTTCAAAAAGGAAGAAGTCATGTTAATGGCCAGTCATTGCCCTTTAAGTCTACCTTCATTCATTCTGAAGTATAAATAACAAAACCAAATTAAGAGATTACGCAATGTGGGAAATTTACAGACAGAGTTAAACAGAGAAAAGCAAAGACAGTGTGTTAATAAAAGGACAAATCATGTCAGGACATTCTGATCACTACAGAAAAGCAAATCACAGTACTAGAAGGTGAGAAGTATGCAGTGGATGTAATATATCTGGATTTTAGTAAAATCACTTGAAGGAGAAATGGCCTGAAATCTTGCCTGAGAAATTAATTCAAGTCGGCCAGGGGGGAAGCCATGTCACTCAGAATGAGAACTGGCTGGGAGATGGGAGTGAAGGTTGTGATGACAAATGGCCTTAGCTTTCGGGGTGTGATGGGGTCAGGTGAGAAGACCCAATTTAGCCATCATCACTTAATGATCTGGAAGAACAACTAAACTCCTGGTACTGACATTCATACGTGGCGCTAAATTGGGAGGTGTCATGGTGATGGCTTGTGGAAGGAAGCATATTATAAGAGGTCAGCAGTCAAGGACAGGAGGCCGAGGCAGGCAGGAACAATACAGTAGAGTACAGGCAAGGACAAATGGAGGGAATTTCCTTGAGGACAATCTGCAAACGTTAAAAAATTTGCAAATATATAAAAATTAGCATCAGGACAGGAATGAGACAAAGGTCCAAGGCCGTCCAAGGATTTATCCTTCCATAATTTAAACTGAACGTGAGGAGTGGACAGGGGTTATGTTTCGGGGAGTGGGAAGGCACCTGAGCCATGGTGGTCCTCACAGCGACAGTGTTGCATAGGATTATCCCTTCCTGTTTCTTAAGTGTGATAGGGTCAGAGGCAGAAGTACTCTGCCTTTCACAGTGTCACATCGCTTGAATGAATGTACACTGTGCACATTTGCATTCTGCCTCTACTACTGAATCTGTAAAAATGGGAAAATAATAGTCCTTACTTTGGGAATTTTATGAGGAATGGACAAATGTGATACCCTAACACCATGCCTCATATATGGTAAGTACTAGATAGATGCTATCTATTATTATCATTATTTTTTATCATTATCATCATTGCCCTGTGTGCCCAGTCTGTATCTGATGGAATGGCCTTTCTCATTAAAGTGGGGGAAGAAACATCCAAAGAACAGTTTGAAAAAAAGCACAGGGTGTAAAAAGAGCATAGGGTCAGGGGATCTGGATTCTTTCCCAAGCTCTGCTATAGGTGACCTTGAATGAGTTGTTTCATCTCTCTGCCCCTGTTTCCATGTGTACAAACATCTGGGGCTTGACCTGGTGATCTCTGAGGTCCCTTCTAGCTGGAAAAGTTTGCAAATCTATACAAATATATAAAGTGAGTTGAGCTTTGTATTATTCAAGTTGTCATTTTTGAGGGATATCTTCTAGCACATCTCACTCTATAGACTTATTCTTTACCCAGCAATTGCCATCCTGGAGAGGGTGACAAACTTGTATACTTTTAGCACTGAAAGCCCTGTCTTCCAGAAACCCCCTTAGTCCTGGGCAGACCAGGATGATTGGTTAGCCTGCCCATAGGATAACTGCTAGCCTGTTGGAGTGTTGCATGGAAGTCCAAATACACATCTGCAAGAATGCAGGAGTTTTACTGAGCTCAGGGGAGCCATCCCTAGAAAGCCACCCAACATTGTTCGTGGGGAATAGAGTGATCAAAGTTGGGGAAGTGTGTTCATTGGAGGTGCCACAGACATGAGTACCTATAGAATGATATCTGTGGCCATACCTCATCTCTACACTGACCCAGTCCCACTCAGGTTCTTTTGGCTGCTTGCAGCCTTAACATGTGCTGAGAGGAGAGTCATGAGTCTGAGAAGGGCACCATTTCACAGGATAAGTAAATGTGAAGCTACTCTGTGAAAAGAATGAGCTGAAACAAAGAGTCGGTTGTGTTTTCCACAGCTCCGTCTGGAATAACATGTTCCCTTTTGGATTCCTCAGGGACCAGAAAGGTGACAGGTTGAAGACCCTGTGAGGGTGTCATGCATGTGATTGACAATGTAGAGGAAGTAATTGAAGGGAAAAAAAGAAAAGAACAAAAGGTATACATCGTGGTGGTGTGCACATGTTTGTGCAGGGAAAGAGAAGTTAACTGGGACATCCAGGAGCAGAGAGTAAGATGAAGCGTGGTGTTCAGAGAGCAGTGGAGGTTGAGGCAAAATTCACTCTGAAGTTACACATTTAATTCTGCAAATATTTATTAAGCAGCTACTTACTCTGTGCTATGATCTGTTCTAGATGTGGGGAACACATAAAGATGATTACCGTCCTTTCTTTGTTCTAGTGGAGGAGACATGCAGTGTGTGTAATTGTGAACAGAGTGGATCTGAATTCAAATCCAGTTAGTCTGCTTACTAGCTGTGTTGCCTTGAGTGAGTTACCAAAAAAAAAAAAAAAAAAAAAACCTCTCTGTGCCTCAGTTTCCTCATCTGTAGATTGGGCATAATCATAGTACTGTCTGTTATGGTTGTGAGGATTAAACTAGTTTATATATTTTAAGTACTTAGAAGAATACTTGGCACATGGTCCATGTTACTAATATTATTATTAAGTGAACTAATGCATTCAAAGTGCTCAGTGCAAGACTCCATAAATGTTAGCTATTATTAGTTATTATTAATGGTATTTCGAAATGAGGCATAATAGAACCATGTTTAAAGTGCAAAGGCAACAAAGCCAAGGCAAAATCACTTGGGGTCGGGGGAATAATTAATATCACAGAAACTTATTGTCAACCTAAAGGTGATATTTGAATGGGGATAGGAAGGATCAGTAGAGCTTTGCCTACTGGGAAGAAAGGGAATCCTAGGTGAAGCAAACATCATGAACACTGGCTCATCTCCTGAGGTTGTAGCTGGCAATTTGATCTTTTATTTTTTAGCTTCTTAGGAGCTTTTTGTAGCAATTCCTGCTGCATTTGCTGATGAATACAGCACCAAATAGAGTGAGTTATTTACCCTACTTATTATTTATAGCTCAAACTCCAGGCTTGAACTCAACACATTACTTTGTTGTACTTCAACTACAAGGGATTTTTGTTGTTGTTTGGCAGACGCATTGACTGATTCATTTATTCACTCATTCAGCAAATATTTATGGAGTGCCTATTATCCGCCTACCGCCCTTGTAGATACTGGGCCTATAGCAGTGAGCCAAGAAACTGCTGCTCTCATGGAGCTTCCATTTTAGAGGAGGAGGCAGGCATCAAAAGAAAAAGTATATACTACATCAGGCGGTGATAAATGCTACAAAGAAAGATAACAGGAGTGGGAGCCTCCCTCACAGAGCTGAAAACATACACTCAGCCTAGGCCTGGGCTGAGGATCTGGAGGTGCTAAAGGAGGATCCAGGGGAATGTAGAGTAGTTGGAGGTCCAGCCGCTGCTTCATGTCAGTGAGGTGAATCAGCAGATCAGCAACAATGTGTATGGGCTGCAAAATAGCTAGTGCTTTTCTTCTATCCTCCAAATTGCCCAAGAGTCTCCCTTAAGGCCCTCTCTAAGCAGAAACATTCAAGAAAGAGAATTCTGGGAAATGTAGTTCAGCCTAGCCAAGTTGACATATAACAAAGCCGCCACACAGGGGATGGGGTGGGTGGAGGCTCCTAAGACTCATTTTGCTCTAAATCATAGCTCTTTACAGGGAAGGCTTCTGTGAGTTAAAATCCCAATTGTTCCTAGGCAGTCTAGGAAAAAAAAAATTCTCATGAGACATTTTTGACTGTTCGCTCAATAGATGATGACTCTCCAGTTAAAGCTATTTCTCAGGGTAAGCTTCTTTTGATTTTCCAGCAACTACTCAAGTACCCAGATGGTAACTAATAGGAGATTTGATTCATGTTCCCTGGGGTGGAAGATGTGAGTTGCATCAATCATCATTAACCACAGCATCATATTCAACTATTTGATGCAATAGAATTCAATTGACATAGTTATTCCATGTAATAGAACTAAAAAATGAAACAAGAGCTTGTCTCTGGGAAATAAAAAAAGCTAATGCAAATGTAGAGACAACTATCCAACTGAATTTGATCATTATTTAGTCACTCATTTCACAAGTATTTGTGTTCAACATAGGCACATTAATGGGCTAAGCATGGAGGTGATGCATAAATATCCATACCAGTCCTTCTTGATATCAAGAATTTTCCAGATACGTAATTTTAATCCAGCTTAAGAGCTAGGGATGGAGATGCTACAAGAGGAAGTGTGTAAGTCTCTCTGGGCAAAGAAGGAAAGGCTTTGAGATAATTTCTTACCTGCATATAAGATGATATCCCCACTTTCAAAGAACTTAAAATCTAGTTGAGGATTGACATGTATACATGGCAAGGTACTATCTTACAACTGCAAACCTAGGCTGCTGAGGAAGTGCAGCAGGCAGTTGGGGTAGGGGTGGGGACAGGATTCTACCACATGGTCTCCATCACAGCTTTAAAAAAAAACCAGATCTTTTTGTGTTCATTCCAGAAGCTGCAGTTTCTAGAGACTTGTCTTTTCACAGGAAATATCCTACTCAGAAATAGTGTATTTGGCAGGGGACTATTCTCCTGCAATCTTTGCCTTTGTCTACAGCATGTTAAAATGAGAGAGCTTCTGATTCATAGGAGTTATAAAAATAATATAGTAATTACAAAGTTCACTTTCGTGACTCACTTTGCTCTAAATTATGGCACTCTACAGGGAAACCTTCTCTGAGTTAAAATCCCACTTGCTGTTTCTAGTTTGAAAGTGTCAATGGGTCCACAATTTTGAGGTTGAATCATTCTGCAACACGAGGGCTTGGGGGTGAAGCTTGGGGGCCTGAAGAATGACAGTTTTCAATGTTTGTATATGTCTCTTTAAAAAAGTAGGAAATAAATTGGCTGATTTGTCATGATTACATCATGTGTAATACTTGATCACAGAGTACCTTGTTTTGGATTTGTATTTATTTTTCTCCCTCCTGCTCCTATCTAATTGCCCTCTCCAGAATGAAGGCTTCCACTGCCTTTTGGCTTCATTAACAGCTTTCATTTTCATTAAGAGCTTTGCGCTAATGGCCTGTTATAAAATGCACAGTTGTTTCTTGCAGTCACTGCCAAATGCCTCCCATTCTACTGACAGTTTTGTGCATTAGGCCAAAAAGAAGGGGGAAAAATCCAGTGGGAATTAGTATCCAAGGAGAAGATATAACTACCTCTGTCCTTGAGGTTTTTTGGGGGAAGTTAGGATCAGCACCTGGAAGCCCATGAGTGTTTTCTCTCTGCTCTTTAAATGTCTCTTGATTCGGCAAATGAAAGAAGACAGTAGGAAGCTCATTTTTCTCATAATATTTTGGAATTTGAAGGTTGTTGAGAATTAGACTTACAGAGGCTGCACAAGAAGGAACACTGGTAGTGATTAGATTTCATCAACCTGGCTCCAATTACACATACATTGGTTATTATTGCAGTTACGAGCATCAAAACAGCAGATGCTCCCAGGGTAATACTTGGTGTACTGTCCACCATATGCAATGGAAGGCTCAGTATTGACATATGGTTGCAGAGTTTGATTTCTTTATACAGTAGGATGGTTTCTGTACTCCTAGTGACACAGTTAAACAGAGAATATTTTAAAATCTTAGGAATTTAAGGACGCTTAGAGATAATTAATCCAATCTCCTCACCCTTTCATTTTCTTGAAACAGAGAGAGCTTAAGGAATGGGTAAATGTGACCTAGATGTCAGCTGCAGTCACCTTGACCCTAAGAGATTTGGCTAAGCTTGACAGGAGCTCCCACAATGCGCCTTATGAGTTAAACTCTACATTCCCACCCCCATTCTCTTTCCTGTTCTCTCCTTCTGGTCTTTTTTTCCTCTAGAATACTAAGAAAATTCTTCCTCTCATTTCACATGGAAGGAGCCCACCTAATTCAGGTGGGCTTGGTACACTCTTCTTCCACTCTAATGCCCTTCCCAAACAAATTTAAATCTTTCTCAGACAATTAGTAGGGAAAAAATTGCTCCATCTTATTATATTAATCTCAGAGCTAATCTAAAACTCAGGTTTTAAATTTTTGAATCCATGCTGTTTCTACAATATAATGTATTTCCTTGAAATAAGATATGCTGCAGTGCTGAAAGCCATTGCCATGTATGATATACTTGGGTTTTTTGAATTTGTCAAATCTTTTCCACTTTGTAGGAGGATTCTAAGATTAGCCAACTCCTTAATGGGCTGATATTTAGAATCAAGGCTTAAAGTTTTTATATTAACTAATGAAAATCTTTGTAATTATATACTTTTATGTAATTGATATGGATGTTAATATAACCTAATTAATATATTTGCAAACAAACTGATAGTATATACAAATTTACTAGCAGTTTTTCATTACTGTGTAAGTACATACCTGTTGCCCCTTATTAAATATATCAGTAAATTTCCTAACATTTCCCAGTTTTATGTTCTTGTATATTTGAAACATTGGAGTCAGAATCTGTTTGCCTTTGTGTTTGAGCATGCAAATTTTAAAGGGTCAGGGCTCTAGTTCTTAGATTTTATGCAGGATATTTTGCTCATCATGAGTCTATAATGTCAAATAATAACCACAAGGATTTACAAAGCCCAGTTTGAGAAAGGTCACCAAAATATATGAGTTGACTTTTAGAGCTGATACTCTACGCTTGAAATGAGGATGATTAAATCTTAAACCTTCACTAAAGTTTGGAAGAGCCTGGCTGGATTTGAGTTTTAAAGACTGAGGCATGATTAGCCTTCTTTTTCTATCGTACCCTTCTCCCAGTTTAGCTACTGAGCACTGTCTTTAAAAGTACTGTTGTTTTAATAAAAAAAGGAATGAAAGTATTACCTCATCAGCATTTAAAACATGAAAAAGGCTGGGCGCGGTGGCTCACGCTTGTAATCCCAGCACTTTGGGAGGCCGAGGTGGGCGGATCATGAGGTCAGGAGATCGAGACCATGGTGAAACCCTGTCTCTACTAAAAATACAAAAAAAAAAAAAATTAGCCGGGCATGGTGGCGGGCACCTGTAGTCCCAGCTACTCGGAGAGGCTGAGGCAGGAGAATGGCGTGAACCCGGGAGGCGGAGCTTGCAGTGAGCCAAGATTGCGCCACTGCACTCCAGCCTGGGCGATACAGCGAGACTCCGTCTCAAAAAAAAAAAAAAAAAAAAAAAAATGAAAAAATGGGATGGAGAAAAGACATGAGATGAAAAGACTAGTTTGAATATGTTCCAAGATCCCAAGATGCAAACATGCAAAGCATCATGGGGGCAGAGAACGTGGCCGCATGAGGTAGCTCTAATCTCAGCAATATGAAAAGACAGAGTGTTTACCAAGTCTTTGAAACAGCTTTATTCCCAGAAAGGACCAATTATAGTTGAATATAATCCAGAAAATTGTGATTGAAGGCTACTTCTTAGAACAGGTAGCCTGAGAGTTCCAGGATGTGTGAGTTGAGGAGGAAATGCTGTTCACTTCCAGAGAAATGACTGGTGAGTAGAATGCATCTGAAGGACAATGACTGACATCCTAAAGAGTGGGGAGCGTGCAGAGGGCAAGCTGTTATCATTTGATGTATTGGAATGAGAGTGCTTGATTACTCAATATAAAAATAGTTTTGTCCTGAGATCTGTAATTTCACTCTGCTGCATCAATATACAGTTTTACAGGCAACCTTAAAACAAGGACCACTTAATTATGGCCAGCCAGGCCAGTTAGAGAGAAAACCATGAAACAGCTGGATGTTAACCATCTCTGGAGGTTGATGTTGAGAAAAAACCATGAACTTCAGAGCTCAGTAGACTTGAGGTTACAGCTCTGACTCTAGCCTTATCAACTCTGTGACTTTGGGCAAGTCATTTAACCTCTCTGAAACTCAGTTTCCTCTTCTAAAAAGGGAGTAATAATGAGGACTTCATCGTGGTGTTTTCAAAGTAAATGAATTGGCATACATAAAGCAGATAGTGGAATACCTGGCATAAGGCAAACCCTTGATAAATATCTTTTCCCTTATTTCCCTTCAATTCTTTTCTTCCTCCCCATCATTGTTGCCCTCTTTGCTTTTGGCCACTATCTTGTACCATATTTTCTTTTCTTCTTCTTCTTTTTTTTTTTTTGATGGAGTCTTGCTCTGTCACCCAGGCTGGAGTGCAGTGGCATGATCTCAGCTCACTGCAACCTCCGCCTCCCGGTTTCAAGCAATTCTCCTGCCTCAGCCTCCTGAGTAGCTGGGATTACAGGTGTGTGCTACCGCACCTGGCTAATTTTTGTATTTTTAGTAGAGACGGGGTTTCACCATGTTGGCCAGGCTGGTTTCGAATTCCTGACCTCGTGATCTGCCTGCCTCGGCCTCCCAAAGTGTTGGGATTACAGGCATGAGACACTGCACCCAGCCTGTACCATATTTTCTTAGAGCTGTCACACTGCCCCTTCCATGGACCTGGCTGACAAAGGCCTTAAGTGTCATCTAACCCAAGTGTACTACCTATACTATAATCTTTTAGAGGCAACTTTGAAAAATTTAAAAATTATTGTGACTTAAAGGAATCAATCTCTAATGGTAGAATTCTAATTCCTGGTTTACTGGTATGGGAGACAGTTTTGTCTGGGGCCAGTCCCATCTTGGTATCACACTTTATAATTTTCTGAGCATTTGACCTTTTCTTCATGTGGTCTTTCTCAACCTACTTGTAAGGCCAGCCTGTCTAAAAAATGGAGGACTCTCCAGGACCACTTTCATCAGAGGTCAGAATGTTTACAGTTACTGTGCCAGTGGTCTGTGTGCAATGAGATCGTGCATAGTTTCATTAGTAAGTTTACTGTGCTGGGCCTTTCTGAAGATTGTGTTTCTTGATTTGTTCCCTGGATAAATTTGCAAGTGCTAATCTAGTTGTTGCTGGAGAGCAACTAAACCTAAGGCAGAACTCGTGCTCCTTGGATTGTTAGGCATTAGACTGGCAGGGTCTTGGACTCTCGTAAATTCTGCAGGCCTAAGGGAGACTGGTCAGCCAGCCAGGTGTAGGGTAAAGGAATTATTGGGATGTATGCAGTAAGGGAGGCCTGTGAGGTCAGTACCTTGAAGGATTTGTGCTGTGACTTCCAAGTCTAAATTCAACAGAGATTTAGTGCATGCCTACTGTGTGCCAGACACCATTCTAGGAATTGAGGATGTGTCAGAGAATAAGATGAACAAAAATATTCCTGCCTTTGTGGGTCTTACATTCTACTGGGGCAGTAGGGCAGAGAAGTACACACATAAAGAAAAATCACAATAAATACACTAGCTAGAGACATAGATAGATGTTGGTAGGTGATATGTGCTATAGTAGAAACAAAATAGATCCAAGAAAGGGGGATTGGGAATGTGGGTGAGAGATAGAAAACAATTTCCTATAAGGCAGTTGGAGAGACCTCACTGAGGATATGATATTTGGATATTTGAATGAAGATGACATAGGGAGGGACCTACAGATTAGGAATTAGAATGGGAAGTGGTTGAGGTGTGTGGGGGGGTATATTTTATAAGCCTTTCATTGCCTCTGTGAGGACTCTGGTTTCTACTCTGAGAGAATGGGGAGTCAACAGAGGGTTCTGGGTAGAAAATCTCTCTTGTATTTTAATAGGATCCCTCTGGCTGCAGCAGGGCCATTTGGGAGGCTCCTGCTGTAATCCAGGTGAGAGATTGAGGAGGTGGGTGTTGGGCTAGAGTGGCTGCAGTGGAGGGCGTGAGAGTGGTTCTATTCCGGTTTTGTTTGGAAGGTGGAGCCAGCAATATTTGCTGCTGGATTGGATATGGGTGTGAGAAGAGAGGGATCAGTGAGAACTCCAAGGTATTTATCCTAAGCAGCAGGAAGGAAGGTATTGCCTTTCACCAAGATGGGGAAGACTGGGGGAGGAGACAATTTACAGGGAAAGGGCAAGAGTCTAGCTTAGTCATATTATGTCTGAGATGCCAGATTTGGGTTTGCTAACCAAGAAGAGATATTGAGGAAGTGGTTGGGTTTGAACTTACAGTTCAGGGGAGTGGGTCAGCCGGGAGATATACATTTGAGGGTCACCGGCATACAGACGGTGATTAAAGCCAGGGCACTTTCCAGAATCACTTCTTTCCTGTGGGAGTTTCCTAACTTTGTGTCAGAACTCATATTCCCTAAGGGTGGATTCAGGTCAAGCTTCTAGCATAGAAGCTTGCTTCCACTTGCTTCTCCATCCATCTGAGGTTCATACCTGGATGGGTTCCATTGTCTTCAGATGGGAGGGCTCCTCCCCCAGGACGATACAAGATGCTCCCCTGGGATGTAGGACGAACACGTCAGAATATCTATCTTTGATCTCGTCCGAAGTTGTGTGTGTGTGTGTTCGTTTTTTAATGTGCTTAATATGTGGTTATATTTTGTAAATTATTTGTTCATTGAGAATGTGTATTTAAAAACTTCTTACTAGCAAAGTGGGAGATTTGAAAAGTTTACGTACCACAGTCTGAATGAAGAGGAGAGGGAAACTTTGTTAATTCTGGACCTTTCAGTGGGGGGTGGGTAGTAATTAGAGAGTCCTATTTCTTTGTCCCTGTTGGAGTAAGAGGGACACCGAGCTTGCCTATTGTAGAAGAGATGCCTTTTTAATGATTCCGTAAACACTTATTGAAGCACCTACTAGGGCTGGACAGAGGAGTGGAAATTTTTGCCAACATTATATCCTCAGAGCAACCCCAGGAGTTTGGACCAGAGAATCACTCTCCATGAAGGAAACAGGAATGGGGAGGTGGATTGAAGGTGGGTACAGGGGATACCCCTCACTTCATAAATGAGGGGAGGCGTCATCCCAGGCTCTCACCCCAAGGCCACTCTTCTCTAGTTTCAAGCCCACCCTTACCCCATGAATTCCTGATTTGAAATGTTCAACTTCTTTCCCTCTAAATCCCTTTTGAGTTTCAGAAAACATTCTCCTGAAGTCTGCACTTGAGATGATAAAAATAATTGGGCAATGTTAAGTGGTGGGCAGTGGCTCCCTTGGGAGGAAAAAGCCTGTTGCATTATTTTCCCTTTTTTTCTCTCCGTTTTAAGACTTTTATATGAAAACCTCCAGTTTTACCCATTGTCTGTGGCCCTCTGGCACTCTGTCAGCTCTTTTAAATCATCAGTTATCTTTTCACATGTTGATCTCTTACTTCTCAAGGTAGATTGTAAAAGCCTTGAGGGCCAGGACTCTGCCCAAGCTGAGCCAGGCTCCCTTTCTATCACTCTCCCCTCTCTTGGTGCCTTGCACCTGGCAGGTGTTTAGTAATGACTGGTTGATTGATATTAATGTATAATTAATATATTAATTACTAGTATCATTAGTTCAAAAGCTTTGATTATGAGTAAAATAAAATAGACACATTAATTCAGCAGTTCCCAATAGCCAGGAGCTGAAAGGAAGGCAGCTGTGGCCTGATTCCTTCCTCCCACCTGCCTTTAGTTTGCTGAGCATAAAGGGGAAGTGTTGTCTGCAGCTCTTGGAGGTCTACTGAGGTCTCTGAGTCTTGACAAAAATGACTTCAGAGACCGAAGCACTCTCTGCATGGAAAGCCCTGTCTCCAGCTCCATGAAATGTAAATCTGGGAACCGTTGGGGAAGGCACAGGCAGTCAGGTGAGGCTAATGGGAAAAGCCTGGGTCTAGAGAGAGCGTCGCTAAGGTAACCAGAACCCCAACTCTGAAGGTTTTGCTTGGGTTCACAAAAGCCTTCCAGCTTTCCATTTTAAAAAGGAACTCCACAAAGTAGACTCAGGAAAATGTGCTTTGAAGCTATGGTCTTCAAAATCCAGAGCTCCTCAGAATCATTGGAGAAGCAAGTTAAACTCAGATTCGTTGGTCCCCTCTCCCCACCCCCATAGAGTATGATTCAATAGGTTTGGAGTTGGGGCCAGGTATCTGCACTTAAAACGGAAGTACATTTATTTATTTTTGGGTGTGAGTGGTTCTAGAGACCACACTTTAAAGAATTCCCGTATTTGACTTGGAGTTGCAGTGAGGCTGGGACCTGGGTTCTTGGAATTGGTCTGATTATCTTTAATGTGTTAATAATCTCTTTGCCAGTAGCTGCATTTTCTTATGCTTCCTTGGTCCTGAGTTGACTTGAAGCTGTGCCTCTCTTCCCAGGCCTGAGTTTGAACTGGTATTTTAGAAGGAAGAAAGGAGACAAACTCATTATTTAGCAAGTGTGTACCGAGCATCTGCTTTGCTCCTGGCAGTGTTCTAGGTACTTGGGATGAACAGGGGATTAAGGTCAAGACCCTGCTCTCATGAAGCTGCTTCTATTCTAGGAGGCTCCTGGGTTTATATTTATGGTCAAGAAGGAATCCCTTCTCTGAAATTGAGCAAGTGTGTGCTCCACAGGTCTTAAGTGGACATCCTCTGCTCATTGTTTGATAGATGAGGAGAGTAAGTGCCTCTAGAGGTTGAGTGACTCATCTGAGATGATTCTTAGTAAGAGAGGTGCAATGGGTGGGGTGTCTTTTCAGCTCCCAGCATGTTCAAAGGGTCAGTATCCACATATGACCACCCCCAGGGTTCCCTCTTATCTGCTCTCCTATGAGAACAGTTTTGGGGAAGATGGCTAGGGGACAGCATCCTGTTGTGATGCAATTCACTGGACTGGGACAATGACTTTCTGCTAGGCTCTAAGCCAGGTCATTGAATCCTATGGGTCTCTGTTGCTCCTTGTGCAAATTTCGGTAGACTTTGGATCATATATATGTTTATAGCACAGGTCCTCTCTGATTTTCTAGAATTTCTAATTTTTTAGAATTTTCTAGAATTTAAGCCCCTTTATAATTTTTTTGTATTTTCTAGAATTCAGTGCCCAGACTTTTGTCTGAGCACGCCTGGTGTCTGCCTCAGTGGTGTCTTAAGGTGTGAAATAATAACTAGCAGTAATTTCACTTACTGGGAGAGGCATCAGGCATGCCTTCACAGTAATGGACATATATGGAGGTGGAGAGCAAAGAGCCAAATGGAAGAGGGAGATGCAGTTTCCCTGACTGTACAGAGGGAATTACATGACCTCCCTGCCTTTAACCTTGAGCTCAGGGATACCACTTATTTTCACACCATCCATATTCTAGCATTCTGGAGCAAAGAGCTGCTCACTTATCCTAGTTATGGGTCTTGTTGGATTGTAGGTACGAGGGATAATTAGTGAAGGTGGCAATGGGGGTTATAAGAGAAAAGGAAGGTAATGGGAACAGCAGGGACAGAAAGGAAGGGAAAACAGCTAACCAGCTTGGGGATGATAAAGTAAATGCTTACCTAGGCTTAGGGACAGCCTCCTGCCTCCATCACAGTGAGGGAACAAGGGAGTCTTTAAGATATTGGTGGCTATGTGCCTGTGCATAGGGTTGCTCTGGGGTTTCAAAGGCTGTCTAACCCTGTGTGTTAGGCAGAGCACTGGATATTTTCTCTAAGCACTTAATGTCTAAACGAAATTTAGCTTTCTCAAACATCCTAATTGTTTCTACATTCCTAAAGCTCTGAGAAGGCCATGTATACAGTACTGATATTGTTCTCCCAGGTGGTTGGCGACATGATTTTTAAACTTGTTTAGAGGAACCAGAGATGAATAGATGAATCTGGAATGTTTGGGGGCAGCAATGAAGTAGGTAGTTGGGTGGACTCACTGTCAAAAAGTCTAAGATCCTGAGGGTCATGACTGACTCAGCTTAGGCTGTCGTGGTACTGAGTGACTTCAGAGTACCCAGTGGGAAGGTGGGCTAGAGGTACATGGATGGGGCGATGGAGAATGGGGTCTGGGTATTGTGTATTTCTCTCTTCCCTTTGGTGTTTAGGTTGTTATTGCTAGGAGTAAGCCAGATCTTTCTGTCCTCAAAGACTAAATTATTCCCAGCAGAGTAAATGCCATCCACAGACATATTGGTGACTTCCACCAGGGCTGCCCTTGATGCTGCATCTCTATAACACTTCCCTCAAAGCAACACCATCTGACATGGTAGCCATTAGCCACATGTGACTATATTTCAAATGATTAAAATGAAAAAAATAAATAAAATTCACTTCCCCAGTCTCACTAGTTTAATGTGCTTATGACCACATGTGGCCAGTGACTAACGTGATGGGCAGTGCAGAATGGTAGAACATCTCCATCACTGAAGAAATTCCCACTGAACAGAGCACTTTTAAAGTCCTTTCTAGTCCAAGGGTCTAGAGCCCCCTTGGGCCTGTGTTTGCTGGTGGGGGAATGGGGACTATTCCTTATCAATAAGCCCTGTAGTTGTCCCATAGCAAGCCACCTGATGGATAGCCTAGAAGTGGAAGTGACAGGCGGAAAGGGCAGAGGGTGGTACAGACTAGCTAGGTTTCCAAAAGCGGATAAAATAAACTACAGTACAAGTGGGACAACCAACCCACTCAGACGCTTTGGGACAGGGGAAGTATATCAGTTATTTATTGCTGCACAATGAATAGATGGCTTATAACAACAATTTATTTTTCATGATTCAGTGGGTTGACTCAGAAGTTTACCCCAAGTTAGATTGAAAAAGAAATGAGAGCAGAATCCAGGACCACGAAAATTAGGCTTTGGTACTTTCAGGTGAAAATTTTGGACTTAACACTTTAACGCTTGAAAGGACCTCTTCATTGTGGTTTCATTCACCTTATTTAGAAATGAGGAAATCCAGCTTCTGAGAGGTTGTGTGACTTGCCCAAGGTGGTGGAGATGGTTAGGCTGAGCCTAGGATCTAGGCTCCTGACTTTGAATTATTGGCTTTTTGTATTGGACCAAACTACCTCTCAACAAAAAGGGAATATTATGGCCTCAGTGGGTCTGCAGTTCTCTGTGGTCAAACGAGTTGCTTTTCTTACCTGAGAAGGACAGATACAGGTAAATAGACTATTTGCCTAGGGGCTGGCTGCTCCCACTAAACCTGGTGACATCTTAGTTGGAGAAGTTGAAGGAAAGAGGTAAATATTATTTGTTGAATCTTTACCACGCATGAGGCACTTTGCCAGGCCTTTTAAATATATTTTCACATGGGAGCAGGCATTATTTTTTCATTTTAACTGATGAAGAAACTGAAGCACAGAAATGTTTAGAATCTTGCTCAGTCTCAAAGCTAGTAAGCAGATGGGTTATAAATGTAGGTCCATGCTACTCTAGAACCTGGTGTCCACATCATTCCATAGCTCTGCGACAAACAGACACAGGCCCTTAGAGAGGAGGTGCACATATAGCATTGATTGTGTCTGGTGGTGTGTTTGCGAAGGGTGTCAGCAGAGCCTGGGTCACCCTTCCTTAGACATAGGATTATTCTAGCCATAATTGTGAGGAGAAAAAATAGCTTTGAGGTAAGGTGGGCAAATAGGACTGCCAATTTCTTTGGAATCCAACTGCTTGAGTCAAGAAGGGATTGCCTTTTTGAAATCACTGGCAGACAGGAGCTCCCACCTGATCCCTCCTCTGTACACATGTGGACCCTTAAGATGAGTTCCTTGGATGCTAGGATTCCAGATAGAAGTAAATGTCTTTAGGCAGCCATGTTGACCCCAGAAATTAGTGCCAGGGACTTTCTTAAAGAGGATTCTAAGATTTTCTGGAATTCCTGAAGAAAAGTAGATGGGGAGCACTGAGAAGAAGAAGTACATCTTCTCAGGTCACCCAGTTAAATTTGAATTTCAGTGCTCCTTCTCCTTCTCAGTGACACAAAGGGAGACAGAAAGAGAGATATTAGACTCTCCCTTTTAATCCAGAATCTTCGGTAACTGGAAGACAAGTTGTATTCTACCAACAGCCGAAATTCATGGAGGCAAGAATGAGTGAGAAGATAGCGAAAAAGAAAGCTGTTCATGGCTTAGAAAGCAGGTCTCATCCAATGGACTGTACAGGTTTCTGGGAGAGAATCATGCCTTGGAAATATCAGTTCATCAAAAGCATAGTTTGCATTTGCAAGCCCGAAGGGAAACTGAGAAAACCAGACACCAACTTGCCAGGCAACAGAATTGTCTCCTCCAAGATGATGAGTGGAGGAGAGAAGGCTGCCTTTTCCCAAGAGGATGAGTCCAGCCCTTGTTGGGCCATCTCCAAAGATGTGTTTCCTTTACCAGGTGTAGCCTTACAGGAAGGGATTCTTTGGAGTGAAGCCGATTGTCTACTTTGGGACAGGGGAAGTATATCAGCTATTTATTGCTGCATAACAGATGGCTTATAACAACAATTATTTTTCATGATTCAGTGGGTTGACTCAGAAGTTTGCCCCAAGTCTATTGCTGGGGTCACTTATGCAGCTGCATTCATCTGGCAGATAGGCTGGGTTTCATCAAGGTCTCTCTCACACATCCAGGGCCTTAGTGTTGACTGGAGGCTGAGCCCCTTGGTTCTCCTCCATGTGGCTTCTCATCTTCCAGGGTCTCTTCTTGTGGCCTGGGTTTCCTGATAGCATGTTGGCTGGGTTCTAAAAGAATGAAAATAGAAATTGTTAGGCTTCTTCAGGGCAAGGCCTGTAACTGACATAGCATCACTTAAGCCCACTTCTGTTGGTCAAAGCAAGTCTGAAGGCCCAGCCAGATTCATGGAGAGGAGAAATAGATTATATCTCTTGATTCGATGGGTGGTGTGATTGGCAGCCACGTTCAAAGGCAAACTGCTGTAGGAAGTAGGTACTTTTATGTCTGCTTAGCCCAAATAAACGATAGCAAGCTTTCCCTTTGGTAGGGTTGCATTATTCAGCAAATAAAAATATAGGACACTCAGCTAAATGTGAATTTCAGATAAATAATGAGTCAGTTTTTTATTATAAGTATATTCCATGAAATGTTTGGAACATACTTGTAGTAAAAAAGTATTTGTTGTTTATTAGAGATTCACATTTAACTGGACAGTTTGTATTTTATTTTGCAACTTTGGTAATAGTTGCTTTCCAAGGGCAAGATTCTCATGAGGGCGTAAGTGGGGGTTTTGGAGGGAATTGGTCCCCAGAATTTGTAGTCCAAGGCATGGGTAATTTGAAAAACCCTCCTAGGGCAGTGCTTTTTCAGACTCTTACGTGTGCAGGAATCACCTGGAGATTCTGGTTTAGAAGTTTGGGGTAGGGCCCAAGATTTTCCCTTTCTAACAAGCTCCCAGGTGATGCCCATGCTGGTCCATGGCATACAATTTGAGTAACAAGAAGCTAGGTCTGTAAAGGCCCAGATAGGAAATATTTTTGGCTTTGCGGGCTGTAGAGGCTCCTTTGCAACTAACTACTCAGCTGGTGTTTTATCAGGAAAGCAACCATAGACAATATGTAAACAAATAAGCGTGACTGTGTTCCAATAAAATTTTATTTCCAAAAGTTGACAGTGGATAGGATTTGGCCTGTGGCTGGCTCTCATTTGCTGACCCTGAGTTAGGTGATTCTCATGTGCTGTCTTCTCTAAAGATAATCTCTGGTGCAAGGAAGGGAAGGCTTGTACTCGAAGTCTACGATTTCAGGAGTTCAGAAAGGATTGCACTAAATCCCTTACTGCCAAACACAGATTTCGCTCTGTTCATAATTATTCAGATCTTCAGCTAATATTTAGTTCTCTATTGAAATGAAAATTCCCTGAACTAGGAATCCTGTTAAGCTGATAAACAGTCTTTACATCCCAGAGTAAATGTATTTAGGATCCCTTCTTGAGGGGACAGAGGACCCCAGAATAGGGAAGATGGGCTCTAACTCACTCATATGTTTGCCTAGAGTAGGCCAGTTGGTTTTTACCTTGCTCTCCACATGTAAGGTGTGCTTGCCAATGTCAATAACTAAAATACTCATGTTACTGAAAGGTATTTAGGTGTGTGAACAAGATGTTGCTTTATCAAGTGTCCAGGTTTGCCTGGGCCTGCAGGATTCCTGAGATGTGGGACTTTCATTGCTGAAACCAGGACAGTTCCAGGCAAACCAGGATAGAGAGAGGGAGAGAGAAGTCATTGAGCTCTCAATCAATTCCCACAATAATGATTTGGTGACAACACAGTATATTTCCACTGAACTCAAAGGCAGTTAGAAGAGTCTCAAAGGAATATCCATTTTATTTTAGTTGAACTTGAGAAATACATGCCATTCTGTTCTGTACTTTTAGGGAGGCATTGTTATAGGGAATACAAGCACAGGGTTGGGAAGTGCTTGCTAGGGCCACATTTCGTGGCCCTCTGTAATTAGGTGCTGAGCTTGCCGAGGGCGACATTGGTGGAGATGGTGATAGTAATAATAATAGTTATTATAAATAACCACTAACATTTCTTGGGTGCTTACATATATGTCAGGTAAATTGTATGTTTCACATTCATTATCTGATTAAATGTTCTCTCAGCAAACCTGTGAGCTAGGTACTATTATTTTCTCAATTTTACAGACAATTAACTTACGGTTTAGAGAGTTGTGTTAACTTGTCCAGTCACATAGCTAATACATTGGTGCTCAAATGCTTAAGACCTTGAATTCTTAATTACTCATTGCTCATGTGTCCATAGCACCAAAGCCTTTCCTAGATTTTCTCTTGCTTCTAGGACCCCTTTCCTGGTCCCCACCCATCTCTGATGTGATGGAAATCATACTCGCTATGTGTTTTTGATAGGATATTTTACTTCACTGAGCCTGTTTGCTCATATGCTTAAAAACAGGGGGTGGTTAATAACACTTTAGATTGTTCATTTCTTTATCTACTCCCCCTGCCTCCCACTTTTTGCCACAGTCATAATTATTTCATTCTGCCGGGTGATTCTCTACCATCAGAGAAAGTTTGGTATAGTTCAGTTGTTCTCAAAGTTTGGCTACCAGACTAGCCACAACTGGGAACTGTTAGAAAAGCAAATTTCTTGAGCCCCACCCTAGATCTACTGAATCAGCAAATCTAGAGGTGGGGTCCAACAATCTGTTGCATGGTAAAGCTTGAGAACCATGAGTATAATGAAAAGAGCTTGGGGTCTTAAATCAACACAACCAAGTTGAATTTTGCTTCTACCATTTGGGTGGTGCTTACATCAACACCACACTATAAACTTTTCGAGCCTTTCTTTCCTCTTCTCTAATATGGAATATCATAATCTCACAGTTCTATCTATGATGAGGGTCACATAAGAAAATGGCACAAAACTGAACTTAAACATTAAAGCATCAATGTTGACATTATCCATCTGTGGTCACCTCTCCCAAATCGCTCGTGTTCTACCTTCCTACTGATGTATAAATCCTGTAGAAACTGATTTTTGGCTAAGAAAGGGTAAAAACAGCCAGATATGTAATATTTATATAGCAGGCCACTATCTTTAGAGTACTTTCAAATGATTTTATTTAATTCTTACACCAGTTCTGTGAAATAGAATTTTAAGGGATCTCTGAGGTTCAGAGTGTTAATGACTTGCCTGAGTTGCCACTGCAAGTGTGTGTGACAAAGTTAAGGCTTAAATTCAGTCTCAATTAAAAATCTGGTGCTTCCTCTAGATCACTCTGGTTAAAACCAGAGACAAAGGGGAGGCAGCTGCCAGCACAAAACCTCCTCCAGCCCACCGTTCTCCACCTTGGCTGCACATTGCAATCACCTGGGGAGACTTTAAGAGCCTCCCAACCAATTAATCAGACTCTCTGGGCATGGGACCCCAGCATCAATGTATTATAAAGCTCCCCAGGAGATTCACTTGCAATGAAGGTTGAACACATGGCTTTAAGCTCCCTGGCAGTTTTATTAGGCAGTGATGCTTGATGCTTGATGCACATTAGAATCATCTGAGGAACCCTAAAAAAATACCTGTGCCTGGCCTCATCCCACTGGGTTGCAATGTCTACAGTTGGTGGCTATTGTGGCTATTGTTATTTTGAAGTTTCTTGATGATTCCACTAGATATCCAGGGTTGAGAAGCACAGCATGTCTTTGGCTCCAAGCAGGCTTGCTAGCCCTCAGAATGAAGCCCACCTCTCTACTTCTGGCTTTATCACTTGGCAAAAAAGCACTTGTTAAAAATGCACACACATGTGGTTTTGCCGTCTTCATGGTTCAGCATCAGAGTTTAAGCAGATGGTGGACAAGACTTATCCTTGGAACAACATCCAACATTCCTACCACAGGGCATATTGGAGTCTCTCAACCAATGAGGGCTCACAAATAAGGCAGTCAGCATTTACCTCCAGCAACTGCATTTAGGATTCTCTCACATGACGAAGTTTCTTAAACAGGTAGTCAAAGCCAGAGAAAGAGATGCTGACTTTATTAAAATTCCTCTGGGCATGTCCACTGACTCACAACACATGCTCATTAATACAGCTGAGCAGGCATCCTCCCTTCCTCCTGCACGTGAGGCACATACACAGAAAGCCGGGCTGCCACTGGTATTCAGGATGGGGGAGCTGCTGCTCTGACGTGGCTGCTTTCGTTTGAGACCTTTTGGGGGCACTTTGATAACCAAATCTGAAATGGACACTGAGTCTACCTGGCCTTGTTCTGAAGTCCACTTTTCTCTGAATGATGGTGCATGGACACGACATTGCTTATCATCCTGTTCACTGTGCACCTGCTAATAGAGCGTTCATTGCTGTATGGTTTTTTGGATCTCCTGGGAGTGCTTGTTACAAATGCTGGTACCTAGACCCCATCTCAACTCTCAGATTCTTTGAAAGGGGTTTGGGGCTGGGAATTTGAATCCTTAGCAAGCTCCCCAGTTGTTTCCTAGGCCTTTGAAAGAGTGAGAGCCACTGCACTAACAACTTTGGCATGGTTTAGAAAGCCTGTTTCCACCAGCTGTTAGGAATAAACCAAGTGAGACCCTTGCACTGTAGAGAATTGTGTTGGGAGGGTATGAATCAGGTAAGTCAGGAGAAAAGGGAATTGTGAGATGTCTAGTGAATGGGATAAGGGAGGGCATGCACGTGCACATGTGCGTGTGTACGTATGTGTGCCTGTGTGTGGGTACATGCCTGTGGCCCATACTTGGGGGGCAGCTGTCGTATTTGCTGCTTAGGTATTCATAGCCAATTGCTTTCGCTGTTCCTTGCTTTATTAGCTTTTGCCAAGTAGTTCAGCTTTTAGTAAGGGCACCCGGGTTTATGGCAGCAATATTTCTCGCAGTGTCAGAGATAAAATATCAAGCTAATAACAGACTCCCTGCTAATGTAAATCGCACAAGGAAGGCAATCTTGTTCAGGAGGAAGTCATACCAGGGAATGCTAAGTCTTAAAATTTTTGAAACAGCAGTCAGTGGGATTGGATACACTTTGCACTTGCTAAGAAGATAAAATAGATGATTTGTGTTAAGTGGTAGCAGCTGCAGAAAAGAGCATTTTCCTACACCTGCCTCTTCCCAAGGGACTTGGGGGCTCCCAGAGGCTGAGGCAAAGGGGCAGGGGTTTAACTGTGGGACTTAGGGAGAGATTTCCTTTCTCTCCTCCCCCTCTCTTTTATTACCACTTCTCAGTCTCGATGGATATAGCAAACCAATTGGTTTCCCTTATGGGTTATAAAGAGG
Source organism: Nomascus leucogenys (assembly GCF_006542625.1). NCBI lineage: Eukaryota > Metazoa > Chordata > Mammalia > Primates > Hylobatidae > Nomascus > Nomascus leucogenys. Next base: position 27,239,957 of record NC_044402.1, on the reverse strand, counting down.
AACCCATTTTGGGATGTTGAGGGATCTGGGAAGTTAAGTCTCCTGGCAATTTCTGAGATTTCCTCTCTTCCTGGTTACATCCAGGCACTTGCTGGGCAAACCTGCTGCCACTTGTTGCAAAAAATGTTGACAAGACCGAGGGTAACTGAGACTTGAAAGAACCAGAGGGAGCAAAGATGTTGCTTTTCTGTGGCATCAGGTCCCTGGGGACAGGCCCTGAGTGTTGTGCCTACTCTAGCTCTGAAGGGCCTGGGGCAGATGTGTCAGGGATTTCTGAGAAGATGGGGTTGTTTTCAAATGGGAAGGCCATTAAAGGCTTTGGGACACTTGGGAGGCTGAGAGGGGATGCTCAGGAGAGGGAAAGGCCATGGGTGCTGGCTCAGCAACAAGGATCTGAAACTGCTGATGCTCTATTGAGACCTGAAACACGGGTGATGGGGAAAAGCAAGCATCTTCTGATGCATGATTCTCCCAGCAACCAGAAGGCCCTACAACCTCTGGCTGATCTCTGACTACAGTCTTGACTGCGTCTCTTGCCCATCCTAGGGTCACTGGAATCAGATGTCCATCTTCCCAACTCCAGAAGGTTGGCCTAAGTCTCATGTCCTTTGTATTTGCTCCTAAAAGTCAGGCCTCACCCTTATGACCTCCTCCCTACCTGGTCTCCTGGTCTCCTGGTCTGCCTCAGTAATTCACATAATCACTTGCTATTTCCACTGGGGAAAAATTGGAGGGAAATGTCAGCTCCGTGTGAATCAAGTCAGCCTCAGAAATAATCTCACTGACTCCTTGAAACAGTTGCAGTGGCCCTGTGGAATAGGGGGCGGGTATTAGGGCTCCTGTTTTCTGGGTGAGGAAACAGGATCAGGGAAGTTAAATGGCTTACTCATATTCACACAGAGAGCACAATACAACTAGGGTGAGATGAGCTCTTCTGACTTCTCAGTCTGGGATCTTTTTAACATCCTACCTTACCCAGGGGGGAGCCTTGCACTGTTACTGTAGTGTCTGCACCTGCTCAGATAACGCTGCCCAAACCACCTAACCCACCATGCTTCCATGCCACGGGACATGTGGTTGAGACAGGAACAGCTCTGAGACTAAATGCCTGCCCCCAAGTGAGCAGGAGACAATGAAAATCTCTACCTGGGAACCCAGTGGGAGGGAGCAGGAGCAGGTGGCATGTGGGCAGAGGCTTGTCCACTAAATGTGGAAAGAGAAGCAGTCATGTTTTTGCGTGCAGGGAAGGAATGAGGATTTTGCTGACAGCGAAGGGTGATGGATGGTGTGGGAGACTGCATGGGGCGTGAGTAGTAATGTGATAGAGGGTGCACATTACAGGCAACTACAATTTGAATAAGTTATCAATGGAAAGAAGTAGAGGAGTGGAAAACTGTTTTATTAACCCCCTAAAGTTACGTTCACAGCATTTTGAAAAAGTTTATGAATTGCCGTGAATTACAATCCTGGAGACAAATGTGGATGCTGGGAGAATCCATGATTGCAACTTCTGTAGCAGGCAACGTTTTATGGGGACAATTTAAAACAACAGTCTTATGTATTTTAAAACATCAAGGGAGGAAGAAAAAGAAAGTGCTCAGGGAGCATAGTGAATTTACCTTCTCGTGAGCAAACTTTGCTATAAATCTTACCTATGATTTTTCGGTGTTATCTGTTTTTCTTCTTTTGATAGTGTACATTTCTCCAGGCATACTGCCTGGGGCTAAGATGTGTCCTGTATGTTATCCCACGGAGTGTTTTACCAAGCCACTCCCTGGATGATAATAGAGCTCCAAATAGAGACAAGACAATGTATACTTTCTAAGCTGTTGCCACGCTGAAATTTCCCCTTCATTCCCCTACCCATATTCCCATTTCCAGATAGCAAAAGGTAAGGTGGAATACAAGACATGCATCCCTGCTTGAGGACTCCCGCAGAGCTCTATTGTCCTCCAACAGACCTGACCCTGTTGTGCCACATCTCTCTGATTATTTATTATCTTCACCACCAAACTAGAGCCCCTTGAGGCCTTAGTCTCTGCGACGTTGGGAACAGCATTTAGCTTGGAATCAGGAGTCCTTGGTTGTATTTTGAGAGCTGCTGCAGGCTGGCTGTGTACTTAGTATATCAGAAGCTCGTGATTTCCTCACCATTGAAAGGGAGATAAAATTGCCCAACCTCCCTGGCTCAAAAGGTTGGATAATAGGAAGTGAGAGAAGGGAAATACAAAGAAGAGTGGAGTCGTTGCAGAAGGGTTTGTGGAGGGGGCGAGAGGGTACTAGGGTGCTATGTGGTTTCCATATATTACCTCATTTAGCTCATAAGTATATGGAGTAGGTATTCCCATTTTGTAGATGAGGAAACTGATGTTCTGAGAGGTTAACTGAATCACTCTAGGAAAAACATGTCGGAAGTCAGTTGAGCCCAGGTGTGCATGGCATCAAAGCTCATGTTTTTCACCACACTGGGTCTTCCGTGTTTTCTCAGTTACAGAACTATTCGTTACCGTCACCTGGGAACAGCTTGGAAATGCTAATTCTTGGCTCAGCCTACACCTATGCATTCAGAGGCTACGGGTAACAAGTTGCCCAGGGGATTCCTAAACACATTCTAAGTTGAGAAGCATAAAACTTGGGGACAAAAGCCTTCCCTATTTGAATCTGACCCCTCCATTTGTTGGCCAGTTGACACTGAACAAGTCTGTACTTTAGTTTACTCTTTCAAGGGCTTGCGATAAGGATTCCAAGATGTGGAAATGCCTAACACAGCATTCAGCTCAACACACGAAACATGAAGTTCACTGCCCATCTCACTAGGTGTGGCCTGTAAGTTTGCTCAGGAAGCATGGGAGAAACTAACATCTTATTCTTAATCTTCACTCTTCCCCCATATGATTCTTGGGGATGAGGAAAATGTTTGCTTGGAGTCTAAGGCTGGGTATCATTCTTTGGGGCCATGCTTCTCAAAGTGTGGTCCCTGGACCAACGGCATCTGTATCACTTGGGAACCTACTGGAAATGCAGAATCTCAGGCCAGCACCCTAGACCTGTTGAATTAGAAACTCTGGGGGTGGAATGCACCTCTCTGTGTTTTCATGAGCTCTGTAGGTGACTGTAGCACCATGACTTTAGGGGCTTGGAGGTCAGACACCTGAGAAGTAGCTGGTGAGGGTAGGATATTTGCAGGTGCTTGACTCCAGAGGCTGTCCTTTGTGGCAGACCCCAAGTGCTCCAGTGGGCACCGAGGTCATGTTACAATTAAATGATCATGTAAAGGTGGTCACTGTGCAGAGGGCACACAGGCAGCCAATTCATTAACCAAGAGCAACTTTCTGTAAATTAAAAATTGTTAATGATCAGTTTTGAAGCGTTGAGAGCCTATCAGGGACCACATGCCTGGAATGAGCATTTACCATATGGTGCCTTTAGAAGCTAATATTGATTCTCATTATTTTAAACGATTACAAACATTGCAGGTGTTTTGTAATAATCTCCATTGTCTAATTAGAATATGCGTGAAATGAGCTCATTGTGCCTGCTAACGAATATTGTTTTGAACGGCAAAGCCCTGGTGCAGGGGCAAGACTGGGGCTGTCTGGCCAAGTTGCCAGCCAGTGTCACACCTTTTTCTCCCTAAATTATGAATCCTGGGGATACAGGGCATTTTGACAGGCAGGCATTGATGGGGAGGCCTAACCTGATTTGAGCCTGCTGCAGCCTTCAGTGCCTATTCCCATCAGGATATTAGCTGGGAAATGTGGAATGAGTGTCAGCAATTTTGGAGCCCTTTCTTCCTTTCTGAGTCCCCATTTATCTTCTTCCACAATTTCTCCCACGTGTTCATTTTAAAGTAGCTCTTTATCTAAATGCTTTAGGAAAAATCTGGATTGTGTGTCACTCATTTTAGCTTTCAATTACATGCAGTCTAGTTATAGGCTTTCAGTTGCTTCATGTCTTAGTATTATTTCTCCAACAAGACTGTAAGCTCCTTGAAGACAAAAGATATGTCCCATCCTTGCTTTGCATTCCCCTTCAAGGACTAGCAAGTGCTTCATAAACACTCAATATAGGATAGCTGTTGTTACCAGTATTATTCCTAGTCATTGTCAAATGAATGAATAACACAACTCAGGGTGCTACTGTGTGCTCAGTGGGTGTTTCATATATGCATGCATATTTTAATTTGCTAATTGAACAAAATTTACTGAGCACTAATTATGGCATGGGGAAAGTGCCTTAGGACACCTAGCTCCTGCCAACTTGAAGCTCCAAATCTCCCTAGGGAGAAGGCAATTAGAGGGTGGTATGGTAACTACTGAAATTGTTAGAAGAGGGGTGGGGCATGGTGGCTCATGCCTGTAATCCCAATACTTTGGGAAGCTGAGGCAGGTGGATCACTTGATGTTTGAGACCAGCTTGGCCAACATGGTGAAACCCTGTCTCTACTAAAAATTCAAAAAATTAGCTGAGCATGGTGGTGCACACCTGTAATCCCAGCTACTCCAGAGGATGAGGCAGGAGAATTGCTTGAACCAGGGAGGCGGAGGTTGCAGTGAGCCGAGGTCACGCCATTGCACTGCAGCCTGGACAACAAGAGTGAAACTCCATCTCAAAAAAAAAAAAAAAAAAAAAAAAAATTGTTAGAAGAGGATTCTCTGGGAGGCTGGAGAAAGAGCCCTGAATGCAGGCTGGGGTGACCAGGAAAGATTGCTGAGCCCAGTGCTGAAGGACAAATAGTAAGGGGAGGGGGAAAGAACGCCCCCACAAAAGCATGTAGGAGTTGGGGCTTTGGGGCAGTGAATGTGGCCAGAGCAGGGTGTGCGTGGGAGAGAGGCAGGGACAGGTATTTGGGGCCAAAGAGGGAAGCAGAAGCTGGATTATGGAAGGTTTTGTCTACCATGCAAAGAAGCTAGGATTTTATTCTGAAGGTGAAGGTGAAGGGTCTATATTAAGAGAGTTAGTTTTGCATTTTGTGCAACAATTTTAAAAAGATTTATGTTTCAGAAAAATCACCCTGGTAACACTGTAGAGGTGGAAACAGGAGGCAGGGAGCTTATTAATGACCTGTATGAGAAGGGATGAAAGTCTGAGCTCAGGCAGTGAGATGGAGGGAACAATGTAGACATATTTAGGGTGTGAGGGTTTGTATACAATGTGAGAGCATTATATGCTTTTCTTTCCTTGCTTCTGAAAAAATTAAAATAGAAAAATCTGGAGAATAATTCAAACCCCTAAAAACCCATTACCCAGAAGGAACAAATATTTACATTGTATCTTATGTACTTCAGATCTATTTTTATTATAAAAATTAAAAAAAATTACAGATAAAGTCTCTCCACTTAGTTCCATCCACTACTCCATTGCCAGAGGCAATCTTTGCCAGGAATTGGCATTTATCACTGCAGTCCAGACTTTCCTATGTTAGTCTCATACTTAAGTGTTCATAAACATTATATAGCACTCACAGAAATGGTTTCTGTAGTTTTCTGCAAATTGTTCTACATAGTGATGATATGTTTAGCTTTAGGGCATCTATTTTTGCCTGCTGTATAGTGTTCTATCCATAAATATACTACATTCCTTTCTTCTAGTAGTAGACATTTAGATTGTTTACAGTTATTAGCTTTTGCAAACATTTCAGTAGTAGACATTTAGTAGTAGTAGACATTTAGATTGTTTACAGTTACTAGCTTTGCAAACATTTCAAAAAATGCAAACATTTTTTGCATACATGAATGAGGACTTTTCTAGGATATATACTAGAAATGGAATTTTTAGTCTTAAGGAATACATATTTTCAAATTTATTACATACTGCCGAAGACTTTCTGAAGTGATTGTACCAACTAAAATTCCCACCAATAGTAGACGTTCTCTTTCTCCATGTCTTCTCCAACACTTGCTATTACGGGCCTTATAAATTTTGCCACTCTGATGTGGGTGATTTTTCTTTGCATTTCTTTGATTACCAGACAGAAAAAGCGACTTTTTATCTGGGTATTGGTCTTGAGGTTCCCTTTTCTGTGAGTTATTTGTTCATACGCTTTGCTCATTTTTCTCTTGGGTTTTTTGTCATTATTTTTCCTAGATTTGTTGGAATTCTTTATTATTCTGTATAACCAATCCTTTCACTGGAAAGGATTATATAATATCTTTCCCAGTGTATCTCTTGTCATTTAACTTTTTGGTATTTTTTTTGCCAAAAAGAGGTTTTAACATTTTGATGTTGGCAAATTTATTAATTTGGCTCTCCATAGGTTGTATTTTTTATACCTTATTAAAAAAATCTTCTCCTATTTCGGTGTCATAAACATAGTAGGCATTGCCATACAAAAATTAGCCAGGTGTGTTGGCAAGTGCCTGTAGTCCCAGCTATTTGGAAGGCTGAGGCAGGATAACTGCTTGAATCCGGGAGGCAGAGATTGCAGTGAGCCGAGATTGCACCACTGTACTCCAGCCTGGGCAACAGAGTGAGACTCTGTCTTAAAAGAAAAAAAAAAAAAGATAGCAGGCTTTGCCTTATATTTTCTTCTAATAGTCTTGACGTTTTCCTTCTGACCATTAGGTCTCTAGTGCAGCAGAATGTATTTTTGTGTGTGGTGCAAGAGGTAGGGAATATGATTCTCTTATTTGCTTCCTTTAAAAGCCAGTTACCCCACAGTATTTGTTGAACAATCCATCCCTTTCTCACTAACTTACAGTGCTCTTTTCACTATGTACCCAGCTCCTCTATATGTCTTTATCTCTGGAAGGCCTCTTTCCTGACTCTTACTCTATGTGTTTCTGCTGGGTAAACACTACAAAGAAGCCAACACTTTACCCTGCCCCCATGCCCATGTAGCACCATTGGTGACCTTCTCCTGGTAACTCTAGATAGCTCCACTTGAGTCTGAGCCCACCATGACCCCTGGTTGAAGAAACCTGGTCTCCTGGCTGGGCTCTTTATTGGCAGGTTGGGGGAGGGGGGCGGGATTTACCCTCCACACTGTCAGCAGGCTTTGTGTGGACGTCAGGGCACAAAAAGCAACTACTTGGATTTTCTGCCATCTCAGAAATCACTTTGAGATAAGAGAGATTTGCATTTAACTGAGAGACTGAGTGAGGACATAAGGGGAAAACATCTCAGTGGTTGCAAGCTTTGTGGCACCTGAGACCTAGATGTAAGCAGAGAGCACGGCTGTCAGCTGGGCAGGCCCTTGTGGGGCTTGCTGTCATCAGGAAGGCTCTGCAAAGGCACAGAAGTCAGGCTTCATCTTTCTCTAACTGGGGGAGAGAAGCTGTTTTGCTCCCCTCAAATCTGCATGTGCTGTCTGCTCCTGTCAACACAGTGATCCGAGAGCTTCAGCCATTGAAAGGAGGATGGGATTGGGCTGGGAATTTCTGACTCTTCCTTAAGGTCATGAGCAGGGAGTAAGGATCGATCACATTCCCTGCAAAAGGCGTAAAATTCTAGATTCTTAGGACTGGAAGGACATGCCAGATGATCTTGTCCAACATGGATTTTTATTGTTATAGATGAGGAAACTGGACTGGAGAGAGACTGAGTAGCTGGTGCAAGTTATAATGCTAAGGAAAGGCAGGGAAAGCACAAGACCCCAGGTCTCCGGTTCCCACACACGTTCACTTTTCACTGCAGTGCTCTCTTTGACTGGGGTGTCTTAGTCCATTTGGGCTGCTATAACAAAATACCATAGACTGAGTGGTTTGTAAATGACAGAAATTTATTCATCACAGTTCTGGAGGCTGCAAAGTCCAAGATCAAGGCACCAGCAGATAATGTGTCTGGTGAGGGCCTGCTTTCTGGTTCATAGCATTTTCTTGCTGTGTCTTCACACGGTGGAAGAGGCAAGGCACCTCTCTGGGGCCTGTTTTGTAAGGGTGTTAGTCCCATTCATGAGGGTATTACCCTCATGATCTAACTGCCTCCAAAGGCTGGGGTCACATTGGTGATCAGGTTTCAACACATGAATTTTGGGGGAACACAAACATTTAGACCCTAAGACAAAACAATTTTGAAGAAAAAAAATTCTGCAAACATTTTAAATGTATATCCCTTCCTCTAGTGGCTTGAAAAGGATAAAGGAGTCTAGGCATTTGGGACTAAGGGAGAGACAGCAATTCCAGAGATGTTTGTACCTGGAAATGGGCAATTTCTGTATCCTCAGAGATGAGCCTCAGGGGAGGTACAGATTGAAATTCGTAAGGGGATAAAATAAACCTACAGTCCTGAACTTCTGGTTCCTCATAGAAAAAGGCAGCCAGAGTGCACTGGGTAGTTTATGAAGGCAGACTTCAGTTTATGATTATATTCCTTAAAAAGGCCATTCATAAACCAGACCTTTAAAAATGAAGTCCTTTTTTTCTCATTGACCTGCACTATTATTTCAAAAGTCTTCTAGCTTCATTTCTGGTTGATATTTACTTGTCAGTGACTGTTCACACTGTAGCTTTAGGTTCTTTTGTTGCCGTCTAATAGATTTGCCCCAAAGGAAAGCTACTATTAATGAAAATCTGTTTGAAATAGGAAGCATCCATTTGAAATATGAATGATCATCCAACTTACTTATCTCTGTATCTTCAAAATGAGGAAGGCTCTGTAGACATCTGGAGTTTGGAAGAGAAAATGGCACAGTATCACATCCATTGTATTTCACTGGTCAAAGCAGCCATAGGACCCAAAGCAGCCATAGGATCCGGAGGACATAGATCCTGTCCCTTGATGAGAGAAGTATGAAAGAATATGTGGTTGCCACACTTCCTTTCCCTGTGAAATTTAGAGCAGATATTTGCTCCAGACTGTTGTCCCAGCCTCTCCCATCTAGTCACCCCCAGTCTATTGAAACCAAATCATTCATCTTTGAGAGATGAGATGCCAAAGTCTCACTGCCTCTTTCTGCTCCCCATTCAGCTGAATGCTTAGTACTCAGTCCTAAGACAGATACAATCTTGAATTATCATTGGGACAATTTTCTAAAGAATTGTCCCTCAGCTGTTAGAGTACTTTCGGATACATGAAGGGTTCTAGGACTAGGTTTCCCTGTTTCTAGAAGAGCTTACATCACCTTTTGGCATCCAGTGTCTTACCATGCCTGAAAGATGTGTTTGCTAAACATTCTATCTTTATTGCAAGTGACTGTTATGGAATAAAAATTCAACAACCAATAAGAAGGTTTATGTGCTCTCTGAAGGAACAAGGACTAGAAAACCTCTGCAGGGACCGGGCTTTTAATTGAGTAAGACATCAGTGTAAAGTAAGAAAACAGAGGTGGTGGCTACCAAGGGGAAGAGGGAATCTACTTTCCAGGTTGAGACCTGAGTGGTCAGCACACAAGTCCCACAGAGTGACACCGAACAAGGTGAGGCAGAGAAACCAGGAGACCCTACCTTGAACCAGGTAAGAAGAAAGAGGCTGCAGCCACTATGTATGTGTGAACCCTCCCCACCTTTTGAAAATTATCCATTAAGCCAACATTATCTCTTTGCCTGGATCATGACCATAGACTCCTAATTGGTTTCCTCATGTCCTTAATTAAGTTCATGTTTTCAAAATAAAATCTTTTCATGTTATATCCACCTTTCTCCCCTGCCAAAGTTTCCAAAATGTTTAGGATGAAAACAAAACCATATAAGGCTGCCTATCTTGTTCCCTCATCTCTCCCTTTGAGGGAGCACAGTGAGAGATGGGAGAACAAGATAGGCAGGAGCTGGCTTGTGCAATAGGCTCTAACCATATTGAGTTTTTTTTTTTTTTTTATCAGGCCTCATATGAACCCATTTCTTTCAGTCATAGAGTCTTTTTTGTTTTTGTTTTTTTCTCCTGAGACAGAGTCTCACTCTATTACCCAGGCTGGAGTGCAGTGGCACAATCCTGGCTCACTGCAACCTCTGCTTCAAACTGGATTCAAGTGATCCTCCCACCTCAGCCTCCTGAGTAGCTGGTATTACAGGCACATACCACTATGCCTGGCTAATTTTTGTATTTTTTAGTAGAGACAGGGTTTTTGCCATGTTGGCCAGGCTGGTCTTGAACTCCTGGCCTCAAGCGATCCACCCACCTTGGCCTCCCAAAGTGCTGGGATTACAGGCATGAGCCACCATGCCCTGCCCACAGAGCCTTTGCGTACGCTGTTCCCTCTACCTAGAATGCTTTTCCTTTTCTCCTTTTCTGAGATTTCACGGATACATCATTCATCAGTCTTTAATGCATGATTGGTAAGGAGAGTTGAGGCATTCAGACAATCATATAACCATAGTAGGAAAAGGGCTAGCTCCAGCTGCTTCCAGCACTAGGCAACAGTTGAGCTCCTTCATTCATTGTAGCATTCAGGTTTGTTCCATTTGTGGTGGAAGTTGGCTAAGTCTGAGGGCAACCTTAAACTTTCCTTTAAAGGCAGCCTCAGAAACAGGTAGGGAAAAATCTTAACTTAATTCTGGAGAATGTTTGATGAGAGAGGAGAATTTTACAAATGTGATTGCAAAGGGAAAGGACAATTGTTGACACAGAAATTCTCACCCACTTTGCCTTCACGGGCTGGGTTGGCCCTCTCTTCTCAGATGACCTTACAAGCCTTAAAAAAATCTGTGGATCCTAACTTTCTGGATATTACCTAGATGTGATTTATCCAGGGTCACCCAGGGAGTTAATAAGAGATATGGGACTAGAATCCAAGCCTCTTGACAACCAGTCCAACTTGCCCTTATTCTCCTGATGAGGAATATGGGCAAGTCAGGAATAGATATGAGATATTTCAATTCTATGCCTCACCTCAAACATCCACGAGGAACCAAATATATGTTACTTTCCTCAATCCTAGAAAGGGACAAACCTGGGGGCTCCTCCCAGGTCTTCAGTGACTCCCATACCCCTTTAGCCCCTGCTTCCACCTTTGAATTCTCTGCTTTTGCATTCACCCAGTCTCCCTCCAACTGGAAACTCATTCCTCGGGGTAATCAATGTCCCTCTCAGCCAGAACCCCGTTACCAGGGAAACCATTCCAGGCAGCCGACTTCGGCTCATTGAGATGCAGCTGCGGAACCCAGGGCCTGTGTAAGGGCAACTGCTATCAGAGTGGGCAGTTTTTGGCAACTCTGGAGTGTATTGTACCAAATGGGACATAGTAATTATGTATTTGTGGCTTTCATTATATGCCAGTTTAATTGTCACAAATTCATTGTTGTTTCTAAGTTTTTATTTTATTTTTTCTGGACTACTCAGCAAAAGAGGGAAATTGGTGCCATAGGGCAGGTGTCTTTCTGGAAGAGACATTCACTTGGATGAAAAAATAAATGCAGTGACTTAATGTCATTTGATTGGTCAGGAAATTTTCCCTATATGGCAGGGGAACAACCCTGACATGGGTGCCTCTGGGCCCTCACCAAGGGCTTAGAGCTGTGTCAATATGAAAATCGACAATAGAAGGTGAGTTGGTTTTGACATGATGGGCTGTCATCCCCCTTGAAGAGAGGGGTGTATTAGTTTTCATGCTGCTGATAAAGACATACCTGAGACTGGGCAGTTTACAAAGGAAAGAGATTTAATGGAGAACTCATGGTTTCACGTGGCTAAGGAAGCCTCACAATCATGGGGGAAGACAAGGAGGAGCAAGTCACATCTTATGTGGATGGTAGCAGGCAGAGAGAGAGAGAGAGCTTGTGCAGGCAAACTCCCTTTTTATTTTTAAACCATTGGATCTCATGAAACTCATTCACCATCAAGAGAACAGCTCAGGAAAGGCCCATCACCATAGATCAGCCACCTCCCACCAGGTTCTTCTCACCACATGTGGGAATTGTGGGAGTTACAATTCAAGATGAGATGTGGGTGGGGACACAGAGCCATATCGTATCAACGGATCTTAAAAAGACATGGAGGTCATGGTCCCTTTTCTTTTTAGGCTTTGTTTCCCTACTGGTGTATTTCTGGCTGTGAGACTATAGGTTTCTGACGTTGGACTTTTTTTCTAAAATCACATCTTTGCCCTGTCCCTTGCCCATGACAGCTTGGAAGCATGGCTTCTCTTATTTTAAGCATAGCCAATACAGAAGGCTCTCAATGTAGGTGTGGAATAGTTAAGCTAGGTGATTTTAATCATTTCACCAGGAAGACTTCTGTTTTTACCAAAGGGCTTAACATTGAAATCACTAAGATAGCCAGCTCTTCACATGAATCTATGATATGGTGAATATGGTCATCTTAAATGCAATTTTCCTGGAAGCTTATCAATTGTATGTTAACAATATGTTAACAATAGCAATAATAATAGCAATAGCTAACTTAGATTGAGTGTGTACGATATGACAGCATCCTTTATCATCTTCTTCAGTCTTTACTTAAAGCTAGGTATGGTTGCACTACGTCTCACATATCCCATAGAAAGGCTGCAGAGAGAGAGTCTCTGCTCAGTTCTCAAGTCAGGTGAGTTGAGGGGGTTGAGAATGTAAGACAGAAAACCTGAGTTCTAGTCCTAGGCACTACTCTTACTGGTTTTTGGGTCCTGGAGCCCATTGCTTAAGCTCTTTGAACCTTGGTTTCATTTTGGGAAAAGAGAGACAGAAAGTCAAAAGTGTTTCGTGGAGTGCTGTGGGGGTGGTGGTAATGAGGATGGTAGCTAGGCTAACATTTACTGAGTGTTTACCATGAACTAAGCGTGGTTGTAAGCACTATGTGTGGATTATCTCATTTAATCATCACAGTAATTCCATGGTACTTTATTAGCTCCATTTTCCTGATAGGAAACTGAGGCACAGAGTAGTTACACAGCAACTAAGTTGTGGAACCAGGATTCTAACCCATGAGATTTATCTACAAAGCATTCCCTGTCTCTATGTTGCTGATTGAATCAGAATTAATAACTTTAGTCCTTGCTGCTATTCTGAGAGGGCTGGTATAACTGCTTGCTTCAAGAACACTAAAAAGAGATTGGCTTCTCCAATGCATGTTGAGTCTAAGATTCCTGGGGGGATGTCTCATTTCTCCTCTCTTTACTATGTCAGCTCATCTTAGTGGCTGTTTTTGTGGCTAAGAACCTTTGGGTAGCTACACATCCAGCTGGTTACTGCCCAGCTAGGATGTTTGGATGATCATCCTCATTTGATCCTGTCTCTTGGGATAAATCTCAAGCTTTGGGCTTGGTGACAGTCAGATTCTCCTGCCTTAACTGAGCATTCTGTTCGAAGATCACTGTTGCTTGGAAGGACCTTGTATCATGCATTATTCAGAAGGGTAGACAAGCTCTGGGCCAGTGCCCAGACCTTGGAAGAATGCATCTGGTAGAGCCAAGAAAATTCAGGAAGGGGCCTCGCAGGAATTTAGCATGGTCTCCATTGCTCAAGCCATCTCTTATTTTTGGTTTGTATGGTAATATATGTATTTATTATAGGAGAGATTTACATTCTTTTCCTTTATACTAATAACCTAAGCCAGTTTATGGGCATAGCTAGGTGGAGAAATGTAATTCATTACTGTGTAAGTGGGTCTACAGCCCATTTTGTAGGGCCATTATATATTTTTTTCCGGGTAGAACTTATTTAAAGAAAATGATTTTCGAAGCTGATATTAAGTCAGATTCTGTGACAAGTATGCAGTGGTTCTCAACCTTGGCTGCACATTGGAATCAATGGGGAGCTTTAAAAAATTCTGATGTATGGTTCTCACCCCCCAAGAGAGTCTGGTTTTAATTGGTCTCAGGTGTGGCCTGGGCACTGGACTTTTTAAAGGCTCTCCAGGTGATTCTAATGTGCAGCCAGGCAGGGCAGGCTTTGTAGGTAAGCAACTGTGCAGTCACAGAGGGCCCCGTGCTCAGAAGGGCCCCATACTTGGCTTAATGCTCTGCCATTGCCTTCTTAAAATTCTTAATAATTTTCCAACAAAGGATTACATATTTTCCCTTTGTGCTGAGTCCTGTACATTATGAAGACTGTTCTGCAGCTAGAGCTGAGCTACTGTATTAGAATAACATCCCCATATAAGAAACACTCCTTGCATGCCAGCTGATGGTCCTCTTAGGAGCAACATGTCAATTGAGCAAAGCCCAGGAGGGTGTGGACGATGCCTTGATAATATTGTACCCTGCGGTACTTAACTTTTCAAGAGACTTTGAAAAACTCTTCCTAAGATAGTTGTTAACCTTGCTCTGAAGTACTGGTTGGGAAGTACACACTTGTACTGCTGGACACAGTGCCAAGGGCCTGGTGTGAGCCTGTCTATCTAGGTGGGTCTCTCTTTTCGTGGAGGTGTTGGCAGGTGGACTCGCTGTGGTTGCTCTGCACCCTCCTGCCTTCTCCAGAACCTTATTCTGTCATCAATATCCCCCTGTCTCTCCTGAATTTTTAATCTCTCCCTTTCTTCTGGCACTTTTCCCTCACCTAAGAATAACTTTTCTCAAAGTACTATACCCTTCACCAATAAAGTTTTAGAAAGAGGAGCTGCCCCTCACCAACTCCATGTCCTCATAACCATTCCTTAACTCTTTGCAGCTTAGCTCTCAACACCCCAGCTTCCTGAAAGGGCTTTCTTCAAGGCTTCTAGTTCCCTCCTGATTGTGAAAATTCCTTATCTCAGACCCCATCCTGAGCTTCTCTAAGGAATTTGACAGTGTCAAATGACTTTCCCGCCTTGTTAAAGATGCAAGTTCATGGGCCCCATCCACGCTACTGAATTAGACTGTCTAGGGGTCCGGGTCCTTTAACTGTTTAAAAAAATCTCTTCCGGTGATTCTTATGCATACAAATATTTGAGACCACTGCTTTATGTATATTTATTGAATAAATTGCACCCTAGCACTTGTAAGGCTTGCTTTTAATTTTTAACCTAAGGTGTTTGCTTTATGTCTAAGTTATGCACTACTGATAGGTGGTTAAGAGTAATGATTAAAAGCATGAGCTCTGGAGCCACTCTGCCAAAGTTGGAATTCCAGCTCTGTCATTTACTACCTGTGTAGCCCTGGGTGCCTAGTTTCTTTATCTCCACAATGGGATAGTAATAGCACCTACCCCACAAGGTTATGCTAGATTTGGGTAAGTTAATACATATAAGATACTTAGAACAATGCCTGCACATAGTAAGGGTTCAAGAAAAGTTAGCTTTTAAATTGTGTATGTATGCTTTTTAAAATATATTTACATTTAAATTTTCTTTCTATTCTATTCAAAGCTAAAGTTAAGATGATCAGCAGAGGAACTCCAAATCTGATGGATTTCTATTTTTGGCAGCTCTCCATATAGTTAATTGTTCCTGATGCAGTTACTTGGGAAAGTTGTCTTTTCCCTCTGAGTTTAAAGCCATAAACCTCAACCACTTTTTCCTCAGGTGCCCCAATCCACTGAGGTATATGTCATCCTCCCAACAGTGATGACGATTTCTCACCCCAGTGGTTCTCAGCTGATGCTCCTCAGCCAACTGGGATTCACTGATTTATGATCATTTATGATATTACAGAGAGCCTGGTAGTGTTGAGTTAATTTTAACATGGCCAATAAGAAAGCATTCAAAGCTGGAGAATGAATAACTGTAACTGAATCTTAGCCCTTTCTGAACTAACCGCTTTAGGATCACTTGGCTATTACAAAAAATACCAGTAGCATCCAGGTCCCATCCCAGATGAATGAAATAAAAATCTCTGGGCATGGGTCCTGATACAGGTATATACCAAAAGCTTCCTGAATGATTCTAAAGTGCTACCAGAGTTGAGAGTCATTGATGTAGAGTAAGACATGAGATTCCATATTGGGAAGGAAGGAATGGGACTAAGTTTCTTGGGAAAAGGAACAAGCCCTATATCTGTTGACCTGTACAACTTGCTTAGATAAAGTGGCTCAAATATATTGAAAGAGAATAGTCTGCAAGGGGCCAAGAGGGAGATGGGGATGAAATAGATGATTTAATGGGTCATCTCTCCTGTAGTTAATTTCTCTAGATCTCTTGTGCTATATTGATTTTGTAAATAGCTATTGTCACATCTGCCCCTTCTGCCTGTGGGAATTAGTGGGCCTTAAAAAATTGAATTGGGTGAGAGTGTAGATTAATCAATACCAAGATTTATTGACTCGGGACATTTATATTAACTGTAGTGAAGCCAAGAATAATTTGAACCTTTTCAATACTTCATTAAGTGGCATAGTGTATTATCTATGGTGTATTTTGAAAGTATCCTTCATGGATTTGGTATAGCTCTCACCACCACTTTCTAAAATGGCTCCCTTTATTTGTCAAGCTATTAGGATTTATATTATAATAGGAATCACATCAAGGTACTTTTCAAAGGCTAAGTGAAAACTGTAAGAAGAAACTATAGTTTCTGCTTGCTCATAACTTCTTTCAGATTCCTCCCTTTGAAACACATATTTTTTTCAACTGGGGTTAGGTTTTCAGTGAGTTTAAATTCAGATGTGGGAACTAGAGATATGCATATCTTAAAATTTTGTTCTTTGTGGAAAATTTGCCTATTGCTTTTTAAAAAGTCAACAACTACTTTGTTTAATTAAATAATTAAGGCCTCTCCTTTTAACAAGAAGGAGTTACATCATCTTTTTCCAAAGGGCATAAATTAGAACACTTCAAACACAACCTGTTCTTAACAGGGATGTTTTTCCATATCTATTAAGAAGAAAATAATTTTGAGTTGTATAGTCATGGTGAGAAAGATATATCAATAATTATTAACTAATCCTATCTCTTTTGGTGTTCTTATAAAAAATTGAATAAATATTTAAGAATTTGGTTTTGTTTTAGGGATATGGTTCATGGCTGTCAGCTAGATCAAAGCTCACTGTTTTCCCTAGGAATAGTACACATGACTTTGGACTTGGTAAGCAGCTTATAAGACCCTCTAAAATGATGAAAAGATGCTATATTCACATGAGGGATTGTGGTAGTGGGGGATACTGTTGAGGGAAGCCTTTTGGTTGTTTCTTCAGGAGCCGAGTAGCACAATATAAGGTGTGGAGAGCCAGGTTGCTTGGGCATGGCTTGAGTCCATAGGGATGGCATGAGAAAAGTTAGATTGGTTCTAATGATTTGCACCAAGTGAGTCCTCTATGTTGATAAAGAAGTAAGATCCTCTTGTCAATCTGCCAGGCCTCCTGTCTTCCTCTTTGCCCTTCACCTACCTCATTTAGGGAAACCTTGAGTCGGGAAGGTCATTCCTGCTGCAGGCTGCCAGCTGCCTACCTGCCCCTCTTCCAGCCTGGCCCGGTTTGTTGCTTTGTTTTCACTGCTCATCATCTGTGACTTCTTGGCAAAGTCTTGCAGGGCATGAGCATCCACTCTGCATGGCCCGCCGTGAAGCACTCCTCTAACCTCTGATGTAGATAATTACTTGCCAAGCCTAGCTCTTAAGTACTTGGCAAATGATAGCTATGCCTCATTTATTTCCTTTTAAAGATAGGCTAAGCAAGGGCAAAAAGAGTGAATAATGATGGTGAAGAAGAGAACTTTTTATTGAGAACCTATGACATGCCAAGTCCTGGATTCTATCAGGTATAGCTGCTGTTTCATTAAATTATCATAAAGATGACACAAAGTAGCTATTATTATCCCCACTTTAGTTATGATAAGACTGAGGCACATACAGGTTGATTAAATTACTCATACAGTTAGTCAATGTCAGAACCTCAACTTGAACTCAGCCCTGACTTCCAAACCCATTGCAGTGCTCCACTCAGATCTTTCCTATTCGGCCCATGACTAGGTGCTATCTGGCTGGAGAATCTGCTGTGTGTTCTGCCCTCTGAGTGCCTAGGGAGGCTTGCTCTTCCATGCATCCCCTGTGAACTTACCTTCTCAAGGCTCCTGATTAAGGGCATACGATTCTGAAATCGTCTAGGGCTTCTCTTAACCTGTGTTGTCCTAAGCTGCCCTCAAGATTTTCCTGGAGGATAAAATGCTCATCAGATAAAATGCTTATTGTTTTTGAGAACCTCCCTTCTCAAATTCTTGCAAGATTTCCTCTATGGAGCCTTCATATGGCCCACTCAAGCCAGGGCTCTCAGGATCCTCTTCTCCCACAACGCTTTATTATTTCTGAAATACAAGGACTATGTTGAGTTCACCAAAGAGATAGTCAGGT
Organism: Nomascus leucogenys; assembly: GCF_006542625.1. Lineage (NCBI taxonomy): Eukaryota > Metazoa > Chordata > Mammalia > Primates > Hylobatidae > Nomascus > Nomascus leucogenys. The sequence goes on along the minus strand of NC_044402.1, from coordinate 27,221,893 downwards.
CACACCTGGATATCATAACTTGTAGCCCTGGGGCCTTGTCACCAGTCATACTGCCTGCCAGTCACCATCTTTAGTGTATGTATATACTTGAGTAGATAAGAGAGGCTTTTATTTCTTTTATGATTTGCCTCAGGGCAAATCAAAGAGAGCTTCACTAATAACTTGTAGTGTTACTTGGAAAAGAGACCAGGGCTTCTAGCCCATGTTGAGAAGTAGAACTGTGACCTTGGGATAGGTAAGGTAGGAGGCTACAGTGGGAGAGAGTTTAAGCAGAGTGACATCAGCCATTTTACTGTATGCGTAGCTGGGAGGCAGATCATGGACTTCAAACTTCAAGAGTAATGGAACTTGCTGTCCAAAGCACCTGCTGAACAACAGTTTCAAAAACAAGGCGTGCCCATTGCAGGGTTCCTAGGTGCTAAAACTTCCACTTATTTTATAATGAAAAAGAAAAATTTTAAGATGAATATATTTTTACATATTTTTATATGTGGATTGACACTGGAATTTTCAAATAATCTGGTGTCAGATGGATACATGTGTCAGATGGATACATGTGTCATGCGTATCCTGAAAGGAGGGCATGTTTGATGTCAGTACTTTCATATGTTCATTGGCCATCAGTGAACTGGCACTCATCACGTTTTAGTTGTGGCTAGGTAAATGGATTTATGTGTTAGATGATCTGATTTTCATGAAATAACATCCACAAAATAGACAGACGTCTTATACAAACTCTCTCAAAGAAACTGTGGTCAGAGGAGAAACCAGCACTATATGAGAGCAACAATGAAGTGGCCGAGCTGTCACTTCTCCTGATTTGAGTTCTTTGTCCAGCCACATTCCACGGTGAAAACACTACAGGTACATTCAGAACCGACACAAATTCATCCACCACAAATATCAAGAAGACCATTTGAAATATGAATTTGTTTTCACTATTGTTAATGATGAACCTTTCCCTAAGTTCCACTGTGCCTGGAAATGTTGCCTAGTAATGCAATGGAACCAACAGGATTAGCAAGAAATTAAAAAAAATTAATCTGCATCTCATTCTTTTTACATTTTATATTTTGATGTAGGTTTTATAGTTAATGTAATGTTGCAGTAGATCACGTACATGACTTACAAATTTATATATATATATGTTATTTGAGCAGGCTCTGTATAAATTTTTTTTGAATAGGTCATATATATATAATATACACAAACAATTTTTAACTGATATAGATGTGCATTAGTCGGGGAAGACCAATTGCTTTGATAAATTACACCAAGATCTACTGGTTTAACAAAACAAAGGTTTATTTGTTGCTCACGTCTTATCCCAGTACAGGTCAGCTGAGCAGAGTAAGGCTTTACTCCATGCAGACATTCAGAGATCCTAGATTCTTTCATCTACTGTCTCTGTCATGCCTCCAGCTGACAAATGAAAAAACAGAATGTGGAAGATAAGGTTTTGCAGGCCAGATCCGGAAGTAGCTATATCACTTCTGCTCATATTCTATTGGCTAGAACTCAGTCATGAGCTCATTCTCAACTGCAGGGAAAGCTGGGACATGTTGACTGGCTGTAAGTCCAGTAGGTAAAGAAAAACTCTTTGGAGAAAAATTTACCAGTCTTGATCAGAGTGGAAGATGAAAAAAATGCAGAGACTAATTTGCTCATATGAAGTTGAAAACTCAAGGATAGAATATTGTGGTTAGAATTTGATGTACTGAAGTTTGTTCATCAATCCAACAAATGTTTACTGAGTATCTATTATATGACAGGCACTCTTCTTGGCTCTGGAGATGTAGCAGTGAAGAAAACAGATACAAATTCCTACCAAGAATCTTATGTTTGAGAGGGTACCCCAAATGAAAGAGGAGCAACCAAGAGTGGAGAAAGGCATAAAATATAATGTTTGGGAAAGTTGCTTTGATTTGAACCAAGTGGCTTAAAACTATGAACTCAGACAGATCTGGCTTTATATACTGGTTTTGATAGTCACCTAATTGCCATATGATCTTTTAGCCAGTTATCTAACCTCTCAAGCCTCAGTTTCTTCCTCTGTAAATGGGGATAATGATAGTGCTTATCACATAAGGATGTTTTGAGAATTAAGTAAAGAGATTAAACATAAAGTACTTAGTACAGTACCCTAACACAGACTCAGCTTTCGGTAAAAGCTAGCTATTATAATACCACCAATAAATAGTAACAGTTATTAAGAAAGATGATTCCATTTCCCATGCAGATTACCTGGGCTAATGGTTTGTCAAACTGAGGTAGCTCTGAGAGAGGTTTCTGTCTCTGTCTCTTTTTGCCACCCAGATGGTTATCAGGTCATTATTGTGCTTGATATTTAATGTTTTTCATTAAAGTGCACATTTAATAAAAAATTTGTATTTAAAATTAGTGCCTATCTGCTGAAAATATTAAAACTTATAGAAAAACATAAAGAAAATAAGTAATTTCCCATAATTCCACTATTCAGACACAATGACTTTTAGCATGTTGGCTGTATTAGTTTGTTTTCATGCTGCTGATAAAGACATATCCATAAGACTGGGAAGGAAAAGAGTCTTATGGCTGGGGAGGCCTCACAATTATGGTGGAAGGCAAAGAGGAGCAAGTCACATCGTACATGGATGGTGGCAGGCAAAGAGAGAGAGCTTGTGCAGGGAAACTCCCATTCTTAAAACTATCAGATCTCGTGAGACTTATTTACTATCATGAGAACAGCATGGGAAAGACCTGCCTCCATGATTCAATTACCTCCCACTGGGTTCTTCCCATAACACTTGGGAATTGTGAGAGTTACAATTCAAGATGAGATCTGGACGTGGACACAGCCAAGCCATATCATTGGCGTATTTCCTTCCTGTCTTTAATCTACATGGGCTCAAGAGTGAGCCCCTCAGTGTGGCACCAGCTCTTCAGGGATGACAATCAGTGTTGTCTTTTGCTCCTTCAGAGGCCTTTAGTGAAGAGGTTCTCTCTAGCAATAGGGGCAGCTCTATAACCAATCCAATAGACTCATTGCCCATTCTCTGATTCTCATTCCTGATGCTCTCTGATTATACAATTTCAGCTACTTTATTTTAAATGTGCTGGAAACTTCTGTTCTCTGAATACTAACTAGGGTTTTTCTGCTGGTTCTGTGCTTCTGGGCAATTGGTGGAACCAGGTGCACTCATAAAAATATGCATCTCTCAAAAAACAGAGGTATAGTTTCCTGGCTTTTTCTTGCTTAGTCTGTGGTTGTCTAAAACTTGCACTGGGCTGTGGGACTAGGTATGAAAGGAGAAAAACAACAACACCAAGAAAACCTGCATTGTCCCTTGGAAGTTACTAATTTCCATGAGCTAAATTAAAAAATTAATCAATCAATCAATTAATTAATCAATCTTCATCTTTTGAGGAATGAAGCAGCCCAATACTTAACAGTGTTCTGATACTGACCTTATTCTCATCCTCCAGTAATACCGATTATATGCTTACAATTCACAACCAACCAGCATTTATTTGCGTGTCACCTACTCTGTGCTGACCCTGTGTGTGAGGTCTTTCTCATGTATGTGCCATTATCTCCTAAGAGAAACAGAGACCACAGGATTTTGTTCCCTTGGAATCAAACCTGCCTTTGGGAAGGACTTTTTGGGGGAGAGATTTTAGGAAAAGTTTTGGAGAAAGAAAGAAAAGAATAAGCTGGCAACTGTGCCTTGGGAGTTCCTTGGCATTTTTCTGAATCTGATTCTTATTTCATTTAGATTTCCCCTATCTGAGCTGAAGTTTACTTTTGCTTCTCAAAGGCTTGCTTCCAGGGTCTGGATAATGCAAATTGATAATGTAAACAAAGCTGTGGGAGAAAGATGCGTACTTATTGTAATACTTTAAAGACAAATATTTCCTTCATTTCTATCACTAACTAGGTTTTCAACAAAAGTCTGGGAGATGACTTTAAAAGGCCTGGTAAGTGCTTATTGCTTACAAACAATTCATATGCTAATTGAAAGCTGCTCCTATCTATTCATTGAAGCCCTTACTTCAAAATTTTTACTAATGCTTTGGCAGTTTTAGCAGTGGGAAAGTAAGAAAACTACCGTTTAAAATGCCATTATTTTGTCTTTTTACTAAATTAGGCTGGCCTTCCTTATCCCCTATCCCATTAAGCTTGCTTGAAGATTTTATAATTGAACATGCAAAGTGAAACATGTTTTACACAGAGAAAAATTCAAGAGCATTTAAAAACAACGTAGAAAGTAACTGCAGTTACTGAGGTATAGAGCATGGAAATAAATTTTACTTGCAGGCGCAACACAAGATTGTGGCCAGGGTTGTCTGGGGTTAAACGTGGGTGCCCTGGTGGGATTTTATTTCTATCATGTACATGTTTTATAAAGTGGGATGTAAAAAATTGGAGATGGCCGGGCACAGTGGCTTATGCCTGTAATCCCAGCACTTTGGGAGGCCGAGGTGGGAGGATCACCTGAGGTCAGGAGTTTGAGACCAGCCTGGCCAACATGGTGAAACCCCGTCTCTACTAAAAATACAAAAAAATTATCTAGGCACGGTGGCTAGCACCAGTAATTCCAGCTCCTCAAGAGGCTGAGGAAGGAGAATCACTTGAATTCAGGAGGCGGAGGTTGCAGTGAGCTGAGATCACACCATTACACTCCAGCCTGGGTGACAAGAGCAAAGCTCCATCTCAAACAACAGCAATAACAACAAAAACTGGAGATGTAAAAATTCCATGGGTGTGGCCACATGCTATGGATTTAGACATTTTTAACTGTTATGAATTCTTAAGTCTGTAAGAATGGATTTATGAGGTTTTAAAGGGTCCTAAGAAAGACTTATAATATGGTCATGAGAGGTCACATCCTGACCACTTAACTCCTAGTTTAGCTGAGAGGCAGGGTTGCCGAGTGAACACCATTTGTCTGTATTCTACAAATTATTCCTTACCTAGGGTTACTCACTGGTCTTCTTGGCTGGACCAGCTCCACAGATGAATGGGAATACTCACTGAACTAGGAATCAGAGAATCATAGCTCCAGTTTTGTTTCTGTAGGTTCTTGGGTTTCTGGATTAATCATTTAATATGGGCATCTAAATTTATCTACCTGTGAAATGAAATTGATAAGGTTTACTCTATGAACCTCACAACGATTTTAAGCATCAGTCTTCATCTCCATTTTATAAATGAGAAAAATAAGGCTCAGAGAGAGTAAATCATATATCCAATGCAAGTGGTGGAACTACCAGATGCAGTAGTGCTTTGCCAATAAAGGTTTTTGCAAAAAAAAAAGATGGTATTACTATATATGTGAAGACAGCCTTCAGAATTCCAGGTATCCTAGACTTCTTTGCACGTTGTCCTATTTCCTACTTTTGGGGATTTGTTTCTTCCCAAGTGCCTCATGTCCAATTGCTGTTCCCATCTTTTTCCCTCATCCCATGCTCTTACCTACCTTCTCTTGGATCTGCTGCTTTGGAAAGTTTTTGTTGTTTCTAATCATGTTAATGAACTTATTCTGTGTGTTCCTTCAGTATGTATGCTCCTGGCCTCCTCTTTGTTTTTCTGACACTTGTTTGAATGGAATAGTGTATTAACCACCCTAGGCGATGTGTTTTAACAATTACTTATTGGAAAGACTGCTTTGATCCAAGGTCTAAGACAGAGCTGTTTCTGTTTGGGAAGTCAAGATTACATTGAGTACAGTCAGTTTATAAGCTGGTGTAGCTTCTGGTAGAGAAGAGGGTCTCACTTTGCTTCAGGGCTTAATTAAGTGTTATTAATGATGTAATGAGACTGGGTCAAAGCAGAAGAATGTGTAAGCAAAAGCCAAAGACACTGTGGAAAAAGTGAAACTCAATAATCCCAAGTGGCAAATTTTAAGATCAGCTGGAGAGGGCTTCTATATACTCATTTGCCTGGTAAAAAAAAAAAAAAAAGATTAACTTTATTTGTCTGCTCAAGTTAAATATATTACCAAGAATGGCAAATTAGGGTATTTGAGGTTCATCTTTTTCCCTGGTCACTGCTGATTTATCACCAATCCAGCCAATGCCACTTACTGAAGATCTGTCATAGTCATTCCCTCCTTTCCAGCCACAATGCCAAGGCTGAGATCATGCCACTATCCTATCTCCCCTGGTCTCCTCACAAATTTCCTTGTCTCCAGTCCACGCTTACTCCAATCATTCCAACATAGCGATCTGGAACCCAAACCCAAACCCAGCTTTCTGGCCTCAACTGTTGAAATTCACCCAATGTTGCCCATGCACCAGCCACACAGAATTTCCCAATTTTACTGAGACACTTGTTTTTTTTTTTTTTTGAGTACTGCATACTGTTTCCTCTTGAAATGTCCTTTGGCCTCTGTTTGGTAGATGCTTCTTCATCCTTCCAGATGTTGCTCAAATATTAGTTACTTCTCTAGGATGCTTTCCTTGAAATAGTTGAAGAAATCTTTAAACTTTTACTTCATTTGTGATAGCACTTATATAATGTTGTAGTGTCATTATTTGTTTTATTTATCTTTACTCATCTCTAGACTCTGTCTTTCCTAGTACATATCATAATGCCTACTAAAAAGCCAGTGTCTCTTGACTGAATGAATACATGAACATGTGAATGAATGATGAACAATGTCAATTTTATACCACTCTAATACTTTGAGCAATGTCAATTATATTGTTATTGCCATACTAAATTTAAAGTCTATGATCTTTACATATAAGAAGAGGAAGGTAATGGGAAGGGTGAGAATCACTGGTCTAACTTGCTTAAGTATGGATGTCTAAGATTGAACTTCACTGTAAACTTTGGAAACAATGCTTACAAGCCTGACAATAATGGTCTTGATGGATGAAGCTGTTTCTACATTGTGTGGTAAGGGCATTAGTCAATGAAAGAATTAATTCATCAAACTACAGAGTACCTGTGTGATACTAGTGTGAATACAGAAAAGTAGATTAACCTGATTTTCCAAGAGCTTATATGTATCTGGGAAACAATATTTACCAAAATGATGAATACTTGTGATATGGGTAGGAGGCAGGGAAATACTGGGTAGAAGAGGGCAGTTCCCCAGCCTCAAACCTGGAAACTGCCACCCTAAATGAGAACAGTTAGCCCTGTTTTCCTTCCCAAATGCTACCTTTTTGGCATGACCTGCCCCCTATCCTGTGCTCTATAAACCCCAGACCTCAGCTGGCAAAGAGACAAGTGGCTGAACGTGGAGAGGAGAAGCAGCAACTGGGTGTCAGATACTTCGGATAGATGTGGCTTAGCTTCAGATGGCACAGCTTTGGAGAGGATCTCGGCGGTCTCTGGCTGGGCTTCTGGGAAAGATTACTTTCTTTCTGCTCCACCCCCCTTCCACCTCCCTTTCTGCTGAGAGCCACTTCCACTGCTTAATAAAATCCTCTGTATTCATCACCTTTGAGACTGTTCGTGTGACCTGATTCTTCCTGGACACTGGACAGGAATTCAGGATGCCCTGGTTGTGGGAACCCAAAAAGGCTGTCACACTGACTCTTCACTGAGCTGTTTAACACTTAAGCTGTTTGCAGACAGCAAAGCTAAAAGAGCATTAGTTGTAACACACCCCTACATTGCTGTGGGGCCAGAGCCCAAAAGTGCTCACCCTGGCCCTGGCACCCACTCACCTGTGTGCTCCATCTCATGAGGGGTTGAGTGCAGAGGGTTTAAGCAAGTGGTGTTTGTCCCTGCTGTAGCCGAAGTGGCCAGATGGGCCAAGAGCCAGTGTACTCCAGTTCCTGGCCATGAAAGGGTCAAGGGAACTATTCTGTCTCATTTGTATAGTGCTAAGTATGCAGTAGGTATTATTCTAAGCCATAATTTATGTTAACACTTTTGATCTTCACTGAAACCATAGAAGACAGGCACTAGTACTATCCCCATTTTATAGAACACAGAGGCACAGTGAGTGACTTGTCTACAAGCCATGGGTAGCAATGACCAGACATTCTGGCTTCAAAGTCTATCCTTTTAATGTTGTACACACAATGACAGAATTACACTCTACAGAGTTGCAGAACAGTATGAGAGAGTTTGTCTTAGAAAAAAAATATTTATTTTGTTTGTTTGTTTGTTTGTTTGTTTGATGGAGCCTTGCTCTGTTGCCCAGGCTGGAGTGCAGTTCACTGCAGCCTCGGCCTCCTGGGTTCAAACAATTCTCCTGCCTCAGCCTCCTAAGTAGCTGGGATTATAGGCATCCACCACCATGCCTGGCTAATTTTTTTGCATTTTTAGTAGAGATGGGGTTTCACCATGTTGGCCAGGCTGGTCTCCCACTCCTGACCTCAAGTGATCTGCCCACCTCGGCCTCCCAAAGTGCTAGAATTACAGGCATGAGCCACCATGTATTTTCTATGAGTTAGAACGTCCTGGATTTAATTTCTGACTCCATCACTTGCAAGATATTGGTGCTGTGCATGTTACTAGAGTGATTTGAGGTCATCTAAAAATTAAGGATATGCTAAGGTATGTTGAAAATATCATGCACAGTTATACACAGTAGGGTTCAGATATTCATTTCTAACTTTTCTTTCATTAAATAGTTTCTCTTCCTCTTGAATAAAATTAAGTAAAATATGTATGCTATAAAAAATAAAAGGCAATGTATCGTAACACAGTATACATTAGAAGAAGGCAGTTGTCACCTGTAGGGCAAGAAGCCTAGGTAGAATGATGAAGCTGAGGTAGAATAATGAAGTTCTGGGTTAAAGTACCAAAGGCTCTCAAATATTTATGGCATCACCATGGCTCTGGGCTTATTGAAAACGAAGTATCTAAAATTGGTATGCAGGCTCAAGACTCAGATAACCTTGTCCTGTTCAAACCTTTAACAGTTGAAGTATCTCAAATATATTAAACATTGGAGGTCAAGAATGCCAAGTCAAAAGCAAAAGGGAGCCTTTTACAGTGGGTATGTGTGTTTCTCTGAAGTCTAAAGTCAGAGGGGACAGTGGTTGTAGGTAGGTTGGCAACAAGAAAGATGAAGTGGGGAAGATGTCGTTTAGAGTGTGGCAACCTCAGGCAGTTAGCCTCAAAGCATTTACCAAAGAGCAAGAACAAACACTACAGCAGTAGCCCAAGGAAACTCTTCTTTCTGGATCCTCTTTTTGAGCTGCTGAGCTGATATTCCATCTGTGTGGAGATAGCTTAGTACAAAATAGCTGGGTTTTGAATATGTAAACACTCACGGGAAATCTGTAAATCAGGGGCAAAGCCATGTGGTTGTGTATCTTTTCTATGGTACCTGCAAACTATAGCTGTTCATGGAGACAGTGCTTATATTTGGCTGTGGGTGTCTCCTGGATGGAACAGAGAGATAGCACCTATTATTTCCTCAATGTGGTGATCCAACAGCAAAGGAAGGGCTGCTGGTTGTGTAGGAGTGGGAGGAGGAGAAAGTGGTGTGATGGAAATGCAAGGCAGAAAGGGAATGGCTGGTGCCATCTGCAAAGGAGATGGAGCCCTCCTGAATTCCTGGCAGAGCTATTGAGATGAAATTGATAAGGAAAGTGAGAACTCATCACCCACATATACTGTATTTTCTCTGAGGAAGAAAAAAAGACCTGTCTGTAATGAGCTTTTAGCTTGCATCTGAAGGAGTCTGCTAACTTGAGCTGCCAGAATAATATTTGCCATATTCTTTTTAAAAATATTGTTTTTTATTTTGTGCTTTTATTTAGTGTTGAGTTGTCGACTTTTTTGGTTTGTTTAAAAAAGAAGTTAGACAGTTTGAATCCCATGTAGGCATAAAAGTGGGGTTGTAATACTAGGTCCCTCCTGGGTCCTAACACTTCCCACATATAGATACGTGTTTAGTGACAGTGGGCATTAGAACAGCTAATTAATAACTAATACCGTAAATATTATATATTAGGATCTAGGATTCTTTGGTCATGTACCATGTTAGAGAAACAACTTCTGAAGTGCTATAGGTTGAGCTAGAAGTGTTTATGTGCCTAAGTATGCTTTAGGTACTCCAAGCAAATCTTTAGTATAAGTTTTATGGTTGTTTATTACTTAAAATAGGAAAGCTTCACTAATAGAGTGGTTGTTATAAGTAAGGGTTAGAGAGAGCATATTAAGTTATACCTGGGAGTTTATAGTTCTTTAAATCTTGTCAAACTGTATTATTCTTTTAAATATATCATATGACAGTTTATAATTACTGTGAATACTTTAAAAAGCTGGTGGTGAATATGTTACAGGTGGATCACACCTGTAATCCCAGCACTTTGGGAGGCTGAGGCAGGTGGATAACTTGAAGTCAGGAGTTTGAGACCAGTCTGGCCAACATGGTGAAACCCCATCTCTACTAAAATACCAAAATTAGCCAGGTGTGCTCTCGTGCGCCTATAATCCCAACTACTCGACAGGCTGAGGCAGGAGAATTGCTTGTACCTGGGAGGCGGAGGTTGCAGTGAGCTGAGATTGCGCCACTGTACTGCAGCGTGGGTGACAGAGTGAGACTCCATCTCCAAAAAAAAAAAAAAAAAAAAAAAGCCATGCTGCTTAAAAGATGTAATTTTCAGAAAAATTGTTCTACAACTAGGATGTTATATTTAATTATTTGAGACATGTTCTATAATCACAGTCACCACTGATCAGTAGTTAACCATGTTGAAGTTATAGTACCTGTGAGGAAATATCCTTAAATACAGAATCAGATAAATATCAGAGCCATACTGGGAAATACCTTTATTAATTAGAATGTTTGCCATTCTGGCTTCTAAAGAAATCCAACTATTCTTGAGTTGCAACTGTAACATACCCTTAAGTAAAAATCAGTTAGTTCATACTTCATAGTAGCAAGGACTCCAACCTTCTGATAGACTTACTTTTCCTAAATTCCCTGCAATTAAGCCTCTACTTAGTCTTAGCTTAACCACCTTCAGTGATTGGGAGCTCACTCTTTCGCTGTTAAAGTGTTTCTATTTATTAGAAAGTCTGTCTTTATAGTAGGGAAAACTTTGCCTCTTTGCAAATTAACCATAGGGATGCCATTTGAAACAACATGGCACATATTTATTTACTCCTTCTTCCAATAAACAAAATTTTAAATATTTTAAGAGAGCCATCATCTCACCTTTCAACATTTATAGTCCCAGATTCTCAGTTGTTTGGCAATTCCATGATTGTAAGCTTTTTAATCATCCTATTTTGGATACTTTCTAATTTGTCAGTGTTCTGATTAAGACATTTCAGGACATGATTCATCCACTCCTTACATACTCAGTAAGCTCCTATTATGTGCCAGGAACTGAGGATACAATGGTGAACAAGACAGACAATCCCTCCATGCTCTAAGTGATAGGCAATAAACAAGTATATATATGTATTGTGTTTTCAGGTAAATGTTAAGTGCTGTAAAGAAAAATATAATAAATGTATAGAAAGTGTTGGCAATGGAAGAGGTCTATTTTAGATAGGGTCATTAGGGAAGATCTTTCCAAGTAAGTGGCATTTTATCTGAAATCTGAGTGCAATGCAGTGCACCTGCAGTGATCTCAAAAAGGAGGTTCAAAGAAGGAAAACAGCAATTACCAAGGCTGTGAGGTGGGGATGATGTGACAGTTTATAATAAATTAAGGTCCCGAGCTTTTCCCCTTCTCATGACTCCCAAGGCACCCTAAAAAGGATAAACCTACATGGTTCAGTGTTAGTGAAAATTCTTTTTTTAAAAATTTTTGCTGGTTCAACTTCTTCCTGCTTGACACACACACACTCATTCTCCTAAAGATAATATCATCTCTGCTAGATCCGTTCTTTGAGATTTGTGATACAGCACTGAAAGACTGAGAAGAAAGAGAATTAAAGTAGCAGGACTAAAAATGGGCATGTTTAACCAGGGAGGCATTATTGAAAAGTTGCAAACTCAAAGTCCTACAGGAACTAGGGCTAACATAAATGAATGATGCAGGATGGGTATAAAGCAATGAAGGATCATGGCTCCCACTGTGGCATACCCCATCTAAAGAGGTCAGCTCCTACTCAGCTAGAGCAAATTGTTGGAATGCATAATGCAAACCCACTGTTGCCACATGTCCCAATTTTTCAAGAATAGTAACAGATCTGGTTTTTACATTAGATTTTTCAATTTTAAAAACACTGCCACAGGGACTCCCACTCCCAAAAAATGGGATAGACATATTGGTCCCTGTTCCATCCTTAAGTACAATTAAAACCCAATGACATTATATATAAGAAGACTCTGAAACATGAGAGGGAAAAGGGAAGCCAGTTAGGAACCTTGGGACTCATGGGAATACATGGTAATAAGTTCCTTGAGTTTTCTTTTGCCTCCTGTATTCCATATCTGGAGCAAAGAAGCTGAAAAGCTGGAAACATCAATCTACACAGGCAAAAAAGCCCAAGAAAAGCCTGTTTTCTCTAGCCCCAAAACTGGAAAGGAGAAGCCTACAGGACAGAAAACCGTGTTCCAGCTGAATAGCCCAGAAATATTTGACAACTACATAATTAACAGGGGTGGGTAAAGGGAGATAAATTTCACTTCACTGGAACTGGTAAAATGATGACACGAGTAGATTGTGGTAAGTTATGTATATGTAAGGTAATAACCACATAAACCATTAAGAAAGCTACACAAAAAGATATATACTTTGTATGTGAAAACATTATGGACAAATCAAAATGGAATTCTAAAAATTGTTCAAGTAATCAATAGGACAGCAGGAAAAAGAAAACAGAAATAAAGAACAGAGAAAATGAAAGAAATAGTAGACTTAAGCCCCAACATATCAATAATCACATTAAATGTAAATGGCTTAATAATTCCAATTAAAGATATTGGGAGAAAGAATTAAAAACATGACCCAACTCTGTGTTATCTATGAGAAATACACTTTCAATATAATTATGTAGACAAAATGAAAATGATAGGAAAATATATATTATGCCAACATTAATTGAAAGAAAATAGGAGTGATGATATTAATATCACGTAGACTTTAGAGCAAAGACTGTTGCCAGAGACAAACAGGGACATTTTAAATGATAAAATGGTCAGTGTACCAAGAACACTGCAATCCTAAATGTACGTGTACAAAATATAGAGTTGCAAAATGTGTGAAGCAAAAACAAATAGACTAAAAAGAGAAATCGACAAATTTACAGTTACGGTTGGAGGCTTCACACTCTTCTCAAAATTGGTAATAGGTAATTGGTAATAAATTGATATAGGAAATCAGCAAGGATATATGTATGAGTCTGCTAGGGATGCCGTAACATAATGTCACACACAGAGTGGCTTAAACAATGAAAATTTATTTCTCACAAGATAATGTGGAAGCTGAAAGTCCAAGACAGAGGTGTCAGAAGTTTGGTTTATTCTGCTGAGGCCTCTCTCCTTGGCTTGCTTCCTCAATATGTCCTTACATGGCCTTTCCTTGGTGTGCCTGCACATCCCCAGTGTCTCTTTATAAGGTCACCAGTCTTACTGGTCACACTGATCACCTCATTTAACCTTTTAAAAGACTTTGTCTCCAAATAAAGTCACATTGGGAGTTAGAGCTTCAACATATGAATTGGGATGGGGAAACATAATTTAGTCTATAACAATATAAAATAACTCAAAACTACTACCAACTAATAGGAACTAATTGACATATGTAGAATACCCAACAGCAGCAAAATACGTATTTTTTTGCAAGTGTCCATAGAACATATACCAAGATAGACCACATCCTGGGCCATAAAACAAACCTCAATAAATTCAAAAGAATTGAAATACACATTGTGTTCACTGACCAAAATGGAACCTATCTAGAAATTAATAACAGATTGATAGCAGGAAACTCTAAATACTTAGACACTATACAAGAGACTTCTAAATAACCCATAAGTCAGAGGAAATTTCAAGAAATCAAATAATAGACCAGGAACAATGGCTCACGCCTATAATCCCAGCACTTTGGGAGGCCGAGGTGGATGGATCACCTGAGGTCAGGAGTTCAAGACCAGCCTGGCCAACATGGTGAAACCTCGTTTCCACTAAAAATACAAAAATTAGCCAGGCATGGTGGTGCACGACTATAGTTCCAGCTACTTGGGAGGCTGAGGTGAGAGAATCGCTTGAACCCGGGAGGTGGATGTTGCAGTGAGCCAAGATCATGCCATTGCACTCCAGCCTGGGCAACAGAACAGGACTCTGTCTCAAAAAAAAAAAAAAAAAAAAATCAAATCATTAAACCAAATGAAAATGTAACATATTAAAATTTGTGAAACTCAGCCAAAGCAGTGCTGAGAAAGACAGTTATATAGCTAAATACATACATTAGAAAAGAGGAAAAGTCTCAAATCAATAATCAAACTCACATCTTAAAAATCTAGAGAGCAAAGAGCAAAGTAAGTCCAAAGAAAACAGAAGAAAGGAAAGAATAAAAAGAGCAGCAATCAATGAAGTTGAAAACAGAAAAACAACCTAGAACATCAATGAAACAAATAAATGATTCCATGAAAAGAACAACAAAATTGACACAACTTTAGCTAGACTGATAAAGAAGAAAAGATAGAAATTGCCAATATCAAAAATGAAATAAAGGATATCGCTATAGACATTTTAGACAATGAAAGGCAATAAAAGAATACAGCAAAGCAACCCTACACCCAAAAGTTTGATAACTTAGAAGAAACAGATCACATTCTGAAAAAAAAAAAAAAATCTACCACAACTTGGTAATATAAAATAGATAATATGAGTAGCCATACAACTATTAAGGAAATTGAATTCATAATTTAAAAACTCTCCCAAAAGAAACTTCTAGGCCCAGATGATTGTGCTGAGAATTCTACCAAACAGCAGAGTTGACACTAATTGCATATAAGCTCTCCTAGAAAATAGAAAAGGAGAAATCTCTTCCTGATTTATTTTATGAAGTTAGTATTACTCTGATACCCAAAACCAGACAGATAGTACAAAAACCCCACTACATACCAATGTCCTTCATGAATATGACATGCAATCTTTAAAAAAAATTAGCAAGTACAATTCAGCAATATGTAAAAAGAATTATGTACCAGGAACAAGTAAAGTAGAAGGGTGCAGGGAATGCAAGGCTGGCTCAGCATTCAGAAATTGATATATCCCACAATATTAACAGGCTAAAAAGATAAATCATGTGATTATATCGATTGATGCAGAAAAAGCACTTGACAAAATTCAACACTTCTTTATGATAAAAACTCTCAGAAAAATAGTAATAGAGGGAAACGTTCTCAACTTGAGCATTCACTGAACACCTACAGCTAACATTATAATTCATGTGAATGGCTAAATGCTTTCACACTAAGATCATAAGGAAACCCAGAATAACTGCTCTCTCAGCTCTTATTCAAATAGTGCTAGAAGTTCTAGCCAGTGAAATAAGGCAAGAAAAGGAATAAAAGGCATATAAGTTGGAAAGGAAGAAATAAACTGCCCCTATTTTCAGCAGACAGAGAAATCCCAAGAAATCTACCATAAACACTCCCGGAGCTAACACGTAAGTTCAGCAGTGTCACAGGATTCAATTTAAATATACAAAAAACAATTGTATTTCTATGTATTAGCAGTGAACCACATGGATGTCAAAATTAAAATATGATACCATTTATAATGGCTCAGAAAATAAAATACTTCAGTATAAATCTAACAAAATGTGCACAACTTGTATGCTGAAAACTGTGCAATGCTGAAAGAAAAATCTAAAAGAAATAGAGGAAATTAAAACAATCTAAATAAATGGAGAAGCTAACATATCATGACTTGGAAGACTCAAAATAGTAGAGATTTCAGTTCTCCCTGAATTGATATCCAGGTTGTAATGGGTTGAGTTTGGCCCCTCAAAAGATGTGTTTACATCTTAATCCCTGGAATCTGTGAATGCTACCTTACTTGGAAAAAGAGTCTTTGCAGATATAATTATTTTAAGAATCTTGACATGAGGAGATCATCCTGGATTATCTGGGTGGGCATAAATCCAATGACAAGTATTCTTACAGAGATACACACAGAGGAGTACACAGACACAAAGGAGAAGGTAATGTGAAGACAGAGCAGAGGGAAATGCAGCCACAAGCCAAGAAATGTCACCAGTGCCAGAAGCTGGAGGAATTAAGAAAAGATTCTTCCCTAAAACCTCCAGAGGGAGTGCAAACTTGCTTGATCCTCTGATTTCAGATTCCTGGTCTTTAGAACTGCGAGAGAATAATTTCTGTTTTCTTAAGCCATCAAGATTGTGTTAATTTCTTACAGTAGTCACAGACACTAATACATAGGTTTAACACAATTTCTTTCAAATCTCATCAAGGTTTTTTTTTTTGATATAGACAAGATTATTGCAAAGGAAATGCTACCAGAATAGCTAACCTAATTTTTAAAAAGAAGAATGCCATGGGAGAAATGAGACTACTCAATATTAGAACTTATTATATAGATGCAGTAATCAAGACTGTGTGTTATTGGTAAAGGGATAGACACACACCGATGAACAGAACAGAAGATCCAGATACGGCCACACGAATATGCCCAACTGATGATTGAAAAGAGTGCGAAAGTAATTCAATGGAGAAAAGGTAGCTTTTTCAACAGATGATGCTGGAGCAATTGGATATCCACTGGCAAAAAAAATGAACCTCAACCTAAGAATCACAACTTATTAAAAAATTAGCTCAAAGTGGATCACAGACATAAATGTAAAATGTAAAAACTTTTTGAAAAACATAGGAGTTTTTCTTCAAGATCTAGGGCTAGCCAAAGAGTTCTTAGGCTTGTCCCCAAAAGCATAATTCCTAAGGGGGAAATTAATAAACTTCATAAAAATTAAAAACTTTCGTTTTAAGAGAATCCCCAATAAGAGGATGAAAAGACAAGATATGGAGTGGGAGAAAATATTTGCCATATCCAGCAAAGGATTATTATCTAGAATATATAAAGCACGCTTAAAAGTCCGCAGTAAAAAAGCTGTAGTGAAACTGGATCACTCATAGATTGCTGGTGATATGTGAAATGGTAAACCACTCTGGAAGAGAGTTTGACAATTTTTAAAAACTAAACATGCAATAACCGCACGACCCAGCAATTGCAGTCCTGGCCATTTATCCCAGGGTAATGAAGGTATTACAAAATCCTGTACACAAAATCCTATACAAGAATGTTTATAGGAGATTATATTGTAATAGCCCCAAACTGGAGATAACTCAGATATCCATCAATGAGTGAATAGTTAAACAAACCATGGTACATCTATACTTTGGAATACTTGCCAGTAATCAAAAGGGTTAAATTATTGATTCATTCCGTAAACTGGATGAATCCCCAGATAATTATGCTGAGTGAAAAAAGCCAGTTCCCCAAAGGCTACATATTATATGATTCCATTCTTTATTCTTTCTTTAAATGACAAAAATATAAAACAGTGAACAGGTTAGTGGTTTCCACTATGTAGGGTTGGGAAGAGGGAAGAATGTGTGTGGCTGTGAAAGGGCAACTCGAAGGGTTCTTGTGATGGAAATTTCCTGTATCTTGATGGTATCAACATCAATATTCTGCTTGTGATATTGTACTATAGGTTTCACAAGATGTTACTATTGGGGGAGACTGGATAAAGGAGCCTTTGGAACTCTCTGTATTATTTCTTACAACATTCATGTAAATGTACAATTAACTCAATATAAAAAAAGTAATAAAAAACTGTCAGCCAATCAGAACATGTGTTCAGGCCAGATATTACCTGCTGGCTATACTTTGCATACTTTGATACGCATAATAAAGTACAGTGAAGGCAGAGATAAAGGTGAAGAAAAAAGTTCAGTATGATGAGGTGGAAGAGAGGATTTGTGGGCTGGTGGATAGAGATACTCTATAATAGCTGTGGGATGTGATGAAAGTAGGTAGAACAGAGAGAGAGGATTTTTGTTAGTGATGCATTTTGTGTATGTGTTAGGGGGACCTTTCTTGTTTCCAAGAACTTCAGGGAAAGATATTAACCAATGTGTTTTCTTAAGCAGTGCTATTGCAAGGCGACTGAGCCATATAGATCTAGCGTTGCAAGTGTTACAAGTCAACGTTAGGAAACCCTTGTGGTTACCTGGAAGAGACTGAAGTGGTGTAAATAAGAGATTTAAGTGAGATATGGCTAAATGTCCATATACTAACAATAGTGCATGTTGCTTGCCTTGCAGATCCTGCTATCCATTTTCTCTTGGCACATACTCATGGCTGCTGGCACCTACTCCTAGTAAGGGGAAGCTTGGCTCTGAGTAGGCCCCTATTCCCTCTCCTTGTTTCCAATTTGTACTTAGGATTCTAAAGTAACAGTACTCAGGATATGTATGGAGACATTATCTCCTGGGGCTTGTGAGGCTGGATAGAGGGATTTGATAAGGTGCTGCAAGGTCTGTACGATCTCTCTGATCTGAGATCACATTGCAGGAGTGTGTGTGTGGGGAGGAGGGGGGCAATCTCCCTCTGCTTATTATGGTCAGTTTGGGTGTTCTCATGCCATTTAAGCCACCAACTGCTTATTCTGGGCCAAGAGCAAATGAGCTCAGGTGCATGGAATTGAAAGGTAATGAGAATGATTAATCAAATTCCTTCCAGTAAAGAATGCCACTTGCCAGACTCTGTCCTGGATAACCCTCCTACAAGTGAATCAGGGGCTGGGCTCTGCCCTCAGGTGTCTGGTATCTGAGGGTAGACATCTGTGCTTGGAGTGAACTCTGAATGACTGGAGGCCACTTCTGGCATGGTGTCTTTGCTTTATCAGGCTTCCCTGCCAAGGTCTGTTCACAATCTCCTCTGGCCATGCTCATTTAGTTATGGAAAATAGGGTGAACATGAGTAATGGGAAATGCAGTTAGCTGTTGGGGTGAGATGGGCCCAGTGATTTCCTCCTGTACCGTGGAAAGCTCTATATGGTGACTACAGTGGTTTCAAACCAGTGCAGAGAGATGCCTGGGGAGTGAATCATTCTGTTGTTGGCATACTTATTTATCTCATTATATCTATTTGTCTACCTTTAATCTAATTTTAGGTAAATAGAAATGAGTTGATCTTGGAAGACTGGGATTTTAACTTTTAAAATTTCTTGATAAGATGTTTACAATAGGTATATCATCTACTGTACAACTCTTAATAATATAAAACTGCTTAAGATACATGAACTTAAGTGTCTTTAGTTTTTTGAGTTCCATTCCTGACTTGGCAACTAATGAATTCGTCACTCATTGGGGTGTAACTTTCCTTACCAGTAAAATGGGGCTCATACTGTCTACCTTGAGAGTGGATAGGATGGAGAGTGATGCCTGATGCATAGCAGGTACTCAGTAAGTGTTAATCCTTGCCTTTACCCAGCTTCCCACCTAGGAGAATTTTGTACCTTGACCTTATAAAATTCCCTGATGAGGAATCTATCCCAGTAGCGGTACATTTTTCCCAACTGAAGGTATTATTTTGGTCGACATGGAGTCTATGGGGTAAAAGCCTATTGGTCTTGTGGCACAGAGAAGAGTTGATTATCTATAAGGAGTAATGGGTTCTTATATACAGTCTGTGTACCAGGAAGTGCTTTTTAAGATAAACATTGATTTATTGGAAGGAGACAGAATTACTGGGACCCTAGAGGAGCAGGTGTTGAAAACAGGTAGGAACCAATGGGACTTTGGAGGACTAGGCAGAAGGACAAACCTGACCAGATCTCTGCCACTCTGAATATATTCGAGAATTATTTTCTCTAGATTTAGAATTAGGCAAGAAGTATCCAATTGGTTGAGTCTGTCACGTGTCTATGCCTTGGCTGCTTGAGCTTGGGAAAGGGAGATTCTTCCCAATTATGCTTCTATAGCGTACTCATACTCCAAGATAAGGAGAGGCTGGAATGTTGGAGAACCATCCCCAACCCCCAATGACAGACGTCCACTAAGCTCTGCATTAATTAGCTGTGTGACCATGGATAAATCATTTCATATTTTTGACCCTCAGTTTATTCATCTGTAACATGAGAGGTTTCAAACACACCAGCAATTTTCAACTTTTATTTTTTAAACAATTGCTTACTTTCATAAAATGAACTTTTATTTAGATACCCAAAATATAAAACATGAAAAATGTAGACCCACTATAACTGGGGGAGTTCTTGAGGGTAGAAAGAGAGAACTCTGCTCAGCCTTCCTATTCTGCCCCCTCCCCAGATGCCCTTGCCGTTGCTACTGGCTTTCCCAGCCTTGGAAGCTACTGGAGTATGTTAAGGATCCTCCAGGATTCCATGGAGCACAATTAGAAAACGACTGGATTCTGCAATCGCTCGGGTCTCTTTCAAATATACCATCTGGTGATTCCATAACTCTTAAGATTTAGAATGCTGCTAGTTTTACCTGTATGTATTTGTTAGCACCCCACTCTAGACTTTTAAGACTTTGAATCTTGATTCAGCATGTAGCTAATTAAGAAGTTTGATTAAACTTTATTTTCTTTCACCTTAAAAAAAATTAAAACAGGGAAACCAAATACTGTAGAAGCCTCAACATTTTCTCTATCATTCTTTATTAGTTAATGGTTGTCCCATATGCAAACTGGCTGGAAAAATCTGCTAAAGAATTGAGAGGAAATTTGATTGAAGTAAAACAAAGACTCGCTGCCTTCTAAGAAACAACATACTTTATATATGTCATGTGGTTTCACACACACAAATAAAAAAATGAAAGGACATAAATCAAAATGCTAACAGGATACTTTTGGATAATAGGGCTATGGGCAATTTTGAATTTGTTTTTAAACTTCTTCCTGTTTTCTGAACTTTAAGCAACACACACACACACACACACACATATAAAACTTCCTAATCATAAAAAACATGAAAAGTGAAACATTTTCAAGCCAAAGTAATTAAGTTAATTTAAAAAATTATTAAGTCAGCACAAAAAATTGAAATTAATTGTGTTAAAAATAGTGTTCTATTGACTTTAAACCCAATGAGCCAGCACAGTTATAAATCTAAGCATCCGTAATTCCTGAACTTATAGAGAATAACCTCTTACCCCTTCATATGATGAATGTGCCTTATTTCTCCAGGGACAGAAGGCCAGTGATTGGAAAATATTCTATGTATGAAATGGCCATCCTACTGGCCACCCACACAGGAAAGGATTCACTATTTTGGGTGACGTTTGGCTTAGTGCAGATGTTTAAATCAGTAATAGATTCAACTTACACATCTAAGAATCCTCTTCTTCCTTAGTACCATACCCTGGACCTTTTCACAAGGTTTAGAAGGTAAGACACTCTTTATTCCTCCATTTACTGCAGTCTTGTCCTAGTGACACCTACAAGGAAGTACTTGGTAAATGCTGTGGGATCAGAGTGTCAAGACTGAACCTTTAGGACTACCTGTGACAATTGTTAGACCACAGCTTGCCCTTTGACTCCTGTGAAAATCAGGGAAGGTGAGGAGAAACTGAAGAAAAGTCCTGTGATTTTTATTCCATTTTTCCTTCTATAAGGAGCTCTAAGGTATTAGATTTTTTTTTTAACCAGCAAAACAAAAAAGCAAAAAAAGTCCCATTTTCAGTATCTGACTGTCTCCTTAAAGAGAGATGGGAGGATAATAGAGGGATAGATAGATGCGGGCAGACAGAAACAGTTACAGTAGCCAGACAGATCTATATTCAGTTTATTATATTTGATTTTCAGAGTTAATTGAGTGTTTTGCCTTAAAATTATCTTTTTCTTCCTCTGTCTCTCTTTGCTGTAATTTAAAAGGAGATAAAGGCAAAGAAAAATCAATTTAAAAGTTTGCTTTTCAAAGTTGTTCCGTGGTCTCAGTGGTTATTAATTCAAAGCTAGCACCAGGTGGTCAGACGCAGATGGCTTTATTGTACCCTGTGATGAAGGTTCTTTGTGACTGTAGGTGAAGGGAAGAACAGGAAGGTGGAAGAGCGTTGCTAATAGCATCTTACCAAGGGACCCAGAAGTCTTATATATTGTCTCTTATGGGTCTTAGTTTAACATCAGATCTTCATGTTCTGCCTAGCATGATGATGCCTTACATTTGTTTAAAAAAGCACGTTATCTGCAAGGTAGAAATAATTATTCTTACTTTTTGAATGAACAAACCAAAGGCTAGAATATGTTAGTGACCTATGTCACAAAGCTAGCAAGGGACAGACGAAGAACTTGAATCCTGGACTTCAGATTCTAAGGGTGGTGCCACGTTCACTGAACTCCTTAGCCATGTTGATCAGGTTATAGTTTATATTGTTTTTCTTTTTTCTTTTCTTTTTTTTTTTGAGATGGAGTCTCACTCTATTGCCCAGGCTGGAGTGCAGTGGTGCCATCTCGGCTCACTGCAACCTCTGCCTCCCAGTTCAAGTGATTCTCCTGTCTCAGCCTCCCAAGTAGCTGGGACTACAGGCATGCGCCACCATGCATGGCTAATTTTTTCTGTATTTTTAGTAGAGACAGGGTTTCACCATGTTGTTCAGGCTAGTCCTGAACTCCTGACCTCAAATAATCCACCCTCCTAGGCCTCCCAAAATGCTGGGATTACAGGTGTGAGCCACTGCACCCGGCCTATACTTAATATTGTTTTTGAGGTTATCTGCCATACTCACCCCCCGGGTCACAAGACCAGTGTAGTACTTTATGTATAACAAATGTCAATAAAATGACATTTTATACTTTAAGTCATTTCTAATTTAATATTGAAGGAAATAATAATTTACTTGGTTTGGAGAATGTCTTTCATCCTCATAAAAAAAGTACCAAAGTATTTGATTTTTTTGGGTTAGCATCGTGGTTTCTTTTTTGAGTTATGCTGGGAACCAGGTTATAGGGCAGAAGATGGTCTTGAATATCAAAGAAAAGAAACACTCATCTAGAAGACCCTATGTGACCTTGGGGTGATTTTAAATAAGTGACTTAACTTCTTGAAATCTTGTTTTTCTCCTTGCCATAAAGAGCTTGATAATACCTGCCCTACATCCTGAAGGGGCTGTTTCTAGAGTCACAAATCATAATTGTAAAGCATTGCTACATGTGAAGTGTGATTCCTTGCAGGACTAGGGCTCCTGGCTGAGATGTGGCCTAACTGGCCCCTCTCGGGAATGAAGACAATCAGTCTATGAATAGAGAGTTCCTGGGAAATTCTACAACAGGCTTCTTTCTTGCCATCTTCCATCCGTATTCCTTTCCTTCCCTACTCCCAGAACATCTCTGATCTAATGACTTCTTAAAGAGAGATATGGGAAGTGCAGGTGAGTGACTGCCTACTTTCCTATGGTGATAATGCTTATAATGTAGTCTTATGTTTTTGTGGCTGATATAAAGTATTTGGCCTGGCAAGTAAAAACATATAGGCATGTCATGGATGTGCCAGAGCTGCATTCTTGGACCACATGGTGGCTGGGTGGCTCGGGAAGAACAGGAGGTTTCTCTGCCTTTTCTACCCCTGTGCCACATCCTCCCTCCTCAACAAAGTATAATTGACTCTCAAAGCAGAACTCACTCTCATACTTTTCAAATAAAAATATCACGGATCTTTAATGAGTGCCTAATTTGTGTCAGCCCCAGACCAGATACTCCTATATGTGACCTCTTTGAATAATTGCACAGGGGGGATGGATATTACTATTGCTATTTCACAGGTCAAAAACCTGTCACTTCAGTTACATAATGTGCCTGAAATCACCTAGAGAGTAAGTGATTGAGCCACAATTGAAATTCGGGCTTCTGACTCCAAGTGCGAGGCTCCTTTGACTACATTTAGGCTTATTGGGTGTATGTGCAGCCACAGGAAAATGGAGCCTACAGTGCTGTAGTGAGCCATTGTCTTAGGCATGAGTGAGAAACCAGTTTGTAACCAACATTGAACTATTGATAAGGAAATTTTGAGGGAAAGAAGAGAAAGTTCTGATAAGAAATTAGTAAATAAAATCCATTAAAAGCATTTTAATAAACACAAGATTATTTTTTTCTTACTAAAGAAAGTAATTCATGTTCATATGGAACAGGGGTTGGTACACAGAGGTCTGTGCAAATAAAGTTTTATTGAAACACAGTCATGTTCATTTGTTTCCATATTTTTTCTGGCTACTTTTGCTCTACAATGGTAGAGTTGAGTGATGGCAATAAAGACTGTGGCCTGCAAGGCCTTAAATATTTACTATCTAACCCTTTATAGAGTTGGCTGACCCTGAAATAGAACACTTGGAAAACGGAAGTACAAAGGAAGTAAAAAAGGATTAATCTAGAAATAAACCCTACTGCATTTTGCTGTGTTTACTTCTTAATTTTTCCTTCCCAATCATTAAGTTTTTGGAGAATTTAACTTTAATGGTTGAATAATAGTCTTTTTTATTAATATACCATACTTCAATTAGTCCTTTTTTATATATATTCAACTTATTTCTATTTTTTCTGTTATAAATAATGCTGTGATATACATATGAGTACATAAATCTTTGTTTTGCTCTTTGACGTCAACTTCTAGTAGTGAGATTACTGGGTTTAGTGATATAAAAATGTTTAAGTTTCTTTTTTTTTTTTTTTGAGATGGAGTTGCTCTGTTGCCCAGGCTGGAGTGCAGTGGCACCATCTCGGCTCACCGCAACCTTTGCCTCCTGGGTTCAAGCAATTATCTTGCCTCAGCCTCCCGAGTAGCTGGGATTACAGGCACCCACCACCATGCCTGGCTAATTTCTGTCTTTTTAGTAGAGTCACCCACCACCATACCTGGCTAATTTCTGTATTTTTAGTACAGTCAGGGTTTCACTGTGTTGGCCAGGCTGGTCTTGAACTCCTGACCTCAGGTGATCTGTCCTCTTCAGCCTCCCAAAGTGCTGGGATTACAGGCGTGAGTCACCATGCCAGGCCTAAGGTTCTTGATATATACTGAAACATTGCCTTCCAGGGAAGTTACAGCAATTCACCCTTAACTTACCTGCAGAGCGTGAAAGCCAATGCCTGTCTCAATAAGCCTTCATTACTACTGAGGGGTGTGATTTTATCTTTGAAATTTTTATCACTTATAATGTGAACATATTCTCCTTTTAAATTTATTGTTATATAAAATGTTTATGTCATAGACTTATTATTTTCTATCAAGGATTTAAGTTTTCCTCTTATTATTTTGATGAGCTTTTAATTGATTAATGGTATTGTTGCTTGGTATTATAAATACGTACTCACGGCAAACACTTTTCTTTCAATTTTGCCTCAGTTTTGTTTATGATGTTCTTTGAGGGGCAGAAATACTCGATTTTTTTCTCTAGTTAAAACTATTGAGACTGTTTCCTTTTATGATTGCTTCAGTTGCTTTTTTAATATGAAAAACTTTTCCAATTCAGAGATTAGATATTCATTTGCATTGTGTGATTTTTGAATTTAACTTTTTAATCTTTATGAAATTGATTTTTGCATAAAGTACTAAACAAAATTACTTATTTTTGCTTTCCAAAGTATAAACTTTTCCAGCATAAGTAATTCACCTTATCCTTCACTGATTTTCAAGGATTCCTGTATTACACAAGCTTTTGTATATACAAGGTTCTCTACTGTGTCAGTTGATCTTTTACTGATGCTTGTGTCAGTATTACACTGTTTTAGATATTGTAGCTTTACAGTACAGACTAACACCGGGTACGGCAAGTCCTCCTTTATTATTCTTTATTTTTATGCATACTATTTTAAAACTGTAAGTGCTTATTGGGCTATACCAGTAAGTATCTAGAGCAGTGGTTTTTAAACTCCTAATTTGGCCCACTACCTATTTTGTAAATAAAGTTTTATTGGAACACAGGAGAAAGTCAAGATAGGGCAAAGACTCTCTGATCTTCCATTGGCCTTCCCATTAGTTATATTGCTGTATTGACAACAAGCGTTTCTTCCTAGTCTAACTTGTCTCTACGATCCTAAGCATTTTTGTAGGGGGTACAAAATATATATTGGTAAATATATAATATTAAACACTTCCATGTACATCTATTGCTTGAAAGAAAATCATTTCATTGCTGGTTAAATGAGTATTTTAGATAATCTTTTTAAAAATGTTTTTAAGTTCCACAGTACATGTGCAGGATGTGCAGGTTTGTTACATAGGTAAACATGTGCCATGGTGGTTTGCTGCACCTATCAACCCATCACTAGGTATTAAGCCCAGCATGCATTAGCTCTTTTCCCTAATGCTCTCCCCACCTCCATCCCCTGACAGGCCCCAGTGAGTGTTGTTACCCTCCCTGTGTCCATTGTTCTCATTCTTCAGCTCCCACTTAAAAGTGAAAACGTGGGTGTTTGGTTTTCTGTTCTTGCATTAGTTTGCCAAGGATAATGACTTCCAGCTTTATCCATGTCCCTGCAAAGGACATGATCTCATTCCTTTTTATGGCTGCATAGTATTCTGTGGTGCATATGTACCACTGTTCTGATTATCTTGTCACTGTTCCTCTGCATTTACACAGGAGTGCAGAAGTTGACCACACATCTGGATTAGCTGAGGGCTCAAGATAAGAAAGTCTGAGGTGCTTTGATGGGAGGAGTAGGAGGTATGAGCTCATGAAATGCAACAATGTTTACTAAGAAGGTTAATTCTTCAAGTGTGAAGGTGTATCTAAAAGTTCCTTCATGACCTTCTTTGTGGCAGGTGTGGCCATGTGCTCATGGGGTACTAAAGGGGGGCTTCAACAGACTTTTAAAAAATTGGATAACCATATCTCTCTAAGGATAGACCATTTCCCACAGAGAACACTCACTCAAGCCTGTTTGGTTGTTTATTTTTATGACAGTTTTGGAACTCTGGCATATCTCAGTGGGACATGCTAGCCTTCTCTTTGTGTGGTCTGGAATGAGCTTTTATGCACTCAGCAAGGTGCTATAAAGGATTGCTGTAACTAGTCAGGGCTCCATGAGAGGCTGGCAGGAACACCTAAAAAGTTGCTAATATGTGCATACATGAACACATACACCAAATGAAGAGAAAGAAAACAGAAAAGCAAAGGAATTATTTTAAAAGTCATATATATTTTCTCATATAATCTCAGAATGGTATAGATAAAAATGTATTGGGTGTTGGCTTCTATAATTCTCCCATAAAGAATTTTCACAACAACCAAAAATTAAGAAAAATGCTTCTAGCATTATTTTTCACCTTCTCAGAATGGAAGGATGAGGTGTGGTTTCTTCAGCCTCAAGATATTGCATCCCTTCAAACTGTGCAAAGATGGATTCAATAAGGTTGTGACAACTCCTGTGCTAAAGGAAAAAAAAAATCTAGGATATGAAGTAACCAAGAGAAAGGAAAACATGACTATAAACAAGGAAAAAAGGAGAAACCAATGAGAATGGGAAAAAGAATAAAAATATTGCAAAGGGCTACCGATGAGAAATTCGGTTTGATGATAATCTTTCAAGAGCGGTTTGGTCTTAGAAGAAAACTGGCTATGTCATGCTGACAAATATGTCAAGATACGCAACAGAGATGGCTTAACCATCCATGGCTCCATTGTGGGAAGGTCAGGCATTGTCGAATATCTGTGTTCAATGAAATATGTGTTTTCCTAACTTTGACACTCACTGTTATTGCAATGCATACACACTCCTCGAAGATCATAAGCCTTAAAAGTTGTTAAGTGTTCAGAGAACAAGCTCTCACTCAGTACAGGAATTCTATCCTGTGATATTTCTTGACAGAATGGAATTGTTGAATTCTTTTTTTTAATTTAATTTAATTTTATTTTATTTTATTATTATTATACTTTAAGTTTTAGGGTACATGTGCACAATGTGCAGGTTCGTTACATATGTATCCATGTGCCATGTTGGTGTGCTGCACCCATTAACTCATCATTTAGCATTAGGTGAATCTCCTAATGCTATCCCTCTCCCCTCCTCCCACCCCACAACAGTCCCCAGAGTGTGATGTTCCCCTTCCTGTGTCCATGTGTTCTCATTGTTCAATTCCCACCTATGAGTGAGAACATGTGGTGTTTGGTTTTTTGTCCTTGCAATAGTTTACTGAGAATGATGATTTCCAGTTTCATCCATGTCCCTACAAAGGACATGAACTCATCATTTTTTATGGCTGCATAGTATTCCATGGTGTATATGTGCCACGTTTTCTTAATCCAGTCTATTGTTGTTGGACATTTGGGTTGGTTCCAAGTCTTTGCTATTGTGAATAGTGCCGCAATAAACATACATGTGCATGTGTCTTTATAGCAGCATGATTTATAGTCCTTTGGGTATATACCCAGTAATGGGATGGCTGGGTCAAATGGTATTTCTAGTTCTAGATCCCTGAGGAATCGCCACACTGACTTCCACAATGGTTGAACTAGTTTACAGTCCCACCAACAGTGTAAAAGTGTTCCTATTTCTCCACATCCTCTCCAGCACCTGTTGTTTCCTGACTTTTTAATGATGACCATTCTAACTGGTGTGAGATGATATCTCATTGTGGTTTTGATTTGCATTTCTCTTATGGCCAGTGATGATGAGCATTTTTGCATGTGTTTTTTGGCTGCATAAACGTCTTCTTTTGAGAAGTGTCTGTTCATGTCCTTCACCCACTTTTTGATGGGGTTGTTTGTTTTTTTCTTGTAAATTTGTTTGAGTTCATTATAGATTCTGGATATTAGCCCTTTGTCAGATGAGTAGGTTGCAAAAATTTTCTCTCATTTTGTAGGTTGCCTGTTCACTCTGACGGTAGTTTCTTTTGCTGTGCAGAAGCTCTTTAGTTTAATTAGATCCCATTTGTCAATTTTGGCTTTTGTTGCCATTGCTTTTGGTGTTTTAGACATGAAGTCCTTGCCCATGCCTATGTCCTGAATGGTAATGCCTAGGTTTTCTTCTAGGGTTTTTATGGTTTTAGGTCTAACATGTAAGTCTTTAATCCATGTTGAATTAATTTTTGTATAAGGTGTAAGGAAGGGATCCAGTTTCAGCTTTCTACATATGGCTAGCCAGTTTTCCCAGCACCATTTATTAAATCAGGAATCCTTTCCCCATTTCTTGTTTTTGTCAGGTTTGTCAAAGATCAGATGGTTGTAGATATACGGCATTATTTCTGAGGTCTCTGTTCTGTTCCATTGATCTATATCTCTGTTTTGATACCAGTACCATGCTGTTTTGGCTACTGTAGCCTTGTAGTATAGTTTGAAGTCAGGTAGCGTGATGCCTCCAGCTTTGTTCTTTTGGCTTAGGATTGACTTGGTGATGCGGGCTCTTTTTTGGTTCCATATGAACTTTAAAGTAGTTTTTTCCAATTCTGTGAAGAAAGTCATTGGTAGCTTGATGGGGATGGCATTGAATCTATAAATTACCTTGGGCAGTATGGCCATTTTCACGATATTGATTCTTCCAACCCATGAGCATGGAATGTTCTTCCACTTGTTTGTATCTTCTTTTATTTCATTGAGCAGTGGTTTGTAGTTCTCCTTGAAGAGGTCCTTCAGCAGTTTAAACCCTAGAGTAGTGGCTAAGACTGGGGGCTACAGGGCCAGAGGGCCTAGATTTGAATTTATGCTGTCCTGGGTCCTGGCTGATTCTTTGGTTAATTCAGTACTCTAAGCCTAAATAAGACTGTAAAATGAGGGTGATAATAGCATCTATCTTTTTGAAATGTAATGTGGATTTAGTGAGATGATATTAATCATTTAACATAGTGCTCTATACATGTAAAATGGTCAATAAATGTTGGCTATTATTGTATTTTATATTATCTATCATTATTATCTCTTGTAGTCTACTCATTTTACAAATGAGGATCAATCTGGAGAAAACAGTCATCTGCAGTGGGTTTTAGCAAGAAGACCCTTAAAACTAGAGAAATCAAATAAAACCAAGAAATTAATTAAAAGTGTTTAATGCCAGGTACCTCTTGGTTGGATAAATTTTGGGTACTAGCTTCCTTTTGCAGGCCCAAAGTACTCATCACATAGGATAATAGATTTACTGCAAGAATAACTGTGATTTCTAAAGTATTGTAAAGTGGGTGAAAGGAGGGGAAATTAAATTAGCTTTATCTTTCAGAATCCGAAAGCTGGTGATGAGTTAGAAGAAAGGAAGTTCTGATTCTCTGGGCTCTAGATTTTTCACTAATCTACCAGAAAAGAGAAAACCATTCTTCTGTGATTATATATTGTAAACAGGGGCAAGGGCCATTTTATATACAAATAATTCCAAGGAAAAGGCCCAGCATGTGAAATAAAAAGGGAATACCTGTGATTTTTTTTTTACTTTTTAAAAAATTAAACTTTTTATTTTGAGGTAATTGTATATTCATAAGCAGCTGTAAGAAATAATATAGCAAGATCCCAAGTGCACTTTATACAGTTTCTTCTATAGTAACATCTGGAGAAACTATTGTGTAATGTAACAACCAGGTTATTCACATTGATATCGTCAAGATACAAACCATTTCCATCACCACAAGGATCCCTCCTGTTACCCTCTTATAGCCATACTAATTTCCCTCATACCTCACCTCCTACTTAAATCCTGGTAACAACTAATCTGTTCTCCATTTCTATAATTTTGTCATTTCAAGATGTTATACAAATTAAATTATGCAACCTTTGGGATTAGCCTTATTAATTCAGCAAAATATTATATATACCACAGTTTGTTGAACCAGTCACCTGTTAAATAATATCTGTGTTGTTTCTAGATTTGGCTATTATGAAAAAAGCTGCTATAAATATTCGTGTACAGTTCTTTTTGTGTGTGAATGTACATTTTCATTTCTCTAGAATAATACTCAGTAGTGCAATTGCTAGTTAACTGCATGTGTAGATTTTTATAAAACAAATAAAATGTTTTTCAGGGTAGCCATATGATTTACATCCCTACCGGCAGTGTATGAGGGATCTACTTTGTCTACATCCTTGTCAGTGTGGCATTGTCGCTTAGCCATTCTGAAAGGTACACTGCAATATCTCCTTGTGGTTTTATAATTTGCATTTTTCTAATCACTAATGATGTTGAACATCTTTTCATGTGCTTATTTGCCATCTGTACATCCTCTTCAGTGAAATGTCTCTTCAGGTCTCCTGCTCATTTTCTAAATGAATTTTTTAAACTGTTGACTTTTGAGAATCTTTTCATAATATAGATACTAGCCTTTTGTTAAATATGTGTTTTGCAAATATTTTCTCCCACATGGTAACTTGTCTTTTCATTTTCTTAACATAATCTTTCGCCGAACGACAGTTTATAATTTTGATGCAGATCAATGTATTCATTTTTTCTAAAAAATTGTGCATTTGGTGTCAAGTGTAAGAACTCTTCACTGAGCTCTGTATCTTGAAAATTTTCTCCTATGTTTTTTCTAAAATATTTATACTTTTACATTTTACTTTTAAGTCTGTAATACATTTTGAGATAACATTTATATAAAGTGTGAGTCTTTGGTTGAAGTTCAGTTTTGGCCTAGACATAATTGATGTACAATTGTTCCAGACCACTTGTTAACAAGGCTGTATTTCCTCCATTGAATTTATTTTGCATATTTCTCGAAAATCAGTTGAGTATATTTTTGTAGGCCTATTTATGATATCCCTATTCTGTTCCATTGACCTGTGTTTTTGTCTTTTTGCCAATACTCTGAAGTATTTATTACTGTAGCTGTACAATAAGTTTCGAAATCATGTAGATTGATTCCTCCAACTTCATTTTTCTTATTCAATATTGCTTCAGGTATTCTAGTTTCTTTTAATTTCCATACACATTTTTAAATAATCCTGACTATCTCTACCAAAACAATCTTGCTTGGATTTTGACAGAAATTGTGTTGAATCTGTATATCAATTTAAGAGAATTAAATCTTCACTATGTTGGGGTTTCAATCCGTGAATATAGTATATGTCTTAATTTGTTAAGAGCTTCTTTGATTTTTAATAAACATTCCATAGTTTTCAGCATACAAATTCTGTTTATATTTTTATGTCTAAGTGCTTTAAATTTTTGAGCAATCATAAGTGTTATTTTTAATTTTGGTGACTACCTGCCCATTGTTCATGTAGAGGAATACAATAGACTTTTGTATGTTTATCTTGTGTCCTGTGACCTTGCTGAACTCACATATTGGTTCTAGGTGTGTGTGTGTATGTGTAGATTACTTGGGATTTTCTACATAGAAATTATGTCTTCTGCAAATAATGACAGTTATATTTGTTTCTTCCAGAGCTGTATGTATTTGTTTTAATTTTCTTATTTTACTGGCTAGAATTTACAGCACTGTGTTGAATAAAAACAGTGTGAGCAGACATTCTTACTTTGTTTTTGATCTTAAGGGCAAAGCATTCAGTCAAGCACCATGGTTAGCTGTTGGTTTTCTGTAACTGCTCTTTATTAAGATGAAGACGTTCATCTCTATTTTTATTCTTCTGAGAGTGAGTGTTAAATTTTGTCAGATGCTATTTATGTGTCAATTGATACAACCATGTGTTTTTTTCTTCTTTAGCCGAAAAATGTGCTAGATTACATCAATAGGTTTTTGAATATTGAAACAACTTGCATCCTTGGAGTATACCCCAGTTGGTCATGGTATATAATTCTTTGTATATATTGCTAAATTCTGTTTGCCAATATTTTGTTAAGGATTTCTGTGTCTATATTTGTAAAGGATATTGATGTGTAGTTTTCTTTTTTGTACTGATTTTGTCTCATTTTGGTATCAGGATAATAACTTCATAAAATGAATTGCAGTATGTTCCTTTTCTCTATTTTCTGAAAGTTATTTTATGGAATTAGTTAATTAATTTAAATGTTTGATAGAATATTCCAGGATAACCATCTGGACCTAGAGATTTTATTTTGGGAAGTATTTTAATTATAGATTTAGTTTCCTTAATAGTTATGTAGCTATTCAAATGATCTCTTCCATATTCAATGATTTGGGGTAGACAGTGTTTTTTTGAGGAATTGGTCCATTTCACTTAAATTATCAAATTTATGTATGTATTATCAAATTTATGTATGTATTTCTTTATTATCCTTTTGATATCTTCAGGGGCTGTAGTGATATCCCTTCTTTTATTTCTGATATTGATAATTTGTGTCTTCTAACTTTGTCAGTCTTGCAAGAGGCTTGTTGATTTTATTGAGCTTTTCAAGGAATCATCTTTGTTTTATTAATTTTCTAGACTTATTTCATTTTTACTTTCATTAGTTGTTGCTTTTGTCTTTGTCTTCCATTTGCTTTGCATTTATTATGATTTTTTTTAGGTTTTCGAGATGTGGCCTTAGATTATAAATTTGACTTCCTCCCTTTTCTAATATGTGCATTTAGTGCTATAAATTTTCCTCTCAGCACTGCTTTAGTTATGTCCTATAAATTTTGATATGTTTTATTTTTCCTTTAGCTTAATGCACTATTTGGTTTTCTTGAGACTTCCTTTTTGACTTATATATTATTTAGAAATGTCTTTAATTTACAACTGTTTACTTGTTTTTGTTGTTGTTGTTGTTTCATTTGGTTTAATGTTGGTTGGCACATGCACTGCATATGATTTCAATTATTTCGATTTTGTTGAGGTTTGTTTTGTGGTCCAGGATGTGGACTATCTTGGAAAAAAATGTGTATTATTTTACTGTTGGGTGGAGTGTTTGATAAATGCCAATTATTAATAGATACTGTTAGTTGATGATGTTATTCAGTTCTCTCTCTTTGTGATTTTCTATCTAGTTGTCCTATCGATCATTGAGAGAAGGGTGTGAAGTCTAAAACTCTAATTGGATTTATCTCCTTTTACAGTTTTCAATTTTTGCTTCACATACTTTACAGATTTGTTGTTTGGTACAGTTACATTTAGGTGGATTGACTCTTTTATCATTATGTGTTAACCCTCCCTGTTATTGTGATTTTTTTGTCCTGAAGTCTAATGTATGTGATATTAATAAAGCCACTCCTGATTTCTTTTGATTATCTTTGTGTGATTTATCTTTTTCTATCATCTTATTTTCATCCTGTCTGTATCAGTCTATTAGAAGTGAGTTCTTTGTAGACAGCATATAGTTGGGTCATGTTTTCAATCTATTTTGCTATTTTCTGCCTTTTATTTTACATATTTAGACCCTTTATATTTAATATCATCATTTATATGTAAGGGTGTAAGTCTACTATTTCATTGTTTTCTATTTGTTCTCTGTGTTTCTCTTTTCTTTTTCTGCCTTCCTGTTGGTTACTTGAACATTTTTTTAAATTTAGTATTTTGGTTAATCTATGGTATTTTGAATGTATTTCTTTTTATAGCTTTTTAAGTGATTGCTCTAGGTGTTACACACACATGCCACACACACTCACACAATCATAGTCTACTAGTCTCATTTTAACCGTACATGTGAAGTGTGGAAACCTGTATATAATCCTCCCTTTATGACTCTTCACCCTCCCCTATTTATAATTTCAAATATTTTGCCTACATGTACTTAGAACCATGTCACACAGTGTTAAATAATTTTTATTTCAATCATCAGACAGAATTTAGAAGGCTCAAAGGAGAAGAAAAGTCTATTTGCCCACATTTTTGCTTACTGTGTTGTTCTTCCTGATGTTTTGATTTCTTTTAAAAAGTCATTTTCTTTGTTTAGGGAACTTTTGTTAGCCATTATTTGAAGGTAGGTGATCTGGAAATAACTTCTTTCAGTTTTCTTTCATCTGAAAATATGTTGAGTTTTCCTAATTCCTGAAGGACATTTTCACACATAAGAATTCTAGGTTGACAGTCATTTTCTTTCTGCATTTAAAACATGTTTTGTGGCACATGGATACATATGTAACAAACCTGCACATTGTGCACATGTACCCTAAAACCCTAAAGTATAATAATAAAAAAAAAAAAAATAAAAGATAAAAAAAAATAAAAATAAAAATAAAAAAATAAAACATGTTTTGCCACTTCCTCTGGCCTCTATGGCTTTTGATGAGAAATACACTGTCATTCAAATTATTTTTCCATTATAGGCAAGATGTCATTTTTCTCTGACTGTTTTCAAGATTTTTTTTTGGTCTTCAGTTTTGGAAGTTCGTCTATGATATGTTATTGTAGTCAGCTCAGATTGCCAATACACAATATCATAGACTGCGGTGGCTTGAACAATAGAAATTTATTTTCTCACTGTCTGTAGGGTACAAATCTGAGATCGGGGTGCCAGGTGGTCAAATTCTGGCCGGGGCTCTCTTTCTTGCTTACAGATGAGAGAGTTCTCTCTCTTCCTCTTCCTATAAGGCTACTAATACTATCAAATTAAGACACTACCCTTATGACCTCATTTAATCCTAATTGCCTCCTAAAATTCCTATCTCCAACTACAATTACGTTGGGAGTTAGAGCTTCAACATATGAATTTTAGGGGTGCACAGTTCAGTCCACAGCATGTGCCATAATGTGGATTTAAACATTTTATTTAACTTGCTTGTATTTTACTAATCTTCTTGAGTCATTTAGTTTGATGTCTCTTACCACAGTTGGGGAGTTTTAAGTTATTACTTCTTTAAGTACTTTTCAGCCATGCCTCCTTTGTCCTCTTCCTCTTGGACTTCATTTACAGAAATGTTACACCTTTTGCTATAGTCCACAGACCCTGTGGCTCCATTCACCTTCTTCTCTTTTCTTGCTGCTGTTTAGATTGGGTAATGTCTATCTTCCAATTAACTGATTTTTCTCCCCCTCTGTGTCCTCCATTCTACTGTTGTGCCCATCCACTAAGATTTTTATTTTGGTTATTGTAGTTTATCAGTTATTCTGGTTTTTTTTTCCATTCTTAAAATGTCATTTTTGTTCTTATTTATATTTTCTTTTTAGTTGCGGAGACTTTTATTTCATTGCTGAGACTATACTCTTTGAAGCACTTTTTGGTTTGTTTGTGACAGAGTCTGGCTCTGTCACCTAGGCTGGAGTGCAGTGGTGCAATTTTGGCTCACTGCCACCTCTACCTCCAGGATTCAAGTGATTGTCCTGCCTCAG
The DNA here is from genome assembly GCF_006542625.1 of Nomascus leucogenys. Classification (NCBI taxonomy): domain Eukaryota; kingdom Metazoa; phylum Chordata; class Mammalia; order Primates; family Hylobatidae; genus Nomascus; species Nomascus leucogenys. The sequence continues at coordinate 27,185,910 of NC_044402.1, read as the reverse complement.
CCTCCCAAGTAGCTGGAAGTACAGGCATATGCCACCATGCCCAGCTAATTTTTGTATTTTTAGTAGAGATGGGGTTTCACCAGGTTGCCCAGGCTGGTCTTGAACTGCTGACCTCAAGTGATCTGCCTGCCTTGGCCCCCCAAAGTGCTGGGATTACAGGCATGAGCCACCGCCCCCGGCCTGAAGCACTTTTAAAATGACTGTTTTAGGGCTGGGGACAGTGGCTCATGCCTGTAATCGCAGAACTTTGGGAGGCAGAGGTGGGCAGATCACCTGAGGTCAGGAGTTCGAGACAAGCCTGGCTAACCTGGTGAAACCCTGTCTCTACTAAAAATACAAAATTAGCCGGGCATGGTGGTGCATCCCTGTAATCCTAGCTACTCGGGAGGCTGAGGCAGGAGAATTGCTTGAACCCGGGAGGCAGAGGTTGCAGTGTGCCGAGATTGCACCATTGCACTCCAGCCTGGGTGACAAGAGCAAAACTCTGTCTCAAAAAAAAAAAAAAAAATGTAATTCTAACATTTCCATCATTTTACTGTTGGCATCTATTGATTGTCTCCTTTATTCATTTTGAGATAATCTCAGTTCTTGCTATGATGTGTTTCCATTGAAACCTGGACATTTTGGTTATTATTTTGAGACTCTGTATCTTACTTAAACTTTCTGTTTTACTTGGCTTTGTCTGACACTTCTCTGTCAGGGAAAGGTGGTTGGGGGAGCCACCTCCTTACTATTTGATTCAGGTAAAAGTCTAGATTCTCTACTTGGCCAATATTGACACATGAGGGTGGGGCTTGTTACTGTTGGGCAGAGTTTGGAGGTCTGGCTTCCTATGAGGCCTCCATTGATACCTCCCTATCTAAGAGTGAAAGAAATGCCTTGTTACCACTCCGCATGTGGCCTCCATTGATACTGTGATGATAATGGTGGAATTGCTTCATTATGTTAGGTGCTGGCAAAAGTCCTGGCTCTCTGCTAGGCCTTCATTGACATAACCCCAGAAGGGATGGGGAGTGGTGATTTGTTTCTGCTGAATAGAAATAAAAATCCAGGCTCCCCATGTGGTCTCAATTGACACCACGGAGGTGGAGGGTTTTGTTGTTGCATGGCAGAGATGAAAATCCTGGCTCCTAGCTTGGCCTTATCTGATACCACTCAGGCTGGCAAGTTGAGACCCTATTATAGCCTGGCAAGTGTGAGGGTCTAGGTTCCTCAGTTGTTCTTCACTGGACTGGGTAGATGTGGGACCACACTCTTTCTGTGATGTTTGGCTGGAGTATGGAAATTGCTTTGTGAAAGTTTTTGTCTTCCTGGTTCTTTGAGTAGAGATAGCAAGCTTTCTATGGGGCTTTTTGTCACATTACCAATTTATTCAATACTTAGTCTGAGATATGTGATACAAAACAAAAACACAGAAAACTTATTGCTGTGTCATTCTTTAGATCTCAAGGTCCTGAATTAGTATACATTCTCCTATCATTTCTTATGGTTGTTATATATATGTATAAAAACAACCATATACATAATAAAAATACACATAATAGAATATTTTAAAAATCATGTTTGTTTTATATATAATATCTAGAGTTTTTAGTTGTACTTAATAGAAGGAATAGAAACAAGCATGTATACTCTATTCTCCCTGAAACAGAAGTCTGTGCACTTGTTTTGAAAACACCAAAATAGTTGATAAATGTATGAGAAATGATGGTCAATTACAGTATAGGCTCATTTTAGAAATACCAAGGTTCCCAGGGAGCTGTCCAGGGTACTGGACTCTCCTTAAAACTCTCAGACTCAGTGCATGAGAATTTTCCATTTCTCTGTCTTCTAATTTCTTCTTCTGTTTTCACCTTTTTTGATACCAGCCTCTAACTACTCTGCTCTACCCTTCCATACTCAATGTCTAACTTCTGCCTGGTGAATTTGTGGTTAGTTGACCCTTAATAACTAGCGATGCATTGGCTATTTTTGACAGTAATTTTTATTTGCTATCCATTCTAGCTATTCCCTAGTCTGGCTGAATCCTTGGGAAATTCACAACACTGTCATAGTCTTCAGTTGCTTGTGTCACTGCCACCTCTAGCCATTAAGTTGCTCTGTTTTGTAGAATGGTAAAAAAAGTCCTCTGGAAAATTGCAAGGCAGCAGAGAGGCCCTTCCCTCAAGTCCTAATAGTTTCAGAGGGAAACTAGAATTAGCTCTATAACTGGGGAAAATTTCTACATCATTTATCTATCCTACATTTATTATTCTTTGGTTTTACAATATATAGAACAGAAAATAAATAATTGACCAGTTTGAGTTTTGTTTTCTTTTTGAGTATTTGCAGAGGAATAACTGTAAAACATTTTACTTCATTCTATTAGAAATACTGAAAGGAGATGATGCAGCCATGGCAGAAAAAGGCATTATTCCCCTTTAAGAGAAATTTCTCTCAGACATAGAAAAAATACAGCAGTCTCCTGTTATGAGTTGACCTTGGAGCCAAGAAGTAGTAGTTATTCCCTCCATCCATTCCATTACTAATACAACAGGCAAAAGTCAGAAAGATTAGTTTCAAAATTTCTATAACCTTTAAGTAAAGTTTCAGCTGTCTTCCTTTATCTGATAGTGTTTTTACTGGTGGCACTTTTAAGACTTAAACCAATCATAGGCAACTATTTTCTCTTCTTGAGCTTTATGGGCATCTTTTATAGAAACTTTACCCAGCTGTCAGTCTATTAACTCCCAAGTATTTAGTTTGATTCATCAGATTGCAGATATTTCTAAAAGGTACCACAAAAACACATGGGCCTGAGAATCCTCAAGGGGGTTGGATTCCAGTGAGCTAGTGAAGGATCTTCAAGGTGTTTATTGAGCACTTATTCCCCGGACTGTGCATGATGCTGTGTAGGCATTATTAAGTTAAACCTGACATTTCTCTAAGTTATGGACTTAGTATGTAAATGATGGTCTCTGTCTTCAAAGTGGAGATACTCTCTCCACTGTGTTTATGAAAATCATTAAATGACTGCACGGCTGGGTGTATGCAGTGGGTTGCTCTCTAATTACCAGTGATAGATTATCATGATTAATCCTCACCATTTCCCATTCTCCTCTGCACCCTCCCCCAATTTTTATGCTGAAAACCATCTTCATCTGTTTGTGCTGCTATAATAACATACCTGAGACTGGGTAATTTATAAACAAGGGAAATTTATTTCTCACAGTTCTGGAGGCTGAGAAGTCCAATATCAAAGTGCTGGCAGGTTCAGCATCTAGTGAGGACCCTGTTCCCTGCTTCCAAGATGGTACCTTGTTGCTAATCCTCTGGAGGTGACAAATGCTCTGTCCTCACACGGTAAAAGGTGGAAAAGCAAAAAGGTCTAAGTTAGTTCCCTCTAGTCATTTTATAAGGCACTAGTGGGGTCCCAAAATGCCACTTTTTTTTTTTTGAGATGGAGTCTTTCTCTGTTGCCCAGGTTGGAGTGCAATAGCGTGATCTTGGCTCACTGCAACCACCGCCTCCTGGGTTCAAGTGATTCTCCTGCCTCAGCCTCCTGAGTAGCTGGAATTATAGGCACCCACCACCATGCCTGGCTAATTTTTGTATTTTTAGTAGAGACATGGTTTTGCCATATTGGCCAGGCTCGTCTTGAACTCCTGACCTCAGGTGATCTGCCCTCCTGAGCCTCCCAAAGTGCTGGGATTACAGGCGTGAGCCACCACGTCTGGCCCAAAGGCCACTTTTTAATACCATCACAATGAGGATTAAATTTCAACAGTGGAAGGTGGAAAAGCAAAAAGGCCTAAGTTAGTTCCCTCCAGCCCTTTTATAAGGCACTAGTTGGGTCCTGAAAGGCCACTTTTTAATACCACCACAATGAGGATTAAATTTTAACATAAATTTTGGAAGGGACATAAACATTCAAGACATAAATCAAAGGCAGATATTACGCTCCTTTGCTTGAACAAATAGCCAGTCTCTGGCAATGGACCATTTTCTAACTTGTATAAAGCTGGCTGGCCCACATAAGGATTCAATCCATAACTCATACTTAACTTCTTGATCTCACCAGCTAAACTACTCATTATATTTAAAAAGGCAATACACAATAGAGGAACATACTCGCTAGTTTCTAAGTTTTAATGATTTTTAATGCCTTGACTAGATCAAACTAGTAAAATACAGAGCCTGCATTTGATTCCAGGTTTGCTGAATTCCAATGTTATACAGCTTTAAAAGGGGAATTATTGCATGCTTTAAAATGGTGTTTCTGTCTCACTGCATGTGATGAGTGATGAATCACTGAATGGATGATGAACTGTTCTGAATGGTGTGGTTTATTATACATTGTACATTGTGTGCTATGCACCACTGACCTGCATAGGATCTATGCGTGTTCTTCTGAATATTGAAAAAATGAGGAAAATGGTACTTTCTATCTTCCCTGAGGATGTTATGTGTATTAATAAACTAGCATCTTTGAAGAAAAGATCCACATGTAACGACCTTTTCATTTGATAGCAAGAGAAGTCTGAATTACTGAAAAGTCAGAATAAGTGATTACTTGGAATTTTAAAAAATCACCTTCAAGAACATTCAGTAGTGGAAACAAAGATTTATTAAGTAGATTGATGGGTCTTTTATTGAATATATAATAATTCTTAGGAAATTCCTATTTATATGAATTATAAGTGAGTAGGTGCTGCCCAAGTGCTTAAAAGCAGTTTGTTCTTTTAAGAATCTTCACCATTCCTTCTAAGACTTTGGAGCATTTGGTGATGTCCTTAACAAACCGTTGTATATAGCAGAGGATTAAACTGGAATCACACATAAATAGTCATATATTTCAAATATGAAGATGTAAACAGTTTAGGGTCTACTCTGAGCACCTACTTAGTGTAGTAGAGCTGAGCAGTTGAAGTCATTTGTTCTGAAATCACATAGGTCTAATCCTGAAATCCCCTCTGAACCATGTGACTTTGGACAGGTTACCTAGTATCTCTAACATCACCTGTGCTCATTTCTAAAATGGAGAGAATACTGATTAGACACATTTTATACGATTTGGGGGCTACTAAATAAGATAATGCATGAAAAGTACTATGAAGCATATTTACAACATAATAAAGGTCTGCTGCTTCTATTGTTAATATTAACCCTATTAATAAGAAGTAATTTTACAAATGATGCTCTCTCCTTGTGAGAGGTTATGGGTAACAACTGAGCCTATATTTGTTAGCATCATAAGAAGACAACTCCATGTATAGTATTCTGCCCCCAGATTTCTGCTTCTTGTTTAAGGTGGGAGCAAAGAAATGACAGGTTCAATCCAAAATATCTTTGAGTTATTCAGCTAACTGTGGGATTGGGTGAAGGATTTAGGATGGCTATGTTTTGGATCCGAAATAAGGGGATTTCAAGACTCCTCTATTTACTACAGAATATTCCAAACATTTGCAGCTACCTTGAAACTATGAATCAGCCAATAGGAAGAAGGGGCCCCAGGTAACTGCTGTAGAAACACTGCCGGCTTTTGCCCTGACTTCTTTTCTGCTCACTGTAGTAGCAACTTAGCTTCAAAATGTCCTCTTTAGTCATGCATTCTGATCAAAGTAGTTATTTAAAGATTGTGGCTAATAGTAGAGTAGATACCCCTGGTATTTCCCAGAGCAGAGCTCGCATTCTGGGAATCTTAGGTCCATGTGACTTCCTGAGTCAGTGATTCATGCTGAGAAAAGAGATAGGTTTGGCATGACACAATCTGCAGATTCAAATAAATCCCCTGGGAGAGGATGAGGCTGCTGAGAGTTCTCTTTGCTGGCTGAAGCTCCCAGTGTATGCACAAAACACCCTGTCCCGGGCCCCAGATGTGTGCAGGTTTCTAATTGCCGGTGCTGCACTAAGATTTGAAGGGTGAGAGAGTTGCAAAATCACGAACACCGAGGGCGGTGTTAGGAAGGCAGCTTCCTGCACACTGTTGTAGGTGTTAGTGAGATTATCAATTGCTCCGGGAGAGACACAGGACTGGAGGGCTTGAGGAATGTGGTGGTCCCTCTCTTCATTGTTTCTGCCCCCTGAGGTTGTGCTTTCTCAGGGATATGCACTCTGCACTTCCATTCCTGCAGTGAAATTAACCCAGCTTGGCAGGTAAGTCTTTCAGCTCACCTTTAAAAAGAAAAGATATGTGAGCTGCGGTGGGGGTGGGCTGTTCCCCATTTTCCTTACATTGGACGTATTTTATTGGTGCAAAGTGGTATTTGGAAGCTTAAATGTGGGGCAGAGATTTGAAGTAGCCAGATGAACTCTGTGGCCCTGAGAGAAGAGAAAGGATAAACAAAAGGAAGGGAAGGGGACTCAGGCATTTTTCTCCTAATAAATCTCTCATTTTTCTTGGAAATTTTGCCTCCAGTCTGATGCCTGGCCCCAGAACAGGGTCTTTGGCATGAGTTATAGCTGTGATGTTCCCTATTTTCCTTTTTTTTAAAGTTGTCGCTGCATGGGAGCAGGCAGACAGAAACAGGGTTGCATGTTGTCAATACAGGCTGCAGAAGTCAATAAGCAGCCAGACAGGGAATGAAATTGGAGGAGGCAGCTATAGATTTCTTAGGTTATTTCTTGTGAGTTTTTCAGAACTTGTGTGATTCAGGCTTGTCAGATACTATTTTGAGCTGGGCTGAGACAAACACATTCCCCTAGTGCACCAGATGTTGCCTGCAGCCTCCCAATTTCTAGAGGCACCTGGGTCGGCTTTCTTGGGGGCAAGGGAATGTCCAAGCGAAGGTCAGGAATGAGGGAATTGGAAACTATGACGGGAAAAACGACTGTTTTACTGCTCTAGAATCTAATAGAAATCATAATGTCACCCTGGAGATAATTATTATGCTGTTAGTGATCGGCTTGAGACCAGGGACTGTGCCTCATTCTATTCACTGCTTGGATCAGAGTGAATCCTCAATAAATGTACAATGATTAAATGTTAGTATCAAAATACATACTTTTGGGATAAGCTCAGATTGATATTCTGGGTTCTGCTTAGAATGATAAGATGGAGTAATAAGGGAGAGTAATGTTGATTGGTGGATAATTATGAAGAAATGAGTTCTGTTAGATAGTAGATTAATATCTGCAAGTGGAATTATTAGACAAGGACACACAAACAGAGGGTCTGCCTGCCTGCCTATCGTCTGTCTACTTTCATCTCTGTCTTGTGTTTCACTTGATTCCAGAAGAATTTCAGGCAGCTTGTGGGACAAGTTTAATGAAAATTAACATCATTAGGGATAAAAATGACAAAATATATAGGCTTCATCCAGCAGTTGATCTTCTGTGGTTCTACAGTGACATGGACTACAGATAATTGAAATGTAAGGGTTACTGTAACTTAATTTAAGCATTTATTTTAACCTCTTCTTCCACCAATCTCATGCTTGATGCTACAAACCTAGAGTAAAGTAGATGAATGTTCTGGCCCTGCTCTGGGTCCTAGTGAGGTAAAACTAGCAAAGGGCAGGTAACAGTCATGCAGGGGATTGAGTCATACGTGGAGGGTTGAACATTTTGCCCTTTGGAGGTGATAAAGCAGATAATTGGATGGCTCTTCTCCATTCCGTGGGCTGGGCTGCTCTGTCATAGCTTCACAGTGCTTTGCTTACTTTTTCTTCCCCTATTTGAAACTGAATCAGGAAGATCATATTTCCCTTCCGATCCTGCTTAATAAAATATTCTATTATTTTCTCAGCTGCAGAAGTATACTATTATCACTGATCATTTCCTCCTCATCGCAGAGTGTTTGTCACTGGCCACAGTTTATATACAAGCTATACAGGCTGCCTGGAACTTGAATTGGCTTTAGAGTGGATGCGGGGGAAGGGGCAGGGGGTTCCGGGTATCTGATGAATTCCTGCAACCACAGGGCTGGGAGCCTGGCGGGGAGCCAAGGGGATTGTGGACAGATACTGTGCTTGCTGGGTCGACCTGGCTCAGCTAATATTCCCAGACTTGGAGCTGGGGGGACACATTCATTTCATTCAACCCATACAAAAATATGGACTTAATATCAACTATGTGTAAAGCATGGAATTCTTGGCATACTCAGGTTGTCAAACCCAGGAGTCCCTTTTCCCCAAGTAGTCAACTCTGCTACCCACATAGCAGATGCTGTTACATTGTCTTGTTTATTTATCTTGGGTAGGAAAATAATTTTATCCTATTCACAAATGAGGAAACCGAGACTCACATATTATGCACCATGCCTAAGATTGCAGGTAGTGAATGGATGAATCATGATTGAAACTGTTTACTTCAACTGTACTGCACATCTGTAAGAAAAGACATTCAGAAAACACTCTTTTACAAGACAGTGCATGCCAAGGGCTAGAAAGTTTGGTGAGAGATGGCTCCCATGGAGAAGCAGAAATTAACATGGGCTTCGAAGCATGAGCAGATGACAAAAAAGCCCAACCCAAACTGGCTTAAACAGTAAGGGGGTGGTTATTGGCTCATGTAATTGAGAAGATCAATGTGACCAAGGTCTGGATATTTCTGTCTAGTGTCTCCTACCGAGTTGGCTTTATCCTCAATTCAGCTACCTAAAGTCCTCTGGACCCTACCCCCCAGAAGCTGAAGGATGACTGCGGGAGTTTCAGTCCCCTACATAGTTCCTGGGGCCACTTTCTCTCATTAGCCGCAACTGTGGCTAGGGGTAGACAGGAGATAGTTTATTCTGTACCCTCTACTAAACAGCATAGGTAAGACTAATAGAGAATAAATTTTGCAAAAGGAAAATCTGGGTAGGAGAAGGGGAACGAATGGTTGGTAGCCCACTAACGTCCCATAACAGAGGATTTAGAGAGGCAAGGGGAGCAGAAATCCTCACAGCACAAGCACTGGTAGCAGTGGAGGGTGGGTAGGCCTGGGTTAGGAGTTAAGATGCCAGTCTTCTGATGTTCCTGGGAATAGATGTTTTGGCCAGCTGCGTCTTATTACCAGTGCCCTCTGACCCCAAAAACCACATTGCTGCATCCTGATAGCTTCCTCCTAGACCTCAGAGGTTGGGGGTGGGAGTGGGGGGTTATTAGTTTACTAAGGTAGAAATCAGTGAACCAGTAGGGTCAGATCATGTCAGTGGAAATGATCCCAAGATTCCCTGTCTGGTCTGAGGCTGCATATACCCTGCACTCTAATAGCCCATTGATGTCAGCTCTTGGCTACCTGCTCCAGTGAAACTTGGGTCCTAAAAGTCAGCAGGTGCTCAGTGATAAAGCAGGGTACAAGGAGGCAAAGAGAGGGTGTTAGGGACTGGGATCCTGTTGAATGGTCCTAAGATGATATGATATTTCTTGTTTCACTAACTCCTACCAACTCATGCCTAGGTTTGCTCAAAGGGCTTTTGTTTCTGGAAGCATATCCTGAGGTCTTGAGTGGGAAGCTTAGTGCTTGGCCCATTAAAACAGAGAACTCATTTTTTTTCTTTTCCAGAAATGCAAAGAAGCATCATGGGTAGTGAAAAAAAATACTACACTAGGAGGAACCAGGAGACATGAGTTTGGCCTGGGATCCACATGTACTGATTCCTGTTAGACTTTGTATAAGCTTCTTTAATTTCTGCTACTAAGCCCCCTATCAAGGTGTTTTTGTTGTTGTTGTTGTTTCTCTTATTTCCTCAGATAGAATTATTTTATAGTCAAGCTTTGTTATTCTAGCAAAGAAACCTGGGGTTATGCTTTGGAAGGCCATTTTTTCCTGTGTTTGAACCAAATTGAATTTAGCAGGTGCAAAGGGCTGCAGAAGAGACTTGGTGATTGATAGAATTATAGCCAGGATTCAGAGGGCCATCAAGAGTCCTAGGCATTGACTCTGAGCCCTGTGCTGAAATTACCCCTCAAGCTTTCCTCTATCCAGGCTCTTCTCCATACCATGCCCAGCCACACTTAGGAATAATCTCAGATTCTGTATCTTTACCTCTCTTTTTAATTTTGCTGCTCAGCCTCTCTGTGTTGCCTTCACACATCCCATTAGTCAACAAAGTCCTGTTGATTTTATATCCAAATTCCTCTTAAACCCACACCATCTTGTTCATCCCCATTGTTCCAGTGCTGCCCCTCCCTCATTGGACTCTTATAATTGCTGCCTTACTGTGCATGGGATATGAGAGGTCCTCCACAAATAGCATTTGAACAAATGCAGAATGAGATAATAACACAGGTGAAATGGCGTGAAACAGGCCTGGAATTCTCAATCTTCTACTTATATGAGATAGACATGGGTTGGTATTTCTAGAAATAATTATAGGAAAGAACTAGGTCCTTTCGTAGCCAATTCACCATGTGTCTGAAGTTACCTTATTTCCATCTCATGAAGATGTTTAACAAGTTCATGTGAAACAAACTGTTTCTACTGGGTAGACCATGCCCAAGTCTTCCCACATTCTGATGGAGGTGCCACACCCTCCCCTACTTCTCTAAGGTCTCATTTTACCATCCTCATTTTGCCAGCCTCTGGGAAACCTGATCTAAGCCTATGCGATGCTAAACAGCTTGGAAGGGAGGAGAGGCAATTTATTTGCTCAATTGAATTACCTGTTTATACTTCTGATCTCCCAAGCATATGTCAGAACAAGAAGAGAATAGAAGAAATTGTTAACATTGCATGGAACTAGGGAGTCCACATATAAGAGAAATTTATCACATGAAAATGCTTACTTTCTTTGGCGATGAATCTCTTTCACCATCAGAATTGCCTCCCTCCTGTCATTTGCCTTGCAACAAATTTTCCTTTACAATATCTTTACTCAGGGTGCTTTCCCTCTGAAAACAGAAACACCTAGTTGACATCTCACCACTTTGCTGTTTTGGTTGCAGCCTAGTGATGGAATGACAAGCCCATTCCATAGGTGCCTCTGAAGAGCTTATTTCAGGGAGCTGCAAGACAACTATTTGCTCAGAAAAGTCTCACGAGGGTGATGGTTTTCAAAGCAGGAAGGAGAGGGAATTCCTGGTACACTTCCCTTCTGCATTGCTGGAGAAATGAAGAAACACTTGAAGGCAAAGTCATAAGTCAGGTTGAGGATGGTTTCTGGTGGAGTGGTTTGGAGATTTCATCTCAAGTTGAGAGCTGTTCCGGAATAGCTTCTACCTGACTTGTTTATTTCTCAGCTATTAATAGAAACTAACAGAGTAAGGATTGTCCAGGAATCTCTCCCATAATGTCCTACTTCAGGACTTGAAATTCTATTAGAAATTCAATTTTAGTATCATGGGATGAAACATAAATGCATGAATCTCTTTGCAGAACCCCTGCTAAGGGATAGTCTTTGATAAATACTTACGAAGCTGGGCACTAGGCTGGTTGCTACAAATGCAAAGAAAAGCAAGTCATATCATCTCCTACCAAGGAACTCACAACCTGGATGATGATGCCAATTCTAAGAATAACAAGAACAAGTGCTAGCATAGATGGTGGTTACTATATGCTAGGTACCATTCTATGTGCTTTACATGCTGAAGTCATTGCATTATCACAACAAGCCTATAAGACTCTTATCCCTGTTTTACAGGCGAGGAAACTGGGACACTGTCTTGTTAAGTGTCTTGCCTGAAGTCACAGGATTAACATGTACAAGGCACTATGAGAGCAGAGAGAAAAGAGGCATGGTCAGGGAGTAAGAGAGACACATGTACAGACCACTGATGTGGACCTGTCATCTCCATAACTGCCCCTTTGCCCTTCCTTTGCATTCAAAATTATTCTCTCTCTCTCATTGAATTTAGCTATTTCTATGAAGGGGTGAAAATCCCTAACCTCTTGATATGAATTTAGCATTCAAAGGCACCTGAGATGAGGAAGGCAGAAAGTATTCAATATAGTTCGGATCTGCTTTCTGATTTTTCTCAGGTTTGGTCAAGAGGCTGAGAAGCAAATAGAAAGCAATGGCAGGCACACACATAAGGAGCTTGTTGAAAAGGTAGATCTCAATTTCTACTATTTCCACCAGGCATTATGACCCTGAGACCTTTTTCAGTTATGGTACTCTATCAGGGTTATTTTGATTATAAGTGACAGGAAAACCCAACCCAAACTGCCTTAAGTCAAAGGAAATTTTAGAGGGTCCCCATGAGGAGAAAGTCTAGGGGTTGCTCTGGGTCTAGGAATAGCTTGATACAAGATCTCATGTAATATTGCCGGGTTTTCTGTTCTCTTCTTTGAACTTAGTTCTCCTCCTCTTGCCTCATGATCACAAGATTGATGCAGCAGCTCCAACCCTTACTTTACTTAGCTTTGTCTAGGGGGAGATATAACAGTTACTTTTCTGAATTATCAGAAAGAGTCCTGGGCTTTTCTATCGTTGGCCCTATTAAGTTGCCTGCCTATTTCTAGATCAGTAACTGTGCCCAGGGAAATAAATTACACTGATTAGCTTAGGCCAATGGGTATAAGAATAAAATGAAAGTGGAGAACCAGTAAGTCTCCGAGGAAATTCAGTTTACATTGGAGAAAGGTAGTGACATCTTCAATGGAAGCTTCTCGAGTGACCTATATTATAGCTCTGTTAGACGGCATTGTCCCTCCAGGGCCGACAGCATCTATAATACCTATGTTTCCTTATTCTCCTCCTTACCTATCAGTATGTCTGCTCTATGCTCAGGAGTATTCCACAGTGGCTCAGTGGCATGAAGAATAGGACATAATGTCTAAATGGACTATAAGACATAAACTGGCTTTTTCAATGGCCCTTAAGTTTCTTAACTCCTGAGCCAGGGTTCTTCTTCAACCAGAGGGACCCGGAACATCTTTGGTCCTACAGATGGTGTTGGTTGGGTATCAGCATATGGGGAGATATGTGGGTGGGAGCAGCTGATGTCAGAAGGCCTGAGTTGGAACATTGGATTAGAATCAAAGGAAAAATCTTGAGCCTTCAATTGATGAAGAAAAAACCTCCTTAGCTGAAAAATGCAAAACTCTGGCAGACTCCTTGTGAGGATGATGAAGAAGAGACAAAACTCTCTGAAATAATTAAAACTCCACAGGAGGGATATTATTATATATGGGGTTACTAGAAGGGGAGTCAGGATTAGGGTTAGGATTAGGGGGGTTATTAGACAGGGAGTCAGGACCTCCTGCCATGGGAACTTCTTGTCAGTGATTTCTTCCCTTGGCCCTGAGATAGGCAGCTTGGTGCAGAAGGCTTATACTTCTTAGCTGGGTGACCTTGGATAATTCACTTAATCTCGCTGAGTCTAGATTTCATAATCTGTAAATGAGGATAATAGACCAAGTTCATGAAGAAATTATGAAAATTAAATGAAAATGTTATGTTCAAACTCATGCAAGCTTGGCCAATAGCCAACAATTTGGTCAACATTAGTTTCAGTTATTTTCTCCCTGTCTGTAAACCCTAGAGTTTACAAACTCAACAACTTGGAGGTTTTTCTCCCCACTCAGCACATGACTTCACAACACTAAGCATGTCAATAGTGAATTAACTTGTCATTAATGTATGGGTTTTATTGTTATGTTTGCTTTTGAATTAGTATTTTGAGCTGTTGCACCAGATCACAGAACAGTGGAAGGGTCCTGATTAAGCTAAGCCTTTCCCTGCTGCAGCACAGGCCCTGGGTGAGGGCCATTTGTATCAGGATCCCTGCCTTGTCCCTGACTAGCCAGATCAATTTGGTCTCTGACCTCAGTGTCCTGATTAGTCACATAGGGATAATAATACCTTCCCACAAGGTTATTGTGTGAATTCGAGACAATTCCTAGAAAACCTGGTTCTTTTATGAGCTGTGCATTCATTCATTGTTAGTGCCCACTCTGTGGGATTTTGCAATTTAAAACATCACTTCCATGCATGGCTGTCTCTGGAAGGGTATGGGCCCAGAGTACCTCATCTGGCGATGGGGAAGCCCCTAAATTCCTCATACATATACATGTAAAATCAAAATCCACCAGTGCAGTTCTCCCTGCACCTCCCCCCATCCAAGCATGGGGCCAGGGTGGCTGCCAGCTTGTTTTTTCCAAGGGATGACCCTGTTTTCATGCTTCTGTGATTTACTTACAGAAGGGATTATCACATTGGATGAGAGGTTGAATTTCATAGACCTCAAATGTCATTTTCCAACTCTGAGGTTTTATGTGTCTATGTTTTCATTTCCAAATAGAAAATAACCCTTATCATTGCTAATGGTATTCCCTTAAGCAAGTTACTTAACCTTTCTATCTCTCAATTTCTTATTTTTAGAATATAACTGATTATATTCCCTACATCCTAGGATGGTTGTGAGATTTAAACCAAGAATGCATGTAACATGTTCAGCACAGTGTACTAAGACATTAATGGTGCTCACTGATAGACATTTCTTATTTGAGACATAATAAAGTGACATTTCCTGACTCACTTGTCATTGGAAGGGGCTATGTGACTAAGTCTGGCCAATGAGCTGTGAGCCCAATAAGGTCTGCGACTTCTGGATCGGGGCACTGAAGTGTGCATGTGTGACTTCTGGCACAGCAACCATAACATTCAACATGGTGGCTGCTCAGTCAGCCTGGGTCCCGAGCATCCCAGCCAACATCATTGCGGGTACTGTGAGAGGGAAATAACTTGTGGTGTACTAAGGCACTTGAAATTTGGAGGTGTTTTTTTTTTACTGTTCTATAACTTCACCTATACTGATCGATACACACATTGTTTTATCCAAGATAGCAATAACTAAGGCTATCTTGGTCATTTGCTATGTGCCAGGTGAGTATTGGTTCATATTTTGCAATACTCTAGAACATGCATATTATTAATCTCATATTTAGATGGGGGAAACTAAGGTTAGAAATGTTAAGTAACTTACCCAAGGTAACCCAGCCAGTTAGGGGAAGAGCGGGGATTTAAACCCATGTCACGTGACTTCCAAGCTTGAGCTCTTAACCACTGCTCAGCCGATTCCATAGACCAAACCTGTGGTTTCCTGGTATGATCAACTAATGTTAATTCCACTTTCTCTTTCTCTTAAACTGCATCCCCTCTAGTTTCATTTGGAAGTGATTTCCTTTGTTGGCCGTTACTCTTCAGAGTGGTGGTGAGGTGGGGAAACCAGCAGAGTGGCCTGCTGTGGGTATTGAATGCTGATGTTGTCATAGGAAGTCTCTCATTTTCTTTGCTTTGCTTGACTACTTTTTGGTTTTTAACCTGTTATTTAAGCCAAAATCTTTGATATGGGAACAGGAAGCCTCCTGAGAGTAAGAAAGGCATTTTTTTCTTCTTACCTTTGCTTGAAGGCATCAAGATGTTTGTCTTGGGTCAGAGCCAGAGCCTGAGATGTGGATTCTTCTTTAAGTGATTTGTTGAGGGAGTGCTTTTGGGGAAAAGCTATAAGGAAGTGAGGGAGGCAGAGCAGGGCCAGGGAAGCTAAGCAAAGATGTGGTATAGCTGAGGTCTAGCTCAGCCTGATCCACAGAGGAGCTGCATGACTTGTGACACAGAGTTTGGTCTGCATTGAGGCAACAGGGTTAAGTTTGTTTGTTTTTTTGGACAGTTTTACTCTTGTTGCCCAGGCTGGAGTGCAATGGCATAATCTTGGCTCACCACAACCTCTGCCTACTGGGTTCAAGTGATTCTCCTGCCTCAGCCTCTGTAGTAGCTGGGATTACAGTCATGTGCCACCACGCCTGGCTGATTTTCTGTTTTCATTAGAGACGGCGTTTCTCCATGTTGGTCAGACTGGTCTTGAACTCTCAACCTCAGGTGATTCGCCCGCCTCGGCCTCCCAAAAGTGCTGGGATTACAGGCATGAGCCACCGCGTCCGGCCTGGGCTAAGCTTTTATAATCCTGCATCAGGTGATCATTGGCCTTGGGTGTAACCTCCCAGATGTCTCCAGGTGAAGTGGCTCCCATTAGCTAAAGACAATTCTGCAGAGAAGGATGAGATGCAGTGCAATTAGCAGCCAACACCTGCAGCAGTTGGGGGATGAGTGCACTTGCCAGGTAAAGGAGATCTGGAAGGGGCACCAAAAACATCCACTATAGTGTTTGAGGTCAGTGGCCCATCTGATACAGCTTAGCTCTGTGTCCCCACCCAAATCTCACCTTGAATTGTAATAATCCCCACATGTCCATGAGAGGGACCCTGTGGGAGGTAACTGAATCATGGGGGCAGGTGTTTTTGTGACAGTGTTTTTGTGTCATGCTGTTTTTGTGACAGTGAATAAGTCTCATGAGATCTAGTAGTTTTATAAAAGAGAGTTCCCCTGCACGTGCCCTCTTGCCTGTCAGCATGTAAGACATGCCTTTGCTCTTCCTTTGCCTTCTGCCATGATAGTGAGGCCTCCCCAGCCATGTGGAACTGTGAGTCCGTTAAACTTTTTTCCTTTATAAATTACCCAGTCTTGGGTATGTCTTTATTAACAGCATGAGAACAGGCTAATACACCATCCTTTTTGGATTGTGATTTTTTTTTCTGGGGTGATATTGTCAAGTTGAGAGGAGGTAGTGAAGTGTGTAAGGTGTAAGTGTAGTGGTGGCATGTGGCCTTGTCAGGGCCTCAGCACATGCCTTTTATTGACACTCAAGTGTTGTGTGTGGGACTGTGTAAGGGCAGGGTGGGTGTTGTGCACACTGTCCTGATCTTTGGACCTAGAACTGCTACATTGTGTCTAGTCACCAGGGGAGTTGTCCCTTTCTATCTTTTTAGATGGGCAAGTTGGCTCCGAAAAATGTTTAGGCGATTCTGGTGATGTTTTCCTTTCTCATGAAATAGGCAGCTTCAACCTCATAGAACAAGAATCAGCCACTCTGCCTAACAATATTAATACTAACACCAATGCCCTTTATTAAGTGACTATTAAGTGCCAGGGGTCTTACTTGTATTATCAGATCTATTCCTCTCCATGACCCTGCAAGATAGGAATCACAGGATCCGTTTGATGGTCCAGAATAATAAATATTAGGTAGAGTCAGCATTTTGTCCAAGGGCACACCATTAAAACAGTTTATGTCAAAGTAGCAAAGAAAATAAATCACAGCTTCAAAGAACAGGAGATTAAGAGAAAATGATGAAAAACCACATGATCATGGAGGGGTAGAGAATACTATATTTATAATGGAGAAGTCTGACTCTTTGGATTAATATAAAAATCTTGCCATGTAGCATGCGGGAGAGGAGAGCAAGGGAGGCTTACATGCTGGAGACAGGATTTGGTTCCAATGCTATCTGACTCTAAGGCTGATACATCTTTCTGTGCCATGGTGTTTTAATAAGCATGTAATTTAGAAATGTCCACCCACTTACTTCTGAACCATAGGTTTCATTAAAGGAGAGTGAACACCCAGGCTTTGGATACAGACAGACTTGAGAAACGGCTCTAAGATTTACACAAGGCTGGTCTTGAACTCCCAACCTCCCTATTCATCCTCTCTATGCCTCAGTTTCCTATTTGTTAAATGAGGATAATATTTAGCTTGCATGACTCTCATATGGATGAGACGACAGCATATATGCAAAATGCCTATCATGTAAAAAGCACTCAGTCTATACCAGTTATTATAATATATTCATGAGGAAGTTTCAGTTTTGTCGAGGAGAAAAGATGCTGTGTCAGTTCTTTATTCTCTCATAACAAACTGTCACAACATTTGGTAGCTTAAACAATAACAATTTGTTATTTCCCATGAGTTGATGGGTTGACTGGGTAAGCTCTCCAGTTAGTTATATTTCATGTAATGTTAGTTAGTCATTTATGTGGTTGCATTCGGCTGTGAACTTAGCTGGGCCTGGGATGTACAGGAAGGCTCCTTCACAAGGCCTCTCATTGCTCAATTGTCTAACCCAGCTTCTTACATGGTGACTAGATTTCAAGTTCTCCAAAGTGGAAGCATCCCTGCTTCTATGGACTGAATGTTTGTGTCCCCTTGAAATTGCTATGTCGAAACCCTTATCCCCAGGGTGATGGTGTTTGGAGGTAGGACATCTGGGGGTCATTAGAGTTTGATGAAGTCATGAGATTGGAGCACTTATGATGAAATTAATGCTTATGAAATGAGGAAGAGATAGGATCTCTGCACGCATGCACCAAGGAAGGCCATGGGAGGACAAATCCAGAAACACGGCTCTTACCAAGAACCCAACCATGCCGGCACACTGATCTCAGACTTCCAACCTGTAGAAACATAAGAAATAAATGTTCATGGTCTAATCTACTTCATCTGCTGTACTCTGTTATAGCAGCCTGAACTAAGACACTTGTCTTCTTAAGGCTTAGCCTGGAATTGGTGCACTGTCAATTCTATAAGTAAAGCAAGGCACATGGACAATGCAGATTCAAGGGGAGGGAAATTAAACTCAGAGAATTGTTGGCAGAATGGCACGCATGTACTTAAAGGGGAGGAGTGATTGGCAGCCATATTTGAAGGCTATCTCTCTTGGATACATTCATCCTAGATCATTCATAAACAAGGTGATCTTATGAGCAGTTTAATTCTTACTGCTCTGCATTTGGACTGCAGACGTTTACCATGATGACTTACTCCCTGTAGAGTCGCTTAGTGTTTTCAGACATGGCTTCCGAGGACCTGGGGCTTCAGTTGAGCCCTGAATAAAGGATAGGAAATTGCTATGGAAGCAAAAGAAAAGGGTCTGTTGTATGCTTTGTTTTTTTCACTCACATGAACCAGGACAAACTCAGTGTGCCTTCGGCAGGGAGGGTGGGGACACTGATTTTAACTGTCAAATTGATCTAGAGTTGTCAAATGGGATAATTTAACCCTCAAATGAAGGTGATTTATCCTATGTATTGTAATCAAATAGTCATCTAAGTTACTCCCCATGAGCTCTGGTAAATCACTTTTAGTACATATTGAAAGTGACAGTATTGTATTTCATTGCAGAATTGCGTCTTATAGTAATAACTAATGTATGCCATTGGCTTTTGCTCTAGCGCTGAATTACACTCACTTGGAGGCACATGGATCCAGGTGGGCGCTGTTGCTTCCATTTGCTTGTCCACAGTCAGAACTGAGAGGCAGGCAGGAAATCTATACTGCTGCAGCCTTTGTAGATTAGCTCAATTCAGAGACACCTGTGGTCTTGTGAAATGCAAAACTTTACTCCGGTGGCATTTGGGTCAATGTGAACTAGGATGGGCCTAGTAATTCTATTAGGTGAATGACAAGTGCTTTATAATGAAACACAAGGACTTTATTTAAACAGAGATATAAGGACTGAACAGGAATCAGGCTTAAATTATATTGTATCTGGGCTCCTGCTGTAACCTTGTAATTGGTCTTACCACTTGTGGTCTCAAGACTATTTTGTCCTGCAGCCCCCAGAGCAATCTTCCTGAGATGCAAAGACAACTATGCTGGCCCCCGGCTTAAACCCATCATGGCTTCCCAATGCCTGTGGGATGTTGTCCACACTCTTAGCTTACCTTACAAGGCTCTCCATAGTCTGGCTCCTGCCCACCTGTCCAGCTTCATCTTGCACCACTGCTCATCTTGAACTTTCTGCTCTACCTACATACTGTGATTTGCTTCTCCACACTGTTGTTCATGTCCTTCTCTCTGCCTGAGATGCATTCTCCCAGCTTCCTGACCCTGACCTCCTTTGCCTGGCCAGCTCCTCCTGTTATAGCAAACGTGCCCCCATGGGAGCATTTGCAGATGCTCTCAGGCTGTGCTCATCATTTCCTGAGTATCTCCCCTCATCATTTCACTTGTCACATAGCATTATTATGACTTATTTAGGCCTGTAGCTCTACTACTAGACAGACTGTGAACTCCTTGAAGGCAGGAACCCATCTTAATAATATGGACATCCCAAGAAACCAGCACAATAACTGGTTGGCCCAGAGGAGATGCTCAATAAATGTTTGTGGAATTAGTGAATTTATGAAAATACCTCTTTTGGTTGTCACAGAAACACATGAGCAGTGGAGATTTAGAATTCTCATATTGAATCTGAGTTTCCTTTGATCTGAGGAGCTTCCTGTTTTGAGGTTACACATTTATTTTATTTATTTATTTACTTTTGAGACAGAGTCTCGCTCTTGTTGCCCAGGCTGTAGTGCAATGGTGTGATCTGGGCTCACCGCAACCTGTGCCTCCTGGGTTCAAGCGATTCTCCTCTCTTAGTCTCCTGAGTAGCTGGGATTACAGGTGCGTGCCACCACGCCTGGCTAATTTTTGTATTTTTAGTAGAGACAGGGTTTCATCACATTGGCCATGCTGGTCTCAAACTCCTGACCTCAGGTGATCCACCCACCTCAGCCTTCCAAAGTGCTGGGATTACAGGCGTGAGCCCCCACGCCTGGCCTGAGGTTGCATATTTATATTGAAATTAGTGTGTATGTTCTCCATGAAGGTGAAATTTGTATGGCTCTTGGACCTAAAAGCCTAGGCAAGGGCACAGAGATATATTAGCCTGGGGGGGATTGGAGGGTGTTTTACTATTTAGCATTAAGTGAGAAATTAAGCAAGTCTTATACACATGAATTTGAGTTCTGCTCCATTTCTGGGGCTTTTGTGTGTTAGAAATAAGTACAGGTGATTATTTCATTTATGTTGGTGGATTTGGGGCTGCCAATCTTCTCTGAAGGGCCCACATTTTCCTTTGGTACTCCATTTCTCATTTTGCCCTTAGAAATAAGGAATCTTGGAGTAAATTCCAGAGGTGGTAGGAGAAGGGAGAATGCATTCCCACATTGGTAGCTAAGGTTCGTAAGCTCCTAGAAAAGAAGAGAAAGATCTCTGAGCCTAGGACATGGGACTCCCCTTTCTTACTGTAATTTGTAGACAGATTGGGGCAAGAAACGCCATGCAGCTTGGAAACATGTCAGAGTGTGCCTTACAAGGAAACAAGGCAAATACAGGAGGAAAAAGGTAGGCTGCTGTTTGGTCTTTAGAAACAAGCATTTTCTTACATCCTTTTTTTCCCGGTATATGTCCTATGAAAGTCATTCTGGTAGCAATGGTAATAGTACTATTAATAATAATGATGTACATATATTGGATGTTTTCAACATGCCAGGCACCATGCCAAGCTTTTTACCTGGCTTACTTCATTTCAATTTATAACTTTATGAGGCAGATACATTTTCATTTCTATGTTACAGATGAGGCACAGAGAGGCATAGAAACTTGCCCAGGCTTGGAGGAGCTGGAATTTGAACTTAATCTAACACAACACTGTATGTTCTCAAGTTGGCACTATATTACCTTCCAAACAACATTTACACTAACAAGTGCAGCTAATATTTATTGAGTGCTAACTCTGTGCTGGGCACGTTGCCAACGTCTACGTGAAGAGCCTCAGTTACCCCTCAGCACCATCTTTGGGGTAGGTTATTATTACCCTTATTTCAAAGATAGAACAACTGAGACTTAGAGATTCAGTAACATGTCCAAGGTCACACAGCTAGTTCATGGTGGGACCTGAGTTCATTCTTGGGCTGCTTGTCTCCTAAGCCTCTAGTCCAACTTTTTAATGTTTTAAATTTTTTTATTTTATTTTATTTTTCGATAGGGTCTCACTCTGTCACCCAGGCTGGAGTACAGTGGCATGATCTCAGCTCACTACAACCTCTGCCTCTCAGGCTCAAGTGATTCTCCTGCCTCAGCCTCCTGAGTAGCTGGGATTACAGGTGCTTGCCTCTACCACCTGGCTAATTTTTATATTTTTAGTAGAGATGGGGTTTCACCATGTTGGCCAGGCTTCTCGGCCTCCCTGAGTTCTGGGATTACAGGCATGAGCCATCATGCCTGGCCATAGTCCAACTTTTTAGTTTTGGTTTAGGAAGTGTTTTTTTATCGCATCAATCCAGATCTCCCTCTCATAGTCAGTTTTCACCTCTTCCCTGGGGATAGTGCTCAATGAGAACTTTCATCATCTTCAAATGCAAAGACCATGTGACAATTTAGAGTGTGGGGGATTCCAAGCCCCTTCTGGTGATTGTGGACTTGAAAAACAATAGTGGTAATGAATAATTAAAGAGTTAAACAACGGGAATAGTTCTAGAGACTGGGTGAAGGGTAGCCTGTTTTATTCCACTGTGTTTGAAGCCAGAACACCATGTCTTGGTACTGACATACCTTGGAGACTTCGTATTGATGATCATGGCTAACTGACTCTTTCTCAGCTCTCAGTATCATTCATAGTCAGGACTTTACATGTGTATGTATGTAATGTATATATATCTGCACTCGCACACACACACAGACACACACACACACATACACACACACACACACACACACGTAAAGCCCTTACTACCAGTGGTAATAATACATAGTTTTTTGGGGGAAGAAGGGATGCTTCTTATATGCACAGCACTCAACTTCTGCTTTTGGGCAGGAAAGATGAAAAAAAAGGTAAAATGGGGTTATTTGTCCTAAGTTGACTTGACAGTCTAAGCAGGGAGATAAGGTAGATGAGTATATGAACAATATTTTGGTAGATTAGCTTGGTTAGTGGATTTTCAAACTTTTTGAAATTATAAAACTTACAAATATATATTTTTTAAATTACGAAACAAAACCAAACCTTAATGAATCAGTAAAATTCTCATAATCTTTATACAGGAAAGGTAGTAGAGCAAAGTTTATATCAGTTTGCAACTAGAGATTTATGCCCTTACATACGAGTGGCAGATGTATGGAATAATATTATTAATAATAAAGTGAAGAGGATGTTATAGAGAGGGATGCAATAAAATTTATCTTGTTCATCATGTTCCTTATCTGGGTCACCATGAAACTAATGTGAACAGTTTCCAGCTCCAGGCAAAACATTTACACTGCTCACCTTTCAATGCTATCATTTGTTGCACTTGGGAACAAATGTGCAGCTTCAGGGTAAGAATGGAAGAATATATAGGCAAAAGGAGAGCTAGGAAATATATTAACAATGAATATTCTCACCCAAAAACTATGAATTTCAAGATCACACTTAAGGTCCACCTCAATTTAAAAAATGTCCTGAGGATCTGAATAATGATAATTGGAAAATTAAAAGAGCACTGATAGCTTAAATGCCAATGAACTCAAGGCCAAGATCTCAGTTTTCATGCAAACTGGTGGCTCTGACTTTGTTCCACTGCTATAGCCTTGGCTCAGGATCTTACAAGTGGGTTTTTGAAATGGATTTGGGTGGAGGCTCAGGGAGAGCACCTGTTACCTCCATGGGGCAAAGGCTCACTGTAGGGAACTTATGAGAGTTGGAGAGCATGATGTGTGTTGTGTAGACAGCACAGCATGGGGACCCAGCCCTGCCCTCGTCGACATTTCTCTTAGAAAATGTGATTACAAGGCAGGCAGATCACAAGGTCAAGAGATCGAGACCATCCTGGCCAACATGGTGAAACCCTGTCTCTACTAAAAATGCAAAAATTAGCTGGGTGTGGTGGCATATGCCTGTAGTCCCAGCTACTCAGTAGGCTGAGGCAGGAGAATCTATTGAACCTGGGAGGCGGAGCTTGCAGTGAGCCAAGATTGTGCCATTGCACTCTAGCCTGGTGACAGACTGAGACTCCATCTCAAAAAAAAAAAAAAAAAAGAAAGAAAGAAAAAAAAGAAAAAAAGAAAACGTGATTACATTGTAGGAGCTGGAGGATTGTTATTAAATCCTTCAAAATAGCAACCAGTTAAAAATATTCCACTGGTCTAACAAGGAGGATATAAATAGTTAAATTATGATGCCTAATAGAATATTAGGAATATTTTTCAGCCATTAAAAACTATGTTTTAGAAGAATATTTAATAATGGGGATATTATAGATAAATACCGATAGATTTAGGTATAAAATGGAGAATATTTCTTTCTTTAAAGTACTATCTTGATTTTTTTAAGTCACTATATCCATCTCTCTTTCCCTAGCAAATATTCTCTAGAGAAACAGACAAACATTTTTCATTGGCCATCTCTGGATATAAGGTAATTTTAGTTTTCTTTCTTTCTTTCATTTTATTTTTTAAAATAGAGTTGAAGTCTCGCTATGTTGCTCAGGCTGGCCTCGAACTTGTGAGCTCACAAGATCTGCCCCTCTCAGCCTACCAAAGTGCTGGAATTACAGGCACGAGCCACCTTGCCCGGCCTAATTTTAATTTTCCTATTTGCATCTTTCGGATTAACTTTTTTCCTTATAATCACATATTGTCTTTGCAACCATAAAAAAAGCAACAAGCACCAGCTATTTCTATAGTGGCATGTTAATCCTATGCAATATTGGAATGGGGGCAGGCAGAGGGCTTGGTCCTAAATGCTCCGTTTATTAGTTGGCTTATGGAGGATAAGCCTGAGCTTCCGAGAGTCTGGGGTAAACAAGTGGCCGTGCCTTCCTCACAGGTCCCTGGAGGACTGGAGGAGTGATGCGTGTTGTGCAAAGGTGAAGGTCTCTAGCACTGCTGGACATGCACTTCTGCCTTTCTCTTGGGGGTCACTTTTTCACTCTTCAGGGCTTGGCTCAAATGGTACTTCCCCAGGTAACCTTCCCTGGCCCCCACATACGATCAGGTTTCCTCTTTGAATGCCCTTGTAACACTTCAGAACTCTTATCATTGTTACAATTCTGCATTCATTCTTGAGGTTATTGGATGAATGTGTGGCTCCTCCTCTGAATGGTTGGTTTCATCACTTTTGAACATCCCTCCATTACTGGCAGATAGTAGTCTTTCATGAATGTTTGGTAAACAAATGAATGAACTCTTCAATGCAAAGGTTTAGAATCAGCTGGTGGGGAGACAGATCTAGTATTTTGAAATGGTTGGAGGGATCATTGTATTAACCAAGAGAAAGCTCTTAGCAGAGTCACTGCATATTTTTTTTTTTTCTGGGAAAGAGTGTATGCTTCAACATACCAGAGAGCTAAGGCTTTGCATTGTAATATGGGTTAATCAATCAAGAAATCAATCAACACCTATTTATCCAGTGCAGACCATGTGCCCAGCACAATGCTAGAGGTACTAAGACTTTTGGGAAGTGGCTTTGCCTCTTTCTTTCAGTTCACGAAATGAAGTGATTAAGACTTGCAGAAATCAGAAGTGGAGGAATGCAAACTGATCAGTGATTGCAATGACTGGAAAAGGGCTGTGAAACGCCAGTGCATTTGAGCCCAAGCATTATGGTGATGGAGTCTCACATCCTGAAACCCAGGGCTAATCCTCCCCAAGAGAGACGTGGATAGGAAAATTCCCCTGATAATTATTGCAAAAGTGTCACCTTAAAAACAAACAAACATCACAAGATGCCTACCCAAACTTGAAAGCATGAAACAAAAAAGCAAACTGTTCCTATTCAGACTAATTGTAGAGTTAGTGGTGCTAAATTGTGTTGGTTTTGCCAGTTCTGCCTTTTGGAGGTGGGGACAGGGGAGATTTGGTTTAGCTTAATTAGCATTTCCAACTGGAAATGTGACACTATAACTACCCAGAACTGTTGCTCAGTAAAAATGCAAAAGGAGAATTCCTCCTCAGTCACATTTATACAGAAACCAAGGACAGGAAGAGAAAGAAGACATAGGCTGTTAGGGGAAGGAATATGTGGGCTACAGATACATTCAGACGCCAAAACCTACTGCTCATTTTCAACCTCTCGCCTATTTTTTTTTCTCCTCCTGGAATCTATGACTATAAATTCATTTCTAGGGGGGAAAAGTCAGCCCATGCTCACAGCCTGCTAGGAGTGCTTATACCTCCCCCTCCTCCAACCTCCCACTGCCCAGTACATTATTTTGGAAATTTGAGCAGGGTTGTCTTTGGAATGACAGCGCCTCATCGATACAGAATTTGTGATAATCTGGTCCTTGGGTGGGCTTGAGTTTATCCACATAATGGAGGTGGAGTGGGGAGACAGAAGTATGTTAATTAAGACTAAAGGCCCACAAACTCTTTTCAAGTAAAGTAGCCTTAGCTACAGCTGATTCTTTTCTCTTGGTAAAAACATTTATAAGTTTACCAAGACCCCTTACATGTTCCCTGTCTCCACATGTGCTAGAAAGTATTATGTTGGTGCAAAAGTAATTGTACCAATAATGCATCTGCATTTATTAAGTGTCCTTTAATGCCCACTTCACTATAGCCGTCCAGTTAGGGCCTATTAGCAAGGGTTTATAGTATTATTATGAAAGAATCTGGATACTAGCAGTGAGAGGAAGACTTTCCGCTTAAGGAAATATTGTTCCCCTAGGGGCACAAATACGTGAACAAGCATCTGCAAAAACTCCATGCTAGGGTCAGAGCATACTAAGTGAATCCCAGGAAAGTGGTTAATAGTCTAGATGGAAAAAAGAAGTGCATTTAGTGGGGGTTCTTGACCAAACTCAAGGCTCCCTCTTTGGACCAGAGTATGTGGCCTATCTTGGCAGGTGCAGGGGTTCCTAGGCAGGTGGGGGGTCTCTATTTCTGTTGAGGATGCAGCTCTCTTCTTCTACATTTTGTCTCCTACGTTTTTGCTACCATCTGGTTGTTTTCTTACCACATTGTTCTTGCCTCTGGCCTGCAGTGGGCACCCTTAAGAAAAGTCCATTTAGATGTCTTCTTTCCTTGCTAGTCTTCACGTCTGTCTGTTCTGAATTTGCATCCAATGTCTGCCGTCAGTCCCTGGGCCTTCCCCTTGATGTCTTCAGTGTGAAAGCTATTCAGCAATGGAGACTGTGCTCCTCCCTTCACCCTCCTGTCCTCCAAGGGAAATCAGGAAGTATCTGGACAGACTGTCGGAACAAAGCAAAATATTTAAGTTCCCGTCGTCCTCCCACTGTGAGTTTTGATCATTTCTTTCAGTAATCAGTTTAGTTTAATTATTTATAGAAGGACATTCATAGTGCTAGAGGAAATGTCTTATAAAGCATTTATCAAAGAATCAGTCTTTGTAATCTGAGACATCCCCAGAGCAAAAGCAAAGTATCTGGGCTGATGATTCAGGTATTACCTTTAGAGGGAAGCAGGATGAGATTTCTAGAGTTGGTGGAGTTTGAATCACTGGGTTGACTCAGTAGATAAGCCTAAAGTCTGTAGGAGGTACAATGACTGTGCACGGTCCCAGTCCTTCCAACAACGAAATGAGGGGGTCATTCCCATATCGTCATTATACATGGAGAAACTGAGGCACAGAGAAATACAGTGCGTTGCCCAAAGTTTTTCAAATACATAGTGAAGTGGAATCTAGATTTAGAGAGAGGCAGTCTGGTGTAATTGCTGTGTTCTTAATACTCTGGACTCCTGTTGTGGACATGCTGGCCCCTTGGTTGTTCAGTGTCTGAGGACAGTGGCTTGTCTGATTTTCTCAGCTTCCTCGAGATGGATCTACAAATTGGACTGAACTACAGATTCAGAAGTTTATAAGGAGTTTCATCTTGATAATTTGGTGGGATTGGGAGATGTCTTTGACCAATAGACCAGTATCCAATGTACTCAAGATGGACCAGCCTGCTTCTGCCACTTCCTTGATCTTTAACTTACCCAAGCTATTTAATTTTTGGAAGTCTCTTTTTTCTCATTTGTAGTTTAACAGCAGTCTCTCATTCTGTGTTGTGAGGATAAAAGAGAAGAGGGAGCATGTGGAAGGCACTTGGTACATAGTTAAGTGTTTCAGAAATGTTTCTAGATTTTAGCTGAGGTCCTGCGGCATCTTAGAGTATTGTCCAGGAATCCTGGTGGCAGTATTTCCCAAATTTTAGCATACACAGGAGTGACCTGTGGGGGAGGTGTCAAATCTGCCTATTCCCGAGCCCCACCCAAGTGATTCAGATTGGACCAGGTGGTGCTACATTGGATGCAGCCATCCAGATGGCGCCACTGAGAAAGCTGGCTCACAGGCCAGCAGGGGCCCCTCCCACCCCTTGACTAAACCCTCTGCATTCCTTCAGACTCTTCCTACCCTAACTGGAGAGTGCTAGAAATGTTCTTAGTAGCTTCCTAAAGGCTTTATAAGGCCAACAAGTAATAATTTGGTGATTTCAGAAACAGTCCCCAGAATAATATATTTTCTACCTCTTCCCCCATCCACTATTGGCTCCTGGCCCTACCTCCTTCACCCCTCTTTGATTTGTACCACAGTTCATGGCATTTTTTGAACTTCAGGGCTCCTGTCTGGCTGGTTAGTTATTTAGCTGAGGAACTGCAGCACCTAATTAATAGGAAATTAGCTGTGAATGTAACATTTGGCCCATAGTCAAGGCCCAAGAAGTTATAAATATGCACCACGTGAGCGGCCTGGGCA
This sequence comes from Nomascus leucogenys, assembly GCF_006542625.1. Taxonomy (NCBI): domain Eukaryota; kingdom Metazoa; phylum Chordata; class Mammalia; order Primates; family Hylobatidae; genus Nomascus; species Nomascus leucogenys. The sequence goes on along the minus strand of NC_044402.1, from coordinate 27,157,728 downwards.
CCTGATTCCTGGAAGATCCAGAAGTGGCACTTCCTGTGCAGTTCCAGGAAGTGAAGTATGTGCTGCATAGGTTGTGGGTAGCCAGGAGCAGGCATCACCCGACCTGAGGCCAGCTGGACCATCCTGGGGAGCACAGGGGCCTGTCTGCTTCTCCCTATTTCCCAGAGAGCTCATTGACTCTTCTCAAGTTAGATGTCTTTTCAAAGGCCAAGTGGGAAAGGACACATCAAGGAAATGAGAGCAGAGGCTGAGGGGGACTTAGGAGAGAGTATAGGGTCCCTTACAGGGTGGCCCACGCACCGTGATCCCCCAAAGACACTAGGTCTGCTGTTGTTTCAGACACTTGCATTTGGCTTCTTCCAGGATCATATGAGATATAGCTTCATCTAACACCTTGACAGTAGGGACTCTGCATTGAAGGAGATCTCACTGCCATTCACAGGTTGCAGAGGAAGGGGAAAAATCTTTTCCTTCTACTCTTCTAGGTTCCTGGCTGGGGGCCCTATAACAAAAGATGGATTAAGAAGAGAATAGCACACAAAATTATTTTCTATGTTTTATGTAACAGAGGAGCCTTCATAAGGAAACCAAGATTTGAAGAACAGTTAACCCTGAGTGTTTTTTATGGCAGGCTTGATGAAGAGTGAAAAGGCATGGAGAAACTTGATAGGGCAAACAGTGTGAGGTAAGCGTAGTGAGCTCCAGGAAATGTAGCCGGGCCTGTCTGGATTCCTCCCTGGGTCCCTGGTCTTGGCAGATAAGGATGCTCCCTTCCTCTGGGCACCTCTAATGTGAGGGTCTTATGACCTGCTTCAGGGGAAGGTCAGAAAATTCTTCCTGGGTTTTCTCAAATTATTTTAGATTAAAATATCCAATGTGCCAAAGTGCTGTTATTTTGGGGTAGTGTGTTCTGAACCCCATCACAGACCATGGGAACTGAGCCTAGAAGAGGTTAGAGATCCTGCCCAAACCAGAGAGAGGCAGAGTTGAGATTTGGAATAAACATGTTCAACCCTCAAGTTTGATACTCTTTGCAGAATCTCATAGTTTCCTGATTACTTCAAAAGGAAAATCAGGCTGGGAGGAGAAAACTGTTTTTAAAAGCCCCAAGGAGGAGAAGACTGAAGGACTGAGGGGGAAGGAGGAGCAAAAGGGTCAAGGGGAAGGTAAGGGCAAGTCTCAGAGCTCCTTGGGAGGCAGCGGTGCCCCCACGGAAGGAGGAGGCGGTGACTGTGGGTCAGAGGCAAAGCTATTTTCTCTAGATTTGCTTGATTTCAGTTATTTCACTTTCTTTTTTCTCAACTTCCCCTGCAGGGAAATAGGAACTGGGCAACCTGTCTATTCCCTTGTGTGAGTTAAAAATCTGCTGATAAAAGTACCTGTTCCAATTCTAAGTGTGTTTGTTATGAGCCAAACCCTGGAGGGTGGGAGGAGGGAGGTGCCCGTTTCCATGGCAGAGCAGGGCCAGGAGGTAAAGCTGGTTGGAGGACATTAGGGAACAGAAAGCACAGAGTATGTGAAATATTTTGCCAGCTTTATTTAAAAGATCGATCGAAGCCTCTTTAACACAGGCTTCTACCTGAGAACTGGTATCATGAATCCGGCATTTATGTGACTCTGGAAGGAGCCTTTCGAAGGAGGAGAAAAATGTAAAAGAAATTGCGTCTTTGGGTAGGTCCTAGAAGGGGTTGATATGAAGAAAGAAAATAACTCATTGCTGATGTCACAGAGCAGAAGATGGACATGGAGGCTGCATATCACTTAGACTAAGGGGGACAGAGTCTCCCCTGGAAAGAAAGAATGCCTCTAGTCTCACCCAGGGAAGCGAGTTATAAATCAGAGCCCAGGCTAAGAACACAGATATCACTGATGCCCTGAAAGAAAGATAATACATCTTCCTTTTCCCACCTCTACCCATTAGCCAGAGGCATTTCCTGACCTTCCACTGAGGAAGAAATGGGTCCCTCCTGGTTTCTTGTCCTTTGGGGGACGTTACCAATTCTTTACCATCCCAGGCAGTGCTTAGGCACCAAATGACTTTGGAGTCAGAAAGAGCTGAGTTCAAACATCCCATTCCCACCTTTGAGTTTGGACATGTTTGATTATCTCTTGATGACCTCAGTTTTCTCATTTTGTTTAAAAATATAAGATAATATCTACTTTACAGGGTTTTTAAAAGGATTAAATGAGGTAAAAGTCAAAACCACGAACATAGCACCTGCCATGTAGTTGAGACTTAAGAATAATAAGTATTGCTGTTACTGTTATGCAAATAAAAGAATCAAGAATAATACTTGGTAGCCACTCAATAATCAGTTTCTGTTCCCTTGTTAAAGGTCACATCAGTGATAGTGATGCTAGACATTTTGTTTCCTCTTCACAACTCTCCCCTAATTCAACCCTAAGCCAAAACTTAGGCCAAAGCCAACCCTATTCCCAACCATATGCCCAGCTCTATTCCCCAATCCTAACCCCAACCTAGACCAAACTATAACCCCAACTCTATCTCAATTTCCAACTCTATCCCAACTATATTATTCAGGGTTCTTTGGAGAAACAGAACCAATAGGATATGTATGTATAATATATCTCTCTCCTATTGAGAGAGAGTGAAAGAGGGAGAGGGGAGAGAGACAGCGAGAGAGGAGAGAAGAGAGATTTTTATTAAAACAAATTGGCTCACATGATTATGGAGGCTGACGAGTGCCAAGCTCTACAGGGTGAGTTGGCAAGCTGGAGACCCAGGAAAGCTGATGTTGTAGTTCTAGTCTAAAGACTGACAGGTCTGAGATTGAGGAAGAGCCAGTGTTTCAGTTCAAAGGCCATTAGACAGGACAGATTCTCTCTTACTGTGGGAGGTCAGCCTTTGTGTTCTATTCTGCTCTTCACCCAATTGCATGAGGCCTATGCACAGTCAATCTGTTTTATTCAGCCTACCAATTTAAATGTTAATCTCATCCAAAAAAACACCCTCACAGAAACAACTAGAATAATCTTTGCTCGGGTATCTGGGTACCTGATAGCCCAATCAACTTTGCACATAAAATTAATCGTTTTAATCATCACACCAATCTTATCCTTAGCCTTATTCCCAGTGATATTACAACCCTAACCCTAAGTCTAACCCCAACCTCAGACCAATAATTACTATTATTATTATTATTTTTTGAGACAGAGTCTTGCTCTGTCACCCAGGCTAGAGTACAGTGGCATAATCTTGGCTCACTGCAACCCTCCACCTCTTGGGTTCAAGCAATTCTCGTGCCTCTGCCTCCTGAGTAGCTGGGATTAAAAGTGTGTGCAAACATATATATATATATTTTTGTATATTTAGTAGAGATGGGGTTTTGCTATGTTGGTCAGGCTGGTCTCGAACTCCTGACCTCAAGCGATCCACCCGCATTGGCCTCCCAAAGTGCTGGGATTACAGGCATGAGCCACCACACCCAGTCAGTAATTACTATTAAATATGCAACATGTGCTAGATATTGTTAGTTCCTCAGCTTTCTTCTTTTTAGTGTGGGTACAAATCCTACTCTAGTTGCCAAAACTTGTTAATCAATGTGATGAATCCGCATCATAAAGTCAACTTAATAATATATCTCCAGAGTATGGACTTGCAAGGGAGATGTGCTTGGAAAAGATTTTACTCAGATAGTCACACAAGATGATCAGCACCTGCTTCGGCATGAGGAGCCACTCAGGCACACAGAGAGAGTTCTATTTGTTGTGGCAGCTCCTGCTCCATTCTCCTGACCAAGCCCTGCTTTAATAGGGTCTGTGTGGAGTTAGGATGGCCAGTGATGAAGGCCTGGGCACAACACCCCAGAGATGTCTTAACTCAGAGAATATAGATTTGTAGACCATTAGGAGCTGAAAATATGTGTTAGTATTATTACTCATATAGATCACTTAGTTTTCTGTCAGATTTTTATCTCAGACTTATCCCCTATGATGAAATGGAAACTTCTTGATTTCTACAAAGATTCCTACAGAATCAATGAGCATTAGAATTGAAAGGGATGGGCTGAGCATGGTGGGTCATGCCTGTAATCCCAGCACTTTGGGAGGCCAAGGCAGGAGGATTGCTTGAGGCCAGATGTTTGAGAGCAGCGTAGGCAACATAGCAAGACCCCATCTCTAAAACAAATGTTTTAAAAAATTAGCTGGGTATGGTGTTGCACGTCTACAGTCCCAGCCACTCGGGAGGCTAAGGTGGGAAGACCACTTGAGCCCAGGAGTTCGAGGCTGCAGTAAGCAGTGATCACACCACTGCACTCCAGCCTGGGTGACAGAGCAAGACCGTGTCTCAGTTTTTAAAAAATGAAAAAGAATTATTTTATCCCATTGTTCTCAACTTTAAAATCACTGATGCTTGAGTCTCGTCTTGGACCAATCCATCCATCTGTGGGGTGAACCCTGGGAATTAGTATTTTTAGAGGCACTCTTCTAGCATTACTATGGCTAAATGTTTCTACCAGTCTGGCTAAAACTTCTCATTTCATGGATGGAAAAAGTGAGACTCAAATAGGGTAAGTGATTTTCATAAAAGCAGACATGCAGGGACAAAGCCAGCATCTAAGGTTTTATAAATACTAGTCCAGTGCTCTTGTTCAGACACCACGTTCCTTCTCATCTTGTTTCCTCAGATTTATAGCCAAAAACAATGGGACCATCAGGGACCCACCTTAGGACCCTCATAGCGAGTGGTCCTCCAGCTCAGCCCATGTGCATCCAGCTGAAAGGCTTTCATACCTCTGCCCTGCATAGCTCTAGTTCAGAGAAGTAGGTGCACTGTGGCAGAAACAATTCTCTACTAACCCATTTGGAACAATAAAGAAATAAATCCTAATCCACCAACCTTGACCGGACAGCTGAAGGTTGTGCTCACTTGGTACTGACCTTGTAAAGATGGATTGCAATTTTGGGGAGTTGATTTTATTTTGTTTTTATGTTTATTTTTCCTTCTGGGCACTTAGAGTTCATATTCATCCTAGAGAGTTCTGGGTATTGCAGGTCCAATGCTATTAGCATCTGCTTAATTCCTCTGCCTTTCTGCCCAGCTCGCTTGTTTTCTAATTCTTAAAAGATTTTTCTATTTTTTAAGACAATTTATACTGAATGAATTGTTATTTTAAAATAGGTGAGTGAAATCCACCTTAAGTACTGATTTGATGTATTTAGAAAATGTGGAGGCCTCTGAAGCAGACCAGCAAGGCAGCCTGTGTATTTCCCCTGGGTATGGTTCCCTCTTTATTACCAGAGGGTGCATAGGAGATTCTGCATTCATTTAGTCATTCATTCAAATAATGTTTATGGATTTCGTTTTCTTTAGGTCCAGGGAACTTGACTGGCACTAAGGGAAACTAAGGTGAATTACTCTCATCACTTGACCTCAAGAAGCTTAAATCTAATAGAGAGGGAAGAAGAGTATCCTCGAACACCTGTACCATACACAATGTGATGTTCCCTAAGGGTCCAGGGAACTTGATTGGCACTAAGGGAAACTAAGGCTAATTATTCTCATCACTTGACCTCAAGAAGCTTAAATCTAATGGGGAGGGAAGAAGAGTATCCTTGAACACCCGTACTGTACACAATGTGATGTTCCCTAAGCGTATGGCAATAGGAGTACAGGAATGAGTGGGATTATTTCTAGCTGAGGATCAGGGAAGGTTCTGTTGATGATTTGGCATTTTAGCTCAGTTTTGGAAAACTGATGTGATTTTGACAGAAATAAGTATAAATCTTTTGTGTAGGCAAAGGAACAGCTGGAACAAAGAAAGACAAAGGGAAGGGAAAGTATGTACGTGTGTGTTGGGGAGTATATCTTTGGTCTTCATATGATAGGTGGGAGGGAGCATCTGAAAAAAATTATGTGTAGACCTCATGGATGCTTATGGGTTGAAATTGGCTTTAGTGACTGGTCTACTTCCTCAGTTTTACAGATTATAAAGTAATAATAATAATAGCAGTATTTGAACTTAACTCTCATTGCATGCTTTCTATAGGCAGTTACTGAGCTACATCCATTACATGAATTTTCTCATTATTTTCTTACAACATTCCTTGGAGGTAAGTATTATTATTATCCCCACTTTGCAGGTGAGGAAACTAAGGCTCATAGGTCAGTAAGCCAGTAAAATGCACAGCTGGGATTTGAACACAAGGCTACACTCTTTCCGTGGCCAGAATTTTAACCGGGGTACTCAGTACTGGTGCCATTATGGGGGAGGAAAAGATGATGGATTCATTTTGGACATGTTGATTTAGAGGGGCCCATGAGACCTCCAGGAGAAGAGGTGAGTCTGGAGCTTGAAGAAGGAATAATTTGAAAGAAAAAGAATTTGTTTCTGAAAGTTGTATCCTAACGTTGGCATATTCAGAACACCAGTCACGTTGACTTGCCCTGCAGAATTTCCAGATGGGAATTCTAGCAGATCACATGCCAAGGCTGCTCCTTAGTGTGTGTATGGCTTGCCAGACCCATCTTCCAAAGCTGCACTCGGGTTTTTTTTTTTTTTTTTTTTTTTTTGACATGTCTCAGCTCCTTTCTCCACCATGTGTGCCTGCAGTGCTGTCTCCTTTTATCTAAAGGGGTTTTACAACTTGTCCCCTTGCTGCCTGCCAAGGTTTACCTCTGAGAAGTATCAAGCTGTTCAGCATTGGCTAGAACAAGCTCTCCTGACCCTGTCGGCCCAACAGTGAAAAAGTGTCAGTGTAGGGGAGCGGATGATGTCAAGCATGTGCATGAGGAAGGAAATAGTTTCTTTCCAGCAGGTGAGAAGCCCAGAGAGCTTTGGTGGCCTGGGCAAGCTCCTGTGCCTCAAGTGAAAAAGAGAAGTTCAGTAAAGCTGCCTTGCCTGGTTTTAAGTTATATTGTCTTCTAATTCCTTCTTCCCTCACCTTCCTCTTATCCTAATATGTTCAACTCCAGGTCTCTTGTCATTTCCTGACAGACTGGCAGGTATACCTGACAGACTGGTATAATTGTTGGAATCAGGAATATCTGACCAGTGGGGAAACTGTGGCAGTAAGGAGTGGAGAAAACTTAGTGAAGGACTTGCAGTCCATGACTAAGAACCCAGAATTCACGTTATCCTATAAGAAAACACATCAGGGAAGAGATCTGAGGGTTGGAGTCTATTATTCTTCTATTGCTGCTGTCACAAATTACCTCAAACTTAGTGGCTTAAAACAAGATACATTTATTAGCTCACGGTTCTGTAGGTCAGAAGCAAAAGCAGGCTTTGATGAGTTTCCCTGCTTAGGGTCTTACAAGGCTGCAATCAAGGTGTTGCCTGGGTGGGCTCTTATCTGCAGATTCTGGGAAGAATCCCGATCCAAGCTCATGCCTATTGTTGGCCAAATTCCGTGCCTCACAGTTATGGGATTGAAGTCCCCGTTTTTTTGCTTGCTGTCAGCCAAGAGCCACTCTTAGCTCCTAAGGGTCTCTTGGATTCCTTGTCACGTTGCCTACATCTTCGAGGGTGGCAGTGGTTCATCAAATCCTACTTATGCTTCAAATCTCTAATTTCTGCTACTTGCTGGAGAAAATTCTCTGCTTTTTAAAGGCTCGTGTGATTCTATTGGGCCCAACTAGATAATCTTCCTTTTGCCATATATGTTAGCTTGCTAGGACTGCCATAACAAGCTGGGTGGCTTCTGTGTTTGAATGTGTCCCCCAAAGTTTATATGTTGGGTACTTAATCCCCAATGCAACAATGTTGAGAGATGGACCTTTAAGAGGTGATTAGGTCACATGGGCTGTACCCCATGAATGGATTAGTGTCATTATAAAGGGAGCACATTAGTTATCATTGAAGTAGTTTCCTGATGAAAGGATGAGTTTACCTCCCTTCCCCTTTCTCTTGCGTGCATGCTCTCTTCTACCTTCCACTATGGGATGATGCAGCAAGAAGGCCCCCCGAGATGTGGGCTCCTTGACCTTGGACTTCTTAGCTTCCAGAAGCCGTAAGAAATAAATCTCTGTTCTTTATAAATTACCCAGTCTCCAGTATTCTATTATAGCAGTACAAAATAGGGTCATTAGGGTGGGCCCCAGTCCTGAAGGCTAGAAGTCTGAAGTGAAGGTACTGATGCTCCTTGACTTACAACAAGGTGATGTCCTGACAAACCCATGGTAAGTTGAAAATATTGTAAGTTGAAAATACATTTAATATACCAAACCTACCAAACATCATAGCTTAGCCCAGCCTACCTTAAACATGCTCAGAACCCTTACATTACCCTACAATTGGGCAAAATCATAAGGCAAATCCTGTTTTACAATAAAATGTTGAATATCTCATGTAATTTATCGAAATGTTGTACTGAAAGTGAAAAACAGAATGGTTGTATGGGTGCTCAAAGTAAGGTGACTACTGAATGCATATCACTTTCACACCATCGTAAAGCTGAAAAATTGTCAGTCAAATCTTCCCAAGTCAGGGACCGTCTGTATTGGCAAGATTGGTTCCTTCTGAGGGTTGTGAGGGAGGGATCTGTTCCAGGCCTCTCTCCTTGGCTTGTAGAGAGATGACTGTCTTCATATTTGTATGGTGTTTTCCTTGTCCAAATTTCCTTTTTTATCTGGACATCTAGTCATATTGGATTTAGGCCCACCCTAATGACCCCATCGTAACTAATTACATCTGTAACCATGTTTCCAAGTAAGGACACAGCATCCTGAGATACTGGGGTTTAGGACTTCAGCATATGAATTTAGGGGGACACAAATAAACTCATAACACCGTATAGCATACATAATCATAACAGTCATGTCTTATTTGCTCACACTCAAAGGGGAGGGATTTGGATAAAGGTCAGGGTCATTGGAGGTCATTCTTGTCACACTGCCTCTGAGTCAGGATAGCTGCTCAGAGGGATGCGAGGACAGCTATGATGAATAAAAAGAATACTCACCATGGTGAGAACAGCTACAGAGGAGTGGGTGAAGGCCATGATCAATGAGTTGCAAGTGAACAAGAAGTGAAGAAAATGCAGAGACTGCTCCACTCAAGAAGCAGCTGTGGCCAAGAGGAGGCCAGGTGGTGAGAAGAGAGGGAAATGGAGGTGAATAACAGTTCCATTAAAATCCAAGAGACCTGAGCTTGCTAGTTGTCTAGAGACAACTGACAGAAAGGGGCTTGCAGGCGGCTAAAGCCATGCAACAGTTTCTGGTTGTCCACATGCCCCTTCTACGGGAACTTGACTTAGTACCATGTAGAGGATTTTGTAGAACTCCACATGTTATTAAATGGCCTTTGCAAAGAGACGTGTGCAATCTGGCTGAATTATAGTTACTTTGGAGATTCGTGTTTGCTTACTTGTGGCTCTGTAACTCTCAGCCTTAATATCACAGAAATGCATTTCTATCTGGTCTTCACTTCCCTGATTCTTTAAAAATGTTATGTGATTGTTCTTGGAAGGAAAGCTTTGCTGGAATCCAGAAGTAGTATTGGCCGCTATTGATTGAGGGTCTGCTGTATGACAGGCCCTGTGAGAAGGGTGCATGTACATTAGTCCTCATTTCCTTTTTACCAGGTAGATTGTTACCTTCATTTCACAAAAGGGAAACTGAGTCTCAGAAAGCTTCAGGGCTGTGGCTGAGGTTATAGCACTGCTAAGTAGTATTGCTCTGCCTCCTGGCTTAGTCACCACACTCACATTAAAGACCTTTTCTTCTGAAAGTTGGCAATTGATAACTTGATAAATGTTATTTTCCTAGGATGTACTTGGAGCAATAAATGTTCTGTGAAAACAAAAGTGTAGTGTTCGCATTCTATTCCCCTCCCAGTCCCAAACTTCTGGGCTTCCCAGTTCACCTATTTGAGAAATTATTTAATGAAACATTTTCATCTCCACCCAGAATAATTCATTGCCAGTCAAAGAACAATGCAGAGACATTTCAGCCAGTGAGACTTTTTCCAAAGGTCACACATCGACATCCAGGGATTTGTGATAGACACAGTGCCCAAGGCACAACATCACATTTGCTTCTCTTTCTGGATGCGTTTCATCATGAAAGGGTTTGCAAGCCTCTATCTGCTGACTTGCAGTGGGCTGTTCCCCAAAATGCAGGCCTTGTTCTCATTTCCAAGGAGAACTGCAAATCTTAGAAGGTATTTTAAGGGAATATGACAAGAGCAGGAACCCAGAGCAATTGGAATTCAGAGTGGTGGAGTGAAGAATCAGCAGGCATGGCTGCCAGAGTTTGTAGGCTTGAGAAGCAATGAATTCTGCCAGGAGTGAGAGTGCTTGGTGAAAACCCTGGAAAGAAAATCACAGGTTAACTCGGTTTTAGAAGCAGTGTAGGAATCTGTCAGGTGCGCAGCAGGTAGAAGGTGGGAGAGAAGAACATCTCAGGTATAGGAGAGATACACAGGTTTAAATGTCAATGCTGTGGTGCCAAGTGGATTGAGTATATTTGTAATGATGCCAACCACCCCTGTAATAATAAACACACACATTTTTATGTCACCTACTGTATGTCAGGGTACATTAATTATATTCTAAGCACATTAATTATATTAACTCGTATATTCCTCAGTGCAACCACACAAGGTGAATACTGTTATTATCCTTGCTTTACAGATCAGGAAACTGAGGCACAGGGAGGAGAATAATCGTGCCAAAGAACTATCAATGAGCAGATCTGGGATTTTATTCCAGCAATTTACTCTACAGCAGCTCTGTCCAGTGGAAATTTCAGTGATGATGGAAATGTTTTGAATCCTTGCTTTCAGCAAGGAAGCCACCACCCACACGTGCTATTGAGCACTTGAAATGTGGCTCGTGAGACACATGAATTTTACATTTTAATTTTGATTTATTATATTTAAATTTAGCTAGGCACATGTGGCTAGTGAGGACAGTATTGGACAACACAGTTAGAGTCTGCTTATCTATAACCCTCTGCTGCCTTTCAAATTGGGGAGTGTCAAGTTGATTCTGTCATGATAGTTCTAGCATTAAAAACCACCACAGGAATCATGACCGTCATTTATTTAGCTCTTACGTGCAGGGCAACATGCTCAGTGCTTCCTGTGGGTTATTTCGTGTAATATGCATGACAACCTTATGGGTGATGGCTGAGAGCATGAACTCTGGTAGGTTTGAACTACCAGTGTTCAAAACCCAGCTCTGCTATTCGTTAGTTCTGCAGCCTTCAGCAAGTTGCTTATCCTTTCCGTGCCTCAGTTTCCTCATTTGGAAAATGGAGTAAATAATAGCATCCACTTCATATGGTTGTTACGATGATCAAGAGGCTGTCCTTTGGAAGACAGCACAGTGCCTGACATGGGACAAATTCAGTATCTGGAGGTATTGTTATTATTACCCTTATACTTTAGATGAAGAAACCAAGGCGTGGAGAGGTAAAGTGTCATGCTGAAAGGTACAGCTAACTGAGGGAGAGTTGGAATTCAACCCACAGGTAGCCTGATTTCGAAGTTCAGGTTCTTAACAATTATATGGTGGTTTATTTTTTTCTTTTCTTTTCTTTTCTTTTTTTCTTTTTCTTTTCTTTTCTCTTTTTCTTTTTTGAGACAGAGTCTCACTCTGTTGCCCAGGCTGGAGTGCAGTGGCATGATCTCAGCTCACTGCAACCTCTGCCTCCTGGGTTCAAGTGATTCTCTTGTCTCAGTCTCCTGAGTAGCTGGGATTACAGGCGTGTGCCACGATGACCAGCTAAGTTTTGTAGTTTTAGTAGAGACAGGGTTTCCTCATGTTGGCCAGGCTGGACTTGAACTCCTGACCTCAAGTGATCCACCTGCCTCGGCCTCTAAAAGTGCTGAGATTACAGGCACGATGAGCTCAGACCATCCTGTGGTTTCTGATCACAGTTTCTAAAATTGTGGTTTGTGGAGAACTGGTACTAAAATCCTTCAGAGTGCGTGTTGAAAACATGATCGCCTAGACTCACTAAAAACTGTTCAATTAGACTTTTGGGGTCAGAGACCTGGGAATCTGCATTTTAATAAATTTCCCAGGTGATTTTTCATGAACACCTTAACCAATAAGAAATCAATTAAAAAATTTAATGGTAAGAGAAGTAGAAGGAGAGACCAGGTTTTCAGGTGTAGAAGGTACCCTGGAGAGTGGGGTTATTCTGCAAACAGACTTAGTTTTAGAAAGATCTTTCTGGTGGCTGGTGTTGAAGATGGACTTGATAAAGAACGTCCTGGGGGTAGATGTGGGGTGTGGTGATGGGGCTCATTAGTACAGTGACAGAGTGGACAGGGAGGGAGGGACAGATTCTTTGGATGTTTTGTAGGTAAAATTGACAGGATATGGTAGATTATTAGAAACTGAGGAGAAGGAAAATTAATTGAGAATAAAAAATAATCCTCAGATTTCTATTTATAATACCTGAGTGGGTAATGATATTATTAACCAAGATGGACAAGGAATTTTGGAGATTCAGATATACTTGAGGACTTCTTTGGACATCCGGGTGGAGAGAATCATTAAACAGCTGGAAATTTTGTTTTGAGTTCAAAAGAGGAATATATAGCAAAAATAAGGTTTGATGTCCTGTCAGCACTAGGGGCGGTGTGTGACCTGTGCAGTGGGTGAGATTATCTTGGAGAAACTAAGTGGCAAGGCTCAGCAACTCAAATATTGCCAAGGATGAGGGGTTGAAATAAGTGTGTGTAGTGGCCTGGTGTAAGAGAACAGGTGTTAAGCTGCTTTTATTGCAGCTAATCTAATAACTTCCCAATCACACAGCTTTTGAAAGCACTCTATCAGCCACTCAGCCGTACAACACTGCCCCAAGCTCTTAGCCTCTACACACCTGGCACCTCGGGGTCTAAGCCTACTGGGTCTGAGCCTATTGAGAGCACTTGGGTGCTGCCCATGCCAGAAGAGAAGGGCACCAAAGCCTAGCCCCTGAGGGACAATGACACTCGAGGGCTAAGACCAGGAGCTAGTGAAAGAGGCGTAGGAAAAGTAGATAGAAAAGAAGTAGGAGAACAAGGACACAGCTGTGTCGGAGAGGCTGAGAGAAAGAAGGATTTCAATGAGAGGGTTGTCAGCAAGCCACATGCCACCAAGAATTCAAGCTGAAGCCTGGGGAGAAGTTTTGGCATAGACTTGACAAGCCGGACATGCTTGGTGTCTTTTGCCACCAGTAGAGTAATGGAGGATGGAGCCAGGGAGGGAATGAGAGTTGCAAGTGGAGGCAAAGAATATAGATTACTTTCTTCAGTGGGGAAAGGAATGTGGAGGTTGCTGGCTTGAGGGGGAGACATGGTTGGCACGGGGTTGTTTGTAGGATAAGTGGGGCTTGATCATGTTTGTAGGGAGAGGGAACACAGAGCCAGTGGGGTGGAAGGATCTGAAGATAGTTAAAAAAAAATGACTTTTGGATCGAAACCCCAGAGGAGGGAAGAATAGTTTGTATCTTGTAAAAAACCAGGGTACCTCTTTCTATGAGACAGGAGGAAAAGGTAGAGAAAAGCTTAGATCTAGGGGCAAGAATTTGCAATTGGAATTCTTGCAAGTGTAAATCTAGGTTTTCTGTTTAAAACAAGGGCATTGGTGAGGAACAAGGATAAACATGGTAATGTCTACAGCACATTGAGCATCTGCCCCTGTGTGCCAGGCATTGTTTAGTGCTCTTTAGGAATTGTCTTTTTTATTCCTGAAAGGTAAATGTAATTGGCATACCCATTTTACAGCCCACAAAGAGAAGTTAATTGCATGTGGTCACGCAGCTAGTAAGTGGTTGAGCTGAGATCAGATCCTAGGAAGTCTGAGTTCAGAGCTTGCTCTAGCTGCTATACAGTGTAATAAAGCAGCAATAATGATGACTTGCATTCTCATAGTACTTTTTTTTCTTAAAACTTTATCCCTATTTTACAGGTGTGGAAACCAAGGCAAAATTTGCTCAACTTGTCACCCATCTTGGTAGGGTCAGAGCTAGGACTGGAGCTGGGGTCTCTTACTTTCTAGTCCTGTTCTGCTTCCCAGGAAGTGAACACCCACACGTAGCTCCTGAGTAAACTATGTTGCATTTCTGACATCTCATTCCCTCTCTTCCTCCTTCTATTCCAGTCTGCCTACTCCTACCCTGATCTGGACCCCAGGCCCCAAATGCCAGGAAGGTGGCCTGGCACCTGCTCCTTCCTTTTGGCTGGAATCTTTGTCCTCCCACATGAGGGCACTGGCTGCATTCCCCACCACCACTGCCTTGCTTTAGTATGAGGGGCCTCATGCAGGCAAGCAGTGGAGTAGAAGGCCACGTTTGTTTTGCTTTTATTGTTAAATAATATAAATCTCTTGGCTGCACCACCGGCCGGTACGTGAGTTGTGTGTCTTCCTGCACAGTTGTAATGAGACAGTTAATCATTTGTTTATTCTGTATGAAGAGAGGTGGCAGCCATATCTCTCAAACCAGACATTGGGCTCCAGGACCCTCAGGGAAGCTGCCCACCCCTGGCACATGAGTCACCCACAGTCCCAGCACAATCCTGCCCTGCAGGCCCCATCACCTTCTTCCCTGAGGAATGGCCAGGATGCAGGCATCAGCTGATGATGATGATGATTACTGTTATTGCAGCTATTATTTTTATAAATACTCCCTTCCCTGAGATGCAAAAAAAAAAAAAATGTAATTTGCAAAGATGCTTTGTTGGGAGATAAGTAGGCTTCCTCTTGGGCACGGAGTTTATCTCACTCATGCACAGGTTCCTAGAGGTCGTGCAACTCACGAGATAAAGCTCCAGGTTCCTCCCCAGGGAAGGCCAGAGTCAGTGTTCGGCTGTTTTCCTAGATCCAGGGTTAAAGAGGTAAAATCAGCTATGTTCGTCCTGTAGGCTCCCTGGGGCCGAGGCTGCTTTTATTAGAGCAAATCAGGCCTGTCCAGGAGCTGTGCTATGGGGGAGGAGAGAGCCAGGAGGAGGTGAGGAAGGGTTGGGGTGGGGTGTGCTGCACGGGATTGCTGTCTGCACCTGGCTGCCCAATCTGAATGATTGTCTTAAAGGGCTCCCATCTCATCGATTTGCATGCTGTTAGCATCCTCCTGCTATTTTCTTGGTGTTTGTATAAATCCTATTGCCTGAAGCTTAAATTTCAATTAACTGGGTCCAACTGTCTGTGTCCTGAGGCACAGGGAATAGGCTGGGGTTGCTTTGTTTTCTGCTGCGGCACTCCATCCTTGGCAGTCTGTCTGTCTGTCTTGAACCTCCTGTCCTGAAGGCTGCACCTCTCTGTGAATTGTTTGCATTCCACAGTCAGGGGCAGAGTTACCCAGGGCAGGGCTTATGTTTTAGGAGTAGTTGATGGCTAGATCAAGAAACAGGAGCATGCAGTGCAGTGGAATCATCCCCTTACCATGGTCGATTTCTAGCTTTCTGCTTCCCCCTGTGACATGGTGAGATACTTTTACTTTTACTTCCTCATCCAGATATATTCTTGATCTCATCCTTCTTTCTCCTCCCTATTTTCTTCTTCTAAATATGTCTTTTTAACCTCTGCATCTTTGTTCTTGCAATTTCCTTCATCAGAATTTTCTTCCCTTCCTTTTCCTACCAATCCTTATCAAAATCCATCCTTCGCAGCTCAATTCAAGCGTCACTCCCTCCAGGAAGCCCTCCCACTGCCTTTCCCAGAAGACTTGACCTTGCATTCCTGTGCTTCCGATTCCTTGGATCTCACAATTCTCCCTTCTTAGAGTCAGAGCTAGCATCTCATTCTGTACATCCCACAGTACAGTATCACACCGTTCATATTATTATTATTATTATTATTTTGGTTTTGAGTTTGTTCTGGTTGGGCTTTGTTGTGGATTGAATGGTGGTTCCCCCAAAAGACATGTTACATCTTAATTGCTGGAACTTGTCAATGTTACCTTATTGGAAAAAAATGGTCATAGCAGATGTAAGGAAGTTAAGGATCTTAAGAACATGGAGAGATCATCCTGGATTAGCCAGACGGCCCTAAATTTAATGAGAAGCATTTATATAAGAAATACATAGCTGGGTGCAGTGGCTCACACCTGTAATCCCAGCACTTTGGGAGTCCCAGGCAGGTGGATCATCTGAGGTCAGGAGTTCAAGCAGCCTGGCCAACATGGTGAAACCTTGTCTCTACTAAAAATACAAAAAATTAGCCATGCATGGTGGCGGGCACCTGTAGTTCCAGCTACTCGGGAGGCTGAGGCAGGAGAATGGCGTGAACTCAGGAGGTGGATCTTGCAGTGAGCCGAGATCGTGCCACTGCACTCCAGCCTGGGTGACAGAACGAGACTCTGTCTCAAAAAGAAAAAAAAAAAGGTTAGGTGACTGTGGTGGTGCATGACTGTAGTCCCAGCTACTTGGGAGGCTGAGACAGGAGAATCGATTAAACCTGGGAGGCAGATGTCACAGTAAGCAGAGATCATGCCACTGCACTCCAGCCTGGGCAACAGAGGGAGACCCTGTCACCCCCCCCCACAAAAAACAAAGGAAAAGAAAAAAAAAGAAATACACAGGGAAGATCTGACAGAAAGAGGAGGAGACGGTGATGTGAAGATGGAGACAGAGATGAGAACGATGTGGCCACAGGCCAAGAAATTCCGGCAGCCACCAGAAGCTGGAAGAAGCCGGGAAGGATTCTCCCCAGGAGCCTTCAGAGGGAGCATGGCCCTGCCAACACCTAGATTTCAGACTTTTGGCCTCCAGAACTGTAAGACAATAAGTTTCTGCTGTTCTAAGCCGTCCAGTCTGTGGCAATTTGTTACAGTAGTCCTAGGAAAGAAAGGGTTCTCCTTCTCTGAAAGGGAAGACAGGGAGAGGCAGGAAGAAAACAAAATACCAGCATGAGGAACCTGCACCCTTCCTTCCAGACTTTATTATCAGCTTGGGTCCTTCTGTTTTATTTCATACAATCCAAGTCCTGTTATTCCCACACCAGGCCTTGGGTTGTCTAGGCAGCTGGGTGAAAGGCCACATTTGTTTTGCTTTTATTGTTAAACAACATAAGGACAGGGCCTTGTCATGTGAGAACATCAATACTGAATAAATAATCATATTTATAATACCAATAAGAGCAATTGACATTTGTATAGCCTTTACGACTTACAGATTACTCTGACTTACCTCATTGCGTTTTGTGTTTATGGTAAACCTGAGAGGTGGTTGTTGAGATCCTCGTTTTACATTTGAGGAAATGGACAGAGGTGGGAAGGGGCTTGTGCATGACCATACGACAGATGTGGTTGGGCCAACACTAAAAACCCTCATCTTTTGGTTCCAAATCTATTTCCTTTAACTGTGCACATAATATTCTTTGATTATGAGACCCAGTAGGTCAAACCTGTTTTTAAAATTCTTTTCAAAATGGGAATATCCTTTGCCTGAGCTAGGGATACCTGGTTTCCTTCTTTTCCACAAGGTGTGCTCAAACTCAGCAGGGTTTGGTAGTAGTGGAGAGGCTGAGAGAAAGCCCTGCTTATTCAGGGGTCTTTGTTTTACAAGTTGTCTCTGTATGTTGATCCTCTATTATTGTTTGGGTAGGCACTGGGGAACCTCTGTGCTTGCATTTGGGCGTGTACACACACGCACTGTGCGCTCTGCCAGCTGTTATCCCCCTCTGGTGGTCACTGGCATAAATCTGCCACCTGATCATCTAAAATCCCAGTGAAAGGAAAATTGCTAGGCCAGGAGGGTCCAGGGGAGAATCAATACATTTAGTATAGTTTATATTTGCACCTTCTCTCCTTAAGAGTTACAGTAAGTGATTCTACTCAAATGGAGCACCTCTCTCCAGGACAGTAAGAAAATCACATAAACAGAAAGTGAGCTTTGGACTCTAACAGACATACGTTCATATTCAACTCTGCTACTTAATATCTGTATTGGTTTGAGTTATTTAACTTTGACAATCCACACTGTAAAATGAGTAAATAATAAATACCCTCCTCTCAGAAGTGTTACAAAGTTTATATGAAATAACGTGCGTAAAAAGCTGGGCACATAGTAGGAGCTTAGTCATTGTTTATTTTCTCCCTTATACCCACACATGATTCATTCTACTGTTAAAATTATGCTTCTATTGTAACCACACTTTCATCAGGGAACATTTAGTAGTATTAGGTTGGTGCAAAAGTAATTGTGTTTTTTTGTCATTACTTTTAAAGGCAAAAACAGCAATGACTTTTTCACCAACCTAATAGTTGTGTCACATTGTCCTCTAGTAATGATGCCCTTTTTGCAAAGGGGAAACCAAGGGCTTGAAGCGAGGAACTGAAATATTAAGATTTCACATCAAATCAGAGTTAGGGCTTAAATAGAAATAGGGGCACTCATTTTCCTACTTTAGTGGGAAGGGAAATAAACCAACATTTATTGACCTCCTAATACAAGCCATGTCCTTCCCTCAAATATTTTATTCTCACAAGAACATGATGACATGAATAGTGATATTATCCCCATTTTACAGATGAGGAAATGGGCTTAGAGAATTTCCGTTGCTGTAGGTTACTTAGCAGAGAGGTTGCCCTCCTTCCCAGGGTTCCTGGCCCCAGGGTGCCCAGCTCCTGTGTTTTTCGGCTCCGTCATGTGGCTTTCCTCGGAGTCCTGAGGAAAATACAGCTCATGGAGAGCCCATGTGTAAGGATTAATCAAGAGGAGCATCTCATTATCACCCCTAGTTGCCAAAGAACAGAATCTACAGCTCCTTGTTGCTTGTTTCCTCCCAGTCATTCAGCTCTCACGGGTGGAGGAGTTAAGATGGAACCTGACTGGTAATGTAATGCAGGACCTAAGGTGTTTCCCATAGGTCATGTTGTTTATGGATCTGATGTCCATTATCATTTGAAGGAGTGTTTGGCCAGGCACAGTGGCTCATGCCTGTAATCCCAGCACTTTGGGAGGCTGAGGCGGGTGGATCATCTGAGGTCAGGAGTTTGAGACCAGCTTGGCCAACATGGTGAAACTACATCTGTACTAAAAATACAAAATGAGCCAGGCCTCGTGGTGGGTACCTGTAATCCCAGCTACTCGGGAGGCTGAGGCAGAAGAACCACGTGAACCCAGGAGGCAGAGGTTGCAGTGAGCCGAGATCGCACCACTGCACTCCAGCCTGGGCAATAAGGGCAAAACTCTGTCTCAAAAAAAAAAAAAAAAAAAAGAAGGAGTGTTTGAGTAAGGCCACCCAAGATATTTAATACAAGGCAGGTTGTAAGTTTAAGTGAGTATAGCTGGAGTAAAAATAGAAGAAATTATATCTGTTCTTAAATTAAACTCCAGGGCTGTGTTTTGTGAACCAATTAACTAAAAGTTGGAGTCATCCTGTTAGGCTTTGCTGAGCAGTGGAGGGACTTGTGGGGAAATGTGGTTGCAAAGGAGATAGGAGGGAAGCTGAGGAACCACAGATGAGCTAGGAAGATGCTTGTAACGTAGCACGTTTTCCTGTTTGGTTGTTGGAAAACCTGTGTCCTAGTTCTTGATCTGCTAGCTCTGCAGCATAGGAGTCATTATCTCTCTGGAACTCAGGTTGTAAAATAAAAAGGTCCAACAAGATGATATCTAGGGTTCCATTCAGATATAAACATGTGCTGTTTTTTGAATGTCAGTGCAGCCAGAGGGCCTGAAAGGTGAGGGGAGGCAGAGAGCTTTATCAGATAGAACAAGCAGCGTTTCAGCAGGGTACGGAAGGAGCTTCGGTGGCTGTCTCTCTATACACACTGGGTCGAGAAAGGAGTGTGGGCAGTGTGGTTGCATTAGGTCCCTCCATGTTCTCTGTTCTACAGTGCGTTGAGCACAGCTTTATTATCTTAAAGCATTTACCAAGTTCTACTGTCTTTGGGCAGCAAGTCCCTCAGCAGACTGTGAGCTCCATGATGGGAAAGACCAACTATTCTTCATTGTGTTTGTTGAAAAAATGAATGAATCCAAACGCTTTCGGATTCCAGTTTCTCTAGGGATGTTTTTTATGCATCATTTTTGTAGTTTGGTCTCTTCTCAATGGAATAATAGATGCTAAATATCATATTAGGATGGGCAGGTGAAAGTGAGTTGGTGCTTGCAGAGATAGATGAACATTGGAAGCTGTTCTTGAGGTTCTGATTAGAAAGCCAGCTCGCTCTTAGTCCCTTTCCTGCTTGTGAGAGAGTGAGGGTAAAACTTCCCTGCAAAGTGTGAGTGGCAGGCAAGGCTAGCTATTCACTGGCTGACAGCTTTGGCATAGACCCCATGCCCATTGCTGGCCTATGGCCAGGCACAGCAAGCTTGACAGTGCATGCACCTGACCTTGCCCATAACCGTTAATCAGCCATCATGTCCACAGTCTTCCCCACTTCTATAAACTACTGGGATAGTCACTGGAGGAACTATCATTTTTTAACTAAGCGCAAGTTTTGTTCTCTTTAGATTTTTGGGCTACTCCAACAATTTAGCCTATTCTCTCTCTTTCTTCCCCAAATTTTATTTTTATCTTGGTACCAGGTCAATGAGTTGAGTGGGGCCTGGGGAAGGAGGATAAAAAAGACCAAAGATACACATGCAAGATGGGGGCATGCTTATGAAACTGTCCACTGGACGCCCACTATGTGCTTAACATTATGCTCTAGGCTTTTTTTTTTCATTATAGCATCATCATTTCCCAAATGCTTTCCTCATGGCCTCTCTATATAAGGTATACTTCATACTTGCTATTATAGTTAAAGTTGATGACATAACATTTAAGTGTCTAGGCCAGGACCTGGCACAAAGTAAGAACTTAGTAGACATTAATTGATGTTGTTGCTGCTGTGTTCACATTTGATAGTTTAAGGGTCTTTATGATATTCTGGAATGTAAAAGGAGAAAACAAACTTGGTTAGTTGGAGATAGTCCATCATTTGTAGAGCAGGATAAATATTGCTCATCATTAAATCATCTCAGACTTTAATACGTGAAGAATGAGTAGCTGCCCTGGTTAAAGATTGCATTTGCCTCAACCTGAATATAGCTACTGATAATGAATGTTAAGCTACATTGACATTCATTTTGGAATTAGTGATCACCTACTAAGTTGAACCATATGAAATTTCTGTGTTGTAAATCAAGTCGGTTGAGTACGGGTGACTTCATATGGTTGAATCTACAGGTGACCCTGGATCACTCCTCCACTCCTCATTTTGTAATCCAAGAAAAGGAGGCTCAGGATGTGAAGTAACTTACTCATGGTCACATAAATTATTAGGTGTTGACTTAGAAACATAATATATTTTCTTAACTAAGGGAGCGAAAAATTCTTATTACTACTCCATTTACGTATTGCCTTGGCTATTCTTGCATGTAAATATATATACATATATATATATATATATATATATTTTTTTTTTTTTTTTTTTTTTTTTGAGATGGAGTTTTGCTCTTATTGCCCAGGCTGGAGTGCAATGGCTTGATCTCAGCTCACTGCAACCTCCGCCTCCTGGGTTCAAGTGATTCTCCTGCCTCAGCCTCCCGAGTAGCTGGGATTGCGGGCATGTGCCACCACGCCCAGCTGATTTTTGTATTTTTAGTGAAGGCGGGGTTTCTTCATGTTGGTCAGGCTGGTCTCAAACTCCCAACCTCAGGTGATCTGCCCACCTCAGCCTCCCAAAGTGCTGGGATTACAGGTGTGAGCCACTGCGCCTGGCCTCTTGCATGTAAATATTTTGAGATACAAATTGAATAATTTCATTTTACTTGAGGGATAATTTAGGGGAAAGTAACATCTTTGTAATAGTGAGTCTTGATACCCAAAGATGCGATGTATTTAAGTCTTCTACCATGCCCTTCAGTGGTGTTTTGAATATTTCTTCATGGAAAGCTTAGGACATTTTTAATTTTTTTGTTTGATTCAGGGGTCATTTTTTCCTTTATTTTGAACTAGTTATGCGTACATATGAACAATTGTTTTCTGAAGTTACTTTCACAGGGAAGACCTTTACTGAATTTTCTTAATGTTGTTTTTCAAGGTATTGGCTTATGTTTCCAAGAAACAAATAAAGATAATTTTACTTTGTGTTTTTTTTTTTTTAAAAAAAAGATTGCATTTGCCTCAACCTAAGTTGGAGGTCAAAAGGGGAGGGGAAGATGTCTGTTCCAGTCTCTGATTTGTTTCTAAGTGATTTTTATTGCCATCACTTCTAGGTGTCTAAGTGATTTTTATTGCCATCAACTTCTAGTTCTCAGGGTGCATGACATGGCCCCTCATTCCAGAATCCAGCCTCCGAGCTTAAAGAATGGTGTTGGGCCTGAGTGTTTCTGTCCATGGTGCTAAACACAGAACTCTGGGACTCAAAAGCAGATGGTACTACATGGTCACTCTCATCTCCATAGCCTGCGAGATGAGACTGCTGTGAAAAGAAGGCTGGTTTGGGAGTTAGGAGATCTAGTACGGTTTCAATCACTTGCTGTGTTGCCTCAGGCAAACCACCTAACCTGTCTGTTGCAGTGTTCCCATTGGTAAAATCGAGTTGCTACATTCTGTCATTCATATTTCAGAGTGCTGCTGATTTCTGTGTGAGTAAATGAGATAACAGATGCTAAAGTGGGATATGAATGCATAGTATGATTATGCTGCAATTGCCTCTCAGTCATTTAATCATACATTTTGAGTGTATCGTTTTAATTTATGGAGGCACCCTAAGGCCTAATAACATACAATGCAGCATGCAGGAAATCAAACAAACAGATAAATGCACTGGAGGAAGAAAGAAATAACTTTTTAAATATATTGTTTGCAAGTGGCTGTATGGCTGTAGAACTTGGGGTGTGTTTCTAAGAGGAAAGATAATGACCAGTGAGGGGCCAGCCCTTGTCTGGAAGGAGAGAAAAAGTCATAAAATCTCATCACCGCTCCAAGCCCCAAAGGGGAGACCCAGTTTACTGTCACACGCCTGAAATCTCGACATTAGCTTGATTGCTTTTTTTAGCTTGGTATTCCTTGTCCTTCACAGAATAGTCGCAGTCTCCCTTTTTGAGTTAATCATGCTTGCTATGGCCTGAGATTTGAAAATGGAGTCTGTGGGTTTAAGTTCTTCTTCTCCTAGTTATAGAAACTTCATAAAGCAAGTGAGGCTCTTATAGCCTTACTTTCTTCATCTGTGAAATGGGCTCAGTAGTAATAATATCTCTATATGGGATGATTGAAAAGATACAATTGTAAAAATGGGCCTTATAAAAATGTATCAATAGTTGTCATTGTTATTCCCTGACATGCTCTGTTCAAAGTATTGCATGAGGAGGTTTTGCGTTTTCCCAGTCCTGTGCCTTTGTGTGTTCTATTCTTTTCACTGAATGTTATCTTCTTCATCTCTTCTTTTAAAAAATCTTACTCCTTTAAAGCACAGGTCAAATACTACCTTCTTTGACCTCCCCAACCACAATAATTTTTTCCTTTCTAGAACTCCTAGATAGTCTATCATCTTTACCGTTCAACTTATGATCTCCTTGCATGGTGGCAGCGAGTTTAGTTCATTTTTTTACTTTCCTAAATAGATTATGAGACCCTGAAAGACGGCTACTTATCTAGCACAGTGTGTAGCACAGAGCAATTGCCCAATACCTGTTTTAATTGGAGTGCAGGATGAATATTACACAGCACTCATGGCCTTAGGTTTTTGTAAAAATACAAGCGTTGCTGGAGGAGGTGACTCAATAGGTCATAGGTACTTGTATATGCATTAAGAGCATTGGGTTTGGGTAGCCAAATGAAGGTGGAAAATCTGGAGATAACAAGTTGAATAAGGAATCAGGAGCTGCTAAAACACGTTTTTTCACTGTAGCAGTTTTTCCTAGCCTGGTCGTGGTCTTGGAGGTGCTGTGAAACCAGTGTATTGACTTGGAAAGATCCCTGAGGATCTCTGAACTGGGACAAGGGTTGCAATTCACGGACACCGGATATTGTGCAATACGCAGGCCTGCCAGAAGGTGGCACACTATCACTAATTCCACGGTCTGGCAGCTTTGCGCCTGGGGATCCCCAAAATTGATGTGGGTATTCTGATGGGTAGCTCTCCTCCGCATTTTGTGTGGTTCAGAGCTTCCTCCCTCTTATCCCCTCCCCTGTCTGCATTCCACTCAGCTTCTTTATGATGTATAAAGATGAAACTGACCCCAGTCTTCAGCCTGAAGAGTGCCTTCCATTGGGCTTCCACATTTGGGAAGGTTCCTGCTGAGATGGGACGGAAGTGTCTCAGCGGCCTCTCAGTTCCTGCGTAAGTTCAGAACCAACTCAAATCATGCTCTCTGCAGTGGAATCTCCCCACCCTGGGCGCGGAGAGAGTGAGCACTCGGTGCCTTTTTGTATAAACCAGGTAAAGAAGAAAACAAATTACTCTTTAGTACACTCCTTTATTCCTCATTCCCTCCGCAGCCTCCTATGACTTCTGATTTCTTGTCTGAACTTCAGGAACAGCACCTCTGTCTGTGTCTTCCTCATCTCACTCCTATATGGTGTTTCATTCTCTTTGTGGTGTTATCACATTTATTTATTTATTTATTATTTTTGAGATGGCGTTTCACTCTGTCACCTAGGTAGGAGTATCATGGCGCGATCTTGACTCACTGTAACCTCTGCCTTTCAGGCTCAAGTAATTCTCATGCCTCAGCCTCCTGAGTACCTGGGACCACAGTCACACGCCACCAGGCCTACCTAATTTTTTGTATTTTTAGTAGAGATGGGGTTTCACCATGTTGGCCAGGCTGGTCTTGAACTCCTGGCCTCAAGTGATCCACCTGCCTTGGCCTCCCATAGTGCTGGGATTACAGGCGTGAGCCACTGCACCCAGCCTGTTATCACATTTATTATCTTATATTTTCACACAATATCTCTAAAATGTGCCACAGATATTTTTCTCTATTTTTTATTAGGAGAGCGTTCACGTTTATATCATGCACCATTTAATTTGACCCTCACAGCAGCTATGAGAAGTTCTGGGGCATGAGCATTAACATCCCCATTGTACAGATGAAGACACACACAGGAAGAGTAAGTGGTTTTCTCAGAAAGTATAAGATGTTCAAGAACCTGTTCATCTTGTTGCTAATGTACTTTACTCTTCTTCTCACTATGGATGATGCAAATAAGCCTCAAAAGGAAGATATGACTTATCCAGCGTCCTCAAGTCAATGATGGTATAAGTGGGGCTGAAATTAATATCTCTCGATTCTCAATTCGGTGTTCTTGGTATCCCACTAAGGAATCCTTCTCCATTATCTAACAAACCATTGGCTATCTGTCCACCCAACTCATTTCCTATGTCTTCAAACTCTTAAGCGCACATCAATCAGCATTTGACAGAGGGTCCCAAAGGTGAATGCCTGAGGCATATGGAAAACTCATCAGGAATTATTCTTTTAAGTTTAAGATGCATAAAACAAGCACCGGCAAGAAATCCATCAATCTGCTAACAATGACTGTACAAATGACTAGGTATAGGTATTAGAGGTGTACCGCAATATCTCTAATACTGTTACCCAGTCATTTGTACTGTTATTGTCAGCAGATTGAGAAAAGTGTTTTCATTTTTCTATGTTTTCAAGTTTTTCTTCAGTGAGAGTTTTTAACTTTCGTAATGGAAAATAAACATTACAAAGTGGAAAAAAATGTTTTGTGCCACAGGTTTGGGGTGTGTTTGTGCAGCTGTGTGCATGGGAGTGGCTGTTGCCACATTGTGTTAGATGGGATGGAGGCTGGGTAGGGCAGGAACTGTGCTCCAATCTTCTCCAAGGACAGGGCATTGTGTCATTCTCTGGTTCCCATTTCTCCCCTAAAGCCTTGGCTGATGATTTTCGCACGCTTTACTTAATAACTTGCTCCCTACTTGGAGCCCGGTGGAATCCACAAAGCCATAAGCACACATCAGCCTGGTAGGTTGGGGCAGGTGGGAAGGGGCCCTGGGAGGCTGGGGCATCAGAGCTTCACCCTCTGTGGTCAGAGCTGTGGGCTCCTGAGCTTCTCCCTCTGCCTGCTGTGGACTTATGTAACACATTCACGGGACTTCATTTTCCAGTAGATTGAAAGCAAAGCCGCTGTTGATTTTCTCCAAAATGATCTATTTGGAAGTGCAATTGCCTGGAATTACATGGTGGCGTGAGAGGTTAGACCTTGCTGTAAATAACTTTCCTCTCAGCCACACAGGGGCTCAGCTGGAAGCAGTGTCTGGGCTTTAGATGATGGTGTTTGGGGTGTGTGTGTGTGTGTGTGTGAGTGTGAACACATGTGTGCATGGTCTTGGGGCCTTTGCTCACCTTGCTACCACTTCTTCTACCTTTGGAGCTTTGCATCAGAATAAGGAATGAGGGCAGAGATGGGGGAAGATGGGGTTGTGCTTGTGGTTTCTTTCATCAGCTGGTTTATAGGGCCTGTCTCTGGCCACCTCTCCCCCTTATTGCTGCAGGGTCCTTGAGTCATGTGACATTGAGTAACTCAAGCACACAGTGTGGAGTGGCAGAAAGAACAAGCTTAAGAATTGGACGTTTCTGAGTTGTAGCACCACATGTGTCAGTTACAACATATGGGACCATAGACAATTGCTTACTTCTATGACCTCCTGTGTCTTTATACATTAAAGCAAACAAACCTAAACCAAACAACTGGTATTAGGTGTGGGAGTTGAGAGTACCTACATTTCAGTATTGTTACAAGGGTTAAAGGAAGTAATGCTGGAGAAATCACACTGTACAGTGTCTGACACTTGGTATGTGTTCTATAAATTTAGTTCCATTCTGTGCCCTGCCTTGCCTTTCATGACAGATTGAAATTAAAAGCAAAAGCAATGGGCTTGGAACCAGGATGGTCTGAGCCAAAGTTGTGAAACATGCAAAGTCTGGGGTGTTTCACTTCTTTCTATACTCCCTTCCCATATAGATAGCCATAGCATACATACATGATTCCCTCAAAGAAAGACTGTAATAAACGAACTCTCACTGCAGCAGATGGGACTTAATGCTGTCTGCTCCTGGTGGGCATTTGTATTTTAAGAGTCCTGCGTAGGCACGTAGAGGACAATGTTTAACCCAAAGATGGCAGCATTTTATGCAGGATGGCATTTAGATGGCAGAGCTATTTTTAGATTAGAAAGTCTTACATTTGCTCTGGCCATTCTTCAGACCAGCCTTATCTTGCAGGCGTTAGAATGGGATTATGTGCTAGCTCAAGTGGACATTTTTCTCTAAACTCACCTAGTATTGTCCTTTTCACATTTCCCCATGAAATTTAGAAAATAGTAGAATCTTATCAAATACAGACTACATCTCAGGAGAAGGCTTCCAGAGAGTTCTGGAGAAGGCATGCAGCCACCCACCTACCTAACATTTTTTGGAATCCTACTCTGTAATATAATGAATATAGCTGACATTTATGAAATATTTTGCTAAATTTTTATGTGCATAATCTCAGTTAATTCTTACTACTTGCTGTGCTACTGTTATTATGATGCCATTATTATAGCATAGTGGCGAAGAGCAAAGATGCTAGAGCCGGGTTACTTGGCTCAAATCTCAGCTCACCAGTCACTAGTAGTGTGCCCTTAGGCAAGCTGATTCTCTGTGGCTTGATCTTCTTATATTTAAAGGAGGAATATAATAGCACTAATTCATAAGGCTGTTTGGGGCATTAAGTGATTCAATGTATATAAAGTGCTTAGAAGAACATCTGGCTATTATTATCACCGTTAAACATCTGAGAACATTGAGGATGAGGGGAAGGGAAGTGATTTTCCCGGTGACACCCAGATGGTGACAGATCCAGGTCAAGATTTCATGCCTTAGGTCTCCCAGCCTAGTGCTTTTTTCTTGGTATGAGGAATACGTGCAGGATCTTTTATTTTTCCCACATTATCATCTCTCATGACAGCTGTCAGTCATAAGGAACAGCATTTCAGAGTGACTGAAAATCTAGACGTGAACAATTGAAAAGTTGAGAGCTTGTTTAATTAAACTCTAGTTCCTGAAAGCATGTAAAAAGAAGTTTCCTCATAAAGTGGTGCAAATTTTGGTGCCCACCCCAGCTTATCAGTTGCAGCTTAAGCACTAGTTAGTGGGCTTATTAATCAATGGCATCAGAGCCAACATCCAGACTACAGCTGGCCTTCTAGAGAGGTGGTGCTGCCAGGTGCAATCCCAAGATGAGAGTCAACTTGTATGATAAGCATAGGTCAAGCTCTGAGTTCTCATTAGAAAAAAAAATAAGTGGCTGCTTCATAAAATATGGTAATTAACCATTGATGGAGTTGGGATAGAATGCAAAAGTTACATTTTCTTTAGAAAGTATAAAAACGCTTTAGAGTTTTTATTTCCTAGAGTGACCCAGAACAAGCCTTCAATAGACCAAGTCCAATAATGCCTCATATGTTTCAGATGGAGAGGGTGGGCCAGATGAGGAGGGTGGTCACCAGGGAGTTCTCCTTTGTCCTCCTCCCACTTCTCTTGACCTCTCTTCTCATAATGGCTACACTTCCACTGTTAGGGATGTATTATTTTGGGCATTGATAGTGTTTAAAGAGAAATTTAATTTCCAACATCTCCAAGAGACAACAAAATTATTTAGCATCTTATATGGAACTCTCTTCCTCCCTGTTCAGATGCAGCAGCCAACTAGCTACCTTGTGGCCAACTAAGAACTGGAATATAAGGCAAGGTGCCTTGGGAGGAGAAAGGGTGGACGATATTTGCCGATTGACCATTTTGCTAAAGCCCAGGTCTACCTTATGCCATTTTGCTCTGCAAAGAGCTGCTGGAAGAAGTTTTGATTGGAATTAAGTTAGAACAGGAAGCTCTGATCCAACATAAGAGAGCATCCCACTCAACCAAGATAATTAAGAGTTTGTCCTTTCTTCATTCCTTTTTCCAGCATAAGAAAGAGCATCCTACTTGTTTTGGATTGAATTATATCCTCTCAAAAGATGTTGAAATTCTAACTCCCAGAACTTGTAAATGTGACCTTATCTGGGTCTTTGCAGATGATCAAGTTAACATGATGTCATTGGGGTGGGCCCTAATCCAATGAGTATGTCCTCATAAAAAGGGGACATTTGGACACAGAAACAGACACATATACACAGGGAGAATGCCATATGAACATGAAGGCAGAGATCCAAGTGATACATCTACAAGCCAAAGATTGCCAGCAAACGACTAGAAACTAAAAAAGAGGCATGGAACAGACTCTCCCTTAGAGCCCTTGGAAATAACCAGCTCTGAAAACACTTTATCATAGTCTTTTAGTCTCCAGAACTGTGAGACAATGAATTCTGTTGTTTATGTCACCTACTTTGTGGTACTTTGTTGCCCTAAAAAACGAATACACCACTGAACCAAGATAATTAAGAGCTTATGTTCTCTCCTCTCCTTCTTTCAGTAAATATTAGAGGAGAGCCTACTGTGTGCCAGGCACAATACCAGATCCTGAGAACAATATCTTAGATAAGATCTTTGCTCTTAAGGAGTTCATGGACTATCAGGGATACAGATAAGTAAGCAGGCCATTACTGGCTATATGATAGGTATTTCATGTCTGTTTTCCCCTCTAGACCACTAGCTCTCAACCTTCACCATACTCTAGATTCTCCTGATAACTTAAAAAAAAAAAAACCTATGTCCAAGCCCCATGCCCAGGCATTTTGATTTAGGTACACTGTGGTGGGAGCAAGGCTTTAGTATTTTATGAATCTTCCTAAGAAATCCCAAAAGGCTGTTATTGATGAAAACCACTGTTTTCAAATATATCCATCATCAGGACCCTAGTCCACACTAATAAAGTTGGAATGGTAGTGATATTTTTTAAAAAGTTTCCCAGGTGATTCTAATGTGTAGGCAGGTTGAAAACCGCTGTCTCTCCTGAGAGGTAGGGATTTGGTCTGTCTCATTTAATGCTGTGGCCTCTCTACAGTGTCTGTCACAGAATAGACAGTCAATAAATAATTGTTGAGTCAAGATCTATGATGAGAAAAACATAAGGTGCTATGGTGCATAGAAGATGAGTGCTCAGGGCAGTCATTAGAGAGCTGAGACCTGAAAGATGAGTTGACTTATCCAGGCAAGGAGGGAAGACAAGAGTGTGTCTGGCAGAGGGCACAGGATATTTATAGAACCAAGGAGCTGGCTGTAACTTGGCACAGCTGGAGCAAAATCTATGGGTGGTGAGGGGTGATACTGGAAAGCTGAGCAAGGGCTGCGTCATGAAGAGCCTTGCAAGCCATGAGAAGGAGTTTGGATTCTGCCATAGGCTTGTTTGTGTTGCCCAGGGGCATAGCCATGAGCTCTCTAGGCTGATTTTTGTTTTCTTGGCCTTGGTGCTCACCCAGGTTGAGAGTAGAATCTTGCACTTTTTCTCTTTTAAGACAAAAGCCCAGGGAGGGTGTGGCATTTTGATGCCCAGGCCTGTAGGCCCATCTCATGAGAGGAGTATTGCCATCTTTCTGGAGAGACCATCAAGTATCACAACTGCATTGCACCCCCTACATGGGACCTGCCATCACCAGGACTTGGGAGTGAGATTCCCCAGCCCTCCTTCTGTACTTCCACATCTTGGGTGGACCCTGGGGGAGCTTCCATATCCCTCTTTACACATCCTTCCCGTTCCTTTCAGTCCAATTTTACCTGGACACACATGCTAAGGATGGAGAAGGAGGAGAAGACTCAGTGTGATCTTCCTCAGATGGTCCCCTTAGGGAGAGCTCCTGGGCAGGGCAGGTTGATCTGTGCAGGAGGAACCTAACCCTCCATCCCAGGGGCTTGCACACATATCCGTTGGGTGCTTGCTTGTCCAAGCCATGCTGTTGGCAGCAGTGCCCGATTTAGTACTCTGCAGATTTCATTAACAGCCTGCCTGTTCCACTCCGAGTTCTTAATGAAGATGTTAAATAAAATGTGACATTAGTATTGCAATTTGTACAGCACTTCATATTTACCAAGTGCCTTTAGAACGTTTTTATTCTATTCCAAGTGATAGCCCCAAGGAGTCGATTAGTACCGCTGCCCCATTCTACAGAGAGGCGGGCCATTGGGAGTTCATTGATCTGTTGGAAGCCAGTTAGCCAGCCACCATCCCACCTTCTATCACCATTGGGCATTACTCGCCCTCTTTTGCCCAGAATTCAATTTGTTGAGCTGCTGTAGCTCCTCAGGGCCCAAAGACCTCTCACATTCCTCCCTCCAAATTCCAGACTTTGCTGTCTAAGTATTATTCCTCTTCTTCATTCTTACAATTTTGTGTTTTCAGTTTGGGAAAGCCTTAGTCTTCTCTAAGTCAATTTGAATGAATTTGCAAGTGAAATATCCTGACAGACATCAAATGTCTTGCTGACCGTCTAAACACACAGCACTCCACAGGGCCCCTCTTGTCCATCCTGCCTCTTCCCAAAGCCTGTCAATGGTGCTGTGTTTGTGTCTGGCACGATCTGTTTTCTGTAAACAGTCGCAGGGCAAACAGCACTGCTGTCTTTCTAAATATGACAGTCAACTCCTCACCACGACCCTTTTTACTTGGGAAACCATAAATCAGAGACTCCAAGTGGCAGCATCTCTAAAGAACTGAGAGAGGAAATAAACCTTGTAAAGAAAAGTACAAAAAATAGCTCAGATTTGCTTCTCTGAGCCTTGTTAGAGCAGTTGAATAAGGCATATTAATAGGTTTACTTAGCTCTCTGTGCCTTAGTTTTCTCATATGTTAAATGGAGCTATTAATGGAAACACGGGTATGTAAAGGGTTTTCTGATTTAATGACATAAGCATTTTGGGAGGGACTTCTTGCAACACTATTTTTGACTTCACACTTTTAAAAAGCTATCACTAACTAACTTTCTTTTTCTGCCATACTATGCTGTCTTCATGTTGCCTTCTCTGCGTGTACTCTATTTCTCTTTCTTTCTTCATCCGGCTTTCTCTTACCTTCTTATCGTCTCTGTCATTGCATTCATTTATTCCTTCTTCCACTGCCCTAAATCTCATCACCTTCTTATTCTGTTCCTTATCCTAGCCCATGGAAGGGTCCCCTCTGCTGTTACTGACTGGCTTATCCCACAGGATTCTGCCTTTCCTCCCACCACAGGCTCTGCAGGATTTCTTTCTTTCTCTTTTTTCTTTTCTTTTCTCTTTGCTTTTCTTTTCTTCTTTTCCTTTTCTTTTTCTTTCTTTCTTCTTTCTTTCTTTCTTTCTTTCTTTCTTTCTTTCTTTCTTTCTTTCTTTCTCTTTCTCTCTCTCTCTCTTTCCTTCCTTCCTTCCTTCCTTCCTTCCTTCCTTCCTTCCTTCCTTTCCTTCCTTCCTCCTTCTCCTCCTTCTTCTTCTTCCTCTTCCTCCTCTTCTTCTTCCTCTTCTTCCTCCTCTTCTTCCTCTTCCTCATCCTCCTCCTCCTTCCCTCCCCCTATCCCCTCTTGCCCTCCGCCTACTCTTCTTCCTCCCACTCTGTGGCCCAGGCTGGAGTGCAGTGGTTCAATCTCACCTCACTGCAACCTCCGCCACCTGGGTTCAAGTGATCCTCCCACACTGGCCTCCCAAGTAGCTGGAATCACAAGTGCACACCACCACACTCAGCTAATTTTTGTATTTTTAGTAGAGACTGGGTTTTGCCATGTTGGCCAGGCTGGTCTCAAACTCCTGATGATCTGCCCACCTTGGCTGCCCAAAGTGCTGGGATTACAGGCGTGAGCCACCACGCCCAGCCAGGATTACTTCTTGATGGAGGATTTGTGATGTGGTGTGGGAGTACACAGAGCGAGGATGATGGTGGAAAGACACAAGGCCCCCTAACTTCATTATTAGGTGACAGAGGAGAGGGTGACAGTGAGGTAGTAAATAGCTGAGGGGATTCTGAGTTCTTTGACTCAGGGAGCTACCTTCTGGTTCAGGATCAGATGGTGCTGAGGGGTACAAAACAGGTCAAAATGGCCTGGCAACACACTGTAGTTCTTCAATGGAAGGAACATTGCACTGAGAATTAGGATTGTCAAGTCAGAAACTGTGAAGGGTCTGAGACTGCAGCCTACTTGCAGGCTAACAAGTTAATCTGCCACAGGTAGATATTATATATATGTATATGGTGTATACAGATATATATGTGTGTATAGATATATCTGTATATGTGCATACACACATACCCACACTGCAGTCAGCGTACATAATGAGAGAAGATACAAACTCTAGATCAAACACAAAGATCATTGATTACTTAATGGCAAATACAGCAATCAAGGTGATCTCTTGCATTAGTTCTCTGAATCCTGATGTCCATGGATGATGTGGTAAGGGCCAGATGGTAAGTGCACATGTAGTGGAGCCTATTAAGCAGGAGACACCCCCTGCTCCAGTTGAGAAAATGCTCTGACCTTATCTAGGGCCGCTGGTGACCTGCTCATACTCTCCCCTGCAGAGAGAGAAGACCTTAACTTTACTCCAGAATGTGAGCAAATCTTCAGAGAAAGGAGGGAGAACTAACTATCCTGGAATGTCTCTGGGGAAGGAGACAGTCTCTATCTTTGTAATACTGGTCGGGAAACAAATCTGCCTTCTGACCTGGAGAGAGACACTCTTTTTCATTTCCAATAATTTTTACTATGCAACCAACCCAGAAAAAATTGTCAGTAGAGCCCTTTGCTCAGAGGACTCAGACCATACAGAAATGTGAGATATTCACGGAGAATTGTCTTCCAACAAGGACGCTCAGGTGTAAAATGAGGGGCTTAGACAACATTAGAGACTTGAAAAATGTGGAATGTGTGTACCACCACTCTCCAAATCTATGCCCAAGGCAGCCATCACTAATTAATTGGTGTTTTTTGGTGCAAAACCCTAGGCAGTCTGTACTACACTGATTATTACATGAGTCCCCCCAGCTGTGTAAAATCATATTCTTCACGTTTCCTCCTGTGTTTCATCTTTTCTACTTTTGTGAATCTGTGTATCTATTTATATCTTTATCTCTCTCTACGTTGGGGAAAAGGAGAACATCTCTTCTGAGGTAATTTGGTGGTTTAAGATTCTCATACAAAGCAAGTTCTTAATCCTACCAAACAACATTCTCAATTTAATCTTTAATCCATGAGAACTGTAGCTATTAACTTAGAGAGGCTTCCCTTGCAAACAGGGATTAATAGAAGAATAGGTGCCTGTTGCTATGTCTGCTTCTCACTATTGGCTATGAAAGTATTCTCCAAATTCCTCCAGAGTGATATATTGGAGCCATCTAACTAAGGAGAAGACTCTAAAGGAAATATGGTGCAGGTGAACATTTGCTTGGAGAAGGGAATCCTACATCAGAATAGATACAGTCTGAGACTCCTTCCAACTCTGAGATTGGACCAATGATGCCCCCTGGGCACTTGGAAGATGTCCTTTTACCTTTGAGTCAATTTGGACTCTACTCCCAGCCCAGGTAATCTTTTCCTTCTTGTGCCCTATACTTCAAATTCTGCGTTTATTCAGTGGGTAGATGTGGACTTACATAGCTAACATACTGGGGTTTCTACTGAAGACCTGGTTATATTTTATTGCCACTGAAATGAATCAAGAGAATAATGGGAAAAGTGTATGAACTGTGAGTAGGGCATCAAAAGATAGAGGATGCTGATTAGCTAAGTGACCTTGGATACATTACCTAACCTCTTCATGCCTCAGGTACCCTTTCTTGAAAATGAAGAAGATAAGGCCTGCCTGGCTGTCTATCTCATGGAGATATTGGCAGAGCAAATGAGTTCATGTTCAGTGTATGAGGTGCTCAGAAAAGAGATGATGGTTGAATGCAAAGTTGGCTTTTTCTGCCCTGAATCTCATCAGCCTCTCATCTTGCTCCAACCCAAGGAAGGTCTTCCCTCTGCTGTTTCTGACTGGGTCATCCCACAGGATTCTGCCTTTTCTTCCCAGCCCCTGTAGGACTATGTCTTACAAGGGCCTGATGGGGGACTTGTGGTGCAGTATGGGACATACAAAGTGATGACGGTGGAAAAACCCAGTGTCCCCTCACTTTTTTATTGGGTGATGGAGTGGGATGATGGTGAGGTTGTGAATAGCTGAGATCTTGTTTTTTTGACTCAGGAAGTGTAAGCATATTAAAAAAAACAAGCTCACTTTCTCGTACTATATATTCACAACACAGTACTTCTGTGACCCGTGGCCATCAAAATGTGTGAGGATTTCTCCCCACCAAGCAATTCTCCAATAGACACCAGCTGGGTGGCCTCTAATTAAATCAGATTCTGACACTGTCTACCTGGAGATAGCGTCCAGTCCTACAGGTTAACGGCTGAGTCCCACAAGACTCTCCTCCACTTCAGATGCCAGTTACAAGTAGTAGGTTGCCAAATGTGCTTCTGACCAACTGGCTATAAATCAGGGATTCCCACAACCCTCTCCCCAGGTTTGATTAATTTGCTAGAGCAACTCACAGAACTTAGGGGAACACTTTATTTACATCTACCCATTTATTATAAACGATATTACAAAGAATACACATCAACAGCCAGATGAAAGAGATGCAGAGCAGGAGATAGGTGGGGAGGGGTTTGGCGCTTCCATGCCCTCTCCAGCACGCCACCCTCCAGGAACCTCGACATGTCCAGCTGTCTGGAAGATCTCTGAGCCCTGTCTTTTGGGGTTTTTGTGGAGGCTTCATTATATAGGCGTAATTGATTACATCATTGCCATTCGGGATCAACTCAATCTTTAGCCCCTCTCTGTTTCCTGCAGGTTGGGGGCTGGATGGAGCTGAAAGTTCCAAACCTCTAATCATGCCTTGGTTTTTCTGCCCCCCATCTAGGAGCTGTGGTGGAGTCCCCAGCCACTAGTCATCTCATTGGCATATAAAAGACACTATGGAGATTCCAACGATTTTAGGAGCTGTATGCCAGAAATGGCGGTTTGGGAGGGGTATAGGAAAATGTTGGGGTGGAGAGCGATGAGTTGGCAAAGATCAACAAGGACCAAATATGTTTTTCCCACTGTCACAGGGAGCTACTTTCTCATCAGGAGCAGGTGGCACTAAGAGGTACAGAACAGATAAAAATAAGGTGGGCTATGCACACAGACGAAGTATAATGAAAAAGGTTCACGGATTAGGTCTGAGATTTTATCCCTCTTGGGTCAATAATTAGTTGGTATGTGGCTAATGTATTGGGAAGATGCCCGGTGGCCTGTGATATTGGGATTTTTTTTTCTTTTTGCTTCTTTGGGCCTCTGAAGATAATTCAGCAATTTACCAGAGGAGTACCCATTCTGCCTGTTCCTTCCCTCTCTAACTTCCTTTCTCCCTCCCTCCACAAATATTTATTTGTACCTTGTTTGTAACTGAAGATAAGCACCTCTGAAATCAGGCCTGTTGGCATATGTCTAAACACTCTTTAACTGAGAGACGTATATTCACAGAAATGTTTTTAGATGTCCATAAACTAACACATAGATTGTCGAATCCCTAATAACAAGGTTCAGATTAGAATCCTGACACTAATGTTTTCAAATGTTCTAATACAGGTCACCGTTTTTCCTGGTACAACTCTTGTGAGTCTTATGTGTGTGCATGTGTATGCATGCAACTGTGTGGTATGCTTTGTTAATTAACATTGTGAAGCTAAGTGCTCAGTGAAAAAAGTACTAGGGAATTGCATGTTGTCATTACAGATTGTTTGTAAATACAATCAAGTAAAAGCTGTACTGAAAGAGGTAGACCTTGTTCAGAGCCATGTTACTAATCTCAAGTCTAGGGGTTTGCTCTGAGTGTCTTGGTGTCTTGGTGGCCACATGGATGTTCCTTTACTCTGCTTATTTTCAACACAAGAAAGGTTCTTGCAAAGATGACTTGGATGAAAAATTCCACTGCCATGGCTGGTACGCAACTCATTTTGCGTGGATGTTCTCTCGGTTCTAACCTAGTTTGTGTTCAGGTAATTCTGGTAATGGGACATTTGCCTCTCCCCTGGGGGACCATTTTTAGTATCTGTCCATCCAACCAGTTAGTCAGAGAACAGAGCCCTGATGTAAGTAGGGAAAGAGGTATTTGTAGAACTGTGGGAAAAGAAAAATATAACACACTGACCTGTTTTAAGAGTGCAGGGTGGGTTCAAGGCTTTTTTTTTATTTGGTTTCCCAAGATGTTGGGGTCACTATAAGCTTTGAGAATGGCTGAGGCTCAAGTCCTAAAAATTACTTTCATCTCAGAAAATTTGACTAGCAATCAGAATAATTGAAGTGTACCTTTCTAGACACTATTTCCTAAATAAAATGTATGCATAGGTGAAGTCGACCTGATTGAAGATTAATCTTTCTTCCATTGAGCAGGCAGTGCTTTGGGGATAAAGGGAACTGGTTCCCAACTCCAGCTTTGCATTTAACTGCTGTGTGATCTTTAAATTTCCTCCTAACAAAATGAGGAGAGTAATACTTTCCTCATGGGCTTGCATGAGAGATAAATGAGGTGAAGCCCCAAGCACAATGCCTGTTGCAGTGTGTTCAGCACATGGTCATTTGCTTTCCTTTTCTGGGAAGGAAACCTGGCTTCCTGGTCTTCTGCTGAGCTTACCCTGGGTTCCCAGAGGCTCCTTTGGATGCCTTGATCCATGAATATCTTCTAAGATGGTCATGATAGTGTCAGTCTTCAAAGTAGCTGCTTTCCCTCCTCTGTATTGCAGAGACCAGGCACATACAGAGGCAGAAGGGTGGCTCTGTCTCCTAGGGTGGCTGTCACCAGGTGTCACATCATTCTGTGTTTATGGGTTTGCTCTGATAAGCAAATGAGGGGGTGCTCATCCATTTTTTAAATTCAAGACACTCGAGTTCAATGTATGAGACACCAGGAGTAATTGTACTATGAACTGACACAAACTGCAATGAGGAAAGACCTTCTCTCTTCCCCTGTCTTAGATTGCACGCCAGGATGTGATAATTAAAGCATCTGTCTCTCTCCAGCTCCCCTTATCAGACATCTTAATTTATTTACTTGTTAAAAACTAAGAGAAGAATTTGTGCTTTGTTGGTTTTCCTCTTTATTTTACCTTCATTGTTACATGTTAAGTGATCTCTTGGCAAAACGAATAAATATAATTAAATATAATTCTATTTGGTGTGGTGTTTCCCTTTCAACCATTGGCAGTTCTTCTAATGACAATGACCTTGTAATTTAAAACATATCCTAGGGGCATCTGTTTTTATTCTGGACTGCTCTGACACACTGGTTGAGGAATGACAATAACAATGGCAGGAATTGGGTACAAGTGCAGTTTTGTTACATGTATATATTACATAGTAGTGAGGTCTGGGCTTTTAGTGTATCCATCACCTGAACAGTGTACACTGTGCCCAGTAGGTAATTTTTATCCCTCACCCCCTCCCATTCTCCCACCTTTTGGAGTCTCTAATGTCTTTATTCTACTCGGTACACCCATGTGTACTCATTGTGAAGCTCCCACTTGTAAGTGAGACATGCTGTATTTGACTTTCTGTTTCTGAATTAGTTCACTTAGGATAAATGGTCTCCAGTTCCATCTATGTTGCTGTAAAAGACATGATTTCATTTTTTTATGTCTGAGTAATATTTCATAGTGTGTATATACATATATGTATACATGGTGTGTGTGTATATATATGTATGCATATCTCAAATTTTCCTGATCCAGTCATCAGTTGATGGACACTTAGTTTGATTCCATGACTTTAACTTTGCTATTGTGAATAGTGCTGCAATAAACATATGAGTGTTGGTGTTTTTTTAATGTAATGATTTCTTCTCCTTTGGGTAGATACCAAATAGTGGGACTGTTGAATGGTAATTCGGTTTTTAGTTCTTTGAGAAATCTCCATACTATTTTCCATAGAGGTTGTATTAATTTACATTCCCACAGTGTATAAGCATTCCCTTTCCTCCATACCTTGTTGTTTTTTTGACTTTTTAATAGTTAACTATGTTTTTCTTTCTTTCTTCCGTGATGGTGCACACATAATAGATTATCAATTTACTCTTACGTTTTAATTGTATTAAAGATACAGATGCATACTAGGTGCAACGCAGAAGAAAGATGCCTTGTTTCTGGCCATAGATATGAGAGAGAGAGATCAATAAAGGCCACAGAATTATCTTCCTGATTATTATTGTGGTTGTTGCTGGGATTTTTTTTAGATATAGCAAGTACTCAGTAAATTTTTGCTGAATACATTTACTTAGAACCAATGGACACTGGCCTCCTCCAGCCAGCCACACATTATTTTATATAGATCATTATGCAAAACACAGTTGTTCAGTATTGCCCCTTTACAAGATGCTCCTTGACCTTTATCTATGGGAATGGACTGTTATTATTATTACTCATTCTTCTTTATGCCGCCTATTTATATATTTTTTAAACTTGAAAAGGTGAGTTTTATTTTTATTTATTTATTTATTTATTTATTTTTTGAGGCAGAGTCTGGATCTGTTCCCCAGGCTGGAGTGCAATGGTATGATCTCAGCTCGCTGCACCCTCTGCCTCCCGGGTTCAAGTGATTCTCCCGCTTCAGCCTCCCGAGTAGCTGGGACTACAGGCATCCGCCACCATGCCTGGCTAAGTTTTTTGTATTTTTACTAGAGACTGGGTTTCACCACGTTGGCCAGACTGGTCTCAAACTCTTGACCTCAGGTGATGCGCCTACCTCAGCCTCCCAAAGTGCTGGGATTATAGGCGTGAGCCACTGAGCATAGCTGAAAAGGAGAGTTTTTGATGAAGTACAATCGTGACTAGGGAATAAGGGAGGAGGCTGATGGGATGACTGAGAAAAGAAATAAAGAGTGTCTTAGAATCATATAGGTGAGAGAATTCAGAAGTCATTGATGTATACCCATTGAAGGGAGTAGATTCTCAGAAGGCTTAAACTAGACAGTCTGACTTAATCTCTCTCTTAAAGGAAGAGAGTTATATTTTTGTTCTTCATACTTTTAAAATTATACAAGAAAAAATAAAAGCAAAATTTATAAAAGCAATTTGTATACATTGTAAAAATATTCAAATATTTACAAAACAGGATGAAGAGTAAAATTATCTCCTCTGAGTTCCATTCTCTAAGGATAAAACTGTAAAATGCTTCTGTTCTTGGCTCTTCTGTTTACTACCAGGATTCTAGCATACTTTCTTGTTTTATAAAATTTAGACAGTAGCTTCTGAGTTTTTGCTATGACAGATTAGGGCCATATACGTAAATGCTATCTTCCACACATCATTCCTCCTCCGAATTCTCAGTCGTACTCTTACTTATCCATTATCAAGGTACAGTAACATTCACATTCTGTTCCCTAAATGTAATTAGATTTTCACATGCCTTATGGTTGATTCTAAAGAGTTTGTTTGGATAGAATGCCTACTATTCATTATTTCATTCATTTGTTTATTTCATTCCACACACATTGAGAGACTATTTTGTGCCAGGTATAAGCCTATGTGCAAAGTATGTGCAAGTGTTTACAGAACTGTGTGTAAGACAATTGAATTAGTTTTGGGTAGGAGAAGACACAAGATGCGTATCTCAATTCTGTTTCTAAAGATATATTAAAAGAAAATTTAGATGAAAAGGCTTACATAAAAGGACACTATCATATTTTTATTTAGAGAAAAAGCACCCTGGAAATTGTTTAGATACCTAAAGATTGTCAAGTATTAAATAAATTATAGAAACCAGATGTGTTGGAATCAGAGCTATTAAAAATTAAAATTTTGAGAACTATTAAATGATGTGATAAAATGTCATGATCTACCAACTTAATAAAATAATAAACTGGATATAAAGCTAGATCTATAACATTATCCCAGTTCTGTAAAATTTTAAAAAGATGATATGGGAAAGAAATATCACAAGTGATGACAGAGATTTAAGATTTTTTGTTTGTTTGTTTTTGTTTTGAGACGGAATCTCGCTCTGTCGCCAGGCTGGAGTGCAGTGGTGCGAACTCGGCTTGCTGCAACTTCTGCCTTCCAGGTTCAAACAATTCTCCTGCCTCAGTCTCCCGAGTAGCTGGGACTACAGGCATGCACCACCACGCCCGGCTAATTTTTGTATTTTTAGTAGAGATGGGGTTTCACCATGTTGGCCAAGATGGTCTCAATCTCTTGACCTCGCAGTCTGCCCTCCTCAGCCTCCCAAAGTGCTGGGATTACAGGTGTGAGCCACCGCGCCTGGCCTAAGGTATTTTTTTATTTTTATTTATTTATTTTTTGAGACGGAGCCTCGCTCTGTCGCCCAGGCTGGAGTGCAGTGGCGAGATCTCAGCTCACTGCAAGCTCTGCCTCCTGGGTTCATGCCATTCTCCTGCCTCAGCCTGCTGAGTAGCTGGGACTACAGGTGCCCACCACCATGCCTGGCTAATTTTTTGTATTTTTAGTAGAGATGGGGTTTCACCGTGTTAGCCAGGATGGTCTAGATCTCCTGACCTCGTGATCCACCCACCTCAGCCTCCCAAAGTGCTGGGAAGGTTTCTTTCTTTATACTCACTTTCAGTGAGGAAGTATTATCCTAACTACAAAACAAACAAACAAAACCTATTATCTTCAAAAAAATAAAAAGTAACAATAGAATCATTGCCTTCAAGGACAAGATTCTCAATCGGGTGAAAGAGACATTTTAAGAAGTTGTCATAATGTAAAATGTAATAAAAGCAGTGTCTGAGAGTTTATACAAAGGGATAAGGATAGAGTTTTGATGGGGTCTGGGCATCAGAAAGGACATAAGTAACATTTGAGTTGCATCATGAAGACTGAGTAAGATTTCTATGGACAGAGGAGAGCATTCCTAGGCGTGAAGGGATGGAAATGAATGTTGAGAAGTGAGCTATCTGAAATTGTTGGAATAGAGTGTGGGCTAAAAGATGTAGAAAAGAAAGTGGCTTAATGGCTTGTGGAGAACCTTGGATGCTTTGCTGAAGAATTAGAATTTAATTGAAAGGCCGTAGGGAGCTATGGAGGAATTTTTAAAAAGAGGGGTGGACTTGACCTGTATTTTCAGATGCAAAGTAAAGAGAGCAACCTTTGACACCAGACAGACCTGGAGTCAAAATCCCAGCTCTGCCAGTTCCTTAGGATAGGTTCTTAGACAAGTCAGTTAACTCTTCTCTATTTCCTTATCCATTAATTGGGGGCAGTGATTTCAACTTTACGGTGTGAACATGAGGATAGAACAACTTAATACAGAGTTTTAATATCATGAATGATGAATAGATCTTTTTTAAAGGTAAATAATACCTGACTGATGAAATAATCTATACAACAAACCCCTATGACACAAGTTTACCTATGTAACAAACCTGCACATGTACCCCTGCCTTAAAAGTTAAAAAAAAAAAAATTTGGATCCACCTATGACCTATAAACCCTCTCTGTGAGTTGTTCTGCCTTTCCAGACTGAAGTAATGTATGTCTCACATGTATTGATTGATGTCTTCTGTGTCCCTAAAATGTATAAAACCATGCTGTACCCCAACCACCTGGGTCACATGTTCTCAGGACCTCTCACAACTGTGCCTCATGCCATGGTCACTCATATTTGGCTCAGAATAAATATCTTTAATTAAAAAAGAAATATTTGCAGGATCTCACCCCCTAGTCTGTGTTAAATTATTTCTATTATAATGTTAAATATTTACAACAATAAAATTTGTTATAAATTTCTCAAGTTTCATGCTCCACCACAGGTATAAAACCAAAATGAGCTTAAACATTACAAACAACACAAGCACAATAAAATTAAATGAAGCAGTATTAATTTAATAGACCCATTTGTAATCAATATGAAAATAAATCTTTGTGAACGATGTGAATATAGTACTAACTGCTATAGCCCAGGTTATTAAAGTTTGGCCTTTCCCATACTCTGTGTGGTATGTTGACTCAGTCTTTCCCCACTTTTCTCTACTCCAACTTATTGTTTATGCAGTGAACAGTGGTATTATTTAACCTTTGCTTAGCATGAACACATCTTCTATGTATCAGGTCCACCTCTCTTCCTCACTGGCTCATCACTATTAACATCTCACCACTGTAGACATGCATGCAAGTGCAAGCATTGAACTACATAGCAGGACTTAATTATGTAGTGGTTATCTAGATGATTTAAAAAATGTTATCAGTATGAAAATTTAGATCACACAGACACACCCACACAGACACACATACACACCACACACCACAGCCCTCTTATGGTTCTACACCTCCTATTTGTAAATACATATATCCTAGAAGTCTTATTATGATTGTTTTGTCGTTGTCGTTGTTGTTGTTGTTGTTCTGAGATGGAGCCTCGTTCTGTTGCACAGGCTGGAGAGCAGTGGCACGATCTCATCTCACTGCAACCTCCGCCTCCCAGGTTCAAGTGATTCTCCTGCCTCAGCCTCCTGAGTAGCTAGGATTACAGGGGCCTGCCACCATGCCTGGCTAATTTTTGTATTTTTAGTGGAGATGGGATTTCACCAAGTTGGGTCTTATTATTATTGTTAATGGCAGCTTTATTGTTGTTAGTCATCTTGGTTAGATAGATGTATCAGCTGGCTATTGCTGTGTCATAAAGCACCCCAAAATTCAGTAGTTTAAATCAACCAGCCATGTATTATTTCTCATGAGTATTAGGTTGACTGTACACACCTGCTGATACGGTTTGGGGGCATAATGGGGCATACGGTTTGGGGG
This sequence comes from Nomascus leucogenys, assembly GCF_006542625.1. NCBI lineage: Eukaryota > Metazoa > Chordata > Mammalia > Primates > Hylobatidae > Nomascus > Nomascus leucogenys. The sequence continues at coordinate 27,114,146 of NC_044402.1, read as the reverse complement.
TGTCTGTCATCTTTGGTCAGTTGCAGGTGGGCTTGTTGGCTTTGCTGATGTGGCTGAGCTTCCTCACATCTTTGAAGCCTTATCTGAGATGGCTTGGCTTTGTGCCATGTGTTTTCTTCACCTCCAGCAGGTTAGCAGAGGCTTGTTTTTAGGGTAGTCTGGACACATTCTTATGCTGATCACAGAGAAGCAGGGAAAGAAATGGATAAGTGCAAGGTCTCTTTAGGCCTCATGTTAGAGCTGGGAGACTACCACTTCTGTGGCATTCTATTGATTGAAACAAGTCACAAGGCCAATCCAGATTCATCAGCTGGAGACATAGACTCTATTTCTTGATGAGAGAAGCTGCAAACTCAAAATTCAAAGAATATGGTTATAGGTATGTGTGAAGAATGGGAGGCATTTTTGCAATCAATCCAGTAGAGGAGATAAGAACATTGAAATCTATTAGGAAGTGACATAGACCTTCTTGGTGAGAGGGATCCTGCCTTAGGAAAGAATGAATGTGTGAGATGCTCTGCCAGTCTTTGGTGTGGGAGTGAGGGAGAGGGAAGAGTCAAAGATGGCTTCAAGGAACCTGGGCTTGGGTGACCGAGAAGATGGTAAAGCTACTGAGATGAGATCGTCAACAGGAAAAGTAGGTTTATATTAGGGGGCCTGGGGCATGGGAGAGGTCAAACATGGAGGGAGAAAATAAGTTTAGAGTTTAACAACGTGGGACTCTCCCCACAATGAGAAACCTTCTCCACCTAGTTACACATTAAAATCGCCTAAAGAGCTTTTAAAATTGATAATTGAGTCTCATCCAAGGCCAATTAAACTTAAATTTCTGGGTAGAGGGCCTGGTATTTTTTTTAATATTCACAGGAAATCTAATGTATGGCAAAATAGGAATCATTATCTAAATCAGTGTTCTTCTTGTGCCCATACATTAGAATCACCTGGAAGCCTTATGAAAAATACTGATGCCTGAGCCCCACTACCAAAGAACCTATTTAGTGCGTCTGGGATAGGGCCTGGGCAGCTGTATTAAAATAAAGTCTGTCTGGATATATGTGATGTAATGTAATGTAGCCAGAGTTGAGAACCACTGACCTAGATAGTTAATTTTCACTGTGAATAATCAATGTTTTCAGGGTTGCAAGCCATGGTAAAGGGGCACTATGACAAAGTCTCTTTAGGCTCTTGGCAGGTCCAGAATTAGCATGAAATTGCTGGGTGCCAAACAGGGCATGGGGACAGGAGCAGTCAGAAGATGAATTCTATGGACTTTGAAGACCCAACCTGGATCAACACCTGGTGTTTGAAGGCACAAGGGCTTGTTAGTGCTAATCCTACATCAAGTAGAGATGGTGGGAAATCGCCCTGAAAAGCTCTACAGAGTATAAAATGTCATGATACCACTGAAACCCCTGTTGTCCCATTCAAACTGAGCTTTCTTTACAGTAGCACCTGAAAAATACAACTTCCACCATTTCCTTTGAGAAGGTAAATTCAGTCTGAGATCTCAGTATTTGTTTTCCTTGAGTAGAAAGCTAAAACTGCCTCTTCCTTGATTTTGTCCCATTAGGCTGAGATTTGACCTTGTTACATCTTAGATAATTCCTTGATATGCTTGTTGTTAATGCCTTATAAATATTTGCAGACCAATTATCTGTCTGTAGGCAGCCACTGAGTCAACAACAGAATATCTGTGTTTTTTTCCATGTTCATAAATCATTCTTGGCAGACCTTAATCATTTGGGTTTTTGGCTGGCCTCTCTGACTTTCCTCTAGTTTATTTTTATCCTCCATAAGCTTCATCTATTTTGGAGAAATATTTAATTGCATAAGAGAGAAGTTGACTCCTGTTAGGTATGACACTGACAATCTTCCCTGGGTTCAGGGTTTCTTCAAAGTGGCATGAGAATCACTTTGGGGGTGGGAGAAGGCTTGTGAAAAGGACATATTTGTGAGTCCCACCCCAGATCTCTGAGGATGGGACTCAGGCATCTGGAATTTTCACTTTTTTAAAGGGTGGGTGATTCTTATATGAACAGTTTTAGAGCTATTACCAAAGTTATTACTTCAAATGTTATACTTAGAGGAGAAATTGGGGCAATTTTTTTTTCTCAGTGGGAGAGGCTTTGCTCCATAATCCTCATCTATAATCAAGACATACACCTTTCCTTAAAGAGTTTCCAAAAATCTTCTGCACGAGGAATCACCATTTCATGTCAGTCTTGTATATCAGTGGGGCTGGTTGGTTAATACATATGGATTGCATTGTGTTCATCTGACATTAAGATATAAGCAGAGGCAAAGAGAAGAGAGGAGGAAGAGTGAATACAGTAGATAAATAGCAAGATAGAAAATAGAAGAGAAATGGAGATGGGGAGGAAATGAAGAGATATTTGTGTAAATAAGGTTTCATCTATGACAATGTTTAGTATCACACCTTTTTATATTTTGAAGCACTTTACAGTATAAAAAATCCTTTTATATGCGATCCTCACAACTGTCCTGGGGTACTGGACCAGGTAAATGTTAACATACCCATTTCACAGATGGAAAAATGGAGACTTCTGACAGCAACCTTCCAAAGGTCAGATAGCTAGTGTCAAAACCAACACTGGAGCTCAGGACTTAGTTCTAAAGCAGGAATTTTCTGCCAATCCAAATCTATACTCAGCCTGGGTAACCTAGACTTGTTCTTGCTTGTGTAATGACAAGGCCTTCATTCCGAATGAGTGCTTTGATGTGATTTGATGTAGAATGGTTCTTTGGGGAGGGACATGGCACTGGCACAGTGAACAGAGTGGAGTTGGTATCCTGAGGTCCTTGGAAACTCACATAAAAATCAACAAGCTTATTGAAAGAGCTCATGTTACATCTTATAAACAAAATAAAACTGGTACATGATTCATGAGTGTCTTCATTCCTCTCTTTCTTCCCTTTCTTCTGTTCGACACAACACACACACACACACACACACACACACACACACACACACACACACACACACAAAAATTCACCTCTGGCTCTAGAATCTGGAGGACATTCAAAGTCATGCAGCAATGACCGTCAGCATGATTAGGCCTAATGGAATCAACAAGATAAATTCAGGGCCTGATCACTATCAGACATTTTCTTGGTCAAAGGAAGGGAAGTCTCACTCAGGTCTGCTCCCCCTCCTTCATTTACTTACTGAACAGGCTTTTTTTGCTTTAGGGTATGGTTGGTACTGACCCTCCTGGGACTATAATAAAAACTAACCTGGGTACCAGGGTTAAATGTTGATGAGCTTTTTTACCCTAATTATTTCTCTTGATCATTACAACAGCCTGGTGATATAGTTAATGATAATATCCAGGCAGAATTACAATACCATTGGTTTAGGCATACTTGTATAATTCTGTAGATCAGTTACCTACCCAGAAAGTACTAAGGTAAATTTATGCACAGAGAGGGTAAAACAATGCAAAGGGACACTCTATTGCTAGTTGGGGCTTAGGCCCCTCAAATAGTGAACAGGATTCTGGTGAACTGGGCTGTACCACAAAGAGAATCTGGGTGGACTTGAACCAACCTAAGAGAAAAGTCAAACCTACCTTTCTGATTTTGGTTAGTAAGGGAAACCAAACTGCATCCCTGCTGAGAATCCCCAGAAAAAGAGAGTGGCTATAAAAGATGGAATCTAAGCCTTTCCAATCCAGAATTCTGTGCTTTGTAGGAAAAAACAGGCATCAGAAGAGAAAGCCTCCAAGAGCTTTGAAGAGCAAAATAGCAAGATCTAGGCCACACCTTACTGTTTGAGTCCTAAGTTCCCCTCAGTGATGGAAAGTCCCACCAATATGGCCCGATGAAGTAGCTTTACCTCTTTCTTGGTCACTGTCTTTGGGATATGTGACCAGGGAAAATGTGATACCCTGGGGATACGTTTTACTGTGAGGGACTTAAGGATCGGGGAAGTTAAGTCACTTACTCAACCAAGGACATTTGTTTAGTGTGTGGGGAAGCTCAGATTTGAACTCTTGAATCTTGGCAGCAATATTTAGTAATTTTCCCATTGTGCTACCTATCCTCTCTACCAAACACCATTTTGTTCTTATGTGGAAAATTGGTTCTACAATCCTGGGCTTCCTCTGGCAGGAGCAGTGCCATTAAAACATTGAAAAGAACCCAAAGAATATATTTTTCTCCACTTAATGCTTGCTCAGGGAAGAATCCACGTCCATGGGAGTTGTCTGGCTCACAGTTTATGAAGTGTCTTGCACATGGAGGTAGTCTGCTAGATGGGGCTTAGATCACATGTCTATTTCATCTCACCATTCCTCCTTAAAAGTTCAGATGATACAAATGGCCACACTGTCCTCTAAAAGAAGTGTTGGAGTTTATTTTGGGAAAGGGGCCTATTTTAAGATAAAGGACAGGGGCTCCCTATTCTGCCACTGTGCTGGCTTGTCTCCACTCCACACTCAGCAAAAACTGAATATTCTCTAAACAATAGGTGACTCAGCCCTTGCAAAGTCTCAGGTGAAATGAATTTAGCCAGCAAAAAGAGAAAATGTCTTTTTTTTTTTTTTTTCATTTTTCCCTGGTCCTGTTTGATGGTAATTCTCAGTGCTCAGTGCTCCTTTCATCCAAAGATCTGTAATTAATTAAGCCTCACAACTCCCCTGGCAAGTAGAGAGAGGTACAAGGATGTTCATTTAAAACCAATCCTGTTTGATACAGTAGGACTGTTACTAAGGCTTTTTAAAAGAAAAACGTTTCTGGCCGGGCACGGTGGCTCACGCCTTTAATCTCAGCACTTTGGGAGGCCGAGGCAGGTGGATCACGAGGTCAGGAGCTTGAGACCATCCTGGCTAACACAGTTAAACCCCATCTCTAATAAAAATACAAAAAATTACCTGGATGTGGTGGTGGGTTCCTGTAGTCCCAGCTACTCAGGAGGCTGAGGCAGGAGAATGGCGTGAACCTGGGAGGCAGAGCTTGTAGTGAGCCAAGATCATGCCACTGGACTCCAGCCTGGGCAACAGAGTGAGACTCTGTCTCAAAAAAAAAAAAAAAAGCCTTTCTATTGTGAAACTTCTTTTTAATGGACTAAATTAAAAGAGAAAGGGAAGAAGTAATTTTATCTGGGATGCCTGCTCAATTATGGCCACAGACAGAGTCCTAAGTTTGGACCTCTGATGTCATTCTTGGATTAAACTAGGTGTATAAGCTACTGCTGTGTAGCAAATCACCATGAAACTTAGTGGCTTTAGACAATAATGAACATTTATTGTTGATACAGTTACTGTGAGTCAAGAATTCAGGAGTGGCTTATCTGGGTGGTTCTGCTTTGAGATCGCAGTAAAGATGATAGCAAGGGCTGCAGTCATCTGAAGGCTTGACTGGGGCTGGAGGATCCACTTCTAAGATGGCTCACTCAGATGGATGGTGAATTCGTGCTGGCTGTTGATAGAAGACTACTTCTACATGTGGACTTCTGCAGAGGGCTGCTTGAATGTCCTAATAATGAGGCTGATGCTTCCCTATTGCAAGGGACCCAAAAGAGCAAAGGTGTAAGTGGCAGTGTCTTTTGTTACCTACCCTGGGATGTCACACTGTCATTTCCTCAATGTCCTGTTGACTACACAGGTTAGCTCTCAACATTATGGGAGGGGCCTACAACAAGGGCATGAATATCAGGAAGAAGAGTCACTGGAGGCCTGCTTGGAGCCTGGCTACTGTATGAAGACATATTAAACATATGTCCATCTGTAATATTACTGGTCCTCTGAAAAGCCAGCTTAGAAGATGAAATATCATTCATCTGATAAGAAGAGAGAGTAAGAGATAGGGAATGGTGCAGTTAACTTTCTGGTTATTTGTAGTTTTAGAAAAAATAGTCACCATTCATCATGGTTAAGTGATTAAGCCTATACTGAAGTGTACATAAAAAGGGGTGATGCTCCAATTTTTAGGAACTGGATAGCTGTCCCAGACCTTATAGCAGATCACTGGCTCTCCAATTGTTGGTCCATGGACCAATGTTATATTAACTGCTAAAAGGCATCCCTGAAGCATTTATTAAAAATGCAGATACCAGCTTTCTACTCTTAGGGATTCTAAGTCAGTGCATTTGGAACCCACTGTGCTGGCTCAACTTATCATGCAGTGGTAGCTTCAAGTTATGTGGGGTGAAAATTATGACTTACGGCAGTTATATTTGTTTGCTTAGCATCTCTCCGTGATCTTTTTCTTGGTCTCAGAATACCAACTAAAAATAGGTTCCTGGTTGCTAAGGGCATGAATATCAGGAAGGAATTGATAGTTGCCAATGTTGTTTGCATACCATATTAATTCAAGAAAGTGCAGAGAGTAGAAAGTTCCCTACCATAAGGGCTACTAGAAAGGCAGAGAGGGGATAGGGTTGCTGACCAATAGCAACAGTTTAGAAGATTATCATTATACTGCATCAATATATGCAAGGAACTGGTCTAATGATCAGGTACAGAAATACTTTTGCTTCCTGCATACATTTTAGTCCAGTGGTTCTCAAATATTAGTATCCAGAAGAATCACGTGGAGAGTGTTTAAAAGTACACATCTTTAGGTCTGCCTCTGGGATTCTGATTCAGTGGGTCTAGTGTACCCCAGGTGGTTTCAATGTAAGTGATCTGGGGCCACACTTTGATATATACTGTTGTAGATGCAGCCTAACTTAACCGCAAGGTATTGACTTCATATCTATTTAATCTCCAGTAGCAAGAGTTTAACCTATAAAGTGGGTGACATATAAGGGGTACTTTATAGAGTTTTCATGAATGACAGTTGCTAGGTGAACTGATGACATGCATGAGGGGTACAGGGAGATTGGACAGGTGTGAACGAGCATTTTGTTAGCATTATCTTTGTGGATATTCACCTTCTTTTCAGATGATAAGCTCTTAGAGGTAGGACCTATATGCTATTTAATTTTGCAACTCCCGCAGAGGTTAGCATGGTATGCTGCTTGCATCAGGCTTACAATAGATGTGTTAACACATAGGGGCAAGTTCATCTGAAGTGGCCGGGAATTCTACCTGGATGGGAATTGATTCATGGTACCCAGAGCATGTTGCATGTTGTGCTGACTGCTTTATGACTTTCAGAGTTGAATGACTCTAGGTTATTGCCAAGCTCTCCTCTCACCTCTTCCCTCTTTCTTTCAAGTATCTCAGGGTGGTACTGATAGTAAAACAGTTGTGGCATTAATGAGTGTCTCCAGTTTGTGACTTTGGAGAGTGAAATGTAAATAAGAGTTGAATAGAGCACAGCCAAAACCTACAAATTACCACTGACAAATAACAGGGCAGACAAAGAGTATTTCAGCCTTACCAAAACCTCTGCTACAATCAGCTAAGAACACCTGGGCATGTCAGGATGGCAGACACAGAGCCAACAACATGATCAAGAAGAGGACATTTGATGGCAAAGAGCAAAGCAGCAATTGCTTGTGCATTGCTTGGAGAAGAAGAGGAAGAAGAATGATAGAACTACTGGCTTCACTCAAGAATAATTTATTGAACTTCTACTATGTGCCAGTACCTATTATAGGTACTAGAGATAATAAGGTATACCAAGCAGACAAAAAGCTTATATTTTAGCAAAAGATATAGATAATGGATAAGCAAATACTAAGTACATAGTACAATGTCACATGGTGATTAGTGTCAGTAAGAAGAATAAAGCAAGGGAGGGGAATACACAGTAAAAGTAAATATAATTCCCAATGACATTGCTATATATAATAATTTGACAAATCCATTAAACTAATATTTATTGAGTGCTTACTATGTGTCACACAGTACTGGGCAATGGAGATACAGTGGTAAGACAAGTTTCGTAATTTCACGGTGCCTTATTTTTTTAGGCCAGGAAAAAGACTATAAACAATCAAAGAAAGACACCTAAGAAACATATGAGATAGTGATTTGTGCTCTCTAGAGAATTAAGATAAGGAGAACTGGTAGAGTGACTGGGAAGACTGCTTTAGTTTGGTTGAGGGAATTCCTCTCTAAGGAGGTGATATTAAATTGAAATCTGAATGACAAAGAGGATCCAGCTATGCAGAAAGCATCCCAGGCCAAGTGGGGAGGGCACGTGGGTGAAGGCCCTGGACTCAGCAGATGTAGGAATAGAAAGGCCAGTATAGCTTTATAAACCAAGAGGGACTGGGGCCTGGTTAGAGTAATTAAGAAGAGAAATAATTTTTTGTTTTTCATATGTATGACCTGGGTAACAAATATAACTCCTACAAAACTATCTTTCTTTCCATTTAAATATTGTCTAGTTCTTTCATCAGAGACAGGTGTAATATTTAAATCAATTGATTAATAATATGAATCTCTTCCAGTCATTAGTTCTCTTTTCCCCAGCACCCCTGAGATAATTCAAAATGCAGGGCAAGTGTTATTATAATAAAATTTTATTAGTTAATATAATTAACAAAAATACCATATAGCAATATGCCAGTCATTAAGCATGTTGATTCATGTAGTAACTGGGAATTCTTATTTAATATTTGTCTGCAGATCCATTTATCTTCCATAACACCTTAGATGCAATGTTTCTTTTTGGGCTCGTATTCAAGATCTTGGAGTGATCTTTTTCTGTGTCTAGTTTCCATACAATCTGAGCTCTGCAGCAGCCAGTGGAAATGCCCTTAGTTGTCTTCAGTTTCTCTTTCTGGGTGCTGCAATCTCTTTAACCCCTGTCCATACAGGAGCTTTGTACACTCTGCTGTGCTCTCCATTTAGGGTTCACATATCACACAAATTCTCTTCTATGTCTCTGGGAAGGGAAGCAATTCTTTTTGCAGGTCTTCACTATTATCTTTTTCTTTTTTCCATTGCTTTTTCTGTGCTGTCTGGAGAATCACTTTCCATACCACTGGGTCTTCTTTTCCCCAGTTAGTCATACCAGAGCCTTTCTGCTCATTCATTCTCTACGTTTCATGCCTCTCTGAAGTATTAATACCTTTCTCTTTACACTGGTTATAGATGTATATGCAAAAATCAAGTGGATAGATTGTGTTTGCTGAGAAACTTTAGTGTTGAAAATGCAATGCAAATCTTTAATGTAAGTTTACTGTATATTTGAGTGTATTGTATATTTATTCTCCAATATAAATTTAGCAACTTTCACATTATGAATCACTAAGCCTTATGTTTCTCCAAAGAAGGGAGCATGACTTCTCAAAATATACTATTGTTTTTAGAATGAAAATTTAATTTGTTTCATGACCAATGCAAATCAGTTCTGAAATTCCAAACTCCCTCAGCCATGACTAGCTTTAAAATGCAAATGCTACCCATAAGGAACAAATGTCTTTTCAATTATTAAAACTGAATTTCAAGATGTGGTTTCTTACGATAAAAATGTTTGAATATATCTGAAAAATATTTCTTAAATTCTAATAATTAAAAAGGATAAAAGCAGAAAGTTGCAGGCAATAACAAGAACAAAGATTGAGTTACAAAAACTAAAATGTGTTTAATTTTCATCGAAGTTCTAAGGCATTACATTAGCAGCATTAGGGTAGGGAAATAGGCTTATGTCTCTCTCACACACACACACACACACACACGCACACACACAGGCTAACGGGAAAGGACAGACTCTCATGTACACACACATACACACACACATAGTTGAGCCAATATGCTTTATGATCTGTCAAAATTAGGCTCGACATAGTGACCGAATTGAGAGATACGATGCTGATCATAGTTTTGCTTTCTAACTTGAAGAATATAGCTGAGAAGCCAGGGTTTAATGGTTTTGATATTCTGGAAAATAGGTATCATGATAGTCAAACGTTTCTTCTCTGCTGGGTTACAATAGAAGTATGATGTCTGTCCTTAGGAAGTTTACCAGTGATGTGGGGGGAAAATGGCTTTATATTATACAACTCAAACAGTATGAGCCAGTATACGCTTAAGCACTAGATACTCCAGTGCACAGAGACAACTAGTTATGAGAATCAAGAGAAATGAACATTATTAATACTGTGTGGGGTCAACATGGAGTGCTTCATGGAGGAGAAGAGGTTTAACTTAGTTTGGAGGAAAATACAGAATTTAGCATCATTTTCTCTTTAATGATAGCAAGTCATTTTTATTAAAATATTGATTATCTGTCTGTTGACTCACAGATTAGAGGATGGAAAAGCATGACAAACCCACAGGGTAACTATGTTTTAAGGGTTTTTAAAAAAGGAGTCAAAAACAAGAGAAAGCCTTTCTAAGAGCCTAGTCTTGGGGAAAATGTAGGAGGTGCAGAAGAGAATTAATGGCTAATGCTTATCATTTTGTACAAAATAACCTTGACACAAATGGGGCAATTTAAAGAAGGGTAAGTGACTCCCAGCCCACTCACCAAGGTTGATGGAGGAAATAATCATGGGGTCGAGGGCAGACTGGAAAAAGAAGACCGAGGGTAGGTAGCTTTCTCTTCTACATCATGTGTGTTTCTGATCTAGAGGTAGGAAGCTCATAGCTGAAGAAGCATTTTAGAAACTCAGCCTCTTCCACTTTCCAATCACGTCAGGTACTTAACTTGATCTAGCTGCAAGTTAGATGTGTCTCTTTTTTTTCATCCTCCTTCAAGCTGTATGCAGAGATGTGATAGTTGTCATACCACCAACGTCCAAGAAGTTATAGTGAACAAAACACAGTTAGAGAACTAGGATAATTGTAAATATGTTTTATAGCAAACCAATGTGCTACAATATGTAAGTTAGGGGGTGACTATCCCTGTGCTTCATAAGTGAGAAAATTATTATTGCTCTAAGTCAGTTTTCCATCTTGGCTACACATTAGAATCACCTGGCGAACTTTAAAAATTACTGATACCCAGGACCTTCCCCCACCTGCTCTACCAAGAGGCATAGTGAGTCTGAGAAGTGGCCTGGGCATTGGGTTTTCTAAAGCTCCCCAGGTTATTCTAATCTTCTGCAAAGTTGAGAACCACGCCTCTAACTGCTGATATGAACAAAGTGCAGCTGGAGAGTTTGTTAAACCGCAGACTGTTGGATTCCATCGGCAGAGTTTCTGATTCATTAGATCTGAGATGGGAACCAAGAATTTGTATTTCTAACACATCCTCAGGTGATGCTGATATTGCTGGTCTGGGGACCACAGTTTGAGAAACATTGATTTAAACTACTGAAGTCAAGACAGTTCAGGTTGTACAAAGTCAGCATTTCCTAAAGTTTGTCCCCAGAACACACTTGTTAAAATGCAGATTCTGGGCACCTCCCTAAACTCACTGAATTAGAATGTCCAGGAATTTGCAATTTTAAATGAGCTCTTTCAGTTTTTCTTTTGGATGCTAGTGAACTGTTGTGGAGGTTAATAGTTTTATTTCTTATCTTGCTCCAAATATTATTTTATATAAGTTGAATGTGTGACCCTATGAAGGTTTTTGTAATTATTTTATGCTTTTTTTTTTTTGTGGAAGAAAACCTCTATAGATTGGATTGCATTAGGTACCCTGAGGAATATCAGTAATCAAATTTGGGGAAATAAGGCTGGGCATGGTGGTTCACGCCTGTAATCCCAGCATTTTGGGAGACCAGGGAGGGCAAATTACCTAAGGTCAGGAGTTTAAGACCAGCCTGGCCAACATGGAGAATCTCTACTAAAAAATACAAAAATTAGCCAGGTGTGATGGCGGATGCCTATGATCCCAGCTGCCCAGGAGGCTGAGGCAGGAAGAATTGCTTGAACCTGGGAGGCGGAGGTTGCAGTGAGCAGAGATCGTGCCACTGCACTCCAGCCTGGATGATAGAGTGAGACTCTCAAAGCAACAAACAAACAAAACCCAAAAAACAAATTTGGAGAAATAAGCTTCGTTATGGGGCTTATATTATAACAACAGACTCGCCTGTTTATATAGTGGCTGCAATTCTAGTTGCATCTGAGATGTTCAAGAAGTAACTTTCAAAACCACACTTGGCACATTCAACATAATTAGGTAATTGCACACAGCACAGGTTGTGTAAAGGTTAGAGGAGCATCTTTCAAATTTTAGAGGATATTAGAATTACCAGGGGTATTTGCTAAAAGTTAGATTCCCAAGTCAGAGCTCCAGAGAGTCCCAGCTCTGGGTGGCATCCAGGAATGTTTATTTGACAAAAGTAGATTCTTATACAATGGGTCCAGGAATCTCATTTTAAGAAATAGTGCATTGGAGAATATGAAGTAGAAAAATCGTTTTCACAGTTGACCTGAGTTGCTAATAAACAATTTGCTATATATTTACTATTTTTTTCACATTTTGTAAGTCAGTGTCCTAATAGCCAGGTATAAGTGTAGATTAAAATGGCAATGTTCAGGATACATTCTTTAAGGGCGTAATATTATTACATACATCTGTCTCCTTTTTCATTTACATACTGTGCAGCTTTTTTTGTCTCTTTCTATACTATTCCTCCTTTTATTAAAAAATGGAGCAGACACATGATTAAAATGAGGACCAGGTCAAGTTTGCATTTAGCTAAGTATTCTTCCCCTTTACTTCCCTATTTTGGCCAGCTTATTGTCATTCCTCTTTTTCCCTTTGTTCTTTTGTCCGTCTTTTTCCCTGCCAGTCCATGTTCCATCTTTCCTCTATGTTGTCTCTCCTTTGTGACCTCTCTCTGTGGCCATTTCAGTGGGCATGAAGGGAAGGGGGGTCACTGTAGACCTTGCCAATCCATGGTTCTCTCTCCACAGCCAGGTGGTGGTGGTAGAAAGTTAGAAAGACCTACACAAGTCTTCCGTTGTATTCTGGTGTGCAAGTGTGGGATTAATAGAACTGAATAAAATGATTTTTAACTAAAACTCAGAGTCCACAGGTAAGAGGGAGAGAGGTCTGGACAAAAATTGTACAACATTTTGTTGGTGAATGATAGTCTCTGTAGGGGAACGCTGTGCAAAATGAGTCTTAACTGATTTACAATATGGCTAGACATTCTTATCAAGTTAACTCTCCACTGTTTTGGATCACAGGGGATAGGATAGGATTATTTCTTTTTCTTTCATGTTTCAGATTTCCTTCTACCTGCGAAAATATTAGCTTTCACTCAAGAATCCTCTCCCAGGCAGAAAGAAGGAAAGAAAGTCTTGCTAGAGGAGAAATCTTATTAAGGCTGGTGGTGATTCAGGAGTGACAGCCGGATCGTTTTCGATGAACTCATCTGTTGTCACAGAGACCCACTATCCTGGAAAAGCCCAGGCAAAGTCTGAGGGTTTTGACCATCAAAATGAATGATTGCAATTTGTTTTGAATTGCACAGACAGGAGGAGAAGTGATAGGTATTCTTTTTTTTTTTTTTTTTTTTTATTATACTTTAGGGTTTTAGGGTACATGTGCACAATGTGCAGGTTTGTTACATATGTATCCATGTGCCATGTTGATTTCCTGCACCCATTAACTCGTCATTTAGCATTAGGTGTATCTCCTAATGCTGTCCCTCCCCCCTCCCCCCACCCCACAACAGTCCCCGGAGTGTGATGTTCCCCTTCCTGTGTCCATGAGTTCTCATTGTTCAATTCCCACCTATGAGAGAGAACATGCGGTGTTTGGTTTTTTGTCCTTGCGATAGTTTACTGAGAATGATGTTTTCCAATTTCATCCATGTCCCTACAAAGGACACGAACTCATCATTTTTTATGGCTGCATAGTATTCCATGGTGTATATGTGCCACATTTTCTTAATCCAGTCTATCGTTGTTGGACATTTGGGTTGGTTCCAACTCTTTGCTATTGTGAATAGTGCCGCAATAAACATACGTGTGCATGTGTCTTTATAGCAGCATGATTTATAGTCCTTTGGGTATATACCCAGTAATGGGATGGCTGGGTCAAATGGTATTTCTAGTTCGAGATCCCTGAGGAATCGCCACACTGACTTCCACAATGGTTGAACTAGTTTACAGTCCCACCAACAGTGTAAAAGTGTTCCTATTTCTCCACATCCTCTCCAGCACCTGTTGTTTCCTGATTTTTTAATGATGGCCATTCTAACTGGTGTGAGATGGTATCTCACTGTGGTTTTGATTTGCATTTCTCTGATGGCCAGTGATGATGAGCATTTCTTCATGTGTTTTCTGGCTGCATAAATGTCTTCTTTTGAGAAGTGTTTGTTCATGTCCTCTGCCCACTTTTTGATGGGGTTGTTTGTTTTTTTCTTGTAAATTTGTTTGAGTTCATTGTAGATTCTGGATATTAGCCCTTTGTCAGATGAGTAGGTTGCAAAAATTTTCTCCCATTCTGTAGGTTGCCTGTTCATTCTGATGGTAGTTTCTTTTGCTGTGCAGAAGCTCTTTAGTTTAATGAGATCCCATTTGTCGATTTTGGCTTTTGTTGCCATTGCTTTTGGTGTTTTAGACATGAAGTCCTTGCCCACGCCTATGTCCTGAATGGTATTGCCTAGGTTTTCTTATAGGATTTTAATGGTTTTAGGTCTAACATATAAGTCTTTAATCCATCTTGAATTAATTTTTGTATAAGGTGTAAGGAAGGGATCCAGTTGCAGCTTTCTACATATGGCTAGCCAGTTTTCCCAGCACCATTTATTAAATAGGGAATCCTTTCCCCATTTCTTGTTTTTGTCAGGTTTGTCAAAGATCAGATAGTTGTAGCTATGTGGCATCATTTCTGAGGGCTCTGTTCTGTTCCATTGATCTATGTCTCTGTTGTGGTACCAGTACCATGCTGTTTTGGTTACTGTAGCCTTGTAGTATAGTTTAAAGTCAGGTAGCGTGATGCCTCCAGCTTTGTTCTTTTGGCTTAGGATTGACTTGGCGATGCGGGCTCTTTTTTGGTTCCATATGAACTTTAAAGTAGTTTTTTCCAATTCTGTGAAGAAAGTCATTGGTAGCTTGATGGGGATGGCATTGAATCTATAAATTACCTTGGGCAGTATGGCCATTTTCACGATATTGATTCTTCCAACCCATGAGCATGGAATGTTCTTCCATTTGTTTGTATCCTCTTTTATTTCATTGAGCAGTGGTTTGTAGTTCTCCTTGAAGAGGTCCTTCACATCCCTTGTAAGTTGGATTCCTAGGTATTTTATTCTCTTTGAAGCAATTGTGAATGGGAGTTCACTCATGATTTGGCTCTCTGTTTGTCTGTTATTGGTGTACAAGAATGCTTGTGATTTTTGAACATTAATTTTGTATCCTGAGACTTCACTGAAGTTGCTAATCAGCTTAAGGAGATTTTGGGCTGAGACAATGGGGTTTTCTAGATATACAATCATGTCATCTGCAAACAGGGACAATTTGACTTCCTCTTTTCCTAATTGAATACCTTTTATTTCCTTCTCCTGCCTGATTGCTCTGGCCAGAACTTCCAGCACTATGTTGAATAGGAGTGGTGAGAGAGGGCATCCCTGTCTTGTGCCAGTTTTCAGAGGGAATGCTTCCAGTTTTTGCCCATTCAGTATGATATTGGCTGTGGGTTTGTCGTAGATAGCTCTTATTATTTTGAGATACGTCCCATCAATACCTAATTTATTGAGAGTTTTTAGCATGAAGGGTTGTTGAATTTTGTCAAAGGCCTTTTCTGCATCTATTGAGATAATCATGTGGTTTTTGTCTTTGGTTCTGTTTATATGCTGGATTACATTTATTGATTTGCGTATGTTGAACCAGCCTTGCATCCCAGGGATGAAGCCCACTTGATCATGGTGGATAAGCTTTTTGATGTGCTGCTGGATTCGGTTTGCCAGTATTTTATTGAGGACTTTTGCATCAATGTTCATCAAGGATATTGGTCTGAAATTCTCTTTTTTGGTTATGTCTCTGCCAGGTTTTGGTATCAGGACGATGCTGGCTTCATAAAATGTGTTAGGGAGGATTCCCTCTTTTTCTATCGATTGGAATAGTTTCAGAAGGAATGGTACCAGTTCCTCCTTGTACCTCTGGTAGAATTCAGCTGTGAATCCATCAGGTCCTGGACTCTTTTTGGTTGGTAAGCTATTGATTATTGCCACAATTTCAGAACCTGTTATTGGTCTATTCAGAGATTCAACTTCTTCCTGGTTTAGTCTTGGGAGGGTGTATTTGTCGAGGAATTTATCAATTTCTTCTAGATTTTCTAGTTTATTTGCATAGAGGTGTTTGTAGTATTCTCTGATGGTAGATTGTATTTCTGTGGGATTGGTGGTGATATCCCCTTTTTCGTTTTTTATTGCATCTATTTGATTCTTCTCTCTTTTCTTCTTTATTAGTCTTGCTAGCGGTCCATCAATTTTGTTGATCCTTTCAAAAAACCAGCTCCTGGATTCATTAATTTTTTGAAGGGTTTTTTGTGTCTCTATTTCCTTCAGTTCTGCTCTGATTTTAGTTATTTCTAGCCTTCTTCTAGCTTTTGAATGTGTTTGCTCTTGCTTTTCTAGTTCTTTTAATTGTGATGTTAGGGAGTCAATTTTGGATCTTTCCTGCTTTCTCTTGTGGGCATTTAGTGCTATAAATTTCCCTCTACACACTGCTTTGAATGTGTCCCAGAGATTCTGGTATGTTGTGTCTTTGTTCTCGTTGGTTTCAAAGAACATCTTTATTTCTGCCTTCATTTCATTATGTACCCAATAGTCATTCAGGAGCAGGTTGTTCAGTTTCCATGTAGTAGAGCGGTTTTGAGTGAGTTTCTTAATCCTGAGTTCTAGTTTGATTGCACTGTGGTCTGAGAGACAGTTTGTTATAATTTCTGTTCTTTTATATTTGCTGAGGAGAGCTTTACTTCCAACTATGTGGTCAATTTTGGAATAGGTGTGGTGTGGTGCTGAAAAAAATGTGTATTCTGTTGACTTGGGGTGGAGAGTTCTGTAGATGTCTATTAGGTCCACTTTATGTAGAGCTGAGTTCAATTCCTGGATATCCTTGTTAACTTTCTGTCTCGTTGATCTGTCTAATGCTGACAGTGGGGTGTTAAAATCTCCCATTATTATTGTGTGGGAGTTTAAGTCCCTTTGTAGGTCACTCAGGACTTGCTTTATGAATCTGGGTGCTCCTGTGTTGGGTGCATATATATTTAGGATAGTTAGCTCTTCTTGTTGAATTGATCCCTTTACCATTATGTAATGGCCTTCTTTGTCTCTTTTGATCTTTGTTGGTTTAAAGTCTATTTTATCAGAGACTAGGATTGCAACCCCTGCCTTTTTTTGTTTTCCAGTTGCTTGATAGATCTTCCTCCATCCCTTTATTTTGAGTCTATGTGTGTCTCTGCACATGAGATGGGTTTCCTGAATACAGCACACTGATGGGTCCTGACTCCTTATCCAGTTTGCCAGTCTGTGTCTTTTGATTGGAGCATTTAGCCCATTTACATTTAACGTTAATATTGTTATGTGTGAATCTGATCCTGTCATTATGATGTTAGTTGGTTATTTTGCTCGTTAGTTGCTATAGTTTCTTCCTAGTCTCGATGGTCTTTACAATTTGGCATGTTTTTGCAGTGGCTGGTACCGATTGTTCCTTTCCATGTTTAGTGCTTCCTTCAGGAGCTCTTTTAGGGCAGGCCTGGTGGTGACAAAATCACTCAGCGTTTGCTTGTCTGTAAAGTGTTTTATTTCTCCTTCACTTATGAAGCTTAATTTGGCGGGATAGGAGATTCTGGGTTGAAAATTCTTTTCTTTAAGAATGTTGAATATCGGCCCCCACTCTCTTCTGGCTTGTAGAGTTTCTGCTGAGAGATCAGCTGTTAGTCTGATGGGCTTCCATTTGTGGGTAACCCGACCTTTCTCTCTGGCTGCCCTTAACATTTTTTCTTTCATTTCAACTTTGGTGAATCTGACAATAATGTGTCTTGGAGTTGCCCTTCTCGAGGAGTATCTTTGTGGCGTTCTCTGTATTTCCTGAATCTGAATGCTGGCCTGCCTTGCTAGATTGGGGAAGTTCTCCTGGATAATATCTTGCAGAGTGTTTTCCAACTTGGTTCCATTCTCCCCATCATTTTCAGGTACACCAATCAGACGTAGGTTTGGTCTTTTCACATAGTCCCAAATTTCTTGGAGGCTTTGTTCATTTCTTTTTATCCTTTTTTCTCTAAACTTCCCTTCTCTCTTCATTTCATTCATTTCATCTTCCATCAGCGATACCCTTTCTTCCAGTTGATCGCATCTGCTACTGAGGCTTCTGCAATCTTCGCGTAGTTCTCGAAACTTGGCTTTCAGCTCCATCAGCTCCTTGAAGCCCTTCTCTCCATTGGTTATTTTAGTTATCCATTCTTCTAATTTTTTTTCAAAGTTTTTAACTTCTTTCCTGTTGTTTTGAATTTCCTCTCGTAGCTCAGAGTAGTTTGATCATCTGAAGCCTTCTTCTCTCAGCTCATCAAAGTCATCCTCCATCCAGCTTTGTTCCGTTGCTGGTGAGGAACTGCGTTCCATTGGAGGAGGAGAGGTGCTCTGTTTTTTAGAGTTTCCAGTTTTTTTGGTCTGTTTTTTCCCCATCTTTGTGGTTTTATCTACTTTTTGTCTTTGATGATGGTGATGTACAGATGGGTTTTTGGTGTGGATGTCCTTTCTGTTTGTTAGTTTTCCTTCTACCAGACAGGACCCTCAGCTGCAAGTCTGTTGGAGTTTACTAGAGGTGCACTCCAGACCCTGTTTGGCTGGGTGTCAGCAGCGGTGGCTGCAGAACAGCGGATTTTCGTGAGACCACAAATTCAGCTGTCTGATAGTTCCTCTGAAAGTTTTGTCTCAGAGAAGTACCGGGTTGAATGAGGTGTCAGTCTGTCCCTACTGGGGGGGTGCCTCCCAGTTAGGCTGCTCAGGGGTGAGGGACCCACTTTAGGAGGCAGTCTGACCGTTCTCAGATCTCCAGCTGCATGCTGGGAGAACCACTACTCTCTTCAAAGCTGTCAGTCAGACAGGGACATTTAAGTCTGTGGAAGTTCTTGCAGAGTTTTTGTTTGTCTGTGCCCTGCCCCCAGAGGTGGAGCCTACAGAGGCAGGCAGGCCTCCTTGAGCTGTGGTGGGCTCCACCCAGTTCGAGCTTCCTGGCTGCTTTGTTTACCTAAGCAAGCCTGGGCAATGGCGGGCGCCCCTCCCCCAGCCTCGCTGCCGCCTCGCAGCTTGATCTCAGACTGCTGTGCTAGCAATTAGCGAGACTCCTTGGGCATAGGACCCTCCGAGCCAGGTGCGGGACACAATCTCCTAGTGTGCCGTTTTCCAGGCCCGTTGGAAAAGCGCAGTATTAGGATGGGACTGACCCGATATTCCAGGTGCCGTCTGCTTCCCCTTTCTTTGACTAGGAAAGGGAACTCCCTGACCCCTTGCGCTTCCCGAGTGAGGCAATGCCTCGCCCTGCTTCGGCTTGCGCACAGTGCGCTTCACCGACTGTCCTGCACCCACTGTTAGGCACTCCCTAGTGAGATGAAACCGGTACCTCAAGCAGAAATCACCCGTCTTCTGTGTCGCTGGGGCTGGGAGCTGGAGACCGGAGCTGTTCCTATTCGGCCATCTTGGCTCCACCCCAGTGATAGGTATTCTTTATGGAAAGTCACAAAGAGAAAGAACTAGCAATCTTCAAGCCTTTTTATCTTCATACCAAAAACAATATGAATACTTTCTATGGAGAAAAATTGTGACAGCAACCTGAGCTGAACATAACTACAAACAGAAAGGATATCCCCTCCTACAGCCTTCAGAGTCATCTGGCACTTTGCTTATCCTGCCCCTGAACTCAAGACTCTTACTTTCATATTACAGAGTTCTTTTAGGAAATATTTATTTCTTGAACTTCCCCTTATTTTTTAGGGTATCTCCCCATCTTTTTCCCCCAAGAGCCTGAATCACTTGAGCAAGATATATTATCCATGTAAATAAGATGATAAAGGGATTCCTTATGTCAAGGATTCAACTAAAAGCTAATCCCCGTGAAACAGAGAAACCCACCACAAATTGTAAAATCCCAAGAAAAAGTTTTGAGTTTTGACCAAAGAGCTAATTTCATTTCCTACAAATGCAAAACTTTGGATGTATTTATATCAGCTGATGACTATATCTTTTCTCAAACTCCAAAGCCCACATAGCTGATATACTCTTGTCAACTGATATTGTTTCCATGTTACAGATCAGGAAACTGAGGCTATTCAAAGTTACTGTATATGCATGTCTAAGTGCTATTTGTATACTTGTTTATTACTCCCTTGATGTGCCTCACTGATTCTTGCTACTTCTTGGCTCTCCTATATACCCAAGGCTATCCTGTCTCATAATAGAAGCTTGATAAATATCATCAAACTAGATCATATGCTTTGTTTGAGTCCTCAAGGGGAGACAATGAAATAGCTGGGGCTAGATCCTCCTCTCTCTCTTAGACATCTTGAAATGCAATCAGGACATAGCGGTGCTGAGCCCATTGTAAGACCTCAATAAATACCTGTCAATGGCTTGAAGACTATTATATTCTCTATTACTTGACTCATGTACTTCAACAAGGACTTTAGACTTAACTGATTTGATTGGTTATATTTTTAGACTTGTTATCTCTATTTTGACAGAAAGAATAGACAATACGACTACAAGCATAGTGACCTTCTGAATTTGCTCCTGTGGATAATCTTGAGATAATTTGAAGGAAGTTTCTTAACTTTTTAAAGGCACAGGTATCAGAAGTGACAGTCTTGATAATTAGTCAGCATTACCCCCTCACTCCTCTTAATGTTGTTTCTCATGCTTTGCATTGGTTACTAGTCAATCTGGGTTGTAGTTCTGATTTAGATGTCACCTTGCTGTGCTTTAAAAGTTATTTTGGATCTTTGCCTGTTTTTGATGTGTTCTAGTACTCGTCTTCCTGTCTCCATCCCCAGCATCTGAGAACACTTCTCATTTCCCCACTAGATTGTTTTTTTAAATTTTTGAACATGCTCTGTTTTATTTTCTGATTATGAAGGGCATTTTCAGTAGTCCTGGGAAGAGTGAGCTCACAAAAAGACAGCTAGAGAACTAGCAATCATGACTATTATCACATCAAGACTTTGACTTAAGCAAAACAAAACAACAAAACCCAAAAAAACCCCACAAAACTGGAAAGTGCTTAGAGTCCCTTCTACGTGCCTCTGTCTGCATCTGCAGTAGGAAAGTTTACATTTACTGTTAATCTGCTGTTCAACTTGTTGGGAATGAATTAGCAACTCTTAAATTTCTCTGCATTTCCTATTTCTAGTAATTAGTTCAATGTCACAGCTAAGGTTTTCTTACTGACTTCAGCATGGAGACTTGGCAGCTATGGATAGGAGGGGCTAGAGCTTTCCACCAACTGCATGTCACTGGTGACTCCAAGAGAGAATCCAACAAATCAACTACTAATAATCTTTACTATTTAAACTGTGTTCTCTGTTATCCAATAACTTGGCTCTCAGTTATATCTTTTTAAGAATTCTAATAAGGCATTTAGTTTATACAAAGGAGGAGTCTGATCTATGCAGTGGACATGAGAGACAACCAAAGTTTTGCTCCTCTTTCCAACGGAATAGAGAAAAAAATAAAATTTAGGTAGAATTAGAATTCAGAATGCCTGGGAGTTCCTCCAGCCTTGGGAAATTCCAGGTGAGAGGGGAGGACTCTGGAGCTTTTTAAAAAGACCCTAGAGTTCATTTTACCCCACAATTTTATTTCATAAATGAGAAAATTGAGGCCTAGAGAAATATGGCTTACCAAGGATACAAACTAAATTATGGCAGTTTTAGCTCATGGCTTATGTTAGCTAGACTGCTGGTTTGATTTTGCAGTGGAAGCCTCCTTTTGAAGAAGGGCAAGCCATTCATTTTTCAATATAAACCAAGGCATGCGCTTACACACACACACACACACACACACACACACACACACACACACAGAGAGAGAGAGAGAGCGAGAGAGAGCAAAAAAAGAATAGCCATCATAAAGATACATTTCTGTTCTGGATTCAAGAGGCAGAATTATTAATACAGGTAGACTGCCAGGAATGCAGAATGTTAATGCAGCTGTGGAATAATACACTAGTGCCACAGAGTTTAATAATAGATAATGACAAATAATACAGTTGGGGAATTGTGTAATTCAATAACAGAGTAAATGACAAGGAAATACACACACCAATGAATGTTTCTAGCGGGGACACTTAGGTATTTTCAATTTAACTCACCTCTCCAGCCCTTTGGCCTACTACTCTTTTGAGAGGCAGGCAGGACATGCAGAGATGTGCCCAGCTGGGGTTTTTGGTTTGTGCAGTGAAGTTTCAGGTTTCAGTGGCTGAGTCAGGAAGTATGAATTGTGCTCCTGGGCAGTTATCAGCTGATCCCTTTAATGCATGTATTACTTTCCTCCATGTCGTGACTGGATACAGTTTCTTTTTTTCTGGGGGAGAGGGGGCGTAGAAGTGTCCCAGGTTGGCCATTCTCCCCTATCACCACTCTGTAAATCACTGCATATGAGGGAGTGGTACTGGAACATGGAGCTTGAAGACGGGAAGAGACTGGGAGTTGGGGTGTGGGTTAAGGGTCATAATGGGAGGTAAAAGGTTTAGCCACAGCTATGGTTTAGTAAGCATACCAGTGATCTGGTGTGTACTTCCCTGTCCTCAGCTGCACTAGAGAAAGGCAGCCACTGATAGCTGTTAGACCTGTATTCTTTCTCTAAGAGAATGGGATATTTCCCTCTCATTCTTTTAAAATAAGATAAAAAGCAAGGGGTGGGGAAATTAATTAATATCAGTAAATGAAACATGAGACACTTGTCCGGATATGATAATGACTGTGAATTAGTGCATAATAAATAAAATGGTATAAAAAATGGACCTTGCCAGCACACTCCTTTGGGATGGGCTCAATCACCCTTATAATGCATTAACTCTTCTCTTGCCTCGTCCTTGGTCCTGTCTGTTACTGTGTCAATGCTCCCCCACTGTAGAGTCTCAAGGCTGCAGTATTATAGCCTGAGGTGCCCAAGCGGAGCCCTGGCTCCTGGAGAGATTGAGCCAGCATGGTGACTGCATACTTTATAATATAAATAGAATAACTTCACATCTATTTATTAATGAAGCCACACTAAAAAGAAGCAATTGTTGTGTGTCCCCTGGTTGGGAGATTCAAGAAGGCAGACAGAAAGCCACTGGAGGAAGAAAAAGGGATGTGTTCCTCAAAATAAGTTGCTCCCTTTCCCCCAGAGCCAAAGTTTACCTTTGTACTGTTGGTAAGTTACCTACCTCCCCTCTCTACTTTTCTGTAAGGGCCCCAGGCTGTGTGTCTTTTATATTGTCTTCAGATGACTACAACAAACGCATACTAATTGGGCACTTCCTGTGTCCAAGCATTGTAGAATAAACAGAGAGAAATAAAGCAATCTCCCATTTTCAAGTTTTCTCCTTCAAGGGTGTGGAATAGTGCTTGACACGTAGTAAATACTCAACAAATTGTTGCTATTACATCAGCATTGTTTCACTGAATTTAATCCCTATGAAGTTTTCACTGAAGACAAGTTCGAGAGATTCAGAGAGCCCTTGGTCACTTTATTTTCTTTACTTTTGTTTCTTTGCTTTCTTTTTCCCCTTCATTTTCTTATCTCTTCTATGTTTCAAAGTTCTTAGATTATTGGCAAAGCAAATGCAAAGAACATGGTTATAATAACCTTTGAATGTTAACACTCAAGAAATTATTTGCTATTAACAAAAACTCAATGCAGTGTAGTCACCAAATATGAATCACTGAATTCAGAAATGTTATTAATTCACACTACAGTATGGGCAGGTAGACAAGTGTTGGAACACTAGTTTAGAGTTGTTTCTTGACAGCTTATATCTTTTTGTATTCTCATCAGTGGTGACTACATTTGCAGAGTGATTTGGAAATAATACCAAAAGATTGAATTTATGATGTTTGGTATTTTCTTAAAATACTCTGGAACCACAACAAAGAGAGGGCTGGAAGAAACCATGTGGACAATTATTGTTGAAGCTGAGCAACAGGCTTATGGTGGTACTTACTATTTTTGTTAGTGTTTAAATACTGCTGTAATAAGGAAGGCTAAAGTGTTGAGGGATCCTTTGGGAATGTAAGCTTGGATGAATGACCTCTTTGGGCCTACCTTTTTCCTGCCCCTCCAAGTCCAAGTTGGGAGGTGGTGAATGTTTTACATTCCTGGTATGACTCAACATAACCTTTTAAGGACAGTGTTTGAGATGCTTCCTGTTCCTTTGGGAGGTCTGTAATTTTTCTCAGAAGGCCAACTTATAGTCCAGGTATGTGTGAACTCTGCCCATTCAGTCTTTGCCTTTGGTTTTTCTTTGATCTGGAGGATCACAGGAGACAAGTGTGGAAATACTTCTTCCTGGAGACAATGGCAGAGGAGAGTCTGTGTATAGAAATGGATTTGTTAACCCTTGCGATGGCCTCCCTCTCCCATCCTGGGATGGTTGAAGAGATGCTACTTAGAGCCTGGGCTTGTCTGGTGGAAGAGTGGGCTTAAGGAAAAAGTGACAATAGGATCACAAATGAGACCCTAAATCTGTTTTTTTCCTTGTCCTCAGTAGCTTATTAGAGACAACTACATCACATAAGCTCTGTCCAGGACTGTGAACTTTTGTGGTTTTGTCTATTAGAGGGTGATGTCAGAGGCTGTTATCACTGGCATTAATGATTTATTTGGGCACAGGTAGACTTATAAAAGTGGGTGGGGGTGTTGATTATCGTCATGGGCCAATGAGATTCTGTTTCATTTCCTAACCACCAAACACATGTAAAGGACTTCTGTGTGCAGACCTCAAAATTACGCAGCAAAGGGGCTTCCAAAGGAATTTACAATTTGAATGAGACCTATAAGAATCTAGAGGCGCCCAAGAGCAGACGTAGGCCTGTATGTCCCCATATGGTTGAGTTTTGATAATCCTCCATTTCCAGTCACTGCTACGGTCTGGCTGACCTTCTGAATGTACCCAACATTGGCTGGCTTTAGATCTATGATATGAGCTACTTTTTTACTCATTAAAGTGTTTAAATTTCTGTGCTTAGTTTCTCAAATGACTTCTTTTTCCATGTGGAATCTGGTTGATATTTTTGGAGAATAATTTAAATCAATTCTAATTCCACCCTGAAGAGCTCCTTTTGACACACAAGTGGCTTTGTGTCATTCCAACTCTGGAGGAGGCCAGGGAAGGCTTCCTGGGAGCTCAGAACACTGGCTGCCCTTGGAATTATGGCTTTATCTCTGGGGGATAGTACTTCAAGAAAAAATGCCAAGGAAATGTTTGTCTTAGTATATTTTTGTCCATTTTGCCTCAAAAAAGATTTGTCCTGCCCAGGCGCAGTGGCTCATGCCTGTAATCCCAACACTTTGGGAGGCCGAGGCAGGTGGATCACTTGAGGTCAGGAGTTCAAGACCAGCCTGGCCAACATGGTGAAACCCCGTCTCTACTAAAAATACAAAATTAGCCAGGTTTGGTGGCACGCATCTGTAGTCCCAGCTACTGGGGAGGCTAAGGCATAAGAATCGCTTGAACCCAGGAGGCGGAGGTTGCAGTGAGCTGAGATCATGCCACCACACTCCAGCCTGGGCCACAAGAGTGAAACTCCATCTCAAAAATAAATAAATAAATAAATAAATAAAGATTTGTCCTGAAGCTTAAAGAATAAAGACTCGGTAGACATAGAATATATATTTTTTTCAAATTTCAAAATGCAAAAGAGACTACAGGTAAATATTTGTATTTACTTCATAAATGCCCTATTTTTCACAGGGTGTATCAGTGTGCTTTGGGCTTCCATAGTAAAATAGCACAGGCTGGAGGACTTGAGCAACAGAAATTCATTTTCTCACAGTTCTGGAGGCTGTAAGTCTAAGACCAAGGTGCCAGCAGGTTTGGTTTCTCCAAAGGCCATTCTCTTTGGCTTACAGATGGCCATCTTTTTCCTGTGTCCTCACGTGACTTTTCCCCCATGTGTACATCCCTGGTATTTCTTCATTCCAAATTTCCTCTTGTTATAAGGATACCAGTCACACTGGATTAAGGCTTACTCTAATGACCTCGTTATAACTTAATCACCTCTTTAAAAATCACCTGTCCCCAAATACAGTCACATTCTGAGGTCCTGAAGGTTAGGGCTTCAACCTATGAATTTGGGTAGGAGGCAGGGCCACAAATCAACTCATAACACAAGATGAGGAATATTGTTAAATGATAAAAACAAAAACACTTGATCCCTATGATCTAAAGCCCTGCTCTGCAATTCTAGAGATTGCTTTAGAAATTTGCATTTAGGTATAGTCATAACATCCTAGAAATTAATTTAGAAAGCTGCTTTTATATTAAAAATCAAAAAGGTAAGCAAAAAGAACCATGGCTCTGTAAATTTTGTTTTATTTCGATGTTTCAGAGGACATTATTACTATTACTAAAATATTGTGGAGGGGGAAGGAAAGTTAGGAGTAGGATGAGAAAGAATCAAGTGTTGAGGGAAATTTTTCATGTTTGTTGGAGGAAAAGAAAAGACATGGGAAGGAAGAAAGATGAAAGAAGGAGATGGAGAAATAAAGCAAAAGAAGAAGGAGAAAGAAGGGAGGAGGAGGATGAAGAAGAAGAAAGGGGAGGGGGAGGAGAAGGAAGGAGGAGATAAAGGAGGAGAGGAGAAGAAATGAAGAGGGAATGGGAGGGGAAAGGTGGAGTGGGGAGTGAAGAGGAGAGAGGGGTGGAGGAAAGAGATGAGGAAAGGGAGAGGTAAAGAGAGAGAAATTAGTGTAGGCAGCATTTACCATGGGTTGAAAAGGAGAGTTCATGCTTTTCCTTCTCTTAGGAAACTCCCAGCTGCTTCTAAGGAAATAAGAGTGACTACATCAGAGAGATGCAAACAGGAACAGAAAGTAAATGGAGGCCCTGGAGAGGGAGAGCTTGGGCGTTGAGATTTGGTGTGGGTAGCTGAGGACCATCCAACATTAATGAGCACAAATGTGTGCACAGGCTGAAAATGTCTCTCCAGGGACGCTGATGACTCGAGCTTTGTGTGTGCCATTGGAAATCATGAATGAGAAAATAACTGACTCGCTGTCTCAGACAATCTGGTTTATGGACCTGAAGCTCTTATTTGCTGTCAGGTCGTTCATCTCCCTGGTGCCTCTGTGAGATATTATTGAAACAGAACCCAGCACTGTCCTCCCTGCCAAAGTGGTTGATGTTGGCCTTAACTTTCCCCAGTTCTGAGACAGGGACAGACTGGCTAATGTAAGTGTGCCCCGTGGATGTGCAATTTAGAGGGAGGAATGGGAAAGTATGTTGTATGCAGCTAGGGACGCACACACAGAGGATATTTTCACTGATTCCTCTCTGTGGGCATAACTACTGTCTTGAAGGCCTTTGCTTTTCTGGTTTTATGATTTCCAAGCCTCTTTCCTGAATCTTAGAAGTCAAAACTCAAGCTAAGCTGCAACAGAAACTTCATCTTTTCTCAGAGTAAAATCTATTTTCCTCCCCTTCCCACGGTAAACAAATTATGTTGACAGACAAATGAGGGATTAGGTGAGGAAATTAGTGGTTTTGGAAGCTCAGGGAAGCAGATGTCAGGATTTGGCTGAGAGGGAAGAATTCGGGTGGGGTGGGAGGCTACATGGAGAAATCAGAGGCAATCAGGAGGTGCTGTCCAAGATGAGGCATGGTGGTGAGATGGAGAAAGAAGCAGTTTCTAAGATGCCACTCAAGGGCTCTCTGGAGATTTACAGAGAGCTGGACCATTTTTTTTTTTTTTTTTTTTTTTTTGAGACAGAGTCTTACTCTATCGCCCAGGCTGGAGTGCAGTGGCGCGATCTTGGCTCACTGCAGCCTCTGCCTCCCAGGTTCAAGCAATTCTCCTGCCTCAGCCTCCTGAGTAGCTGGGACTACAGGTGCATGCCACCATGCCCGGCTAATTTTTGTATTTTTAGTAGAGACGGGGGTTTACTAAGTTGGCCAGGATGATCTTGATCTCCTGATCGTGTGATCCACCCACCTCGGCCTCCCAAAGTGCTGGGCTTACAGGTGTGATCCACCGCACCTGGCCTGAGTTTTCTAAACTTCTAGATAAGGCTGTCTGACTTTGGACATGATGCTAGGCTTAACTGAGCCTCTATTTTACCTTCTGCACAGTGGGCATACTCCTTACCTTATTTATTTCACAGGTTGGCTTTGAAAACAAAATCGTATAGGAAAAATATTCTGAATATGCGGATGAGCCAGAAAACATAGTATTATCACTTTCTTCGTTTTGCTGTACCCATGTATGAATCTTTTCTGCAGCATCCCTGCTGCATGCTTGTTCCCATGTCCCCATGCCGTGCTTCAGTTGAATGCATCTAGTGGTGGGGAGCTTACTAACCTTTAAGGAAAGTCATTGTTTAAAAACATGTATGTATAATTTTTAATTTTTACAGAAAAATGTTTGCATTGAGCCCAAGTCTGCCTAATAATAATAGCAATAAGCTAACTCTCATGTAAGGTACTCTGCAGCAGACCCACTTTAGGAACTTTACATGTATTAACATTTATTACATTTATTATTCTTAGCAACTCTATAAGGTGGGAACTGTTATTATTCCATTTTACATGCAAGAAAACCAAGGCACAGACAGAGTAGGTGACTTGTCCTAGGTCAGGGGTTATAATTTTTACCTGCTGGCTCTTGTTTTTCTGTGCATAGCTGACCCAAAACATTTGATGACCAGTATTTTGTCCTCTTTGAGTGCTCCCTTTGCCGGGCTACCATCTACTTTCCCTTGCTTTCTTCTGCATGTGCCTCCTTCTGAAGTTTTCCCAAAACAGGCCCTGCTCTCCAAGGGTGTTTTGACCTATTCAGAAAAGAGTTGCATTGCTGGGTCCCCTTGGACCTGCTGCTGCCGGTCGGCTGGGGAGAATTACAAAGAAGAAAGGACATTTTCAAGCTAAGCTCTCCTGGAAAGTGGTAGGATGGCATGAGCTGGTCCACAGGCCCCAGCTGCCAGATGATGAGAATTGGGATCAGCTGTGACCTAATTATGAGTCTCGTAAACCTGCATTGTGCCCTTCATTTTCCAGCTCATTGACCACTCAGAGGGGGAGGGAAAATGGATGAGATTCTGGTCAAGTCCTTCCTGCCACTACCATGTGGCCAAGGTCACAGGCCAATGATGCCCAGAGGGAGTTGGGGCAGGGGATGTGCTCTTTGTCTTCTCTGAATGAAGCGAGCAAGGAGTGAGGCAGAGAGGAAGGAAGATTAGCAGACAAGCAAGCCTCCCAGGAGCTTGTTGGATTGGAGTGTCTTCTCAGGTCTATTGCAGAGACAGAAATTCCAGATTTAGCGTTCTGTCACTGTCAGAATAGCAAATTAATATGTCTTATGCTGACACAACTACACATATGCAAATATACAGGCATGAAACTCTGAATATCTGGTAGATATCATGTATTTTGTGACTCTTTGGGGATAAAGACTGTGCTGAGAATTCATTTTTATACTGATAGAGAACCCCAGCTCCCTACCTCCAAACCAAACACATAATCTCCACATCACATAGATGTGGGCAATTCAAACTGCTTTTTCCTGTCAAAAGGTAGCATCTTTGAATCACTAAGTAGAGTCTATGAAATTCTCAGTTGAGAATGTGTCTATAAAATGTCCTCCTTTCTTACCTTTTTAAATAAAATTACTAATTTCCTTCTCAAATCTGACTGTGGAAGCCTTAGGACTAGTGGGATATTGCAGAAAGAATGTGACATTTGGGACCAGGAAGGTGCTGAGATTCAGATTCCGCCTCTGCCGCTTACCATTTGGGCAACGTTGACTCTGGGCAAGTTACTTAACTCTCTTAGCCTCTGTTTCCTCATGAGTCAAAACTGGGAATAAATAATAATAACTTTTTAGGGTTGTTTTAGCTCTATGATTAAACAAAATAATAGATATGACATACATTATAGGTCTATCACATGATAAACGTTTAAGAACAGAGACTCCTTTTACTTTCCAGTTATCCAAGGTATAGAGTGTGAGAGGGGCAGGTGGCTGTGCAGTGGTACATCTTAGTGCATAATTCCTAGATTTTTAGATTTTTTTATATTGAGAAGTGGACTGCCAAAATTTTTGTTAAATGAAAATATTTTAAAAATAATTACCATCAATTAACATTATTTCATAAAAAAGACATTCTAACATCCTAAAGAAAGCCTTCAAAGGAGTGTGTGAAAATTAAATAAGATCATGCATATAAAGTACTTAAGAGTTTATATTAGTTCCTAGCCTTGATAAGCATTTTAAAAAGTACTAGGTAAAGTTTTTAGATATATTAGTTTTAGTATTGGTATAGTATAAATGTTATCATCCCAAGAATCAAGTCCAAAATCTCTACCATGACATATAAATAGCTGTTCATACACAGATAAGCCATTTGTACCCCACAACTCCAGTATAAAGCTATTTACAGACACCCTCTATTTCAGCCAGGGGTCCCAGGTATAAACATTTGTAGGGGCTGGGTGGATAATATCATTAAGTAACACAGATGGCAGGTAAGAAAATCTCTAGTATGGTATTAGTCTATCTTTTATCCTTCATTGTTGTTTTAAACATGGATTCAAACTCTGAATAGTAATAAGAGCCAACATTTATAATGGCAAAGAAGAATATCATCTTGCTGTGTGTTCAAGCATAAGCATGTGTTTATGTGTAAGCATAGCTTTGCCAAGTATAAAAATCAGTTTGGGAATCCTGTATGGACTCAATCGGCTTAATTTTTACATTTTTAACCCTCTGATTTTGTCTTTATGTTGATCTTCACCAGTTCTGGTTCTGCATAGAAAGTCTTTAGAGGAAGGTACCCTCTCAGATAATGCTTCCAGATCCAAAGGATGCCTCGAAAGTGACCAGTAATTGCTTCAGATGATTGACTTTTACCCAGGTGCCAACGTTCTTCTAGGGATGCTGTGCATTTTGTGTCCTCATCCCAACTCCTAGCCACTTCAGGTTTTTATAGATGATCTTCAGACAAAAATAGACTAAGGATTAGCCAGGAGGAATGACAAATAGATTTCACCTTTGGACTACCCTCTTTAGGGAAAGTTGTGGTTCTTCCTCCTGCTGGTATTTAATGGATTCAGCTTCATATAGGGGATACTATCTTGGAAGGGGAGATACTTAGAGAAAAAATGGCTTTCAGTGCTATAGCAAAATGGAATTTAAAAAATTTCAAAAGCCCCCAACCTCAGTACATTCCAAAGCAGGACAAAATAAATACAAACAAAAAATCAACACCTAAACCAAACCAGGCTAATATAAAACAAAACCTACTTAAGGTCCAGATTTTTTTTGGTCCCAGCATTTAAAAACAGTGCCAGCATGGATTGAAGTAAACACGCCGCAATGATTTCTCAGCCTGGGAAACTGTCCTTTCTTACATGTCAGATGCCTACAGAGGAAGCAGAAACATAATGATTTCTTTCCCTTGCTTTTCTGGGAGATGGATCTCAGTGTTTTTGTCCCTTGGTCCTGGCCATTTTAGAGAGACTGCTGCCAGAAGAACCACTTAGCACAATTGTGAAAACCTAGTCCCCATCCATAGCAGAGATGCTTTCCTTTAAGCTGTACTTTTTGAGATATTATTGACATCAATGTTTGTTAAAACCAACCTTCGTGGAGCTGTTGCTATGTGAAATATATTACACTTAGGTCACCAAGTCGTTAGTCCAATATAGGTATTTGGAAGTTGGTTTTTATCTATTCTCTTTAATTCAAATGGAATTAGGGTCAGAAGAAATGTTCAAGTTCTAATCACTTAGAACCCGTATTTGGCCTGTTTTCTTGCTTGGGTAAAGGGAGTAAGACCTCATGGCTTGAAAGAAGCCTACCAGAGGTGTTGCTTTCTTTTTTTTTTTTTTTTTCTGATTTCCTTTTTCAAACTTGATAAGGGAGTAGGCCAAAAATGTCTGAGTCACCAGAACTGGGGTTTCACAAATGAATGGTCTCGCTGTAACCTAAAGTAAGGGTTGAAGTGGGGGAAGATAAAACAATAGGTGGCTGTAGCAGTGGAAGAATATTTGCAGCCCCACAAACTAATGCCTGGATTACTTAGGATACATCCCTGTGTCTAGAGCCAACCCAATAAAATATGTGATTCCTGCCCTAATTCAGATAATCTCCAGTCTACTTACTATATGTATTTATTACGAAGTACATGAATAAATCACCACCCAAATACAGTAAATGCATTGCTATTAGAAATTAACACAGACTTTTTGTTGTCTGTCATCTCATCATTTTCTCTTTAATGAAATAACGGTCTGGAATACCACCTAATGGCCTGAGATGCCTCAGTGAGCTGTATTTTACCAATTCTTTAACTTAATCAGACTGGCCTCTTGATATGGGGCCAGGTTCTTCTGAGTAACTCACTCTGAAGTAAAAGCAGGATGGATTGATTCATGGAATATGGAAGCGTTTGCCTAGTGGGCTTCTTTTGAAAAGCTCAAGAACCTTTTCTAAGGTCCCTGGTGTACCCTGGGGAAAAATATTTTTGACTTTTTTTTTTTTTGTCAAACTGTTTGTATAAGTGGTGTGTGTGCATGTGTGTGTGTGTGTGTATGTGAAGTTGCATGTTGATACGTACTTGAGATGTCACTATAGCTTTTCTTGCCACTTTTAATTCCATTTCTACTGGGATGAGCAAAATTGACAGCTTCTAGACACCTAGAAAGAGGCTTTTGATCTTAGGAAGCGAAGTACATAATCATGGCCAATTTTACCTATGAGGAAGATAACTAAGTGGTTTCTCAAATGCCAGAATAAAAAAATGACTTCTTGTTTTTCAAAACAAAAGGCGTAGAGATTCCAATAGCAACACTGAATTGTTTCTGTGTATCAGGAAAAGGGGAATTGAGGGAGCACTGGTTGAACACATACTATGTGTCAGGCTTTGCACTCATTTGCTTGAATAATTTAAGTGAGTAAGAGAACAATGTTTCCACTAAGTTGCAACAAAAACTACAAATCTTAGACTTTCCTTAGTGACATCTTGAATCTTCGGGGGAGGTGGGGGGCGAATAATTGAAATAACTCTTGATTTCTTATATTAGGAACCAGGAATATGCCCTTCACAGGAAATCTGTCATTTGGAGGTCATTTTCGCCCTTTCTGGAAGAAAAGGAGGCACTGAGTGCTTTGAGGTTCCAACCTCACCACATCCCACTTAGTGATGGTGACAGTCTTCCAGATCTCTGATCAGCACCAGGGCTGTTGGCCCTGGTTGCTGCCCCCATCAGTCTGAACAGACTCTTTTCCCAAAGAAATTTGCTAAAATGACAAATCAGTTATCAATGGCTATTAGGACATCCACTGCATCCATCTATCCTAATACCTTCCTCACTTATGCCTCAGCAGCATGTTTTACTTCTATTTACTGGTACCATAGTCTTAACAAAAGTAACACATTGATTACAGGAGTTGTGAGGCCTTGAGCACTGACAAATGGGGACCACACTGAAGAAAATGGAGGGACAGGATGTTAATACAATTTCCATTAATGATCTGGATAGAGTCCCCAGGCATTGCTTATGTATTTAATTTTTATTCTGATTATTTTTAACATTGTAGGCAGAATGCCAGAACGCCAATCATCTTAGCTTCTTCATTATACAGTATAAGCCAGAGGGAAACCTAACTCCTCAGATCATAGTTGAAATTGGGGGAAAAAAATAAAGGTCAGCCTACAAAATTTCTTCAGACTTTGATTAATATGGTTGTAGATTTGAAAAAAATGTTTTATTTGAGTTTTCTTCCTACATATTTTGAGTTTGGATGTAAAATATTTTCTTTTGAATTTGAAAGACCACTTCTCTAAGAATGGAGAGTTAATTAGATGATTTTCTTTTCTTTCTCATTGGAAATATAAACCATGTTCATTTATTCAACAAATATTAATTGAGTGTCTGCTATGTGCCAGACACTGTTTTAGGAACATGGAATGCTTTCATGAACAAAAAGAGAGGAAAAAATATCCTTCCTTTTGTAGAGTTTACATTTTAGTAAAAGAAGAAAGAGGCAATGCAATAAACATTACAAGTAAATTCCTTTTATAGTATGTTAGAAGATTATGAGATTATAGGAGAATACCAAGCTGAGCAGGGTAAGAGGATAGAAGTGCTGAGTAGGAGGACAGGTGACATCTGATCCAAAGATGAACGGGTTGGTCATGTAGTTATTTGGAGAATATAAGGCCAGTACGTCTGGAGTGCAGGGAAGAGGGGGAAGTTAACTACTGGGAGCCAGAGCATAATAGGTCTTTTTGGCCCCTGGAAGGAATCCAGCTTGTACTTTGAGTTAAAATGGGAGCCACTGCAGAGTCTTGAGCAGAGTCTTAACTCATGTGACTAGCATGAGTTAACTTGAGTTTCAAGATGTTTGTGTTGGCTTCTGTATCCTTAATGTACCAAGAACAATTTTTTGCCCTGTGATTCCAGTTTTCTATAAGTTATGCCATCACTTGCTGCAAAGTGGCAGACCTCACCTACCATGACACTGGGCCAGTGGCTATTTATTCCTGGTGAGGCATTGTAGGATCTAGATCAACCTACTGTTCCTTCCAAGCTTCCTGATTGCACATTTTCATGGCAAAATGCAAGGGTATATGGTGCCTAGGAAAAGGACAGTAGAAACGGTGATACATTTTACTCCTGAGCATAAGTTTTGATTACCTTTGTCATTATTTCAAGCCAATACAGCCACAAACATAATTGGTGGTTATGAAATTATGCAATCACACTGTCTGAGGCCTCATTACCCTTTAATTCATAAATCTGCCTTGCCATCTTTCCATGATCCCCTTAAAGAATGTACCTACCCACCACCTACATAATAAAAAAAGCCACAAGCCCCAGCCTTGGGGGAATTGTATTGATTTGTAAAGAGAGAAGCTATCACTTGCTGTTCTTATTAACCTGGAAATAGATACCATATTTTATCTGCTGCTCTGTTTCCTGCTGTAGATCTATGTAGTAAATCCATTAATCTGTCTGCCCATTCGTCTATCCACGCATCCATCCATCCATCCATCCATCCATCCATCCATCCATCCATCCACCCATCTGTCTTTCCATCCAAATTTCTGTTTATAAAGTGACTATTTTGTGTCAAGTGTCATACTGGGAGGCAATATATTTCATGGTTAGATGTATAGGCTGTATGTAGTCTCAGACTGTCTGGAATTAAATTCTGCCCATTACTTTAGCTATATGACCTTAAGTAAGTTTTATTATTTGAGCCTCAGCATCTTCCTCTGTAGGATGAGAACAGTAATCAAATGTATCAAAGAGTTGTTATAAGGATCACAAAGTTAATTAATTCAAGGCCTTTTCATTTTGTCCTGGAGGAATAGTTTTAGTGGTTTGAGTTTGCATTCAATCATCCCTCCTTTCACTTTTTCACCAGTTTATTCTTTTGCAGTTCATCCAGTAGCCTATCAGGGACCTAGTATGTGTTAAGGATTATGGAGAGGTGGATATTTTTCTGAGAAATGGAGGCAGTAGGTGTGTCCCTAGCACCCAACACAGTGCTTGGCACATGGCCAATGCCCTGTGTGTATTTCATGGAATCGATGCAAGTCCCTGCCCTTGAAAAGTGTTCAGTGTGTCTGTGGAAGTCCAGTGCCAGATGGGAGTGTCACTGGGGCAGCGAGCCAGGGACAGGGAGCAGAGAAAGAACAATTGAGAATATCAGAGGGAGATGATCCTCCGGCTGTTTCTGCTGGCCTGGACATTTGAAGGGATTTCTTACTGGGGCTGGCTCTTTTGTTCTGCGGTTTGTATTTCTGCCTTTGTGCGAATGACTTGTCTGACGTTTCTGGGACTCCATCCTGATATGCAGGCCAGACAGGTGGGATCCCAGTAGGGAACTAGGTATGCCTTTCTGTGTATTCCAGAAAGAGTTTAACCTTGGGCAGACAGGGCTAGCCTTTTTGACTTTATGGTATGTTTAATATCAACACCTGGTTGGGGGTAGGGGTAATAAATGTTTGGCTTACAGGACTTGCAGCTTTGCAAGATATAGTGGTGGTGCATACACTTATATTTGTTGTGATTCATCTTAGTGCAAAGGCAATGGAGTACCTCTAGAAAAATTGCACATTTAAGGGGATAATTTCAGTGGTGACTTTAGTGGGTTTTAGACGCACATGAGAAGTAAACATGGGGGACTCTGGAGCTAGAATGCCTGGGTTCATAGCTCTTTTCTTTTTCTTTTTTTTTTTTTTTTGAGTTGGGGGTCTCATTATATCACCCAGGCTCGCCTTGAACTCCTGGGTTCAAGTGATTCTTTTGCCTCAGCCTCCCAAGTAGTTGGGACTGCAGGCATGAACGACTGTGGCTGGTCAGCTCATAGCTCCATCTTTTATTGGCCATGTTACCTTGGGCAATGTTGTTAGCTTCTCTATACCTTAGTTTTATTGCTGTGAAATGGTTATAATAATTACAGGCTACCTCATTGGAAGCTGAGAGGATTAAATGAGATGATATATTTAAAGTGCTTAAATTCTAGGCTCATAATAAGCATTCAGTAAATGTGAGCTATTATTTCTCTTTCTCCTCATTTTTAATTTTTTAAATACTACCTCTATTACTATTTTGAATAATGTCATTATAAAGGTGCAACTAGATCATGTTTATGAAGGTAGGTAATTGCCTAGCACAGGCCTGGCACAGGTAAGCACTGAGAAAATGTTACTTTTCTTTTCTTTTTTTTTAATGAGTCATTAAATTCTGTCTGTAAAGTCTCAGGGATTTTCTCATCATTTTCCCCAAACCTAATGCAAGATATTCACATTTCTTTATGTGCAAAGAAGAATCTTAATTCAGCTGATAATCTGGGCCTCCCTTACCTTCCCGCTGCTCACTATAACAGAGGACAAGTACTCGCTCATAACTTTTTATGACTTTGTATTTAATTAAAATTATAATGCTTTATTAGTTATCTTTTGCTGTTTAACAGATTTCCACAAACTTGGCAGCTTAAAGCATCACACATTTATTATCTCATAGTTTCTGAGAGTCAGGAATCTGGGCACAGCTTAGCTGGATCCTCTGGTTTATGGTTTCTTACAGGTTGCAATCAAGGTTTTAGCCAGGGCTGAGGTCTCCTCTGAAAGCTTGACTGGAGGAGAACCTGCCTCCAAGCTCACCTGGCTGTAAGCACAAATTCATTCCTGGAGTGTTGTGGGATTGAAGGTGTCAGTTCCTAGGTGGCTGTTCACTAGATGCTGCCCTCAGTTTCTTGCCATGTGGGCTTTCCCATCATGGCAGCTTCACCAAAGTCATGAGAGAGAGAGAGAGAGACAGAGCCTGCTAACTAGATGGAAGTTGCAATTTTATATAAAGTAATCACAGAATTGATATCCCATCAACTTTGCTGTATTCTATTTGTTACACACAAGTCACAAGTTCAATGCACACTCTAAAGGAAGGGATTATGTAAGGATGTGATACTAGGAGGTGGGGACCATTGAGGCTATCGTAGTCTGCCATAGCATGCCTGACCTGTGGGTTGTCTTTTAGATGCTTTATTTTGCCTAATTTTATTTTATTTTTTAACCTCGGTTCAGAGAATTCAATTTATTAGAACACGTCTAAATGGTACAGAGGTGCTCTAATTATTCGGCAGAATTCTGGAAATTTTAAGTTTTCCAGAAATGTATAGTTTTGCTTTACTTTTTCTCCCCTTATAAATAGAAACCTGTCCTTCCATGAATGAATGCTACAATTTCAGAGATGCTTTGTTTTTCCCCTGATTGATTATCAGTGGGCAGTAGCTTCTAATAAAGGGAACAGTTTTAAGTTTCCTTTTCTTCTCAGCTTCTCTGTTAAATGGTTAATGATCTGGAAGCAGGTACTTGGAGGTGCTTGGGGAGCTCCTACTTAAAGGAACACTGTGAAGAGAAGTTGCCTTCTACAGTAAAAAAGTGGGGATGATTAGTCCTTCATTTACGTGTTTAGTAAATCTGAATATTTAGATTTCCACGGTTCCCCCCCGCCAACCCCCACCAAACAGATGAGCTGAAAGTACAGGATAGTACTCTACATGCATCTGACTGAGAAAGGCTTTTACTATCTCACCTTAGGGTCCTAAGAGAAGACAGCTGGATGGTTGCATGGTGGTAGAGGTATCAGGAAAAGCTTCCTTATAATTATTTTCATTCCTATGTTTCTACTCAATACTATTTAAACTGAAATGGGGCTTCATCTGCTCCTTTTTTTTTTTTTTTTTTTTTTTTTTGAGACGGAGTCTCGCTCTGTCGCCCAGGCTGGAGTGCAGTGGCGCAATCTCGGCTCACTGCAAGCTCTGCCTCCCGGGTTCACGCCATTCTCCTGTCTCAGCCTCTCCAAGTAGCTGGGACTACAGGTGCCCACCACCACGCCCGGCTAATTTTTTGTATTTTTAGTAGAGACGGGGTTTCACCGTGGTTTCGATCTCCTGACCTCGTGATCCGCCCGCCTCGGCCTCCCAAAGTGCTGGGATTACAAGCGTGAGCCACCGCGCCCGGCCTGCTCCTTTTGTTTATTCAGCAAATACTTTTGAGCATTTTTTATGACCCAGCTACTGTGCTAGGTGATGGGGTTACAATAAGATACAGTCCCAGCCTTCAAAAACTTATTTGCTCAAACGTTATTCTTCAAATCTTCATTCTGTTTCTCATCTATCATTAATGGGAATAGACGGTTCATTTTTTATTGTTCTGGGAGGCTAGAGAGTACAGGCAAATGCAGATGATCAAGCCTCTCTTATTGCCCCGCTCCTAGTTGATTCCCTCTCCCTTTCTTTTACTTATGACGTGCAACTTCCACAAAGGCAGTTTATGTTAGTTATCTATGGCTGCATAACAAATTACTCTTGAACTTGGCAGCTAAAGACAAAAACATTTATTATTTCACAGTTTCTGTGGAGGAGGAACTCAGGCATGCCCTTGCTGCATCCTGTAACTCAGAATCTCTCACAAGGTTATCACTGAGGTGTCCCCTGAGGCTGCAGTCATCCTAAAGGTCAACCAGCGAAAGATCTGCTTCCAAGCTTTCTCCCGGTTGTTGGCAGGATTCAGTTCCTCACTGGCTATTGGCCAGATCTCTCCCTCATTGCCTCACCACATGGACCTTTCCATAGAGTGGCCTATTGCATGGCAGCTTGCTTTACTAGAGAGAGCAAGTGGGAAGAGCCAGAGAGTTATAAACAAGACAGAAGCTATAGTTTTTGGTAAGCTAAACTTGGAAGTTATGTCCCGTCACTTTTGTTGTATTCTATTCAAAAAAAGCTACTTACTATGTCTAGCCCACACTCAGGTGGAGAAGGTTATACTTGGGCATAAACACTAGGAGGTAGGGATTGTTGTGAGCCATTATAGAAGTTGTCTACCATGGGCAGAAGGACATTTGAATTCTGGAAAGTATCTGATATGGAGACTCTTAAGACATAGTGAGTTACCCATGAGCTACCTCTTGTACATTCATAGCTGTCCGCCCTTTTTATATTTTCTGTGGTCTTAGCACAGAGATTGGGGGCAGGGAGTGGAAGCATGGAATAAGGAATTAGATGCCAAAACTAAGAATTTTATTTTTTACGAAGCATTATCACATATTAAATCTGGAAAGGACATTAGAGGGCCTTATGCAAATGAATAAACTGGCCTAGAGATCTTCTATGCAGCTCCCCAGGGTCTGTTCTAACTGCTGACCTATAACAGAACACTGGATCTCCACAGAGAGCCACAAAGGCCCAGAGATGTGTTCGCGAAGATGTCATCATCCCTCTTCTAGTCCCTGAGGAGCCTCATGGGAGATCATGTGACCAGTATTTCACAGCTCTTTCCCCCAGCACAGAAACATCTGCTGTGTTGAGAGGCCTTGTCCATCTCCTAGTCCCTGCTAGAGCCTCATGGACGATCATGTGAACAGTATTTACCAGCTCCTTCTCCCAGCACAGGAACACCCTGCCATGTTGAGAGGCTCACTCAAGAGCCTCATGATCTGCCTGCTACCTAGCAATAGCTTTGTTACATAGGTTGATTCTGCCTTGTGCCTAGAAAAGAAATCATGTTTAGGATTAATAATAGTTTATATAATTAATATATCTGCCATGCTTGAGCCAACACATTCCATCACTTATCTTCAGGCTGGCTGCCTCCTGGGGGCCACTAGGTCTCGAGCTGCAGGCTGAGCATGCTGGGTAACAATGCTATAGGTCTGCTATCTGGAACCAGTCCTACAGCCTATGAATATTCTTTTCTGTATTTGAATAGCAATAGCTGGAGATGCATAGGGCTTGATAAAATAATTTTACATTTGTTATGTTCACTTTTTTTCTTGCCTGTCAAAAATGTCAGTTTTACTCTCTGGCTTGCAGTCTAAATGGACCCAATTGTACCTTAGCTACTTTGATATGACATTAGCTGCTTAGGGCAATTGCAAGAAATACTATACAAGGGTTAATCTCCCTCACCCTTCCATTCCTTTGATATGCTGTTGGAAATTTCAAAGTGCTCAAACACGGAGATGAGGAGGCAGAGGGTAAATGGACACAGAATGGCTGGGAAAGAGAGTAGCAGTGGTTGGCTGCTCATAAGATCTCTCTCCCATGGCCTGGTGCCATGAGACTGTGTCCAGTGTGATTTTTCGCAATTTCCACATTCTATGTGTATTTGTGCAGTAGCTGTTTTTGCATCAGACGATATCTAAGGATAAATTTTGCGTTAGAGGAGTGTAGTTACTTGGGAGGGAAGCAGTTCCATATTATTTTATATTTAACATTACTGGCAGAAATATGAGGATGGGTAAATGTCTACTGATAATCTAATAGATTTTACCAGCCTAAATGACATTATTTGCAATCTGTTTATTTAGTTAGTAGCAAATCCTGGCATATTAGCATAATACCTAAGGGCAAAATATTGGATTGACTGTTTGCCCTTAGGTTATTTTTAAAAAGCTACTCATATAAATTATAAAATAAAGCAAGACTTGGTTGCTAAGAGGATGATGGGATTTGTAGACTGCACAGGAGACTAATGAAAATCAAAGAGACCAGGAAGGAAAGGCCAGGAGAACAGCAGACAACAGGTGAATATCCAGAAACCAGCAGATTCTAACAGGCAAGAGGTAGAGGCTCAAGGGGAGACAGATGATTGATTGGCTTCAGGGAGGTCTGGTAGGAGTCTAGGTTGTCAGCTGGGATTGTGATCTTCAGAACGGACCAGTGTGGGGCAAGCCCAAAGCAATAACTTGGGGTCAGGCATGAGGTCAGGGCAAGGCAGTGGGAGAATTGTAAGCTTTGAGGTATGTATAGGTTAGGGGCTTGGTCGGGATCACCATCAGCAGGATCAGGATTAGGGCTCATGGGTCTTGAACTTCTTTCATTCTTCCTGACCAGAGGCAGGGCTAGTCCCAGGGCCTAGGACAAGGCTAAGCCTGAAGGTGGATATTATGTGACAACCAACAAAAGGAGGAACATCATACTAGAGTCACCGTATGTCCTATTTTCTCCAGGACAGGCCCACTTTACATGTGTTGTTCCAGCATCATAATCAGTGGTTCTCCCCATTCACTTGAAAGTGACTGACTTGGGTGATAAGTTACACAGTTACCCTAATTATTTTCCAGAATGTGTTTCATAAAAATCTGTTTAGCAGAATGTCATCCAGAGACCACAAAAGCAGAGTTCTCTAGTCACATAAGTATGGCAAATCCAGAATGACAGGGAGTTTAATAGAGGACTCTTTACTGCAGGACTTCTCACTGCCTTTATATGCTAAATTATAATAGGAATCTCTGAGAGGGGAATAGAGTTCTTAGTTTCCCATCCTTGGTTGATCTATTGGTACACTTTGGTACTCCTGAGACTACTGTTATGTGGAACACACTTCGGGAAATCCTGGTTAATTGAATACGGGGTCAGAAAGGGAAACTGGTCATTGCTCCTCCTGTACTAAGGGTGCTTGCGAAGTCAGCAGTCACCAGTTAAATAAATAATTCTGGAGACAACAACTGCAGACTCTGACAAAATCTTCAATTTGCTGATTATTGACTGACATTAGCAGAGGTATATGTGACTAGCCCTAGCTGAGTAACTTTCTGAAGGATGACTTGTTCTCTAGCTCGTTGGCAAAACCACTTACTAGTTAGGGCATGGGAAGAAAGAGAATTTTCTTCGTTAAGTCTTTAACTCCATGATGTTCTTCAAGGAGAGGTGAATGAGGAGATAATGGTGTGTACACTGTGCCTCTGTGTATGGGGAAGGGGCCTCAGGAACTATGTATTTTTCACCAGCATTCCAGGTAATTCTGATAAAGGTAACCCTCAAACCATTTATGGAGAAACGTTTCCTGGGAGTTCTGATGAGAAACTCTTGGTGATAAAACACCATTCATGGTGATCATTTCTTTAATCATATGAATCCTTTGATATGATGGCCAGTGATCTGATATTTGCCAAGTTCCCACTATGTGCCACACCCTATCCTATGTGTTTTCAGTGCTTAACATATACTGTGTGAAATAGTCCTCATAGAAATTTGGCAATAGCCCCATTTTACAGATGTATGAAGGTAGATCTTCAAGTGGGCCCGACTTACTAGGCCATCCCATCCAGGCCCCACAAGAGGGTCATAGCTCTTACACCTACCCCTCAGCAACTCTCTAGGACAAGGATGCAATAAGGCAATTCTCTGAGCCTTTGCCCTAAGGTTACACAAAGCTCATTTGGGGCCTTAACAAGCATTAAGACCATTCTATTACAAACGGGACCATATGCTGACACATTTTATCTCTCTGCCTGGTGGAAAGGGTCAATATCAAACAAGCTAATCCAGGGGGAATGATGCATTGATTTCCTAGGCCTTACCAAGTGTGCGGGCTGAAGTCAACCTACCTAGGAAGGTTTTTTTTTTAAGATAAGGTGGAAGAGAGAATACAGCAAA
The DNA here is from genome assembly GCF_006542625.1 of Nomascus leucogenys. Classification (NCBI taxonomy): domain Eukaryota; kingdom Metazoa; phylum Chordata; class Mammalia; order Primates; family Hylobatidae; genus Nomascus; species Nomascus leucogenys. Next base: position 27,071,234 of record NC_044402.1, on the reverse strand, counting down.
AAATGCAGAGAAAGATTTGCTTTGCTTTTGTCATGGAGTTACAAATCCAGACAGGTGACATAAGCAGCTTCTTGTTTTTAGCTGGGCCAAAGAATGTTTTTCCTTTTTAATCTTATTGAACTGAAGACCCAGGATCTTTGTAATTCCATCAAGGATTTCAAACTCAAATGTTTACCGGGGCTTGGAGCATGAGGAATTTCAGAACTGCCTGCTGGGTGGGATCTATGGTGACCTAAAGAAGATATGCCTCTTCTAAAGGGGACTCCTGATAATAATGTATTGTATATTTCAAAACAACGAAGAGCAAATTTCAAATGTCTTAGCATAAAAATGCTAGATGAGCAAGATGATAATTAGCCTGATTTAATCATTTCACATTATATACATGTCAAAAGATCACATGATATTCCATAAATGTATACAATCATTTGTCTATCAAAAATAATATTAATAACAAAAAATAAAAAAGCAGACCATGCTTTTTAGCATCCAGAGAATAGATTGCCTATGGAAAATATGGCTGTTTTCTCAGAAATTTCAACTTTTTAAACAAAAGTTGAAAATCTATATTTTTATGAAAGTTCTTCTGATTTTTAAAAAAAGCCTTCTTAAGGTATAATTGATATACAAATAGCCGTACATATCTAATTTGATGAGTTTGGACATATGCAAACACCGATGATACCTTCACCATAATCAAGGTAACAGACATATTCAATGCCTCCCAAAGTGTCCTGTGCTCCTTTCTTTTTTGTGGGTAAGACGCTTAACCTGTGATCTACCCTCAAGAAACTTTGAAGTGCTCAATACCATATTATTAACTATGGGCACAATGTTGTATAGCAGATCTCTAAAACTTACTCATTAAGCCTGTATCCATTGAACAATTCCCCACTTCTCCCTCCCCTCCAGTCCCTGGAACTAACATTACACTCTCTGCTTCAATGAGTTTGACTATTACAGATATGTCATATAAATGGAACCATGCAGTATTTGTCCCGTGACTGACTTATTTCCCTTAGCATAATGTCCTCCAGTTTCATTCATGTTGCAAGTGACAGGATTTCCTTCTTTTAAAAAACTAAATAATAGTCATGTTTGGATGGAACCTTGGGTTGTTTCCATATGTTATTGCGAACAGTGCTGCAATGAACATGGGAGTGCAGATATCTCTTTGAGTTCCTGGTATCAATTTTTTAGATATATGTCCAGAAGTGGGATTGCTGGATCATATGGTAGTTTTATTTTTAATCTTTTGAGTAGCCTTCATACTGTTTTTCATAGCTCATTCTACATTCCTACCAACAGTATACAGGGGTTCCAATTTCTCTACATCCTTACTAATAGTTGTTACCAGTTTTTTTGGATAATAACCACCCTGACAGGTGTGAGGTAATATCTCATATCTCATTGTAGTTTTTTTTTTTTTAGGAAGTGGGGGTCTCACTATGTTGTACAGGCTGGAGGGCAATGGCTATTCACAGGCACAATCATAGCATACTACAGCCCTAAATTCCTGGGCTCAAGTGATTCTCTTGCCTCAGCCTCCCAAGTGGCTAGGAGTACAGGTGCATACCATCACACCTGGTTCTCATTGCAGTTTTGATTTTTATTTCCCTGATAATTAACAATGTTGATCATCTTGTATATAATTGTTGGCCATTTTTATGTGTTTTTGGAGAAATATCTGTTCACCTTCTTTGCCCATTTTTTAATCAGGCTTTTTTCTTGCTATTTTTTTTTATTATTTTACTTTAAGTTTTAGGGTACATGTACACAATGTGCAGGTTTGTTACATATGTATCCATGTGCCATGTTGATTTCCTGCACCCATTAACTCGTCATTTAGCATTAGGTGTATCTCCTAATGCTATCCCTCCCCCTCCTTCCACCCCACAACAGTCCCCAGAGTGTGATGTTCCCCTTCCTGTATCCATGTGTTCTCATTGTTCAATTCCCACCTGTGAGTGAGAACATGCAGTGTTTGGTTTTTTGTCCTTGCAATAGTTTACTAAGAATGATGCTTTCCAGTTTCATCCGTGTCCCTACAAAGGACATGAACTCATCATTTTTTATGGCTGCATAGTATTCCATGGTGTATATGTGCCACATTTTCTTAATCCAGTCTATCGTTGTTGGACATTTGGGTTGGTTCCAAGTCTTTGCTATTGTGAATAGTGCCACAATAAACATACGTGTGCATGTGTCTTTATAGCAACATGATTTATAGTCCTTTGGGTATATACCCAGTAATGGGATGGCTGGGTCAAATGGTAATTCTAGTTCTAGATCCCTGAGGAATCGCCACACTGACTTCCACAATGGTTGAACTAATTTACAGTCCCACCAACAGTGTAAAAGTGTTCCTATTTCTCCACATCCTCTCCAGCACCTGTTGTTTCTTGACTTTTTAATGATCGCCATTCTAACTGGTGTGAGATGGTATCTCATTGTGGTTTTGATTTGCATTTCTCTGATGGCCAGTGATGATGAGCATTTTTGCATGTGTTTTTTGGCTGCATAAATGTCTTCTTTTGAGAAGTGTCTGTTCATTTCCTTCGCCCACTTTTTGATGGGGTTGTTTGTTTTTTTCTTGTAAATTTGTTTGAGTTCATTGTAGATTCTGGATATTAGCCTTTGTCAGATGAGTAGGTTGCGAAAATTTTCTCTCATTTTGTAGGTTGCCTGTTCACTCTGATGGTAGTTTCTTTTGCTGTGCAGAAGCTCTTTGGTTTAATTAGATCCCATTCGTCAATTTTTCTTGCTATTGAGTTGTAGGCATTCCTTATATATTTTGGGAATTATCCCTAATGTTGCAATTAATTTGAGTGTTTAAAACATTCCATAGGCCAAATAAGACATACAGACTTCTGGTCAGTGACCTCTTTCACAACTACATGTAGGAGACACTATGTCACTCAAATAAGGGGACACTCGTTTACTGCGTGTCCATGGTGTTGCAGACATTTCATAAGCTACCTCATAAAGTTCTCAAAACAAATCCATGGGTTGAAATAATCCTGCCCATCTTACAGGTAAAAGTGAGGCCCAGAGAAGCTAAATGGTTTTTCCAAGTTCACACAGCCTACATGTGGTTAGTGCAGGTCTGAATTCTGATTGGTTTGACCATAAAGAGCTACAGATTTGGTGAAGTTTGGTTTTCTCTCCTCTGGGGAAAAAGAGTCCCACTCAGGATTATTCCATTACTATGGATGGTCACTGCCCTGGGGCCAGGGCCATGCCACTTTTCTCCAAAGGTTAGTCCCACAGGTATGTGATGCAGTTGCTGGACTGGCTCTCCTTTGATTAGCATGAGCGACAAGTTAGTAATTGATCATCCACCTTTCTAAGGTTGCCAAGCTTAGATTTATTATATTTTGTAAAATCATCCTTCCACGTCCTTAAAGTCCATGTGCATAGTCTATCTAGATTCTGATATTTCATGTGTGAAATTAATCCTCTCGGACTGTAATGAAAATGTGGCTGTTAGCCTCTAATTAAGATGTGTGTATATTGGTTGCAGTGGTCAAGTCTGTCCACTGATATATTAAAATAAATAAGTGTCCATTTTATATTGGAAATTTTGTGACACTTCTTGAGATACCTTGAGTTTCTCTGAGTTGTTACAAAACCAGAGCGAAGAGTCAAAGCTGTAATTTCTGCCTATCACTGGCGTTTGAATAGATTATGAACTCTTAGAGGATTGGGTTTGTATCTGTGTAGTTCTCTTTATACAGAGATGAAGGCTTTCACAGCAGTATCTATAATTGGGTGTTTAATAAATGCTTTTTGATGAGGGTAATGGTATGGAAATAAAGCTCTTGAGATCCAGAGATTGGTTGGATTTCTTGCCTCATTAGGGAAGAAAAAGTGAATGGGAATGCATGGGTAAATATGAATGTCAATCTCAGGTAGGAAGCCATATACTCTTCTAGCTTGAAATGCTGAAAAGAGAGAAACCAGAAGGGTGTGACTAAGACAGAAATTCTGTTGATTGACACTAATACCGGTATTTACCAATCTTCTGTAACGAGGTAGACTCCATTTAGAATCTGGTGATGTATCGCATACAACTTAGATTGCTTGACAAGTCAACCAAGGTTTACTCAAAGTCACTGCCGTTATGGTATATAATCACAGGCTCACCAGTGTCCCACAAGGGTGAAGGCAGAGGTTAATGGTTTTCTTTTTATTTGCATTATTACTTGATCTCTGGCTTTCCTGGTGAGATGGGTTTTTATATGCTCTTCCCATCTCGCTTTTTGAAGTGTTTTTAAGCTATTTTAAGACTGTTTTATAGGTGCCTTTTCTTATGTTTGTTTTGTATGCTTGAAAATAAGTAAAGAGGACCCAGGATATGAGCTATTGATACTACCAGGCACACTGAAGTAAGTATTAAGTCTTTTATTGAGCTTTCTAAATGGCAAAGTTTATCTCTTTTTTATTTAAAATGTTAAAAAAATGTTTTCAATTCTAACTAACTGCCCTAAATGTATCAAAAGGCCCTTAGAAGTTTTCTTCTTTGCCACCATGGTGGGTCCTTCAAGCAAATTGATTTTAAGCTTGTACAACAATGTGAATGCAATGACACTAAAGTGTGCACTTAAAATGGTACATTTTATGTATGTATATTTCACCACAATAAAAAAATAGATTTTAAGCAACTAATCAACTATGAGGTTGTCAGACTGATTCATAGAGCATAAGCAATATTTTGTATTCAGTACTATAATGTAGAGAATATTACTCTGTTATAGTCAAGTGCAAAAAATATCATATTTTATTTTCCTTAAGTTAAATTTGGGCCAGGCATAGTGGCTCATGCTTGTAATTCCAGCACTTTGGGAGGCCAAGGAGGGCAGATCACTTGAGGTCAGAAGTTTGAGACCAACCTGGCCAACATGGTGAAACCTTGTCTCTACTAAAAATACAAAAATTATCTGGCACAGTGGCACGTGCTTGTAATCCTAGCTACTTGGAAGGCTGAGGCAGGAGGATTGCTTGAACCCGGGAGGCAGAGGTTACAGTGAGCCAAGACCGTGCCACTGCACTCCAGCCTGGGCAACAGAGTGAGACCCCATCTCAAAAACAAACAAACAAAAAATTAAATTTGGCTGTGAGTTCTCATCTACTGGAAAAGTGTGTGAGAGTCAATTGCGTTATATTTAAGGAAACCCATTTCTTAGGGGTCTTTGAAAATCTGAATGAGACTTACATGAGATCAGGAAAATGGGAGAGGAGAGCTGCATTCTTCCCATGGGGAACTTTGTAATCATTTTTCTATATGCCACACAATGGAACTCTGCGATTTGGCCCTTCACTGCCTGTTAGGTTTATATGCTTGGAAGTCAGAGAGAGGCTCCTGTAATTGACCTCTCTACTGACCACAGACTTGGCCAGAGGAGCACCTTCTGCTCTTCTCCAGGCTGCAGTGTTGTTTCCACCTCCAGAGGAACCTGCAGCAATCCCATTCACCTTTGGCATTGCTTCAAACGGGACATGGGTCTCTATTAGTCACAGAAACTCAGCAAGATCTTATCTCACTTCGGAAAGCTCATATCCTCTGGGTGGACTCTTCTACCTGCTTGAATCCCAGCATGCAGCCAGCCCAGATTCTCAGACAAACCTTTGGATGAAGAAAGTGAAACTGGGTGCCAAATAACTTTGGCTTGTCTGCCCTAAGAAACACAAATTGTTAGTGCTCTTGAAAGTAAAGTTTCTGAGACTCAGAACAGGATGGCCTAAGATCTTTTCTATATAGGGGAGGAAAAAAATGCTTTTATGTTTTCTGAATGTCCAAGGCAGCCAGAACATGACAAAAAATGTTTAATATATATATATATACTTTTGGCAATGCCTAGATGAGTATTAGTAACGTAATAGTTGCAAGGGTAGCTTTAGAGACAGAAAACTTGGGTTTGAATCAGGTTGAAGCAGGTTAAGTTCCCCATGCCTCAATTTTCCCCATCTGTAAAATAGAAATAACAGTAGTATTTTTTTTATCATGAATTTACTATAAAAATAAATTAAATAAAATTAATATGTGTAAAGTCCTTTAGTCTGGCATGTAGAAAGTACTCAATGAGGAAGCTATAATAATAATAATAACAATTAGTTAACATTACCAAACTGGTCATTCAGAGTTTAATCCTCTGGAACTCTATGCTTAGCTCTAATCTCAAGGAGTCCAGGGAGGCAGAATAATCCTACTATTAAATTTTGTATTGATTCTGGGATGTTTTCAAAGAATCCTGTGTCCACATATCTCAAAGGAGTGCTGTTGATTTGATCATTTTATGAAATTCTTACCCTTTTGCTTTCAGAATTCTAGCTAGATGACAAAAAGAAAATAACTCACACATATAAATTAATCAAACTATTTTGAAACTCAAACATTACTTGTGGAAGACTTGCAGATTGAGCCAAGCCCTGTTCCTTATTAACTCTAGATAATTTGCTTTCTTTGTTTGATCCCTGGCCTTTAAGTGAATGTCAATCTCTTGCTTTTTTCCTGAAGACCTATAAGCCTTGCTGACTAAATTTCATGGAAATTCTTTGAGATTCTTAGCTAGAAGGGGCTGTAAAGGCCAAGTGCTATAGGTACTAACATCTCATTGCTAACACTGATATTTTACCTTGATAGTAACTTCCAACTTGACATAAAAGCTTGTAAGCACCAAATCTTTGCCTCTCCCCATGGTTGTGTGTGTTTGAATTCTTTGGAGAAAATTTTATTACTTGCATGTCTTAAGGTTTCATAAATTATAAAAATGTTTTATTTCTGGTTTGAATAGAGTAGTAAAGCATATCCCTGATTTCTCACTTCTTCCATACCCCAGTATCTTCTTATTTCTAATGCCTCCTAATCTGATATCACTGAGAAGATGTTTATGGCCTTGCTCGCCAGAGAACTAAAAAAGAAAACAACAACAGCAGCAGCAACAACAACAACAACAACAACAACAAACATCTAACAACAGAGCCAATGTTTACTCATCCAGTCGCAGGATTCCATATATGGGGACACTGGGCATGTTTTAAGCCATATGCTCATAACCTTTGTGTCATGATTCAGTTGGTATGTCTTGATCAGTTTCCTCATCTGTCATCTCTTGGAAAGCATGTAAAAAATTAATCACAAGTATCTGCTTTTATTACCTAGATTAATGCTAGATGATTAGCAGATGAACCTTAACATCTCAATGGCTTAACAAAAAAAAGGTGTTAATTTCCCACTTCTATATGAAGCCCAGGTGGGAGTAAGGCTGTGCTCCACAAAGTCATTCAGAGAACCAGGCTGTTGAAGGCTCTGCCATTTCTAGTAAATGACCTCCAAGGTGGCTCTCAGTATAAACATCTATTCACAGATGGAGAAAGAGATTTTGCATATATATTTTTTTAATTTTCATTTTTGCAAAATGTCATAATAAGCAGGTAAGATGGAACCTCAGTTGGAGTTGTGGTTAGTCATGGTGAAACAAGGGTTAAAAGGTAAAATTGACAGATTTCCTATCAGCTATTTATCCATCATTACTAAGAATTATGGAGTGTTAGGTTTAGAAAAGGTCTAGGAATTGACTCGCTCATTTTCCTACTTCCAGGAGATCTGGTTCTAGAACCCAGGACTTCCGGCTCCCAGGCAAATTGAAGTGCTTCTTCTTCCACATGGGACCCACTTCTGTGAGAGCATCAGTCTGTTAGGGTTAAGTCCAAGCTCCACCACTTAAGAGCTGAACAAGTTAAATTAACTGCAAAGGGATAATTTTAGCAACTTCCACATTAGGAGGTTGTATTAAATGCACAATGCCTGACACACAGAGCCTTATTATCATTATTAATATCCCAATTTTTAAACGGTCACAATAATTCCCCTTGCAACTTCTGCTACATGAATAAGCCCAGGAATGCTTGATGGACGATGATGAAGGATTCATGGCCAAGTCATCCACACCACCTCAGCCAACTTCGAGTCAGTCACCAGACATGTAAGTCATGTAAGTAAGACCGTCCTAGAGCATATGGCCCCAGGCAAGCCAGCCTAGATCAGAAGAACCACCCAGCCTACTCACGGAACTGTGAGAATGACAAATGTTTATTACTTTAAGCCATTAAGTTTGGTGGTGGTTTATTATCCGACAAAGGCTGATATAGAAAGGATCACAATTGAGGAGTTTATGTGAGCTCAATCTGAAGGTTTATATGAGCTAGATCTGCCCATTATTTCACTAAATTCATCACATGGCCCCACCTAACTCCAAAAGGACTGGAAAATGTAAAAAACCCAGACAGAAAGGAAAGTAGGCTCCAGGACAGCTGGCCAATATCTGCCACACTGATTTACCTTGACTTTGTAAAAACAAAACAAAATCAAAACCTTTAGGTGTAATCAGAGTGTAACAACTTTCCAGGCAAGTTCTTTGGGCCAGGCCACTAGACAGTCACTTTTAGTTTATTTGTTTCTCACAGGAAGATAGAGAAAAGGAAATGCGACAGATGTGATGCCTTCCTGAGAGGCTGTCTGGTAAATCAATTCCTGCCAAGGTTCTCCTACAACCCTGAGAGATAAAAAAGGAACCTGCAGGTGAAAACCACAAGGTAGGAAGAGTTCGAAGCTGTGATCTCTTAGAATAAGATCTTTTCATTTATTCTTACTGAGAAGGAAGTCTAGGGCATCTGTCATTAAGAGTGCTATTGATACAATTTTGCTTTTTGCCCCATAGGATCTGAAGCAGTCCTGCCCCAGGCTTAGAGAAGTAAGGGCAAGCTAGTCCAATTCTATTTGCTCTGGCACATCTCATCCCAGACCATCTGTCGTAAGGCCCTCTTCCTTTTGATCTCATGTCTACATTTGGATCTCCGGTCTGGGAGGAGAAACCTTAGAGGCTATGAATCTGATGAGGAAGGCAACTTGGCAGTGCAGAAAGCGCCCTGCTTTGGAGTCAGACTTTCCAGCTTCCAATTCTGCCTCTGCCAGATTAATTAGCTCTGTATGGTCTTGCACAACTTCTCTAAGCCTTAATTGTGGGAATTAAAATGGTATTTATTAGGAGTATGGCACACGATAGGTACTTATTAGATGTTAGCTATCATCATCATCTTCATCATAATTTGATTTTGCTTTTCTTATTCCCTTTGATCTTGCCTCCTAGTCTAACAGGAGAAACATTACAAGTTGGTGGAGATGGCCTAGAAAAGGAAGGGTAGATTAGAGAGCAGAAGATAGTGAAAAATTGCAGTTATTCATAATTTAAATCCTATCCCATGTTGCATTGTTAATTATAGTTTTTGAAAGACTGTCATCTAGGCAATCTCATTTTGCATGACCATTCTATGAGACACAGGAACATGCAGTCTATTTTGGCAGATAAAAAATAAATACATGAGGAGTTAAGTAAAAACTGTGTTACTGAGACTGCAGTAACTTTTATAAATCAATGTGCAAAAAAATTCAAGTATTTTGGAATGAGATTTGTTGGATTGAAATATTTTATGGTGGTCTGTACCATCAGCTCATGAGCTCATAGACCAAACCCCATCCCAAATACCTGGTGTTCAGGATTATCAATATAAAAATTGATTTAAGATCCCCATAATTCATTTACTCCTATTTCCTGATGTGCAGAAGGCTTACTGCCACTGGGTTATTTCATCAGTTTTTCCCCGTCTCTCCATAACTAGTCTACCTCTGTACGCTTGGCTTCTATAACATTGCTTACTGGTCTTTCTTAAGGCATGTTGTGTTCTGGGTCAGTTCTCTTTAATCTGTGGCCAAACTCTTGCTCAGATCTAAGAATGTGTCATCTATGTGCATCTTTGTTCTAAGCTGAACGTTTCTTAGCACTATACCTGAGTTTCTGCTGCCACCCTTCATATTCTTTTATGATTTGCAAAGCTAGCAGGAACCCGAAGGTGACTTTCATAACCAAGTGTCCAGGGTCTCCAGCAGTTCAGGTTCTCTCTAGTAAACAGTTCCAAGATAGCAATGAAAAAGATGTCACAGAGTTGTATGTAGTATAATATTAACTAATATTTGAATGATAAATTATTGCTATAGGAAACTAGAGAAAGAAAAAGACACTTTGGGATGGAGAGGTTAGGGAAGATTCCATGGAAGATGTGAGATTTGAGCTGTGTTCTATTGGGTAGCTAGGTCGAGGTAAAAAATGCCATAGCCAACAGATCAGTGGCATAAATATGCAAGGAGTCTTGGGTGGAATCACAAAGTTTAGCAGATGAGTACATGAAGATAGACCTTTGTGCCAGGAAGTGATTTTGACACAATGTTGGAGATAATTTTGCCTGGAATGGTTTCTGACTGACAGTTTATTCATTCATTCAATAATTGAGCTCAAGAAATTCAATTTATTAATAACCTACTATATTTCAACAACTCTTCTAGATCCCAGAGATACAGCAATGGACAGAAAAGGTTCTTTCCCTCATGCTGATTACATCTTAAGTGTGGAGACAAACAATTAAAAACAAGCAGATACACACAGTAATATCATATAGTCATAGAACTATGAAATGTTAAAGCAAGGAAACACAATAGTGACTATAAGGGTCAAACACCATTGCAGAGAGGAAAATCAGGGAAGACCACTTGGGTTGGGTGATATTTAAGCTGAGATTTGAATGAAGAATGGAAGCCATTCTTATGAAAGATCTGGGTGATTGGTATTCCTGGCAGAGGGAACAGCTAATGCAAAGCTCTAAGATGGTAACGAGCTTGGTAGAGTCAAGGAGCAGCATGTTATTGCTCTGTAGTGCACTTGGAAAATATGCTCAGGTCTGGTCCTACTATTGACACATTAAGTCAGAATCTCTGAGATGAGGTCTGAGCCACAGTACTTATTAACACCTCTTCAGGTGATTCTAACAGTTAGCCAAGGTTGAAAACCACTGTATTAGAGAAAAACCAAAAGATGAAGGGCTTTTTTAAGCAGACAGAGAACACTCACTAGGGGAATCAATGGAGGAGTGAAGTGAAGAATGTAACTGTGCAGGAAGAGTAGGCTAGGGATAGAGAGATGATCATCTTCGACCTGGTAATCAATGGAATCCAGACTGACCTATTAAAAGAGTGGGGTCCCTGTGCTCTTTACATAGTCTCCCTTGTCAGTTTCCTGAAATCTATTGTGCCAACTATGGTGGGAGTTAAAGCATTAAGGTTTGGCTTATTTGTTTTGGGCAGATCACAGAGATCCAAGACTCAGAGCTACGGAATAGGTAGCTGACCCCAAGCTGGAAAAACTTTCCCAGATACTCCCTCCTGCCTAGGAAGTGGCCTGTGAAAAAGCAGTTTAAATAATGGCAGCCTAAAATATAGTTCTACATGCAACATTTTTTTTTCTATGAAAACTAGCTGTTGCCTTATACAACCTGTTAAAAAGTGGGAGATTTCACTAATAGGAGGGCAGGAGTTGAGCACAGATCCAATAGAGAAAAAATACTGTCTTCAGGCAGATAGGGGATGTGCCACTGGGGCTGAGATGATGAGTTTCGCAAAAAATAGAGTTCAGAAGAGGAGGCTCTTGAGTATAAAGATCATTTGAGGGGAAAAGAAAAAGATAGAATGTGACTGGAAGGAACGGAATAGGAAAAGCAGCATGATATAGATGGAAATCTCCTCATTTCTTTGACGTCCTTAACAAGAACATCAAGTGAGGCAGAATAGTCAAGAACTTGGACTCTAGAATCCAAATTGGATTTGGATTCTAGAGGGCCTTAAGCGCTTTAATCCACAGTTTCCTCCTCTTTCAAATGGAAACAACAGTGCCTAGGATTTGTTGCTGTGAGGACTAATGACAAATTGCATGTAAAAAGCTTGGCACAGTACCTGGCACTTAGTCCAGGCCCCACTCTATGGTAGTTCTCATTGTAATATTCATCAGCAATGTCAAAATTGCCATAATAATTAACATTGCCTCAATCACAAAATTCATGTCATGTTTACCAACAGCCAATGGCTTCCAGATAAAAGTGAGAAGGCCAATATGGAGCTGGGGTTAAACACGTCAAGAATTCAAAGCTATAGTGCCCCTGGGTATTCAAAAATAGTAAAGATTTGACTAAATTCACAGCCAAATGGCATTTACCCCAGGTCTACCCCATACCAGTCACTGGTTTCTCTCTAATAGATGTTATCCCTTTTAATTCTATAGAATAGAAAAGAAGGAATTGGAGCTAGGCTGAGCAGCAGAGGAGAGATTGGCTATGCAGAGTACAGATGACACATGAGGCCAGGTGATCTCTGAGAAAAGTTTCTCTCATCTGTTGCTTAGATTGCCCATCTTGGAGCTCAGGAAATCTGAGATGGCTTTAAAGAAAATGATGGCATTGAGAAGCAGTGAGATTGCAGGGGGCTTTCAATTTTCTGCTTGGGTGTTGGTAGAAAGCACCAAGGTCAACATCCATGCTTGCAGTATAAAATTCTAGGTTTGTGTCCCTGAAAAGAAAGTTGGTGTGAGCTAATGTGAAAGATTTGGGAAGAATTTGTGTAAAAAATAACAACAAACACCAAAAGCGTAGTTGAGTTCTTTGATGGGTAAGGTAGAATATTTGAGAGAATTTTTTGAGAATATTTCCCACTGAAACTTGGGAAATAACTATAGTTAATGAATTTTGAAGAAAAGAGTTAGCAAAAGAGAAAGTAAATCTGATCATTAACATTATATACAATAAACTGAACTGGGAACCAGGAGACCTGTGTGCTAGACTGGATTACATTGAGTAAGCAATTTGAATTATCTAGGTCTCAGTTTCTTCAGTCTGAAAAATAAGGGCATGAGATTATATTAGGGTGAATCCATCTTTTGTTTAAATTTTTGTTAAATTCTATGGAGTACAGATAAGTTGATGGCTTCAGGCACAAGTGAGAAAGTATTTTAATCTTCTTATGTTTTTAGGCCATGTCCAAATCATTTGTTTTTTCACTTTATTTTATTTGAATATAACTTAGGTTTTCTTTCTCATGGGGTGAATGAAAAGAAACACTTTAGAAATGTATAAATCAGTGTGCATTTATTGGAGTATGGCCAAATAACTTTATAAATAGAAAATGAAAAGGATGACTGAGCTATTTAATATGTTGATTTAAGTAATGCTGGGTGACGAGTGGTAGTGACAAGGCTCTTCTCTTACTAGGATATCACATGAACAGGTTCTGTCCTAACTCTGCCTTTGCCTAGTACATATGGGTGACTAGAATTTGGTGAGAGGGGGCTGTCTGCTGAGCTACCCCAACTGTGGTTACAGAACAGTTACAGAGATGGATTTTTGAGTACACTTGTTTTCCCTGTCATTTGTCATGAAACAGACTCCCTATGCTCATTATCAAAAAGCCCATATGCTATCTTCAATTCACATTTTGCTCACCTCTTTCTCTTCATTGCATTAGTCAAGTTCAGAAACTAGACTGTCAGCTGCCAGGCAGGCTGCTGTTTCTCTTAGAGATAGGTGAAAACCATTTAGGAATTCATTATCAAAGTGTACAGCCCAAGAAGGTGTTTTTGCCTTCAATTCAATTATTCCAAAGAAGCACACGATAAAGAAAAGTACTCAGGACAATTAGATGGACTATCTAGATGTCAAAAATCGAATTTTTGCCTTTGCAAATGCAGGTTCATATTCTGTTCTTAAGTCATCAGAGGGAAACATATGATGTTCACTGTCAGTTTAGATTGTCAAAAAGGCTTGTTCAAAATCTGTAAAGTTGTCACTCATGTATTTTCACTCAGGAAACCAGGGATCCAACTTCCTGTGCCTAAACTCTCTGACTAGACAAATGGACCTTTTGGGATGATAAGTATGTCTTAGAGGAATATCTGAGCTGGAGTTGCAAATAGAGGAATCATCTTTTATTAAGTTGTTAGAACCTAGATAACATAGAAGATTACTCTATGGGGTTTGAAAAAACTAAGACATGATGCCCTCTCATGAGACCTTTACAATCTATTTGGGGAATTAAGCCATATATACCCAGAACCTTATTTTTAATGGTTCTTGGCAATTTTAAAGTTCCGATAATATAGTACACCGACTACCCAAATGTGATGCCCACAATGAGGGCTGTGGTAAGTCAGAAAAGAGGCTGGGTTTTGGTTTCTTAGGAAATGGTAATTTACATGGAATCTCACCCACCTGGAAGGATTGCAGTCTTTATGTTTAGCATCACTTTTTGTTATTTAAATTTCTCTCTAGGCGAGGAGGATCTAATCCAGTCCGGAGTTACAGGAGCTAGAGGTGATCAGGAAGTGTGCCTAATTTGACTTTTGCTCCATATGTGAAATAAAATAGAAAACAAGTGAAGGCCCCAAAGAAAAGGTAGCTTGAGAACAAATGAGAGTGTCTCCATGAACTGTCAAAACCTCTGGGATCCAGCAGAAACAGGGTTTGATTTGAGCTGTTCCTGGGTACAGAACGCGAGGTCTTATTTGGCATTTATCCTTGATATATAGGAAGCAGGCTTTACCAGAGGCAAGATTTCAATCAAAAGTCAGGCTTTTTGAATTTAGGTCTTTCTCTTTTCTTCTACTATAAAATGGTGAGGTCATAGCCCATGCCCTAATTGGTTCACAGATGGATACATCCTGAGGCAGGTGGGGGTAATCCTCAAATTTTCCTACACCAAAGCATACCCCAGAAAAAAGAACTACTCATTCTGGAGGTGAAGATAAGGCCTGTGATGGGCTGTCCCATTTGATCACTGTGGGCTTCCTCTGTGTGACACCTTCTGCTCTCCTGGAATCTAGTATTGAGGAAAATTAACCTTAACCAGGAACTGTCACTCTTCTCCAAAGAGTAGGACAGTCAACTGGCTTCTAGCCTATAAAGAAATATTCCTTTCAGATAGACTCTAGTATAAAATATCATTCTGCTGTATGTCAGGAAGTGGCTGCATAATTTATTATACAACTTGTCCATAGATCAGAGTAGGTGAATAATAAAATCTTCAGTATGTAAAAACGTTACAAGAAAGTTGAGACTTATGGTAGCAAAGGATCCAGAAGGATTGGCATAACATAAACATATGTCTGTGATAAAGACCACTTTGGCAAACCGAGGTATCTCTCTACCCATCATCCTGCCTCAGGAGACCTTGGGCTCTGATAAGCATGTACGTAATGATTGAATCCCCCACATTTACCAACCTGCTCCAGTCATCATTGTGGTAGATGTCTGCATGAGAAAAATGTTCATTTTATTCCATTCTGTGGCTACTTACATTCTCTGCATGTTTATTTAGGAAGCATTTTATTGAAATTATTCCTCATTATGTGTAACTTAATACCATTTATTTATTAATTTATTTACTCAGCACACATTAATTGAGTACATACAATGTGCCTGGTGCTGGGAAAACAAAAGAAAAAAACCACCATATTTATCCTCAAAGTCATCTCAGTCTATTTGTAGAGGTGAATAATAAATGATTGTGATACATAGTGAGGAATACCACCATTAAGTCAGAAATTGCTAAAGGAGTTAGCAACTAACTGTCTAAGATGGTTGGGAGCATTCACAGAGAAGGTTGTATTTGTTGAGGACCTTGAAGAAGGAGTAGGAGTTGTCTAGGTAAATCAAGGAAATAAAGAGAATAAATATCAAAGGACCCACATGTATGAAGACACAGAAGACATAGGTTTAGAGAAGTTTAGAGATGTTTGCAGAGCATGCTGGAACACAAGAAATGCTTTTGGAAAGACTCTGTAAAATATTTATACCCTAATACTAGGTATGCAACAGTGAACATTTAAAGTTTATTGAATTAAGTCAACCAAAGAAGACCCAAGTTGTGGGATTCAAGAATAGCAAGGCTCTTTCAAATGCCTCTGAAACAGTTGGGGGTGGACCTCTCCGTGGTTCTGAAACATCCCCTGTTCAAGCCTTCCTATCTATCTGGATTATTGGCTCCTTTCCATGTTCCTAACCCTCATTCTGCATGCAGTAATTACCTGACTGACCATTTCACTCACTGGCCCTGCCAGGACCTTGCCTTGGATACTACTATGTCCAATGGTGAGCTTATTATTCTTTCCTTTAACCTGCACAAACCCTGGATGGGCATTTGATCAACTGAAATAATTTATGGGTAGAAACAGATATTGTCAGTGAAGTCCTTTAACTTCTTTCTACTTGCTTTTCTCCCAGATATTTTAGCATTTAATTAATCTGGATGCAATTTATTAATTGCTTTGGTCTGAATTTCTTTAGCCTTTTAGCCCAGATCACATATACTTACTACATATTTATTGGAATTTTCAGGAAACTAGTTCAAGGTGAAACTTTGAAGATAGACTCAAACAATGGGCATGTCTCACAGTGATACAGAGGACTCAGATAAAGTTGGTGGAATACAGTAGAAAGAATACTGGATTTGAAATTACAAGTTCAAATCAGGGTTTCACCACTTAGAAGCTGGGTAAAGTCATTTAGTTTATTTTGATGCCTCAGTATCCTTATTTGTAAAATGTATATAGGTTATTCCCTATATACTCACAAACTTGTGCTGAGACTCAAATATTTTCATGTTTGTGAAATTAGTTTGAAAGTGATGCAGTTGGGAACAATTACTGGATAGGTTGGAAGGTTGTCCAACTGGTACCCCTCATGATGGGAAGAGACAGAACACTGCGAATTAGCACAGTGAAAGTTAGGGGCTGTGAAGACCCTAGGGGGCAGAAGAGGTACAGGCATTAATATTATGGTGCTGAGAAGTTAATATCTTTCTTATTAAAAAATAGCTCGGCATAGAAGCTGTCAGTGGGGCTTTCTCCCCGGTCAGATTTATGACTTCTGAATGACATTGTTTTACTTTGCCATTCGAGGATAAACAAAGCTGGAGAGAACAAGAGTTTCATTTTCCTATTGGTGGCAAATACATATCAATCAATGCAACTGAAGTTCAAGTGAAATAATTTATGGGGGATCCATTGCATTCTCCCTTGTGTACTTTGCTGTCTGTCTCTCTCTCTTCCTCTCTCCCCATTCTAATTCCTTTCACCATCATTTCTTTCTGCCTCTTTCTGGTATTCAGTCCTGTATATATGAAAAACATAAGCCAATTAGAAAATAACTGCTGTTACTCTGCTTGGCCCTTCTTTATTGATGTTTAGGTTAGTTTGGCATTTTATTCTCTCCAAGGAACATACTTATTCAAAAAAGACATCTACCACATTTAATGCGGGCCATTTAGATATTAATCATCAAAGGTAAACAATGAAGAAAAATTTTAGTCTTTAATTCTTTTCTTAAAAGTCATATACACAGAGAGCTAATTGACCCATGCTATGCAGAAGTGCTCTGCCTGAAGCCCAGGGTTAATTTTTACAATGGCCACTTAGCCAATTGAGGATGATAAGTGAGCAATATTTTATAGACTCTTGTATTAATTATTTTGGGGGATGGATATAAGTTTGTGGATGGGGAAAACACTCTCAGATTATTCTAGGGGAGATGAATCATATATCTTTACAAAAACTTATAAAAACCTTAATTTCAGTGAATGGTTTATAATGTAAAATACCACAGTGATATATAACTGGATAAGAGGGCTTCTCTGTGAGTAGAGCTTATCTGTATATCCTGATGAAATTTAAAAAAAAAACCATGGAATATATGTTTTTGGGGGTTAACAAAAGGAAACTTGGGAACCAAGAAAAAGGAAGGATGTAAATTAATTTATTGTTGTCCTTTATTGTTTGAAAAATTCTTATCATAAAGGATGGTAGCCCACTGATTTTTAATTTTACTGGTAAGTGAGCAGGAAGGAATAGGTAAGAGATGAAGATGAATGATTTAGGTCATACTTCAATAAAATATTTTTATTGTTTATTTCCTGTATCACAGGTTTTTCAAAGTAGAGCATTCCTTATCTGGCTAGTATGATTTAGGCATTATCTTATCACTAGAAAAGCCATAATGATGAAGGGATGGTATGTTCAAAGCAGAGGATTAGTATTTACCACATATCTACTATGAGTGAGTTACTATGCTTTTTTACATATGCTTTTTTACATATCATTTAATCAACAGTCTTGTGAATTAGGCTATTCTGACAGATGAGAAAACTGAAAATCAAAGAACTAAATAACATGATAAGTGTTACATAACCATGATATATCAGAGCCAGGACTTAAATCGAGGTGTGCCTAACTCTAAATTCCATACTCTTTATATTACACTATGATGTCTAATAAATAATTTGGTTGAAAGAGTCATTTTTATTCAAGATAGGAGAGTAGACTTATTGATTTCTCTTAGTCTTTTCTATGAATCTGTTATCGGAAATAGTTGACTATAATTAAAATAATTCATGGCACTATAACACTACTAGACATCTTCGTGTCGTGTAGCCAACATCTTTTTTTCCTTTGCACAATATAATTTGTTTTCTCTATGGGTAAAAATCACAGTTTAATGATGGGATGGAACTTCCTTTATTCCAATAACTCATTTGGAGTCAGAGTTGGGCACATAATCTAGGTCTGATAAATCAGAATAGCCTATTCTTCTGTCCACAGCTATTTATTTTTAATGTTTTCAAGCTGATTTTACCTTTCTGCTAGAGTCATCAGGGAAGATACCCTCTTTCCACTGGGGTTGTTAAGCAAGTAGAATACAAGGCTAGACTACTAGCAGGCATCCTTCTCATTAATTAGCGAGAGAAGAGCTTGTCTGAACTATAGAGGGAAAAATAGAGAATCAATATCTAATGGTATTCTTTAAGACCCTGGATCCAGCTACACTTGAACCATTTTTCTAATGGAATGTGAATTCATAGTGTTTTTCTTTTATCTTGGGTGTATGTTATTTGCAACCAAATTGATTTTAAAATATATTAAAATCTGGCAATATTATTTTATATGTGGCTGATACATTATATATCCATAGTCAAGAAGATAGCACTAATCACGTACCGTGACAATAGACACAAGTCTGATCTAAACTCTGTATAGGTATTGGCATTGCCCTTATTTCTCAGATTATCTTTGGAGGGCTCTGAGGGATCAGTTGGTTGGCCAACAAATACTATTTGTGCCTCAGGCTCTTTGTAAAACCTAGAGGAATGTCTGAATTTCCCTTGATTGAGACATCGCCCTTCCCTGTCAAGTCCTGAAGGAGCTGTAAACTCAAGGAATAATGCCAAAGGAGAAATTAGGCTCTGCCTTATTATCAATTGTACTTTTGTTCATAACTCCCAATAACTTGGTTGGTGCATAGGGCTTAGCCTCAAATCTAAGCAGACTTTCTCTGCCCCAGAAATCAAATCTTAACTCTAGGCAGTGGTAAAACCACAGTGCCCAGTAATGGTTAGTAAAGAATACAAGAGAGTGTGGGCTGGGCACGGTGGCTCACGCCTGTAATCCCAGCACTTTGGGAGGCCGAGGCGGGCGGATCACAAGGTCAGGAGATTGAGACCATCCTGGCTAACATGGTGAAACCCCGTCTCTACTAAAAATATTTTTTTTTTTCTTTTTCTTTTTTTTTTATTATTATACTTTAGGGTTTTAGGGTACATGTGCACAATGTGCAGGTTTGTTACATATGTATCCATGTGCCATGTTGATTTCCTGCACCCATTAACTCGTCATTTAGCATTAGGTGTATCTCCTAATGCTGTCCCTCCCCCCTCCCCCCACCCCACAACAGTCCCCGGAGTGTGATGTTCCCCTTCCTGTGTCCATGAGTTCTCATTGTTCAATTCCCACCTATGAGTGAGAACATGCGGTGTTTGGTTTTTTGTCCTTGCGATAGTTTACTGAGAATGATGTTTTCCAGTTTCATCCATGTCCCTACAAAGGACACGAACTCATCATTTTTTATGGCTGCATAGTATTCCATGGTGTATATGTGCCACATTTTCTTAATCCAGTCTATCGTTGTTGGACATTTGGGTTGGTTCCAACTCTTTGCTATTGTGAATAGTGCCGCAATAAACATACGTGTGCATGTGTCTTTATAGCAGCATGATTTATAGTCCTTTGGGTATATACCCAGTAATGGGATGGCTGGGTCAAATGGTATTTCTAGTTCGAGATCCCTGAGGAATCAAAAAATTAGCTGAGTGTGGTGGTGGGCGCCTGTAGTCCCAGCTACTCAGGAGGCTGAGGCAGGAGAATGGCGTGAATCCAGGAAGCGGAGCTTGCAGTGAGCTGAGATTGCACCACTGCACTCCAGCCTGGGTGACAGAGCGAGACTCCGTCTCAAAAAAAAAAAAAAAAAAAAAAAGAGTGTGATCCATGGTTCAGATTACTCAAGTCTATGTGGGTCTGCTTCCTGAACAGCCGGTAAACAGTGGAGAAAGCCATACTCAAATGAATTTCCTTTCAATTTCAGTGCATCTTTTCACTACAAAACAGCCCAATCAATGTCCTGGGTTCTGTTCACTCAGACTGAGAAAAAGAAGTAAATCATCCATAGATTTTGGCATTTTATTATTATCACAAAGTATGCTAGACATACACCTCATAAGTGATTTTTTGACACAAAGGTGTGCTGCAAGCACAGTGCTTGAGGGGTGGTCACAATTATGGATATCACTGTACTAATCTCAGAAATCTTAGTGTATTTTTTTTTGTCTTTACTGGATAGTTTCATATTTCTACCTGCATGTGGAGTTCTGTCAGGGCCATATTCTTCCGGGATATATAAACGTGGAGAAAAGTCCTTACACTGTGGAACAGTGATCCGCTGGAGGAAAGTGCTATATCTGTGCATTTTGCAAGAAGTCATTCTATAGCGTGTGTATGTCTATTAACACAATCACTGAACCAGAGCCAAGGTTCCGAAGGGACTATCTGAGATCATCTTTCTAACCCAGTGATTCTTGAGCTCAGGTGCATGACAGAATGCCTGGAGGGTTTATTAAAAATACTGATTCCTAAGCTCCACCTAAGACCGATTGAATCAGGATCTTAGTGTAGGGCGCAGGAATTTTTTTTTATAACAACTTCTCCAGGCGATTTTTCTGCCAGTCTATAGAATGGCCTTTGGGGATCTCTTTATCGTTTACCTTCAAGTTAAAACACATTACTCTGAAACTTCATGAGCCAGATACGAATCTAACCTATATTCAAAGAGGTTTAGAAAAAGATACCTGCAACCTCTCTCAGCACAATTTTTTTTTTCTAATAAGCTCCCTTTTCAAAATACTTGAACTCCACCTGGACCTAGGCAAAATGTTTTAAAATGGCATCAGAGTGAATCCAATCACATTAACTTGGGCGAGGATCACGAAAAAGGACAGAGCGAAGCCTGAATGTGAGTTTGTCTGAAGAGGAAATGATGATTCCAATAAGTGCCTTTTCTTTCCGTTTGCATTCTGTGGGTAGCTAATCCGCTCGGCATAATCCTCTTAACGGCATGTGTTCCATCAGTATTTTATCTGATCTACTTCTCTGACAATCCTATGTTTGCTAGTTTCCTTGCATTTTTGAGAAGCTCTAGATGTTACATGGAAAATTCAACCTTGTCTCTCTGTTTTCATACAAAGTTGTGTTCCTGGAATTCTTAGAAAATTGGGAGGACCCTTTGCACAGGCTGAAGTTGTGTGAGAAGTCTGTGGACAGAGTTTCCAGCTTTCAAAATTTAATAGGGGGAGACTAAACAGAGGCTTTCTCCCTTGTCTCAAAACTAGATTTTAATTTATGCACTGCCAGTATGGGTCAGGGGACTGTTGTGCTGAATCAGAGGATGTAGGATACAGGGAATCATGAAAATAAGCATCGGCCCCCATGCCTAGGTGATGAGAACATTCGTCAGTAGATGTTAAGGTTCCTTTATAAGCTTGACTATTGCTTTTATTTGCGTCACCAAGGAAATTAAATTAAGATTAGGGGCATCCTTCATTTACCATAGATAAAGACAGGGATTCTCTTACTGTAGACCCAGCTCTATCTGTGCACTGCCTCCTATGGGGAATAATCTGAGGGCTAAAAGGCATGACCACTTGACACGGTACTAAAGTCCCTCAGCTGGACTTCATGCCATAATCACTTCATCCCATTGGGAATTCAAATCCCTCTAAATTAAAATACCCCTGAGATGGGTCTAACCTTAATCCCTTTATCAGCTTACTCTGTAATTATCAATTAATACTTTAGGAGAGATTAACTGGCAAAAAATGGAAATCAAGATGGCAATGACATAGTAAGTTCTCCTGCTTTTGCTCCTTATTAGCAGAGTGACCTTAATTTTTTAATTTCTCTGGGTCCTGGGTTCTTCATGTATGCAGTGAAGGAACTAGGTGATAGAATCTCTGACCTCTCTTCTGGTTCTGTTTTAGTGACAGAATTCACTAAATTCACATTTATGGATTCCTGACTGAAAGGGGATTGATAAGAGCCTTGCTTACCTCATGGCTTTCCTCATTGTGTCCATGGAACACAGGCCACATGATTGTGGGTCTAGTGAAAGAGAGTGTGGCCAGAGAATGAAAGCCATAGGAAACCTAGATAGCCACAGAATTACTTAGTTGAAAGCCTTGAACAGCTGCATTCCAGAGATGAGTTTGCAAAAGAGGAATATCATATGGGATGTCACAGCTCAGCAGCAGAAAAATAGGCTGATACGATCAGAAAGGATGCCAGACCATTGTGGACATCTGCCGTGCAGAATGACATCAAGTGGCTGTCTGAACATAGTCTGAAATCTCTCTCTCTTGACTTTGAAGATACCCCTGGGCCTCAAACTTCAAATCTGCAAAGATAGCACTATAGCCAGCAGGCCTGGCTTTCTCATGTCAACATGATGCAAACGTTTCTGTGGATACGGGATTTGGAGTCAGGAAAACTATATTCCAGTGTGACATCTAGCCAAAAACAAAGAAAACTAACAATTTTATTGTTAACTTTGAGCTTTCCTCTACTTTAAGCACTGGGCTAAATGTTTGATGTACTTTCTTTCATTCAAATGGTGACCTTGGGTTCTTCTGTGAGTCTTCATTTCTTTATCAATAAAAATGGAGCATATCTGCTTTATCTGATAATAGTAACTAACAGTTAACTGAATGCTTACTTGTGCACCATGCCCTAGGGTAAGCACTTTTGTGCATTATTATCTTTATACAATAATCCTAAGACGTAGGTAGGGATGATGACTATTTATAGGCAGGAAAGCTGAGTTGGACTAAGTGAAATAAACAGCAATGAATAAAGTCTGTGGAAGAAAGAGGCTTCATATTTTCTATGCTTCCTGATATCCAAGTCACCCAGAAATACACTAAAGGAGCTTTCAGTTTTCACACCTGGCTGTGTGAAGTTATTCCATCTCAGTGAGGGCCAAATGGAAGACTGTTTGTACAGGGCTGTGCGGGTTAAGGGAGTGAAGTGGCAATGAGAAACAGAATTCAAGTAATCTAGAGCTGGATAGAAACTACTTATTTAAGAAAGCACTTGGATTCCAGAGTTTGAGTAAAGGCTTTATTGACTAACTTCCTAAAATTACCAAGAATATCAATAAACTAAATTTACCCCTTTATTTATCCTTACACCTTTGTATTAGTCCTTTCTCACATTGCTACAAATAAATACCTGAGACTGGGTAATTTACAAAGAAAGGAGGTTTAATTGGCTCATGGTACTGCAGGCTGTACAGGAAGCACAGCAGCATCTGCTCTGCTTCTGGGGAGACCTTAGGAAACTTATAATCATGGCAGAAGGAAAGGGGGAAGCAGGCGCATCTTACACGGCTGGAGCAGGAGGAAGAGATGAAGTGAGAAGGTGATACAAACTTTCAAACAACCAGATCTCGTAAGAGCTCACTTGCTATACAGTACCAAGGAGGATGGTGTTAAACCATTCATGAGAACTCCACTCCCATGATCCAACCACCTCCCACCAGGCCCCACCTCTGGCACTGGGGATTACAGTTGAGCATGAGATTTGGGTGGGGACACAGATCCAAACCATGTCAGCCTTCTTTTCTGTGTTATTTTTATGTCCAGCCTTACTGAACTTTCTAAGCTCCAATTTTTTATGATCTGAAAAATGGGGCTAGTAATAGCTTTAACTGGCCAGTGGTGGTGAGTGGGGAGCAAATAGGAGAATTAAATAATATAGCAGACATTAAAATATTTTGTCAATGATAAACTAATATGGATAGCTATTAGGCCTAATAGTGACTGTGTTGATTGCTGATTTATTATTTGTCACTGATGACAGGACAACATCTCTCTTACTTAGAAGAAATGCCTTCTTTATTTTCTTCTTAAAAAGATTATCATTTGCTTATTTTCTTCCTCCTCTGTGAAGTAAAACTATATCAAGAAGAATTAAAAATTTTAAAAAGATGTGCAGTAATTGGTAGGGAAGGATAACGAGAAGAAAAGCAGACAACTGTCTGCTGCTTAGCATATCCATGAGTGTGTTAATTTAATTAGGACTGCCCTGTATAAATATTAAATTCAATTCACTTTTGTTAAGATCCTTTGCTTTTTAAAGTATTCCCAGTTACAGATTTTCTTTTTCAAATTCGTCAGTGAGTTTGAGGGAGTTAATGGAAGTAAAACAACCCAAATTGGAATGAACTGAGAGAGGTTTTCATCTTATCACACTTTGCTTCTTTCTGTTATTTTCCTTTGCCTAGTTCCTGGCCCAGTGGCAAAGGAGGTGATTGATTTTCAGTGGTTTTGCCTTTCAAGATGTTGGCAATGCAACAACTTCCCTTCAGTGGAATTCCCATTTTGTGTAGTATTTTGGGGTGGAGGATTGAATTGCTTTACATCTCCACACTCCTGATTAAATGTGAACCCCCACCTGACTTTTCCAGGTCAGTAGCCAGGATGTGGTATGTAGTGTGGGATGGTTGTTTCATTTGATTTTCCCCACAACTGTGTGAGGGCAGGATATCATTGTCCCCATTTTACAGTTAAGAGTAGAGTCAGTAAGTCACAGAGCCAAGCATGTTTGGATGCAAGTATAATTTCTAACATTAGAAATTATGGGTTTAGTACCTAGATTGAGATTTTGATAGATTCAGGATAAAGGTAGTGAAAAAATTGCCCATGGAATTGGTTTGAACTGATGAGAATTATAGACTTCCATAGGCAGAAGGGATGGCTTTTGGAGTCTTTTTCAAGAATGAGGTGAGTGAGGCAGAGTCGTGCAAGTACAGATTTGGGGTCCTATCTTTATTTAAATTTTTGATACGTTGTTTAGTATGGATATTTCCATTCATTTTTATGTTTTAAATGTTGCATTAAAAATTATGTATCTAGATTACCAATTCTTTTGGTACCGCCTTAAATTTTCTGCCTGATGCAAGTGAGGCACTTCCCTCACCCTACTCCCAGCCCTGTATAGCAGGTATAATGCTAGGTTGTTTACCAGTCATAGCCCCTTATTTTTCACATGAAGAAACTGGGGCCTAAGATCACAAAGCCAGCACCAATAACACATGGCTCTTGACTCACAGTATCGTTCTCTTCTTGCTAGTGGAGCTAAAATAATGGAGAGACAAGCATCAGGAGATTGTAACCTCATAATAGAGCCTGACTAAATGTGCCAGGGAAAAAAGTGTAATGTCCTTAAACTGTGCAAGTCAGTTTAGCACCAAATCTTTCACTCATCCAGCAAGTAGAAATAGCTGCAAGTTGCAGCAGCTGGAATTTAGATTCGGTTCAAAGAAGAATTACTTGACAATGTGGGAAGTGAGGTGCTACATTGGTTCCTAGATAATGGCATAAGATAAGAGTGGGAAATTCAAATCCCTTGAGTTGGGCATAAATGGTGGCAACTGTGACAAACTGGAGAGAGAGATCATAGTAGAAACTAAGTTCTATACTTAACTTGATTACTAGAGAAGCAATGTCTTTTCCTTCTTTCTGGGTCTCAGACACCACTTTGATTTCAGGTCAAAATCATTTTCTTGAAGCAACGTGAACTCCAACATAGCATCATCCTCTTCTGCCTCTCCATAGAACCTCCTTGATTCTAATTCTTTGTTTTGTCTTTGCACCTTTAGTCAACAGAGGCTGTTCCCACAGTTCCTCATCCTTCCCTCAGTTATCTATTTCTGTAGCTCTGGGTCCTGAATTACAGCATTTTCTAACCCTTTGATTTGGCTCTCTTCTGCTCTGAAAAGCATTGGCTCTTTCACAATTACTGTACAGTATCCCCATTGTGGCATTTTCTGACTCCCATGCTGGGCCATCTCATCCCCCATCAACAAATCACGTTGCTACCACGTGGCCTTTTGTTAACTGACTTTTATATAGAATAACATACATGTAGAATGTGTGAGAGAACCATGAAGGCAGGAGCTTGACTTTGCTGTGCACTGAATATTTAGCACTAGCATAGTTCTCTGCTGTACAAGTAGGAAGTCAATAATACTTGTTGAATTAATAAATATTTACACAGTGCAATTTAATTAATTCCAAGTTTGGCATCTTCTAAAATTCACATAGGAATTTTCAACGTGGCCAAAAGCCCCACATTTCATAGCAAAATCATGACTTGGCTAATCAGAGAGATGAAAGAAAGAAAGAAAGAAAGAAAGAAAGAAAGAAAGAAAGAAAGAAAGAAAGAAAGAAAGGAAAGAAAGGAAAGAAAGAAAGAAAGAAAGAAAGAAAGAAAGAAAGAAAGAAAGAAAGAAAGAAAGAAGGAAAGAAAGAAAGCTCTGCCCGTTGCATGTGGCCTGATAAGCAATTATGCTCTCCAGACACCGGGGCTGTGAATTCCTAAACAGGCCCAGAGTCTCCTTAGTTGGAGATTTTCAGCACCGTGGACAGAGGTATCATGTTACTGTTTATCTGTCACTCCCTGAAGAGCAGGATGAAGAAATACTCAGTTTGGGACAGGGCTCTCAGCCACTGTGAAAATCACCCCCTTTAGCAGAAGGAAATTTACTTAGACCCTTTTTATTTCCGCTTTCCCTTGGAAAAATTGCATTTTCAGTTGTCAAGGCACTTAGGCTTCTACAAGTTATTTTTCAGATGCCCGGAGGATAGAGAAGGGTTGCCCTGGAAATTGATACCTTCTTCTGAGTTTGACTTAACAGGGGAACCACCAGTGCCCTTGCTGATGCCTGAGATGTCTTTTACACTAGGTATGGCTCTTTTCCAAGTAATCAAGTGTAGACAGGAGTAGGCCCAGTTGTTCATGGAGCATTGGTTTTAGGACTTGACCTAAAACCTGGGTCATACTATTGCCAGGGCAAGAATTACAAAAGCAGGTAAACTCTGCCAAGGTTTAACTAGTGGAACATACACATTCATGGGGATGAATCCTTCCCAAACTTTTAGGTTTTACTGTATTTGGCTGTAAAATTCGAAAGCCAGATTGACTAATTCTCAGTGCCTGTTAAATTCTTTTAGGAGCAAAGTGATACATTGTCCCCACCCCTGCCTTTCCTAAGAACTCATTTTCTCCCCTTCTCATTAGCTGTATTCAAATGCAGAGCTTTACTAATGAACAGCAAAATGACTTCTTGACCATTGGGTCTCTCACTTTGTCTTCTCCTGGACTCTGTAAGTAGTCCTACTTTCATTTATTTTCTAATCTTTGATGCCTTTCCTTCATTTTCTTGAAGCACCTTTACTTTTCATAGTCTGTCTCTTTCTTTTTGTCCCTTTTATGGCCATCACACACAAATCTGAGCTGGCCCTCTTCTCATGGCAATAGACATCCTGGGCTACTTTCACGAGGAAGCTTAGGACAGGAGCTGATGGAGATTAGCCAAAATGTCAGAGTTAGCCTACCTTTTGACCTGGACCTGGAGGTGAGGTTTTCTTCCTACACTTACTTTGGAATGAGAAATGAGAGAGTGAAGTTTTCTTCCTACACTTACTTCATGTCAATCTTCTTCTCAGTGTCTAATTGCTATGATCAGAAATTCAGAGTTATCCCAGGCTGGGTATTTGCATACCACAATGAGAATCGCTACAACTAAGGTTGCTTGATGGAAGGGCAGGAGCTGAAATTTTACCTGAGCCACGAATTTTCTCAAAACCTTGGCTTGAGAGAGAATTCAAGTTTTACCCAGAAGTATCTACATTTTGTTTTTTTACAAAAGGGCTCATGATAGAGCTCAGATACCTTCTGCTATCCATCTGTGCCAATCTGAACTGAATCAGAGTATCATTTCCTTTTTTGCATGTGCTGGTGTCTCCTGTGTTGGCCTTTTAGAGTCTGACATGGTATTTGGGACCCTCCATGACATTGGAAGGAGTTCCATTAAGTGATAGATAAAGATGTTGCCAGTAGAGGCCAAAGTTACTCAAATACTTTTTATTTAACCTCCTTACTGTCTTTCTGTCCTTAGGGAAACTGTAGACACTTTGAGACTAAGTTTATTTTATGCTTCTTTTCTAGGAGGTAAAGCTTTTGGGGGAAGATTTTATGCTTTCAGAATTTTCAGTTAACATTTCTACTTTGTGGTGGTCTCCCAATCCTATCTCCTTCAATGACAGCTCCAAAATGTCATCACCACTTTTGTATTTTTCTTATTCAACCCTAAGTTTTATTGGAGAACCTGATTCCTGCTTCATGGAGAAAATTGGCTGGGCGAGGTGGCTCATGCCTGTAATCCCAGCACTTTGAGAGGCCAAGGCGGGTGGATCACCTGAGGTTGGAAGTTCAAGACCAGCCTGACCAACATGGAGAAACCCCATCTCTACTAAAAATACAAAAAATTACAGCTGCCTGTAATCCCAGCTACTCGGAAGGCTGAGGCAGGAGAATCACTTGAACCCAGGAGGCGGAGGTTGTGGTGAGCCAAGATCGTGCCATTGCACTCCAGCCTGGGCAATAAGAGCAAAATTCCATCTCAAAAAAAAAAAAAAAGAAAAGAAAAGAAAAGAAAAAGAAAATTGATGATATTGTGTGTGTGTGTGTGTGTGTGTGTGTGTGTGGTGTGTTTCAGTTCTCCAGCACCCTTAGAAAGATTCTTTCTTTCACACCAATTCTCATTTCCTTTTCTTCAGGCTTAGAGATGACTTCTCTCATTCAAGATCAGTTCCTTCTCTCCTATCTTTCAGATTTCTCTATAATTCATTCTCTCTCTCCACACTTACCCCACCCCACTACATGATCTTCAGCCTCTCCCTCTCTCTTCTCTACTTGTCTTCATTCTGTCAGCTTAGAATCACCTTTCCTGTGTTCCCACCTAGCAAATATCCTTTCTTTGACCCCACATCTCTTTAGCTCCCATCTTTGTTTATCTTTGTTTTCTTCTTGTTTTTTTTTCCTTCGTATCCAAATCATCATTCATTACACAACTCACTGAAATCTGAATTATCTTTCTTTTGATCCAGTGAATCATGCCTAGGTCAATGATTTATTTTTCCCCCAAACTTGCTATTCTTCAAGTGTTTGCCATTTCTGCATGTGACACCATTATCTGTCTCAGCTAGCTGTCTTAGAAACTTCACATCTTCCACACCCATCAAGCTCTATTTACTTTCTTCTTCAACAGCTCTCAATTCCCTGTCCTCTCTATTTCTGCTACCACTGCCTATATTCCGAGCTTTGTTGTTTCTTACTATGCCACTACATCAGCCTCCCAACTGATATCTCTCTCCCCCTCCAGCCTTTTTTTTTTTTTTCTTTTCTTTTTTGAGATGGAGTCTCACTCTGTCACCCAGGCTGGAGTGCAGCAGTGCGATCTTGGCTCACTGCAACCTCCGCCTCCAAGTGATTCTCCTGCCTCAGCCTCCCAAGTAGCTGGGACTACAGCCACCACGCCCGGCTAATTTTTGTATTTTTAGTAGAGATGGGGTTTCGCCATATTGGTCAGGCTGGTCTCAAACTCCTGACCTCAGGTGATCCGCCCGCCTCGGCCTCCCAACCTCCAGCTCTCTTCTAGTTGTTTATCCTCCTATATCACTAGTGTACACCCTCACTCATATTCACTGTGTAAAATGCAAAGCTGACCTGATTAAAATCTGTGTTACCTTCCTATTTCCTGTGGGGTAATTATCCAATTTTCTGTATAAGCCTGTCCACAATCCAGCTCCTGCCATTTTTCCTGCTTTTTGTTCCAACCGTCATTTACCTTGCTGTTCACCCTCCACAACACCCAGTTGCTAGTGGTTCCCTGTATTTGATACGTTGTTTCTCATGTTTGTGGTTTGTGGGAGCTTTCCCCTTTGCCAATATTGGCATTTGCCTATTTTCTTAGTTAACTTATGGTCATCTGTTGAAAATCAGCTCGGTATCATCTCTCCAGGAAGCCCTCCCCGCATTTCTGCACTCACTTTCTCCATCCCTTACCAAGGTTGAAGCACCTTCCTTTCTGTTGGTATAAAGTTCCATGCATATGGCCACTATGGCCATTGCACTCATGGTACTGAGTTATCTGTTTTTGTATTTCTTTTCCTCAATGTGCCTCCATACTCTCTCAGTACATCATTTTTTCTGTAGTACTGGGCAAGGTTCTTGATACACATGAGCTGCTTAATTAAGTTTAATGAATTTATGACAAATTTAGAGCAGGTTTGAAAAAATCCAGGCTTTACCCCATTAAGTAATGGTGCACTTTGGGAGAAATGAGCTGAAAAAGTTTTAACGATAGCTTTTGCAGCCTATTTTCCCCAATTGTGTAAATACTAATTTAAAACCAAATGACTTCTAGAAAGTCTGTAGTCAGTCTTCGCCATTGGGAGATAATGAGGCAACATGGATTTTGCTGCCTCTCTCTTAAATAACATGAATCTACTGTGGAGACTTTTAAGCCTATGATGATATTTTATATCAAAACTGAGATAAATAAAAAATGTTCACTGACAATAATGACTATAGATAAATGCTGTCAGCTGTAAGGAAATGTCAATCACAGACAGACGTCAGTGGATCTGTGAGGGCCACACTGAATTTTTGCATGTGTAAACTGTATAAAATAAGATTTTAAAGAATGTCATAATCATATTCAGAAAGTGGAATAAGCATGAGTGTGCATCTGAATGGCTGCCCAATCTATAATGAATATTCTGTCTACAGGGCTATAAGCAGAAAAGGTGATGCAGAGCAGCCAGCCAGATACTATCATCCTCATTTCTTTAACCTGTATTTCTAGATCCTATTTTGCTCAGAACATTGTTATGGCATTCCTGAGAACCCTTTTAGTCTCTTTCTCTTTTATACTTAAAATTCTAAACCAGATTCTAGTGTAGAGTTCTGAGATTATCACTGTGCCACAGTGCCATTCAACATTCCTAGGATTACATTTTTCTTTACAAAAGGTAGCACTTTGGTATTCCCCTAGGACCCTCAGATTCTCCTTTTTTCTTTTCATTGCTGCCTACCAGAAACAGGTGCTCCTCAACCTGTATTTGTGCAGTATTTTTTGCAATAGGTAATTATATGTACTTTTAGTGATAATAGTTGTTTGTACATTAACAATAGTTTCACTTTTAAAAGTGGTGTATTTTCCCCTTCCGCATATGTGTATGTACACAAATGAATACAAACAAGGACAGACCTGATTGTTCCTTTGTTATAAGTAAAGACCATCTAATTATAATAAAGCACAATTAATAATTGTGTATAATGAGCAAATTAGAGCAATAATACAAGAAAATGAGAGGCAATTCCTTGAAATGTTTCTGTCTTATCTTTTAATTGAAAAAAAAAAAAGCCTTCCATTTCCCTCAGGTAGAGTGAGACTGGCAACTGAGCTGCCCTGCTTCTGCCAAATATGAAGATATCTAAGACTCTGCTTCTCTGTTTACTGTGCAAAATCCTGGAGGGAGAGTGGGGAGGGGAAAGGAAGAAATCTGTTGCACTTGGGGCTTAGTTTCACTCTGGATTATGTGGCAAATTGATTTTGATAACAGGCACCTCCCCATTCATACCTAGGTTATTCTTAGGATTATGGAGTAAAATAGTTTAATAGTAAAAGGATAGAGCTTTGGTGTTAGAAAGACCTAATTTCTGGTCCTGACTTTGCCACTTTACTAATTTGTGGTTTTAAGAAGCTACCTAAGTATTCCAAGATTTATTTATCTCAACTGTAGAAGGGGATCAATGATTGTGGACAGGTCACATGGTTTTTGTGACACTTAATGGGATAGTGCTTACTTCAATGCCTAGCATGTAGCCAGGGCTCAGTCAATATTCTCTGTGAGAGAAAGAGGAGGAGGAAGAGACTAAAAAGTCCAAAGGATGATATGATGTAGTTGAAAGAGGATGCACTTAGACATTTAAATCCTGTATTCATTTATTACCATCTGTACTGTGTTGGGTAAAGCAACTTAAACTTTCAAACTCACCATTTTCCAAATCTATTTTAAAAAAATGGATAATCATGCATAGTATAAAACAGTTCTGAGAATTAGGTAAGAAAATGTCTATGTAAGTGCCTAGTGCCACATCTTGCCATTAGTAAGAACCAAGAAATGCTATTTCTGGTGGGATGCCATTGATGTTGGGTAGAGCTTAGCTATGATTTATGATACTCTCAAGTGACCTTTTTTTTTAATCGTGTGAAGCCATGTCTTCTATTCTGCTCAATGTTCTCATCACACTCATGATTCCTAATTCTTAAAGCAAAGAATGGTGCCTGAGAGTGTTTCGTGGCATGACAGTTGTTGTCAGAACCCCTCCCATATTCCCTTATTCTCACCAAGTCAATGCAACTTCGATCAGGCATGCATTTTTCTGCCTAGGGGCTTACTCTTTGCTAATGGATCTGCTTTGTATCCTGTGCTATAGGCCAGAAGTGCAGAGAAATTAATGTCCTGTTTCCTCAGTATTCATCAAACAATGGCTGGTGGTGTTTTCTAGACCTTCCTCAGTGAGCTAAAATTCCATTTTCCCTAGATAGCAGCTGGCTCTTGCCCCGTCTGTAGGTCACATCCCCACATCATGTTCCAAATAATCTACCTGCACTTCACTCTTGGTCTGAAGTTTTGCTTCTGAGGAAACCCAAACTAAGGCATGGGGCTACTCTAGTAAGCAGCCCAGTGATGTTTATGATGAATTAACAGAAGTAGATCTCGATACCAGGATTTTTATTATATTATACAGAACTGGTTATAATAGAACTAGCTCTAGCTGGTCTGAGGCTTAATGTGTAGGTTGAAATAAATATGCCTGAGACCTACAGATTATATTTCTTTTTTTTATTATTATACTTTAAGTTCTAGGGTACATGTGCACAATGTGCAGGTTTGATACATGGGTACACATGTGCCATGTTGGTTTGCTGCACCCATCAACTCATCATTTACATTAGGTATTTCTCTTAATGCTATCTCTCCCCCAGCTCCCCACCCCTGACAGGCCCCAGTGTGTGATGTTCCCTGGCCTGTGTCCAAGTGATCTCAATGTTCCATTCTCACCTATGAGTGAGAACATGCAGTGTTTGGTTTTCTGTCCTTGTGATAGTTTGCTGAGAATGATGGTTTTCAGCTTCATCCCTGTTCCTGCAAAGGACATGAACTCATCCTTTTTTATGGCTATGTAGTATTCCATGGTGTATATGTGCCACATTTTCTTAATCCAGTCTATCGTTGATGGACATTTGGGTTGGTTCCCAGTCTTTGCTATTGTGAATAGTACCACAATAAACATACATGTACACATGTCTTTATAGCAGCATGATTTATAATCCTTTGGGTATATACCCAGTAATGGGATTGCTGGGTCCAATCATAATTCTAGTTCTAGATCCTTGAGGAATCACCACACTGTCTTCCACAATGGTTGAACTAATTTACACTCCCACCAACAGTGTAAAAGCATTCCTGTTTCTCCACATCCTCTCCAGCATCTGTTGTTTCCTAACTTTTTAATGATTGCCATTCTAACTGGCGTGAGATGGTATTTCATTGTGGTTTTGATTTGCATTTCTCTGATGACCAGTGATGATGAACATTTTTACATGTGTCTGTTGGCTGCATAGATGTCTTCTTTTGAGAAGTGTCTGTTCATATCTTTGCCCACTTTTTGATGGCGTTGTTTGTTTTTTTCTTGCAAATTTGTTTAAGTTCTTTGTAGATTCTGGATATTAGCCCTTTGTCAGATGGATAGACTGCAAAAATTTTTTCCTATTCTGCAGGTTGCCTGTTCACTCTGATGACAGTTTCTTTTGCTGTACAGAAACTGTTTGGTTTAATTAGATCCCATTTGCCTATTTTGGCTTTTGTTGCCATTGGTTTTGGTGTTTTAGTCATGAAGTCCTTGCCCATGCCTATGTCCTGGATGGTATTGCCTAGATTTTCTTCTAGGGTTTTTATGGTTTTAGATCTAACATTTAAGTCTTTAATCCATCTTGAATTAATTTTTGTAGAAGGTATAAGGAAGGGATCCAGTTTCAGCTTTCTACATATGTCTAGCCAGTTTTCCCAGCACCATTTATTAAATAGGGAATCCTTTCCCCATTTCTTGTTTTTGTCAGGTTTGTCAATGATCAGATGGTTGTAGATGTGTAGTGTTATTTCTGAGGCCTCTGTTCTGTTCCATTGGTCTGTATATCTGTTTTGGTAACTGTACCATGCTGTTTTGTTTACTATAGCCTTGTAGTATAGTTTGAAGTCAGGTAGCGTGATGCTTCCAGCTTTGTTCTTTTTGCTTAGGATTGACTTGGCAATGCGGGCTCTTTATTGGTTCCATATGAACTTTAAAGTAGTTTTTTTCCAATTCTGTGAAGAAAGTCATTGGTAGCTTGATGGGGATGGCATTCAATCTATAAATCACTTTGGGCAGTGTGGCCATTTTCACGATATTGATTCTTCCTACCCATGAGCATGGAATGTTCTTCCATTTGTTTGTATCCTCTTTTATTTCATTGAGCAGTGGTTTGTAGTTCTCCTTGAAGAGGTCTTTCACATCCCTTGTAAGTTGGATTCCTAGGTACTTTATTCTCTTTGTAGCAATTGTGAATGGGAGTTCACTCATGATTTGGCTCTTGGTTTGTCTGTTAATGGTGTATAGGAATGCTTGTGATTTTTGCACATTGATTTTGTATCCTGAGACTTTGCTGAAGTTGCTTATCAGCTTAAGGAGATTTTGGGCTGAGGCGATGGGGTTTTCTAAATATACAATCATGTCATCTGCAAATGGGGACAATTTGACTTCCTCATCTCATAATTGAATACCAGTTATTTCTTTCTCCTGCCTGATTTCCCTGGCCAGAACTTCCAACACTATGTTGAATAGGAGTGGTGAGAGAGGGTATCCCTGTCTTGTGCCAGTTTTCAAAGGGAATGCTTCCAGTTTTTGCCCATTCAGTATGATATTGGCTGTGGGTTTATCATAGATAGCTCTTATTATTTTGAGATATGTTCCATCAGTACCTAGTTTATTGAGAGTTTTTAGCATGAAAGGCTGTTGAATTTTGTGGAAGGCATTTTCTGCATCTATTGAGATAATCATGTGGTTTTTGTTGTTGGTTCTGTTTATGTGATGGATTACATTTGTTGATTTGTGTACGTTGAACCAGCCTTGCATCCCAGGGATGAAGCTGACTTGATCATGGTGGATAAGTTTTTCG
Organism: Nomascus leucogenys; assembly: GCF_006542625.1. Lineage (NCBI taxonomy): Eukaryota > Metazoa > Chordata > Mammalia > Primates > Hylobatidae > Nomascus > Nomascus leucogenys. Next base: position 27,035,798 of record NC_044402.1, on the reverse strand, counting down.
ATGTGCTGCTGGAGTTGGTTTGCCAGTATTTTATTGAGGATTTTTACATTGATGTTCATCAGGGATATTGGTCTGAAATTCTTCTCTGTTTTTGTTGTGTCTCTGCCAGGCTTTGGTATCACAATTATGTTGGCCTCTTAAAATGAGTTAGGGAGGATTCCCTCTTTTTCTATTGATTGGAATAGTTTTAGAAGGAATGGTACCAGCTCCTCTTTGTGCCTCTGGTAGAATGTGGTGGTGAATCCATTTGGTCCTGGACTTTTTTTGGTTGGTAAGTTATTAATTATTGCCTCAATTTCAGAGCCTGTTATTGGTCTATTCAGAGATTCACCTTCTTCCTGGTTTAGTCTTGGGAGGGTATATGTCCAGGAATTTATCCATTTCTTCTAGATTTTCTAGTTATTTGCGTAGAGGCATTTATAGTATTCTCTGATGGTAGTTTGTATTTCTGTGGGATCAGTGGTGATATCCCCTTTATTGTTTTTTATTGCATCTATTTGATTCTTCTCTCTTTTCTTCTTTATTAGTCTTGCTAGCGGTCTATCAATTTTGTTGATCTTTTCAAAAAACCAGCTCCTGGATTCATTGATTTTTTGAAGGGTTTTTTGTGTCTCTATCTCTTTCAGTTCTTCTCTGATCTTAGTTATTTCTTGCCTTTTGCTAACTTTTGGATTTGTTTGCTCTTGCTTCTGTCATCCTTTTAATTATGATGTTAGGGTGTCGATTATAGATCTTTCCTGCTTTCTTTTGTGGGCATTTAGTGTAAATTTCCCTCTACACACTGTTTTAAATGTGTCCCAGAGATTCTGGTATGTTGTGTCTTTGTTCTCACTGGTTTCAAAGACCATCTTTATTTCTGCCTTCACTTTGTTATTTACCCAGTAGTCATTCAGGAGCAAGTTGTTCAGTTTCCTTGTAGTTGAGCAGTTTTGAGTGAGTTTCTTAATCCTGAGTTCTAATTTGATTGCACTGTGGTCTGAGAGACAGTTTGTTGTGATTTCTGTTCTTTTACATTTGCTGAGGAGTGCTTTACTTCCAATTATGTGGTCAGTTTTGGAATAAGTGTGACGTGGTGCTGAGAAGAATGTATATTCTGTTGATTTGGGGTGGAGAGTTCTGTAGATGTCTATTAGTTCTCCTTGTTGCAGAGCTGAGTTCAAGTCCTGGATATCTTCGTTAATCTTCTGTCTCATTGATTTGTCTAATATTGACAGTGGGGTGTTAAAGTCTCCCATTATTATTGGGTGGGAGTCTAAGTCTCTTTGTAGGTCTCTAAGGACTTGCCTTATGAATCTGGGTGCTCCTGTATTGGGTGCATATATATTTAGGATAGTTAGCTCTTCTTGTTGAATTGATCCCTTTACCATTATGTAATGACCTTCTTTGTCTCTTTAGATCTTTGTTGGTTTAAAGTCTGTTTTATCAGAGACTATGATTGCAACCCCTGCTTTTTTTTTTGCTTTCCATTTGCTTGATAGATCTTCTCCATCCCTTTATTTTGAGCCTATATGCATCTTTGCACATGAGATCGGTCTCCTGAATACAGCACACTGATGGGTCTTGACTCTTTATCCAATTTGCCAGTCTGTGTCTTTTAATTGGGGGCATTTAGCCCATTTAAATTTAAGGGTAATATTGTTATGTGTGAATTTGATTCTGTCATTATGATATTTGCTGGTTATTTTGCCCATTAATTGATGCAGTTTCTTCATAGCATCAATGGTCTTTACAATTTGGCATGTTTTTGCAGTGGCGGGTACCAGTTGTCCATTTCCATGTTTAGTGCTTTCTTCAGGAGCTCTTGTAAGGCAGGTCTGGTGGTGACAAAATCTCTCAGCGTTTGGTTGTCTGTAAATAATTTTATTTCTCCTTCACTTATGAAACTTAATTTGGCTGGATATGAAATTCTGGGTTGAAAATTCTTTTATTTAAGAATGTTGAATATTGGCCTCCACTCTCTTCTGGCTTGTAAGGTTTCTGCTGAGAGATCCACTGTTAGTCTGATGGGCTTCCCTTTGTGGGTAACTTGGCCTTTCTCTCTGGCTACCCTTAACACTTTTTCCTTCATTTCAACCTTGTTGAATCTGACAATTATGTGTCTTGGGGTTGCTCATCTTGAGGAGTATCTTTGTAATGTTGTCTATATTTCCTGAATTTGAATGTTGGCCTACCTTGCTAGGTTGGGGAAGTTCTGGATAACATCCTGCAGAGTGTTTTCCAACATGGTTCCATTCTCGCCATCACTTTCAGGGAAACCAATCAAAGGTAGATTTGGTCTTTTCACATACTCCTGTATTTCCTGGAGGCTTTCTTCATTTCTTTTAACTCTTTTTTCCCTAACCTTGTCTTCTTGCTTTATTTCATTAATTTGATCTTCAAACACTGATACCCTTTCTTCCACTTGATCGAATCAGCTATTGAAACTTGTGTAGGCATCATGAAGTTCTTGTGCCATGGTTTTCAACACCATCAGGTCATTTAAGGTCTTCTCTCACTGTTTATTCTAGGTAGCCATTTGTCTAATCTTTTTTCAAGGTTCTTAGCTTCCTTGCAATGGGTTCGAACATCCTCCTTTAGCTCGGAGACATTTGTTGTTACCGACCTTCTGAAGCCTACTTCTGTCAACTTGTCAAAGTCATTCTCCATCCAGCTTTGTTCCATTGCTGGTGAGGAGCTGTGATCCTTTGGAAGAGAAAAGGCACTCTGATTTTCAGAATTTTCAGATTTTCTGCTCCAGTTTCTCTCCATCTTTGTGCTTTTATCCACCTTTGGTCTTTGATGTTGGTGAGCTACAGATGGGGTTTTGGTGTAGATGACCTTTTTGTTGATGTTGATGCTATTCTTTTCTGTTTGTTAGTTTTCCTTCTAACAGTCTGGTCCCTCAGCTGCAGGTCTGTTGGAGTTTGCCGGAGGTCCACTCAAGACCATATTTGCCTGGGTATCACCAGCAGAGGCTGCAGAACAGCAAATATTGCAGAACAGCAAATATTGCAGAAAAGCAAATATTGCTGCCTGATTCTTCCTCTGGAAGCTTCGTTCCAGAGAGGCAGCCGCCTATATGAGGTGTCTGTTGGCCCCTACTGGGAGGTGTCTCCCAGTTAGGCTACACGGGGGTCAGGGACCCACTTGAGGAGGCAGTCTGTCCATTCGCAGAACTCAAATGCTGTGCTGAGAGAACCACTGCTCTCTTCAGAGCTGTCAGACAGGGATGTTTAAGTCTGCAGAGGTTACTGCCTTTTGTTCAGCTATGCCTTGCCCATAGTTGATGTGGTGTGTAGAGGTGGAGTCTAGAGGCAGTAGGCCTTCTTGAGCTGTGATGGGCTCTGCCTAGTTTGAGCTTCCAGGCCACTTTGTTTACCTACTCAAGCCTCAGCAATGGCAGATGCCCCTCCCGCAGCCAGTCTGCCACCTTGCAGTTTGATCTCAGACTGTTGCTCTAGCAGTGAGCAATGCTCTGTGGGCATGTGACCCATTGAGCCAGGCACAGGAGAGAATCTCTTTGTCTGCCAGTTGCTAAGACCTTGGGAAAAGTGCAGTATTTCGGCGGGAATGTCCTGTTTTTCCAGGTAGCCTCTCATGGCTTCCCTTGGCTAGGAAAGGGAAATCCCCCAACCCCTTGCACTTCCTGGGTGAGGCGATGCCCCACCCTACTTCAGCTTGCCCTCTGTGGGCTACACCCACTGTCCAACCAGTCCCAGTAAGATGAACCAGGTACCTCAGTTGGAAATGCAGAAATCACCCATCTTCTGCATCAATCACACTGGGAGCTGCAGACTGGAGCTGTTACTATTCGGCCATCTTGGAACACCCACTCCAGATTTTTTTTGTTAAAAGAATACCTTTCTAAATACCTGTTGGAGTGCTTGAGTTGGTAGGGGCTATGGAAATGTCATCTGACTGATTTTGTTAGAGGATATTGCAGATTTGAGACAGGGTGGGTAGGAGAGGATCATCACATTGATTCCAGAACTAAACTTAGGGCTTGAGGTCACTTTAGGTGGGGCAGAAGTGGGGATATCTGGCATACTATGAGATTTAGAGGGCCAGTGTAGTCCCATAGGTACTCAGACTTTACAGTGTTGGTCCAATTAGGAATTTTCTTAAGCTGGCTGCCCTGATTCAAAGTGATGGTTATCTGAGGACCAGGTAAGTCTTGGGAAGGGTGGAGGCAATATGGCTAGATGTCCATCTCCTATAATCTCTAAATTTTTATGAATTGATGCATTCATAATCTGACATCATAAATGAAGTCCATAGAGTCCATAAACCTCCTGATATTTTATGTAAAACTTAATGCATATGTACGCTTTTCTAGAGAGGAAGTCATGAGCTTTTGGATTTTAATAGGTGTCCTCAACATATTGAAAACTGCTTCAGCTTGATGTCCAGTTTCAGTGCTAACAATTGTTGCAGAAGTGTTTTTTAGCGCTAATCATATCAGTTGCAATAATGGTGCTCCTTGGGGTCTCAGGTTAGCTGAGACTTGGAGCCTTGGGATCTAGAACTCACCCTTAAATAAGCATAGCATCTCTCTTGATGGAGGTCTGTGGAGGTACAGGGAGGTTGGGGAGAGTTGGCATTACCCAATTTAGTGAGGTTAAGATAAACACTGCAGAGTAATCCATGGCTGACCTCAGTGATGAGTTATCCATTTTGCAATCTGGCCCTTTATTAGATTGCTGTTGACTTCATTGTTGTTGTTATTGTTAAATGTTTGTTTTTCTTTGGATATCAATGCTTTTATGGGAATTATTTCTCATTTCCTTAATCCTAGCCTAGTTTCCTTCAAAAGGGTCTTGAGTGCAGGTAGCCTCTTCAGGGTAGAGTAAAACAACAAAAAAGTCAAAGCCAGAATCAAGGGTGTGTTATCTATCATACAGAATATTGTGATGGACCCCTGAGGCTCAGTGCCACTAGGGACTCTCTCAGGAGGTGCATAGAATGAATATTTAAACTATCTGCCTGAAAGATGAAATAAGGCAGAATGTATTTACAGTTCCCATTTCCCCTTGGCCAAGGGTTACTTCATGGGGCATTAACTGTCTTGCATTTCCAGGTTTACTCAGATGCCCTGCAGGTTCCCACAGGCTTCCCACATGCTGATAGCAGAGGAGCCCTGGGGCACACCATGAGAGATACATGATGCAGCTCAGGCAAAGTGCTATCGAGTTATACCAAAGGCACCCGTTTGCAGCAGCTGGAGTACAAAACTGAACAGAGAGGATATGGGGGCACAAGAGGTGTCTCATACACCTCCATTCTAGCATCTCTCCTCATTGAGACTATGGTAATTTTAACTTGTAGGCATACGGTGTTAATAAATGAAGCCAAAGTGCTGAATTTGATCCCCATGTAGGTCACTTAGCTGCCCACAGTGAAAAGTAGCACCATGGACATCAAGTGAACAAACCCCTGCCTGAGTACTTATTTCCATGGATCAAAAGGATGGGGAAATGCTGATGGAGAGTTGAACTTTATAATAGGGAAAAGTCCATTCTCATGGGCTATTTTATTCAATTCCCAAATAGCCCTAGAGTTTATGTAAGTTACATGGTGGAATTCATGCTTTTACTAACAAGTAAGTTAAGGCTCACAGAGGCTGCATGATTTGACTAGGGTCCCATAATTAATAGACTGTGAAATGTATTCCTTCTTACTTCAAACTTGTTCACATCATCCAGCTCTCTGGCAACACATTACTGGAAAAGAAAAATAGTTTGGAGAAGGATGTGCTCATGAGGACTGCATAGAGTTGCAGTCTTCTTCGGAGGGTTCACATGCATGACCTGCCAAATCTGAAATATTAGGAACTTTTGCTTGCCACTGGTTCCATCTACAGCATGGGTAGATGTGGCAACAGAGAGGTGACTGGGGAGAGGTTGCCCAAGAGACAGCAGGGAGATTCTGGGAATAAACAGGAGTTGGGTTCTGAATTTGGCAACTAAGCATTCTTTTGTTATTGCACTTTCTCAGGCTGCAGTGGAGCCCGGTTAACTTAAAAATTCATTTCCATTGGTTTCTTCTTTCATTATAGTTTGAGATGTTGTTTTATTGGCATTCCTATAGATGTAATTTAACCTTGGTGGTACTGATGAACTGGTTGTTCTCTTGTAAATTTTAGAAGGAAGGTGGAGAGTCTGGGAGAACCAGGACTGACAGAAGCAATAAGGTACATTGCTAACTGGCACCCTGTGCTCTGCGGTCAAAAGGAAACATAGACAGGAAGGTGGTTTCTGAGGGCAAGACCTAGGCTCCTCTCTCAATTCTCTTTTGATTTCAAATTTTGTTTCTTGATTTACTTTAAACACACACACACCCACACTTTACGTAAATGTATACATGTGATTTCGGTACATTTTCCTAAGTGTGTTCTTTTCTTTCTATTTTTGTTTGATGTCTCCCCCTTCTCCTTTTTGTCCATATTGGTCCCCTAACTCTATTCCAAGGTAGTTCATGTTAATAACCTAGTATAAATCCTGGCACATTTTTCTCTATACACATATAATTTATACATATAGAAATATATACAAGTTTTTCAGGTCATTGTTTTATAAAATGGGATATTATATACTTATTTTGCATCTTGATTTTCTTTTTAGAAAAACACTACTGTGCAGCATAAAATAAATACAAAAAAGTTTAAAACATACTTAGGTACTTTAAATAATAATAAAGCAAACATTTGTAGTATATCTATCTACCCACTCTATTAAAGAAATAGGGAATTACCAGTGCCTTAGAACCTGCTGTGTGCAACTTTGCAATCTCTTTTTCCTCTTTCCCTCAGGAACTCTATTTCTGGAATCAGTCTTGTGTTTCTCTTTCTATATTTTGCTTCTGTTTTTTTTTTTTTTTTTTTTTTTTTGAGAAGGAGTCTCGCTCTTTCACCCAGGCTGGAGTGCAGTGGTGCGATCTCGGCTCACTGCAGGCTCTGTCCCCCGGGGTTCACGCCATTCACCTGCCTCAGCCTCCCGCGTAGCTGGGACTACAGGCGCCCGCCACCTTGCCCGGCTAATTTTTTTGTATTTTTTAGTAGAGACGGGGTTTCACCATGTTAGCCAGGATGGTCTTGATCTCCTGACCTTGTGATCCGCCCGCCTCGGCCTCCCAAAGTGCTGGGATTCCAGGCGTGAGCCACCGTGCCCGGCCATATTTTGCTTCTGTTGCTCAATATTACATTATAAAAATCTTTTCATGTCAAAAGGCAGTGCTCTAATTGACTCTTTTTAATGGGTGCATGATATTCCAGTCTGATGATATGTTATATATGTGGTATTCTCCTTCCTGTAAGTTATAATTTTATTTCCATCTTACTTTTTTCTACCGTGCATAATGTCGCAATAAATGTCATTGTGTATTTGCACTGATGCTTTTATATCTGGTGCAGTCCAGGAGTGGGGATGATAAATAGAAGAGGATATGTATTTTAAATATGAACAAATACTGTCATATGGCTTTTCAAAACACTGTAACACTTCACATACTCAAGCAATGTATGAGCACACCCTTTTCACACATCCCTGATAGTGATATGAATTATTGCTTTTTTTAATTGTGCTGGCTGAGAAGTGTAAAGTGATATCTCATTGTTATTTTAATTTGCATTTCTCAGACTATTAGTGAATCTGAGCATCTTTGCATTTGTTTTAGGCCATTTAGCTGAGCACTTCTGTAAATGGGCTATTCATGACTTCTTGTTTCTACAACGGAGATATTTGTCTTTTTCTTGTCTTTGTAAAGTATTATTTGTTTACCTTGTTTAGGGTATATTTTGCTATCAAATATGTTACTTTTTAATGTAGTTAGATGTCTGTTTTTAACTTTCACATCTTCTAATTTCCAGTCTTGGTAGAGAATATTTTCCCCGTCCCCACCTTTAAAAAGTGTGTTTAGTTTTTAAAATTAATTCTTTTTAAATCTTTGTTTTCATTTTTTATATATAAATCTTCATTTAGAAATTTATTTTTGTGTTTATAGATGCTAGAGGTCCATGTTTACTTTGTTCCTGATGATAATGATAATAACAGTAGCTAACACTTACTGCTGCTATGTGGTAAGCACTGTTATATAGGCACTTTCCACATACTGGATCACTGACTTGGCCCTGGTCCCTCACAACTCTGAGACATAGATTTTCTTACCATATCCATTTTACACTTGAGGAAAATGAGGCACAAAAAAATTGAGTAATTAGCCCAAAGGTCACAGAGGAGGTCAAGTCGTGAATGTGGGATTTGAACTCTGGGAATCTGGCACTGAAATCCACTCTTATTATAGTTCCTTTTATTTGTTAGGTCAGGACTATTTATGAAAAAAGCCATTCTTTTCCCACTGAATTATATTACTTTTCTTGTCATTTATTAAATTCTCACATATACCAGAGTTTATTTCTAGATTGTCTATCTGCTCCCTGATCTTTTCATCTATTCCTAGCATTTTTTGTTGAGTTGATTATCATGGTCTTATAATGTCTGATATCTATGAAGTCCAGTCTTCTGTCGTTGCTCTTCCTTTTTCTTTTCTTTTTTTTTTGAGAGGGAGTCTCTGTCACCCAGGCTGGAGTGCAGTGGTGCGATCTCGGCTCACTGCAAGCTCCCCCTCCTGGGTTCACACCATTCTCCTGCCTCAGCCTCCTGAGTAGCTGGGACTACAGGCACCTACAACAACGCCCAGCTAATTTTTTTGTATTTTTAGTGGAGATGGGTTTTTATCGTTTTAGCCAGGATGTTCTTGATCTCCTGACCTCATGATCCACCCTCCTCAGCCTCCCAATTTCCAGGCATTCATACTTTCATGTAGAATTTATGTTTATTTTATTCAGTTAAAGTAGCCGATGGGATTCTAATTGAAATTGTATTAAATCAATATATTAATTTTGGGACAATTGCCATTTTCGTACTAATTACTCCATAAATTTAAAATATAGTACGTTTTCTCTTCATTCAGAAATTAATTTATATCTTTTATATATTTATATTTTCTTTGTGTTGTCTTTTAAATTTTTTGGTGAGAGTATTTGTAAATATTTTAAATTTTTTGCCGATATAAATAAAAATATTTTTCTCATTTCTATTCTTTAGTGATTGTTACTAGAGTAGAGAAAAGGTATTGATTTTACATATTTTATATATAATCAAGAGAAAGAAAACTGTCAATATAATCTTTTTAATTAATTAAACAAGAAAAATACATTCATGTCAATAAGGGCTGAAACAGCTTTTGATAAACTTCAGCAGGCATTATTAATACAATTCAGGTAAAATCGAAATAAAAGATGATTGCTTAGATATGTAAAGATTATTTACTAAAAACAGCAACAGATTTACCAAACATGGAGATCATTTCAGTTAAAATTAGAACGCATTTAGGGATGTCCATTATTACCTGTATTCAACATTGCATTTGCTATAGCCTCCAAGGCCATAAAACACAAAAATAAAATAGTTGGTGTAAATATCAGAAAAGGTAAAACTATCTCTTTTTGCTGATGCTATAATTCCTTATCAAGAAATTTAAACAACTCTAGTTAAAAACTTACAGAACAAAAAAGATAATTGATAAACTGTCTGGATATAAGTATATAATAGAAATCACTTCTTTATTCTATCAATAATTAACCATTTTTAGTTCTCAAGGTTCAAATTTCAGAGAAGGTGGCTTTGAGCTATAGGTTGGATCATTTCCCATGGATAAAAGCTTCTTAGGACAGCCCCACTAGACTCTACCCAGTGAAACAAAGGCGATTGCTCAAATTTGAGCTGGAAGGGGAAATGCATAATAGACAGAAGTTTTTTAAAAAATAAACTCCACATACTGTATGTAACTGCACTTCAGAAGTCAGGTGCCTAGCTTTTAAGAGGATAAATCTGAATTCTTTGCCTGCTTCTTCTTGACTCCTTCCCAAACCTTTTCCATTGCCCCCTGCCTGTTTACCTGTTCTACACTGCATCCCAACTGGTTGTTACATTGTCCCCTGCAGACGTTTTGCACATTCCTCTGTTGTTTGCCCATCCATTCCCCTCACTAGACATACTCTCTTCCTTTTTCTTTCATGTAATTCTGATTCGTCCTGTAGGGCTCTCTGCATGTTCCCATCAAATGCTTGTTCCATTACCCAAGCCCAGGTCCCTTCTCCCAAACCACAGGGGTTCTAGGAGCCCACTCTACCAAAGACCTGAAGTCCCTCCAGCTGTCACAGTCTCTTCACTCCTAGGACTGAAGGACCCATTCTCTTCTCCACATCTGTTCCTGTATCCCTGTGACATCTGCCCCCACGAGATCAGAAGAGGAGAAGGGACCAGGACTCTCACTTCCCAGACTATACATTGTTCAGCCTCTTCTTTACCCCTTTCTGACATGGAAATAGCAAGTGAAGATTTGAGGGCCAGTTTTTTCTTGTTATTGTTTTGGGGTGTTTTTTATTGTGCTGTCATAGATTTTATTTTTTCATTTAGAGAAGCCAGGTCCAACCTAAACAGTTTCATACTCTTACCAAGAGGATGCTTTGTCCTTCACTGTTTCAAGTTTGTACAGGATTCAGGACCATGTTTTGCACCTAGTAAATGAGTCTTCGTTTATTCAAACTATTTTGAGTTCTCACCTTTATGTCTTTGCTGTTGCTATGTCATTTCTCCTGAAGGCCCTTCTCCCTCTCTTTGTTCACTTGATTACTCTTAGTTTTTACGTTTCAACTCAGGTGTCAACTGCTCCAAGAAGCCTTTCCCGAGCCCATGCTCCCCTTCACCAAATTGCCACAACAACCTGTGTGCATCTTGATCACCAAGCTTACAGCGCTGTTTGAGATAATTATCTGTTCAAGTTTCTGATGTTCCCATTAGACTATCAGTGCCTCATCGATATGCTCAGCCTCTAGCTGTGAATGGTGCACAGGTGACCCCAGCGAATATTTTTTGAATAAAAAAATAAATGTATGAATGAACTGAGCAATGTTTTGTTACCATAGATGTTGGTCATATCATTTCATAATTTGCTATCTAAGTTTGCCGTTTCTCCTCTAATTCCATTACCCTCCCAGCTCTTGTTTCTCTACATGAGCATGTTGTGTGAATGCTGAGTGAACTTTTAGTTTACTATGCATTCATAGTGCATTCATTCCAGGATGCATTTCTTCCTTGCATCCTGGCCTACTCCTTCCTTTTCTCTCATCTATTCATTCTAATCTCATTTGAACATCAGGTTCCTCCCACTGTCGATACTTTATCATCATTGCTCTCCCTTTTAGTAACTTAGTTAAAAAGCACCTCTAGGATCTTTCAACTTACTAAAGACTTTTCCTGGAGGAGGAGACAAAGATAATTCTGCAAAACTTTTTTTTTTTTTTTTTTTCTTGAGACAGGACCTCACTTTGTCACCCAGGTTGGAGTGCAGTAGTACGATCACAGCACACACTGCAGCCTCAACCTCCCCAGGCTCAGGTGATCCTCCCACCTCAGCCTCCTGAGTAGCTGGAACGACAGTCATGTGCCACCATGCCTGGCTAAATTTTGTATTTTTTGTAGAGACAGGGATTCAGCATATTTCCCAGGCTGGAATTCCTGGGCTCAAGTCATCCACGTGCTTTTGCCTCCCAAAGTGCTGCTGGGGTGATATGCTGCAAGCCACTATGCCTGGCTGGCTCTGCAAACTTTTACTTCTATGACCCTTTCTTACTCTTGGTTTCTCCTTGACACTTCTCCCCAATGAACCCGTGGTGCAATATAGGAGTTGGTGCCCCAAAAGTGACTACCTCCTAAAATCACTCACATCCAATTATTAGGAAAGTTCAAATGACAACTTTTTTATGGTAATTGTGTTTTAAAAGAAAATCTGAGGGATAGTAAAAAAAAAAAAAATTCATGCCAGAATTTCAGGCAAGCACCAGTTGAGAATGTATTTTTGTGTGAGCAGGGTGTTATCAGTAGGGTTCAACATGCTCTATATAAGGGACTGGAAGCTCTGCCCGGGATGCATGAGGGCAATCTTGCCTGGCCTAAAGGTTGGACTGTAGGTAGCACAGGACTTCTGGGTTTGGAGATTTAGGGGATAAGTCTAGGCTTCACCCAAATACCAACAATAAGAACTTGAGTAGTTCCTGGGACCTCACCGAGCCTAAGTGTAAAATGAGGACAGCAACATATATCTATGCTGCCATGCTGTTATAAGAAATAAATGAGATAAGAAATATAAAACCTTAGGAGTCAACACAGTGCCATGGTGGAGCATGAATATTGCAGAGTCCGACTGGTTGGGTTCAAACTCTGGACCTGACACTAATTAAGGGTTAATGACCTTGTGTAAGCTTTTAATCTCTGTGTGCCTCAATCTCTCTATCCATATGATAAGGGATACAAGACCTTTCTCATACAGTGGTTTAAAGATGAGATTAAATAATATATGTGAGAACACAAATAGAAGAGCATGCATATGAATAGCATTTAAATGCTCAGTTAATGAGGCTCTTATCAAAGTGACAGAGGACCTCTGTGTAATCAGAGAAGGGTCCACTTAAGGCTCTATTGGCATTTGCTGAAGGATCAAGACTCGCTGTATTCCTATCTATGAATAGACCTATGGAATTAAAACCTAGTACAAGGGTTTTTTTTTTCTACTTATATCTATGTATGCTCTTTCTCTCTTGCCTTCTTGATAATTCAGAAGCAGAACTTTGTCTTATTACGGACTTCCAGAAGAAATTTCACAACTCTTATAAAGTTCGTGATTTTTGTAGACTATACTGAACATTTAATGACTCCCAGGGAGGATCATTTTAGTCAGCATACAAAAGTTTGCTCTTCCTCTTCCCTCCCATTTTCTTCTTTCCCTCTCTCCCCTCTTCTCTAGTTTTTTTTTATCTCACCTCCTCTCCCTGCCCTTTTCTATCCTCCTCCCCCTCACTTCCCTTCCTTTATTTCTTCTCTCATTTCTACTCTTTCCCCCTTTCTCCTTCCTTCTCTCCTACCCTCCTCCCCTCCCTCCTCACTTCCTCCCCTTTCTCCTTTTCCCTTCCCTCCCTCCTTCCCTCCTTCCACTTCTCTCTCCTCTTTCATCTCCCTTTCTATCCTCCCTCCTCTCTCCCTTCCCCACTCTCCTTCCCCCCATTCCTCCCTGGAGTTCTCCCTTTTTACTTTTCTTCAAGTGGGCTTATCAAAGTATTTTTTCAAAATAAAATAAAGGCAAGTCTTTCTGCAAGAAAAAAAGTCAGAAAAGCATTTTCTTCTCATTATAGGACCAAAAGTGCCCTTAGAGATCAAGTAGCCCAGTGATCCCCAGACTTCGCTTGTTGGTCACGATACCCTGGGCAGCGTTTGAAAGCCAGGCCCTGCCTCCAGTGGTGGTTCTGAATCAAAAGATCAGTGTAGAGGCTTGGAGTGGCATTTGCGTTGGGTGTGCCAGAATATATTTATTTTAGTTCAAGAAGATTTGGATTTCAGTCCTAAGTCTATCACTTGCTAATGGAACCATCTTGGCTGAGCTATTAAAATGTCCAGAGCCTCAGTAACATTTGTAAGAATGTGGAAAATAATATCTTCCTCAAATAACGAGCAGTGATCAGCAGATTGGCTGGCACATAGTAGGTGTTAAAAATTGTTTCTTTTCTTCCTTCCTTTTGAGTATGGTACAGAATCCTGGTTATCTCTCTCAACACACAGGATGGTGATAAAGGAAAGCCTGCGTATTTCTGTGCCTTGTAGCACATCTTAGAAAGGGAGAAGGGCTATTCAGCAGCATTGTTCATGCTCAGGCCCCTGCCCAGCTGCCTCTAAATGTGGTCATGAGAAGTCTCAGACACTGGCATGAAGTCAGCAATAAAAATAAACAATATAGCCAAGTATGATGGTGCATGCCTGCAGCCCCAGCTACCCAGGAGGCTGAAGCAGGAGGATTGCTGGAGCCCAGGAGTTTGAGGCTGCAGTGACCTGTGATCATACCACTGCACTCCAGTATGGGTGAAGGGAAAGATCTCTGTCTCCAATAAATAAATAAATAAATAATAATTAGAAATAAATAAACAACATTTTTGAAGAGAAGGGATGAAGTTGATTAATGAGTACAAATACATCATTTGATGGAATACGACCTAGTGTTAGAGAGATCAGTAAGGTGACTATAGCCTATAATAATCTATTGTACCCTTCAAAATAGCTAGAAGAGAATAATTTGAATGTTTCTAGAATTAAGAAAATATTAAGATAAATATTTAAGTGATGGATATCCTAAGTATACTGATTTGATCTTTATAAATTATATCAATGTATTAAATTATCACATATATCTTGAAACTATGTACATCTATTATACATTAATAAAAAATAATTTAAAACCCCATTTATTGTGAATTCACTTTCCCAGGACTATTTTAATTAATCATCGTAACAACCTTATGAAGTAAATGCTATGATTATCTTTAACCACATTGACTTGGTAAAATGTCTGTAGGCAGAGTTTTTTTATTTTTTTGAATTTTGGCTACTATTTGCATGTCTGTGTCATTTACGCCATCCTTTGTCTGTGTTTCTTAGATCCCAAATAAGTACTGAGGGGTCTTATATTCATTTCAACCATACTGTATTGAGTACCTAATATGAAAAATCCAGCCTTTAGTTTGAGGAGCTGAAAGAGTGAACCCTGTGCAGTCCTGATTGTCTGGGCTTATTTTCACTTGCTCTGTGAAGCACCTGAGCCCTGGTTGGTGAGCCCTGCTACAGTCCCCACTGAGTTTAAGGCCCACTCTTTTCAAGGGTCCCCATGTTAGGTTTGCCTCCACACCTTAGCTCCCAAAGCTTTGTTCCCCCCTGCCAATGGGGCACTCTAGCCCCATCCACCTGTCCCCTCTCAGAGTTGTAGAAAAGGCTTCTACCAGCAAGAATCCAGAGAGGTTATTCATACATGGGACACTTGATAGTGGTTCTTTTTCTTTGAGGAGGAGGAATACTTGTGATTTAATGGTAACGAAGTTCTAATTTTGGTAAGTCCGGGGATCTGAGGCTAGAGCTGCTTTGTCACAAGTCTTGTTTGCATATGCTGTGTATTTCTACCCATACCCTCAGCCAACTTATCTAAATCTTGCTCCTTTTCTTCCATTCTTGCTAATTTAATTTTATCCCTCAACTCATGGTTCCGAATAATCCCCTATGTTAGTTGTGCCTACAGCAACTGGTTTAACTCTCTCTACGAGGCAATAAGGTGGAGGGGCAGGGGAGGGATAAATGCAGCCTACTTGTGATTTATCACAGTTGGAAAGAAAAGAGAAAAGACATGCATAACACTTTTTAAAAAGGAACCAGAGAGGCAGAGAGGGAAGAGTGTGTGGAGGGAGATGAAGGGTGCACTCTGATGGGAACAGATGGCCCAAAAGGTAAGTGGGTGGCAGAGAGTAAAAATAACCAGGGAGTGACCAAGCCTTCATTTTCTTTGAAACACTCACACTTTAGGGATATATGGAAACTGCTAATTTTGTTGGCACTTTGACACCTCCTCCTAATTAATGAGAAATTTATTAGGAAGATGACTGAGGTGAGCAAGCTGCTTACAAACAAAGAGAGAAGTGAGAGAATACATTGAACCTATTCAGCTTGGCGGTCACGACCAAGTGAGGTGCCATTCGATATGTGGTTACTTGTGGGCGAGCTCAAGCTGAAGCCTCGGGCTGGGCTCCTCTCCTGGGGTGGAAACCTTCTGCTGGGCTCCTTCCCTCCTGGCTCCATGTACTCACTGCTGCTCTCTGGTTTACCAGCATAGAGGCACAACCCCAGAACAGGCTTCGTGGGGACCAAATTGGCTTTTGGATCTGAAGTGTGTCTCTGAGTCACTCCAGTGAATACATTATAGGTCACTCTGTGCAGGTTAGTGGGCCCAAAATCTGCCCTTCAAAGGAAAAGAAAAGTGAAATTCTCATGACTTTTACACTCTTTGTCAAATCTTCTGCATAGAGACCTTCTGAGTTGGCTATACCTAGTCTGTGATTCCAAATCTCAAGCACCACCTGCAATTGTCCATATTTTTCACCCACAGGATGCTTATGTTACCAGGAACTTAAAAGAGTAAATGTGGGTGCTGACATTTTAGCATTTGTGGTCCAGTTTTCTGAGATTAACACTGGGCGAGGTACCAGGGAGTATCTTCCAACACTTTTCAGACTTTGAACAGCTAACTCCATTTTCTGGGAGAGCAGGGTTACTTGACAGATATCTAAATCCTCTGTCCTAGCCATCCACCAAGCCACTCATTTGCCCTTCCAAATCCCTTATGCAGTTCATTATCTGTGCAACATAGAACGGTCAAGAGCATGGGCTCTGGAGGCCCGTTGGGAGCTTATTCACTCCTCTGCTCTGCCATTCATCAGCTTGAGTTGTCTTAGGCAAGTCACATACCATCCTCTGTGTCTCTGTTTGTCCTTCTGTAAAATGAGATCACTAATGGCATTCACTAACGGATGGTTGTGAGAGTTAATGAGGTAACAGTTATAAAGAGGTTAGTACTGTGCTTGGTATAAACTAAGCACAAAATGAATAGCACTGTAACATTTAACCCTATAACATTTAACTTTCAAAATGATTTCATTTGCAATTTTGTGGCAGTGTCTTCATACATTGGGTAGTACAGAGTTTCAAAGATTATCCTTTAATAAATGGAAAAATTGAGTCATGTAATGGATTAGAGACTTTCCCAAGGTTTACAACTACAGAGGAATAGAATTGGCTCTAGAGCTAGGTCTTCTAGTTCTAGTTTAATTGTTTATTCATTTGTTTCTATGCAAACATGTTCATACTCTTCCTTAGCATGTTTCATTCTATCTCTACTAGTGCAACAAGATGCTGAGAAGAGGGAAGAATGCCACAAAACTGCATACACCAAAGATGTGTGGCTCAAAGGATACAACTTTTGACTTGAACAGTCACCAGGCCTTGCGATCTTGAACAAATCATTCTACCTGTCTAAACAATTAATTCCTCAACTTTTAAATGGAACATGATGACTATTTCCCTTTATATGTGTATCTTAGATGTAGCCATGGAGCTAAAATAGAAACTCAAAATGAAGTAACAGTAAGGGCTGACAATGGAATATTATTGATCCCAGAGAAAAACAAACATTTTCTTTCCAACGCTGTGCCAAGATGGTGGCAAGGGTGGGGAAACCATGTGTCCTAGAAGAAGAAAACAGAAGAGGTTAAGTTACCTCTTTATCATTTTGTTGTTTCAGATTCAAAGGTTGTCTTTTTAACAAAATGAATAATGCAGTTGGTGATTATGGAAAGATGTTAAATTTTGATGATGTTGAAATGTGAGATTGGGATCCTGTGTGTGAGGAGCTCTTGTCTCCTTTTTCAAAGGCAAGGTTCCTATGTGTGCACTTTCACAGATCAGCCCTGCCCCTGTTGCCTGGAATCTCCCTTCTAGCACAGGCTGCTGCTGAAGAGGCGGTTCAGACCATTTTCCAAGGCAAACCCAAAGAAAATAATGGTTTCCATTGGTTCTTCTTATTCTTCAGCCTTCCCAGCTTCCCCCACCCCTACTCCAGTCTTCATGACATCACTAATTCATACATCTATTATGCAACTCATGCCAAGAGGCTGGTTAAATTGGAAATTGCTCTTTGTTAAATAATAATAGTATAGATGGCATTTCCATTTTAATTCAAAGCTCTTGAGATTCCAAAATCCTTCAAAACTCAGCTAAATTTCAAAAGGTGTAAATCAAGCACTGCATTTTACTGACCCTAAAGGAAATGTTTTTGTGAGAGTAGACCTCCCTGGAGCTTCTTAAACTAGCCAATGTTAATCTTGGTGCTGAAACATATTGATGGTATGTCATATGTAATATGTTACCAAATAATAATTCATATACTGAAATTATGCTAAAGATTTACTAAAAATTTAAATTAAGGCAGATCAGGCTTATGGCTAAAATAACATCATTTCCATGCACCTGCATTCTGACATGCTCTCTGGAGATTCTTTGCTATGGGAGTGTGCCTTGTGTATAAATAGCATTTATGATGTTGGTTGCACTAGAAAAAAGAAATTTATCAACTTCAAGCTCCACTGAATTAACAAATACCTGATCTCCATTTTTGTACCATCAAGAAATAGCATTGTGATCATGGGCTTCTCCCTAGCAGTTGATGGTAAAAAAAAAATACATCTAGGAGACCTGACCTCTCCTCTCCTCTCCTCTCCTCTCGTCTCCTCTCGTCTCCTCTCGTCTCCTCTCGTCTCGTCTCGTCTCGTCTGGTCTCCTCTCCTCTCCTCTCCTCTCCTCTCCTCTCCTCTCCTCTCCTCTCTCTCCTCTTCCCTCCCCCTCTACCTTCACCTCCTCCTCCCCTCCCCCTCCCCTCCTCCTCCCCTGCCCTTCCCCTTCCCCTCCCCCTCCCTTCCCTTCTCCCTTCCCTTCTCCCTTCCCTTCCATTCCCTTCTCTCTTCTCTTCCCTCTCTCCTCCCCTCCCCTCCCCTCTCCTCTCCCTCTTCTCTTTTCTGAGACAGGGACTTGCTCTGCCACCCAGGCTGCAGTGCATGATCATGGCTGAATGTAACCTCAACTTCCCAGGCTCAAGCAATCTTCCCACCTCAGCTTCCTGAGTAGCTGGGACCACAGGTGAAAATGATCACACCTGGCTATATTTTTTTCTATTTTTTTTTTTTTTGTAGAGATGCAGTCTCCCCATGTTGCTCAGGCTGGTCTCAAACTCCTGGCTCAAGCAATCTTCCTGCCTTGGCCTCTCAAAGTGCTGGGATCACAGGTTCAAGCCACTGCGCCTGGCTGAGATCTTCTATCTTGAATATTCGTCTTCCCTCCTGCTTAATTGAATGAGGAAGGGGCAGTGTCATACAATGGAAAAAGCATAGTAACTCTAACATTAATAGGTTGTGTGGCCTTGAACAAGTCACTCAACTGCTCTGAACTTTAGTGTGTCATCCATAAAATGGAGCTAACAGTGACTAGTTTGTTTTGAGAATGAGAACCAAGATGCATAAAGTTCCTGACACAAAGCCAGGTGCCTAGTGGCCTTTAGTTCTTATGACAGCTGCAGGATTACCTTTGTCACTGTGCTTTTATGTCTCCTCCAGTGCCTGGTAAGAAGAGTTTATATATATTTTATCTGTGTGAGAACAAGGCTCAACTTCTAACTGTTAATAAGAGACAACTTTGCCTCCCTCACAGCTGGTACTTAAAGCGTCAAAGAATATCTACACTCCAGATACTTGTTAAGATAATTCAGTCAGAATCGACTGTAATCTAGCACCTGCCAGAGGCTTGCTGAAGGCATCTGTTATTTATTTATTGAGCACATGATTATATAACTCTTGTGTTGTTTACACCCAGCACTGTTCTAAGAGTCTTAAGAATATTAACTTATTTAATTCTCACGACAAACCTGTGATATAGGTACTATCATCCCCATTTTACAGTTGAGAGAACTGAGGCACAGAGAGGGTAAGTAACTTCTCCAAGATGACAGAGCTAGTAAGTGGTAGAGCAGGATTTGAACCTAGGTGGTTTGGCTCCAGAGTTTGGGACCTTAACAACTATACTATGTAAGAAAGACTGTCTAATTGTTATGTTCACCAGCCATTCTTCCAGATTCATCCAGTTCTTTCTCTGAGCTTAGTGAAATTATCAGAAAACAAGAGACCCAAACATGTGACTTCAGCACTCCCTTCCCCCTTCCAACAGCTTCATGACCATCCTTCAGTTCCTGAGTCACCTTTCTAGATGGATATTCTGTGTCTTCGCCAAACTCCTGGTAGGAATTGTCTTCCATGTTATCCAACAGTTCTAACATGAAAACTCATGTATTAAAGTATCTAAACAAAATGTGTTTCTGCAGAGGACCTTTCCAGCTTATTTGCTATGAAATGAAAATGATGAAGTCCGTATAGTTCCCTTCCTATGAATATTTTCATTGCTATGACTCTGGCTAACTTCTGTGCTCAGGTGTAGTCTCCAGTTCTGCCTAGATACTTGCTGATATTTACTTTCTCTACTTCCTTTAGAGGGCATCTTTTCTGTTTTTATCCCTGATGGTTCTGTTTTCTTATTGATTAATCTCATTTAATGCCTCTGAATCTCTTGGATGCAGGGAGAGTATAAACCATAATCCAATAAGCAGCTTATGATGATTTTCTTACCATGTAAAATGTTTCAAGGTATGTGGACTAAAGTAGCGGGAGATAACAAAATGATAAATTATATGATCTATTATGGATAGCTACCATTTGCTCATTGCTTACTTTGCACTGGCACTGTGCTAAGTGCATTACATACATTATTGTTTCTTAATCCTTGTGGACATGGCTAATAAATGACAGGGCTCTAATTCAAAACCAGTTCTTTCTGACATCAGTGCCTGTCCTTGTAAACTACACTGTATATGAATTTGGCTCAGACACATATCTCACATTTTGCCCCAGAGAAACAAAGTGTATTTTCTCCTTTTGACCTCGGGTGAAGAGAGTTGAACACAAGTCTTTCCGTTTGTAACACACTTTCATCAGTAGTGCAAGGCCTCTCTGGTTTTATTTATTTTTCCCTTCATCCCTAATTATATCTTCAATGGCCCTTCCCTAGAGGTACCTATTACAATAGCTTTTATATATGTCTTAAAAAATGCATATACCCTTGTAAGATATGTAACATGCTTTTCTTGTTATGCATTTAAAATTTATTTTACTGGCAGCATGCTATATATCTTAATGCATTTTTTTACCTTTTCCATTCAACACTGTGTTTATAAGATCTTTCATGTTGCTATGTGTTCATTTAGTTGGTTCTTTGTAACTGCTGCACAGCATTTCTCTGGATGCATCCACCACATCTTTGCATCTGTTCCTCTAGTGCTAAAACTCTGCTTCATTCCACAATCACCAATAGTGTGGTATGTGGCCCTGAGCAAAAATTGCTTGGGGATATATTCCCAAAAGTGGTGTTCCTGAGTTATAGGGCAAATAATGCTTAATCACACCAAATACTTTCAGATTGCTTTCCAGAAGGGCTGCACCAGTTCAGATTACCACCAGCCATGTACAAGAAAAAGTTTCAAACTGTCCCTATTCTTAATGATACTTGGCATTATCACCTTTGTACTCATTGCCATTTGACATGTATAAAATTGTATTTCATAAGTAAAGTTCTTCTGCAAGTTTGGAAGAAGTTTATTTGAACTTGAACATGCCACTAAGGCTGCTTAAAATGTCTTAGATGGGATGCTGATTGAGTGAATGCAGAGGCAGGGGAGGAGCAGGCTCTCACTTGAGCCCTCCTTGCAATTGGTCTATGTGTCTCTTATGACAACTAACATTGTTTTGCAATATGCAGTGATGATTTGTGTACTTGTCTGCAGTGAGCACCTTTTGGATTGTAAATTGCATCTTTCTTCCTTACCTATGTATGCCCTCAATGCTTTGCTTGTAGCAAGACTCCAGTAAGTGTTTTCTGAAATAAATTGTCTGATCTCTGGAAGGTCCTGCCTGACAATAAGGGGCCATTGGCTAGGAAAGGGTGGTAGGATCTAGGAGTAGAAAGTCACAGATGATTATTTTTCTATTCTAATAGGGTGATCGTTGTTTTTTTTCTTTTCTTGACTGCTTTCCTTCCTACTTTAACCAGAGGTGCTTGCATTAGGATAGATAAACTATATGAAACTGCTCTGGTAAAACCAAACTTTTGAACATATAGGATTTTTCCCCCTAAATTGACAACTAAAAATCATGCCATGCTATTGACTCATTGTCCTCTTCGGTAATCTTCTGGTTGGGATTGGGAAGGGAAATTTCCAGGACTACAAACACTTCTCTTAGGACTCAGGTCCCAACCTTGCTGGGCAGAGTGGATGATGTGTTTCATAATGCATGAGTGTTTATTTAACAAACAGCAACACTTCTTAATTAAATTGTTGTTGAAGATATAGACTGTATAACCTTTCTCCGAGGCCTGGATGCTCACTGGCTCTTCCAAGATGCTGACCCCTCGCTAGCCGAAGGCCTCTGGGGCAGTACATGCTGTGAGAGTTATTAAAAGCCAGCTGGATTAGAGGGCCACCTCTGTTGAATCGTTCAGAAGCTGAAGTGCAGGCTCTGGGATGGAGAGTTTCTCAATATGCCAAAGCTATTGGAATGCAGGCAGGTCTGGAGACACTTAACTGGAACCTGAGGGAAAAGACTGTTCAAGATAACTTCATAGAGGAAATTCCCTACCACTTTTGGCTTTAAAGGATAATCATTGGTTCTTGCTGGTCTTGTCCTACCACTTCCCAAGCTACTCTGAAATAGAATTGGTTTTAGGTTTCAGGTCTTCATTATAGATCTATATCCCTAAAAGATTAGATACGTTTCAGGGGTATGTTTTTCAGGATGCTTTTTTGCATCATGATGATTTTATTAGTCAGGTTAGACTTGATTATGCTACAGTAATACATTACTTCCCAAATTTTAGTGACTTAGAACAGCATAGCTTTATTTCCTACTCATATTAAATGTTTAATGCTGAGTAACAGTGGGGCTATGCTTATCATGGACGTTTAGGGACCTATACTCTCAGAAACTTGGCCGCTTTTTGATGTGACCATCTCGACATGAGTCTTTAGGGTTTTCTACAGCAGAGAAAGAACAAGAAATAAATTGTCTCTTAAATGTTCTTACCACTTTCATTGGCCAAAGCAGGTCACATGACCATGCTTACCTATAACTTTCTAGAGAACTGTAATTTTTTCTGTCTTTCCAGAGATAAAGGAGGACTGGAAATGACAGAGAATATGAATAATATATACCACAGTGACACTCGGCATGAGAAAAGGGTGACACTTCAATAGATCTCAGAAAATTATATACAGTGAGCACCATATACATGCCCTTGAATAGAAGAGATCATAGACTCTTAAAAATGTAAGTATCTCAGAGGAGATTTTAGCCAGTGAGTCCAAATTATACAGCTTGGAACTCTACAGGTTTATGCCATAGGGGACACAGAGGGGAAAGTGAGGAACTGAGATGGGAATCTTGCCCACACATCTCCTTCAAACAGGGCAGCATAGGAAAGCATATACTTCCAAAATGATATGATTTTCAGTCCTACTCTACCTCGAACACTCTTCCTGGAACATACTCCAATTTGTCATTGGCTCCTCTTAAATTCAGCACTCATTCATGAAAATGTTCTTTCATACCTGGTCTCATCAGTGTAGAGGCCAGACGACCTGTTGGTTTTCCTTGCTTTGGATTTGTTATTTTGGCAATTAACATTTTATTCATATTTCTCACAATCATACTATACCTTTGACTCATTATAAGCCTCGTATGGGTTTCTTTAATCCAAGGAGGCACAGGAGTTTAAAATAGGAAAACGGTAGTTGGTTGTGATGGATTGTATTTTTCAAAGAAAGTCACAATAATATTTCCCACCCCATGCACTCTTCTGCAATGTATCCTTGACATTCTGTCATTAAGATTAAGGGGTAGACTCTCTCTCTACCCTCTTGAATGTGGATAGGCCCTATGATGGCTTTGATCAATAAAATATGGTGGTTTAATGCTGAGGCAGGTGGGGCGTGATGGTTTACACGTGTAATCCCAGCACTTTGGGAGGCCGAGATGGGTGGATCACGAGGTCAGGAGACTGAGACCATCCTGGCCAACATGCTGAAACCCCGTCTCTACTAAAAATACAAAAATTAGCCGAGTGTGGTGGCACACCCCTGTAGTCCCAGCTACTCAGGAGGCTGAGGCAGGAGAATCTCTTGAACCCAGAAGGCGGAGGTTTCAGTGACCCGAGATCGTGCCACTGCACTCCTGCCTGGTGACAGAGTGAGACTTATATAAAAAAAAAAAAAAAAAGTGCTGAGGCAGTGAGGCAGCTCTGGAAGTAGCCCTTAACTGGCTTGGCAGCTTCTGTTTTCTGACTCTTAGAAGCCAGTTGCCATGTAAGTAATGTGACTACCAAAAAATGACCACACTGTGAGAAGCCCAAGCTTGGTGGAGAGGCCTTGGGGAAACAGATAACCCATGAGGCAAGAAAGTGGCCAAGGAGGTCCCAGGCATGGGAGTGAAGAAACCAGCTTGCACATCCTGCCCAGGCTACAATGGACTGTAACCACATGAGAGACCCCGAGATTAAACCACTTAGTTGAACCCAGCCAACTCATAGCACCATGAGAAATAACATTGTTTTAAGCCACTATATTTTGGAATAGTTTTCTTAAACATGCAAAATAATAGATAACCATAATAGAAATTGGTACCAGAGGAAAATCCTTAAGACTCTTGAAAGTCATTTTATCTAACAAAGAGTGTAAATAAGATATGGCCTTAATGATCCTAAGTAATTTTTCTAGTTGAGAAATAACTGTGATCATTTGAGTGTTTTTCTACTTTATGTGACATCAGTTGGGGCTGCAATCACTTGGTGTCTTGATGCGACATCCAAGGTACCTTGTTCACATAAATGGCTGGCAGTTGATGAGATAACTCATCCAGAGAGAATCTATGCATGATCTCTCCATGTGACCAAGGCTTCTCACAGCATGGTGACTGGGTTCCAAGAAGAGCTATCTGAAGAAAAACTATTCTTAGAAGACCAGGCAGAAAAAATAAAATTTCTTATGACCTAGCTTCAGGAGTCATTCAGTGTCACTTTTGCTATATTTTGTTGATCAAAAGGAAGGCAAAGGGCTCTCCAATATTCATCGATTAGGGGACTACACAAAGGCAAATATTAGGAGTCATGGTTTATTGGGGGGCTATCTTTGGAGACAAGCTACCTCGATGGATAGAGAAATGATAACGGAAATAGGTTTGATGAAAAACGTGGTTAATCTGAATTGCAGTAGGTCTGATGATTGGTTGGCAAGTTGTCCTTATTCTGGTGTATGGGTGAAGGGAATAAGCAGTGAGTTAGCTCTTACCTAGATCCATCCCCTAGAAAGTAACCATGTCCAGTTACCAATGGGCAGGGCTTACTGGGCGTTAACCACAGGTAACCTCTAGTCTTTTACTATGTTTCTGTGACACTGGCATAAAACAGTTTTTTAATGAGACCTATTGAGATGCACTGACATATCTCTTCTTTTCCTTTTGTGTCTAGCCCATCCACCTTCATGTAAATGATTTATCAAGAAATAAGACCTGGGATTTTGAGATGGGTACATAAGAGCAAAAGAGAACTAGGATGAGATCATTCTCTTTTGCCTGCCCTTCAGCATTCTCAATGCAAACAGGTTGGGATTCTAAAGGCAGAGCAGGGATGAGTGGAACCCTATAGCAGTGAGTCTGAGGAATGGGACCATAGGGGACCCAGAAGGAGAAAGCAGAGCTGGAAGATGTTTCCATTCTGTGAAAGTGGCTTTTCGATTTGAGGCATCAACAGTAATATTTCATGTCTTCCGTGGTGTCTCCTACCTTTAAATGTCAGCTGCCTTATCTCCTGTAGCACATTTCAATTAGGTATTCCAAGTCATACTCTTTTCTTCCAGGACAAATATGCCAGAGGTGATATTTACTGTTATAGCAGCATTTAAAATACTTAGGGGGAAAAAAGCCTAGTGAATAGCAATTTCTCCCTTATAATAATAGTAAAGCACAATAATAATGGAGAGAGGAGGTGAATTCTGGCTTTGATGCCAATAACTGGCTGACTTAAGTGAACATCCTTTGTCTCCGCCTCCGTTGTCCCCCTCCTCCTATTCCTGCCTCAGTGTGAAGGTTATAGTGTTTGGCTCTGTCAAGAGCAACCTCACACATCTTTTTCACTGGAGGCTCACAAATGCTCCCCAGAATGTCTATTTAATTATCTCTAGATAGTTAAATAGACAGGACTGGGCTCTTACTGGGCTCCTACTTCACCCATTACCAGTTTCTTCCTTTGTCTTGAGAATGTTTGCATGAAGCCAGACTCTCTGTTTGTTTAGAAATTTACCAGGCACCACTGCTTACTCCTCACCTATGGGACATTGCAGCTTCTGATGCAACACCCCGGCCTCCCCTCTAGGAGGTATATGGGTTAGAAACTTATATATTGTACCTTTCCTCCTTGGAATCAAATCCTTAGCCTGGTATTGAAGGTCCTTCGATCTGGTCTGCATTTCCCAGCTCCATCTCCTACTAATCTTTATATCCTTATCTACTGTTTCCCTAGGCTGTTGTCTTCATGGCCACCACAGTAGGTTTTGCCTATCATCCCAAACCTTGTGCAGGCCTACCACAGTACTCGACATATGGTGGAGGTGGGGGTCTCAGTCAGTATTCTCCCCCATATTTAGAACCCTTCCACTAGATCTTGTCTTCATATTTTTGATTCCTGCTCAGGGAACAGATTATGTTCCACGTCCTCCACTGAGCCTTCTCTGATCTCCTCATCACTCAGTGCCATTCCCTCCCTGAATTTCTAAAGTGCTCATCATCATCAGCATTCATCTGGCACTTGGCGTATACTATCTTATGCTATTTTTTATGACCATATGTTGTCTATACAACTACATTATAAGCACCTGATAGGCAGGGATAACTGAGCCCTGTGCGTTTTTCGTATCCCTTTGATTCTAAGATAGTTCCTTGAACATTGAAGATGCTCAGTTAATATTCATTGATTAAGTGGATAGATCAAGGAGTAAATGAAAGCAAGGATCCTAAGAAGCCTGCCTTTTGGTGCCAATCTATTCAATTTAGGATTCATGAACTTACCTAAAACAAGGCCTTTCAATCTCGTTTCCCCTATAAACAGAGGTCTACCACCAGGATTTCTCAGAAGCTCTTTCTCCAGACTGAACCCTAAAACTGATGGTTCAGATAGAGAGCTTTTCCAGTGTGAGAGAATTTTTAAAGCATCTGGGGTTTGGCACGTCAAGTGCTTTGAAAATCAAGGCGTCTTGATCATTGGATGAAGGGGATTAGAACAGCAGGCTGTGTTTTCAAGTTCAAGTCCGTAAGCAGACAGGAATAGAATCCCACAAGAGTTTGTTCTGTTTCTGCCATTTACTAATCTCTCTATGCCTCAATTTCCCCATTTGTAAAATGGATTTAATAATGGCTGTCTACCTTATAAGTTTGCTATGAGGTGCCAGTGTGATAATAAATGTAAAAGTACTTTGAATATTGCAAAACACTGTATGAATGTCAGGAATTAGGCAGGCAACAACTATTTCTTGGGGGTTTGTTCTGTATGTAGCCCTGCACTGTGTGTACATAGAGGCCTCTGTACATTACAGTAGACTGGCAGAGGCATTTGGGATTCATCAGGGCTGGAATTCTGGCTCTCAGATAGATGAAAGCTGGAAAAAGTATTATAGCCCAGCAATCACATCTGAAAGGTTAGCAGCAACAATTGAGTCAGAGAAGACGGGAGATGAAGTATTGGCAAAAATTTGACCCTGGTCATTCTTTGAACACTTCGGATTTCCACAGATTCTATCCCTTCAACATTTCTGAACGTTATGATTTTGCTCCCTCCCCACACTGGCAGCTCTGCCTCAATGAAACCGTGTTGCTTTTTTGGTTGATCAATTGTGCCCAAATTCCTGATCAAACTTGTTCTGAGAGCCTGTGTTAAACTCATGCCTGCCCCGCCCCCCCTCGCCCCCCATGCCGGCCAAAAAAAAGACTCTGTAAAAACTGGTGCCCCCAATGATCTCACACTGCTGCTGGCATTGGCAGCAGCCCAGAAGGGCCAAATGGTGACTTCAGGTCCAGGGAGGCTACTGTCCTCAGCTCTGTTTTCGTGTAATTGTCGCTCCTGCTGAAAGGAAGTGGATGCAAAAAAATATCTGCTGTAGAAGCAGAACTACCCCAGACTAAAATGTTGGGCTTTTTTTTTTTTCTCTCCCCCTTTTGTTTTCCTTCAAGTTTTCCCTGTGGCATCAGCAGCTGAGTAAGGGAAAGCTAAGAGGTTTAAGTGCGCTGGGGCTGGCTGGGCTAGATTAATAATCCAAAGCCTTCCAAGCTGGCGGTGCGGCGTGAGACAGGTCAACCAGAAAGCGTTAGGTTATGGGGAGCCCTGGCCACAGAGCCAGACCCTATCAGGGTTGAAGGTGAAGGAGCAGCGAGCTCTGCGTGCTTGCCCCGAGCCCCCAGCTTCCTTCCTTCCTCCTCCCTCCCATTTTATCGAGTGCCTCTGAGATGGCTGCGCACCGGTGGCTCCAGCCTCTGACCGCTGCTGCCCTCTGCTGGGAAGAAAGCTTTACTCGATGTGGAAAGTGCTAAGCTCTACCAGGGACCAGCTTAGTGCAGACCAAGTCCACAGTCTGTGGCTAGTGTGTGATTTGGCCCAAAGGAAGGTAGGACAATTCAGAAAGCCCTTGCACCACAGTGTTTCCCTAGTGGTTTCAGGTGGGGGCAGGGCTTTGGAATCTATTAGGGAAGGATTGCTTGAATCCTCAGAGTTCTCTGTTCAAGAGGAACATTCCTGGGAGAGGAGACTCCTGGCTCCCCCTTACCTGGGTTAGACATGATGTATGGAGACTCCACCATGGATGACCCTTAAACATGATGGATGACTTTAGTTACAGGACACAATTCTTTCTCAAGGGAAGGTGACCAAAAGAAGTTGAGTCTTGAAGGGGCTGCAGGATAGGCCTGGAAGTCTCTTGGCTCCAAAGGAACCACCATAGAATGGGGATTCTGAGCAACCAGGAAGCAGCAGAAAAATATGCAGAGCCAGATGGGAGTAGGGAATATTGCCCATTAGTGGGCAAGAGTACATAGAAAGATAGATAATAAACTGGCTTCACCACTTCTCAACTTTCCCCAGAGCTGGCTGTGCCAGTAAACTGTGCTCAGCTGGCTTTGGATGAGAGAAGGACAAGAGGGTGCCTATCTCCAGCATGGCTGTGGGGTCACCTTGCTCCATCTCTGGATCTTCAGCCTAGAGTGCAGCCCAGCCAAACAAGAGCGATGACCTCACTGACCACACGGAATTCTGCTTGAGGGATTTATTTTCTTCCATGAGCTCCTGCCAAGACTCTTGGTTAGAGCTAATGGGGCTCCCCTAGCCAGTGAGTGTCTCCTAGTGATATGTGTAAACAGCGCCAGGCAGGAAATAGGTTTCCTGTTCTTAATGGGCTTGTTAAACCTCTTATCGAGTGGGGTTTAAATGGGTTTATTATGACAATAATAATAGTAAATAAGCATTATTAGTAGTAGTAGTAGAAAAATTATGATGTCAGCCCTGACTACCCCTTCTCATTTTAATCTTGCCAATGTGGAGGTCCTTTGGCCTCTAAGTGCACAGGAATGATGGTAAGTGACACTGGGACTTATAACTGGAGAAGATGGCAGAATTCGTCTTCGTTGCCTGCAGCTTCCCAATCCTGAGCCCTTTTCCACTTTCATCATGTTTCCATCTCCATCATTCCTTTCATTCAGGGTTTTCATGTTCTTATTCTATCAGAGAAGATAGAACTACACATCCCTCTCCTTCTCAATTTTATTTAGCATTGAAAGCCATGGACAGAGGTTCTGAGGTTAAATTGGGGTATCGGGTAGAGGAGATTTTGGAGAGAGCGGGGGATGCCGGTAGGGGAGCTCAGAAGTGGGGCTCATGTTCTCATCTTCAGTGCCGAATGTCTGTGCCCCTCCCTCAGATTTATATGTTGAAACCTAATCACCAATGCGATGGTATTAGGAGGGGGGCCTCTTGGGAGGTTAGTAAGTCATGAGTGCTTTGGGATTTGTGCTCTTATAAAATAGGCCCAAGGGAGCTTGTTCACCCCTTCCACCATGGAAAGACAGAAGAAGAACTAGAAGCCACCATCTATGAACCAGGAGGTAGGCCGTCACCTGATGCCAAATCTGCCAGCACCTTAATCTTGGACTTCCAAGCCCCCAGAATTGTCAGATATAAACTTTTGTTGTTTATAAGCTACCCAGTTTATGGTATTTTGTTGTAGCCGCCTGAACAGATTGAGATATCCAGTTTATAGCTGGAACTGGAGGTATACCGGGTATCCCAGACTTTGGTAATTTATGTATCAGGTTCGCTATTTTCACCATAACTCCCTACAACAGTATTGATTTTCCTTACACCGATTCTCTTGTTTGACTTAAGTAGATTTGGCCCCATCTTACAAGCAATATGTCTTTGAAATCCTGGGTTCAGTGTGTTAGCCAGGTTTTTTACTGACTACATATTGAAATGAATATCTAACAGCTAAATATTTTTTCCTAAAGTTCATCATGTGGCAAATGTGTCACACAACCTCCAGGGAAAACATACCACAACATCTGGAGACACTGCTATAGGGTAGTGGTTCTTAAACTTTAGTGGGCATAAGAAACACTGGCAGAGCTTCTACCAGAAACACTGGTAGATGGCTGGGATCTTCCCCAGAGAATCTGATTCAGCAGGTCTGTGGTGGGACATATGACTTTGCAGGTTTTTTGGTTTTTTTTTTTTGAGACAGAGTCTCATTCTGTCACCCAGGCTGGAGTGCAGTGGCACGGTCTTGGCTCACTGCCAGCTCTGCCTCCCAGGTTCACACCATTCTTCTGCCTCAGCCTCCTGAGTAGCTGGGACTACAGGTGCCAGCCACCACGCCTGGCTAATTTTTTGTATTTTTAGTAGAGATGGGGTTTCACCATGTTAGCCAGGATGGTCTCGATCTCCTGACCTCAGGTGATCTGCCCACCTCAGCCTCCCAAAGTGCTGGCAAAGTGCTCAGTTAGAGCCAGTTTAAACACATGTCACCGAACTGAATAAATAGATTTTGATAAAACTGATTCAGTGAATATCTCCCTTAGGGAGATATTCAGCCTTCTCCACTTCACTGGTGCTATGAAAATCACTAGCCCTCATTTCCAAGCTGTGTCTGAATTCAGATTTAACTGCTAGCCATTGTTTAAAACCACAGTGATATCCACAGGGTAGTCTCAAGTTGTGATTAAGACACTTGGAGTGGTGGTGGGTTAAAAAAATAAATATTTTAGCAGATGTATAGGAATACCTGGATATCCAGGCAGAAGTTTGCTGCAGGGGCGAAGCCCCTATGGTGAACCTCTGCTAGGGCAGTGCAGAAGGGAAATGTGGGTCAGAGCTCCCACACAGAATCCCCACTGGGGCACTGTCTAGTGAAGCTGTGAGAAGAGGACCAGCATCCTCCAGACTTCAGAATGGTAGATTCTCTAATAGCTTACACCATGCACTTGGAAAAGCTGCAGGGACTCAACGCCAGCCGATGAAAGCAGCTGAAAGGGGGGCTGTATTCTCAAAGCCACAGGGGTGGAGCTGCCCAAGGCTATGTGAGCCCACCTCTTGCATCAGCATGCCCTGGATGTTAGACACAGAGTGAAAGGAGATAATTTTGGAGCTTTAAGAGTTAACTGCCCCACTCGATTTTGGACTTGCATGGGACCTGTAGCCCCTTCATTTTGGCCAGTTTCTCCCATTTGGAATAGGTGTATTCACCCAATGCCTGTAACCCCATTGTATCTAAGAAGTAACTAACACGCTTTTGATTTTACAGGCTCATAGGTGGAAGGGATTTGCCTTGTGTCAGATGAAACTTTGGACTTCAAATTTTGAGTTAATACTGGAATGAGTTAAGACTGGAGGACTGTGGGAAGGGCATGACTGTGTTTTGAAATGTGAGGATGAAGCATAAAATAATGGCAAACTGCACAAGAATTATTACAATTCAAGGTGAGATTTGGGAGGGGCCAGAGACAGAATGATATGGTTTGGCTCTGGGGCCCCACCCGAATCTCACCTTGAATTGTAATAATTCCCACATGTCAAGGGTAGGACCAGGTGGAGACAGTTGAATCACGAGGGTGGTTTCTGCCATGCTGTTTTCATGATAATGAGTGAGTTCTCATGATATCTGATGGTTTTATAAGGGGCTTCCCTGTTTGCTTGGCACTCATTCTGTCTCCTGCCACCCTGTGAGGAGATGACTTTTGCCATGACTGTAAGTTTCCTGAGGCCTTCTCAGCCGTGTGGAACTGTGAGTCAATTAAACCTCTTTTCTTTGTACATTTATAAATTACCTAGTCTCAGGTATTTCCTAATAGTAGCATAAGCACGGACTAATACAATGGCCAAGAAGTGATCATAGGATGGTAATATAATAGACACATGGAGGGGAAAGTGAGTGTAGTTGCAGGTTTTCAGGAGAAAATCTGAAAGAGGTGACCAAAAATGAGTACCTGAATGATACAGCTTTTTGAAAAAGTCTATTTGTAGGTCATTAATAAATTGAGATTCAGGAAATCATTGTATGATTTAAATAGGATAAAATTTTTCACTAAAACACTTGATCTCTGGGGATTCCCAGAAGCCCATTCATGAAAGTGGTTCATTCATGCAACAAATATTTTAACAAATGCCAAGTATGTTGTAGAATTATTTTAGGTGCTAGGAAAACAGCAGTGGATAAAACAAAAATTCCTTAGAGTTTATATTCTAATGGAGAGTCATAGGTAATCTACAAAATAAATAAATATACAGTATTCTAGATGATGGTAAGTGTTTTAAAGGAAAAATAAAACAACAAATAGCGATAGGACAAGCTGGGGTGGTGATGGTAATTTCAAGTTTAGGTAGGGTAAAGAAGAAGACATGGATAGACAGAAAGCCCAGATATAGCATAGTATTCCAGGGACCAAAGCAAGATGTTCAGGAAACTAGAGGCCTCAAATTCTCCTAGTGCAATCTGACTTTGCACCCAAATTAACAGTGACAGTGTACTGCTTTAAAATAGGAAATAAAGTGGAAGGAAAGCAAACGCTTGATAGTTGACCTGACATTCACTGTTGCAAGATTGGGAACGTATAATAAATGTCACTGATGGAGCAATATTCATGAAGTAAAAATGTCAGTTTTCAATTTGGCATGAGGATGGTTTGACATGTATTAGTCGTGCACAGAATATTATCATAATTAATGCATTAATAATGCAGCTGTCCTTTTTCTCCCAATTCTAAGTTAAAAGGGAGGAAATAGAGGCAAGTGAAAGAGCAGCTCTTGCCCTGATCAGACCTTTTCTTCTGGCATTTGTCTCTTCCTCTGCCCAGCCGTTTCTGTGGCATTGGCTTCTGATCAGTATCAGTCTTGATTTATCCATCTCAGTTCTTCCTTCACCTTTCATGAACAACACCCATGGCTTTGTCTGCTGAGGGCTTTTTCCTTAATTTTCAGCCATACTTAAAAAAATATTTTAAAAGAGAGAGAGATATATATAGTAAAAATGAGACATAAGCAAAATCAAAAATATAAAAATCTCCCATAAGCTCACTACCCAGAGAAAACTACTATTACTATTTTGGTGTTTGTACTGATCTCGGATAGCTGGCGCTGGGATGATTCAGGGGATTTGATTCTTCTCCACTGTTTCTCATTCTCCAGCAGGCTGGCCCTAGCCTATTCTCATGTCATTGGCAGAGGCACGGGCAAGCTTATTCTCACACCTGCTTTTTAAGTCTCTATTTGTATCACATTCACTAACATCACAAAGCAAATCATGTGACTAAGCCCAGTGTCAAGGGGCAGAACATTCTGTCCTACCCATAGTTGGAAGGTACTGCAGGGTTATGTGGCAAAGGGAAGGGTGAAAACTTGGGGCAAAACTTGCGACTTCCTATACTGGGTCAAAAGACACCCTTGTTTTCAAGGCTTATGATAGATGTTTCCAAATTGCTCTCTAGAAAGGCTGAACCAACCCCACTAATGGTGTAAGACTTCCTGGCTTTCCAGTTCTCTTTAGTCTTGCTGATTCTGGGAATGATTTATGACCTTCTGTCTGGGCTGTTTTGATTTGTATCTCTACCTGTCTTTTAAGGCTGCACGGTTTTTCTTTGTGGTGATTCTTTACTTGCAGAATACCCCCAAAGCTCCCTAAGACTCTGGTCTACTTACCTTCTTCATCCTGATTTCTTCTGCCTGCTTTATCTAACACTTGTGCTGACCAACTCCCAGCTATCTGAATATTCAGTAATCCACGTAGGCCTACTCCTCAAGTGTTCTAAGTTGGTAGGAGTTACTACACATCTTTTAACTTTGCTGCCTACACCAGCAGTAATGTAATTGTTGGTCCTCATTATTCCCAGAATATTGGAATTTTTAGGGTCAGAAAAGAGCTCAGAATCCAATCTCATTTTTACACAATATTATTCCAAAGATATATGGGTATTTGTGTAGATGAAGATAAGGGTATAGATAGAAATTTGCATAGAAAAAAGGTTGAAAGGCATTGCCACTGTTAATATGCTAGTATACATCTGTGTATGGGAATTATAGGTGAATTTTTTTTTTTTGAGATGGAGTTTTGCTCTTGTTGCCCAGGTTGGAGTGCAATGGCACAATCCCCGCTCACTACAACCTCCACCTCCCAGGTTCAAGCAATCCTCCTGCCTCAGCCTCCTGAATAGCTGGGATTACAGGCATGTGGTACTACGCCCAGCTAATTTTGTATTTTTAGTAGAGATGGGGTTCCTCCATGTTAGTCAGGCTGGTCTCAAACTCCTGACCTCAGGTGACCTACCCGCCTTGGCCTCCCATAGGTGAATTTTAAAAAATCTTTAATGTTGCATACAGAAACTGAGGGTCACAGAAGTTAAATAACTCACCTCATATCCTAAAGATAAATAATAGTAAAACTGACTAATGCCCAGTTCTGCTGATTCCTGGTTTAATGCTTTCTTGAGACAATACCACAATATGATCCCTGAGGCCTAGCTGTCTTTTGTTTGATTGTTTGTATCCAAGCTTCATTGGCAGTTTGTTTTGGTTTTACAAGAGTGCTCTGCTGATTGTGGGTTCATAGGGAAATAAAAACTGTTTTTTAAATGATTGAGTCATCTAAGTCAGCTATGTAAATGTATATATATATATATATATATATATATATATATATATATACACGCACACACACATACATATATGTAATACCTGTATGCATAAATTACCATGGCTTCAAAATTTGACAAATGGTTCAGGTAAACAGTGGATTTTATCTTTTAAATCACATTAAGGCTCCCAAGTGGATGCATCCTGAGTTCTGAACACATAATTTATCATAGGCATCACATGGATTTTATGTAATTATATTAATTATTTAGTACATACAAAGGTAAGCTCTGCAGAATTAGAATAGAATCAGATAAGCTTTTTAGGGACATCT
Source organism: Nomascus leucogenys (assembly GCF_006542625.1). NCBI lineage: Eukaryota > Metazoa > Chordata > Mammalia > Primates > Hylobatidae > Nomascus > Nomascus leucogenys. The sequence goes on along the minus strand of NC_044402.1, from coordinate 27,000,704 downwards.
AAATTGGTAAGATTGATTAAATTTCTTGCTATGAGTAATTGAAGGTGGGTCACTGTGATGGAGTGTTCTTCACTGGAGCTAAGCTTCACTAGAGCTATTCGGAGTAATTGGGGACTGGTTAAGAGACCAATGCGTCAACATCTGTCTATAGCAAGTATGGATTCATCTACTTTGAAATGAGTCTTTAGTTTGTTTCCTGCTTGTTCTTTATTTTTCACCTGAACGTTCTTTCAAGAATATTCAAAATCACGAAAACAAAAACTTTTCCCCTGGAGAGTGGGGATTATCTCAAGTATCACCATGATGTTTAGAAACAGAAAACCTAGTTTGGAGAGTCCTGGACCTGGAGAACACCAAAAAGATGTTAGCATCTTGAGTATATTGTTCTGATCTAAAGTCAGATGTTAAATTTTTTCCTCACTTAGGGCTGTCTGTGAGACTTTGCGGATCACAGAGGGAATAGACACTGAGAAATGAACATGAACTAGTGGGTACAAAGGAAAGGGCACCCGAGGCTGCTTCATCAAGCTAGAGGAGTGGGAATCTCAGCCCCTGAGAATGAGCATCTACAGGCTCTTTTTTTCCTAGTGCTTCTGTGGTGTTTGTTTTTTATTGTGCCACTTGGTTTGCAGAAAAAAAAAAAAAAAAAAGGCTGCCCTGGAAGCTGAGGTTTTACAAGTGCTGAGAGAACTGTCAACCTATTATAGAATTCAGACAGAGACTTTCAGCTACAGAGGGTTTAGGTATTCTGTGCCTGGCTGGACTCTAGGGACTCATGCTTGATCATACTAGGATTCAAGAATAACACAATTGTCACTGTTAGCCCACGATCCCACACGTACCCAGACACGTGCTCTCACGGCATGTACATCTGCACCTGGATGCCTTATACCAGTATGACATACTTAAAAGTATCTTGGGTATGCCTTAAAGATCATTGTTGGCTGCTTCTTGATGGCAAAGTGCTCAGTTAGAGCCAGTTTAAACACATGTCACCAGAACCGAATAAATAGATTTTGATAAAACTGATTCAGTGAATATCTCCCTTAGGGTGAAGCTCAGCCTTCTCCACTTCACTGGTGCTATGAAAATCACTAGCCCTCATTTCCAAGCTGTGTCTGAATTCAGATTTAACTGCTAGCCATTGTTTAAGACCACAGTGAGATCCACAGGGTAGTCTCAAGTTGTGATTAAGACACTTGGCAGTGGTGGTGGGTTAAAAAAAAAAATAGAGCGAAAGGGTAAGGAGGCAAGCTGAAGGCACATGGTTATATGAGAAGAAAAATTGCAGTGAGGCCTTCTCATCACCCTCTTCAGGGTCAATGTGATGGCTTCATAGAATCAAGTGCAAGTCTGTGGCTCCCTTATCTCAAGTGGCTAGAAGAGAGTGCTACTAAGGCAAAGGTGGGAGCATGAAAGTTCACCTAATAGCTTAGTTTTATTAAGTCTCATCGCCACAGTCTGCACCTTATCCTGATGTTCTCACTGGAAAATAACTAGCCTAGTTCCTGAGAAGGAATTGTGAACAGGGCATTGCCTGTTTGTCAAAAAGTTATTTAAAGTCACTCCAGCTCCTCACTTAACCTCTCTATGCCTGTTTCCTCTTCTCAAAAATTACAGTAATAATTATTACAGTAATAATAGAATAGTGCCTATCTCATAGGCTTTTTGGGAGGATTAAATGAGTTAATAATCTGAAGATATTGAAAACCACGCCTGTCATATGGTAAGTGGTCTTCAAATGCTAATTGCTGTTATCTTTATTAACTGCCATACCCATGTTTGATTGGCAGCTACATCTTGTATGAGTCTTTAATATTTCATCTGTAATTTCTGGGTTGCTCCTGCCACAGAGAAGGAGCAAGGGAGCCATTGGCACCACTGATGAATATTAGGAGGTGGAGACACCTTGACAACTGCTGAAATGTACTCATGCCTGCCTGCTTGCCCTAACTACACTTAATGGCCTGGATTTAGAGGCTGCCAATCTCATTACACACCAGTTTTCATGACTATCCTCAACTTACTCCTTTCTTATCACTGCTCAGCACTTATCCTCGGTTGACACCAGGCTCATTGGTAATCGTGGACTCACTTCTCCCATCTGAAATATTCTTGAGTTGGTTCCCAAGAAGCATTCTCTCTTTATCTCCAACTCAAGGGGGAGCTCCTTTTCGTGGAAGAACTACCCTGTTTGTCCTTTCCCTCCCTCTCTCCATCACCATTGGCATTCAATTCAGTATTCTGCACACACAGAAGTTTAGTCTCAATTTAAGGTAGGTCAGGTTTCATTCACCCTTGAGCTCCCCTTAGCACCCACCACAGACTCATTGGAGAGGTGACTATTAGAGGTGCTTGTGGAAATGAATCTCAAATAGTGTCCTTCTGCCTGAGTCCTTCATTGAATCCCTTACTTGTATACATGATTCATACTCTGGTAGCTTTGATCATTGTACAAAAGAAAAGTAGTAACTCTTCTTTGGGGCCAGGCCAGGACCGTGGGGCCCAACGGGCTTTTTTCATCCCTCTTGGAATGGAGTTACCTGATCTGGATATTGGAATGTTTACATCCTTAGTCCGTGAAAAGGGGAAAAGTTATGCTTATCCTCAATTGTTTACCATGACACTTCCTGTCACATCATACTGTTCTACGAACACAAGAATCATGGCTAACATTTGTAAACCATCTACTATATGCCAGGTACTCTATAATGGAAGGTATTTTACATAAACTTTATTTAGGTCTGTGAATTAGGTATAATTCACTGCATTCTTAAAGTTAAAGAAACTGAGGCTTAGAGAGCTACTTGACCAAGATCACAAGGCTACTAATTAGTACAAGCCATTTGATCTAATACTAACACTAACCTGTTGTAACTAGCTTGTCTTGCTCTTAACTTCTTACCTCAGTCCATTTGTGCTGCTGGAACAAGATACCACAGACTGAATAATTTATAAATAATGGAAACTTATTTCTCACAGTCCTGGAGTCTGGGAAGTCCAAGATCCAGGTGCTGGCACATTTCGTGTCTGCTGAGGGCTGCTCTCTGCTTCCGGGATGACAGCTTGTTGCTGCTTCCTCCTAAGGGGAGGCATATTGTGTCCTCACATAGCTGACCTTTTATAGAGGTTGCTAATGCCACTCATGAGGATTCCGCCCTCATGGTTTAATTACCTCCCCAAAGCCCCACCTCTTAATACTTATCACATTGGTGATTAAGTTTCAACGCATGGATTTTAGGCGACAATCAGACCATAGCATTTCTTCTCTACAGGTTTATAAAAATACTTTTTTGTCTTGTATATATTTTCATTATTTTTCTTGCTTGAGCATACATTTTCATCTCTGAAGACAGGGACACATTTATGGACATTCCTTCCTCTGTTCTCTAAGACTGCAGTGATTTTATGTGCACATACATACACTGAGAATGTATAGTTGGCTAGATCCTGGACTCCATATAATAGCTTACTGGTTACTATAGAGCAAGAGGAACTGAAGAGAAAGAAAGAATCAACAGCAAAGGTGCCCATACCTGTTGCAATTTGTATTTTGCTCACGTCCTAGTTCAGCCCATCCAAGGGCCAACCCTGATAGGTCTTAAATGTTCTCAGCATTAGCTTCTCTTCATTAATATCTGTTTGTACCTTTCTTTGATGCCATATCTGTCCTCCATAAGGTACTTATTAATTTTCACATCATCCTGCTTCATGTTATTCTGCCCATTATCTGTAAGGCTCGAATATAGAAAGAAAGTGCATCCGTATCAGTGAGAGACAGTTCAGAGTGATTGTGGGTGAGCTCATGGTTTCCTGCAGCTGCAGGACTAGAGAGAGCTACTTCATGATGTTGGAGATCTGGAGTTTAGGAAGCCTAGGAGGTATCAAGCAGCTGTCAGTCAGCTTGCCTTGCATTTTTAAAAGCATGTCTGCAATTTTATGGTGTGTTCTCCTCTCCCACTGCTGCTCTTTTCCTCCATTACTGCTTAGATTGCTACCCTGAGAGAGAAGCAGCCATGCTGATTCTTTATCTTTTACCAAAGGGGCAGCAGCAGCATCTCTTTCTAAATTGTTATTATGAAGAGAATAACTACTGTGGTTTGAATATCCCCTTCAAAACTCATGTAAAATGTAATTGCCATTGTGACGGTATTAAGAGATGGGACCCTTAAGAGGTGATTAGGCCACGAGAGCTCCATTTTCATAAATAAATTAATGTCATTATTTCAAGAGTGGGTTGTTATAAAAACAAGCTTGCCCCCGTCTGTGTTTCAGTCTCACCCTCACTTGCCCTTCTGCCTCTGTCATGAGATGACATAGCATGAAGGCCCTTGTCAAATATCAGCACCTTGATATTGGACTTCCCAGCATCTGGAACTATGAGAAATCAATTTGTTTTCGTTGTAAATTATCCAGCTTATGGTATTCCGCTATAAAATAACAAAATGGACTAAGACAATAACTCATCCACACGATACAATGCGTGATGTAGAAAGTAAATACATTGAAATGAATACAACACAAAGAAGGTTTTTGTTATCCAAGACGCTCTGTCCTATTCTGCAGAGCTAACAACCATCATATCTCTCATATGATACTTCCTACTAGAAAATTCCCAGGTGTACACATACATGTGTGTGTTTCACCCCTTTTTGCCTTTATAAATGGGATTGGCTGGAATGCTGCTGAGATCCCAGCTGCTGACCCTCCTGTCAGGTGCCCTGTGGTTCTCATTAGGGCCTCTGGGATACTAACATTCACACAGGCAATGTACTTTCCCTTCCTGACACCTCTGGGGCCCACCCAGGACCATCAAACAGAGCCTGCAAAGCTTAGGAGATCAATTCCCACCGAAGTCCAGAACCATGGTTCTCTTGGAAAAATGACAAACCAAAATATAGAAGTAAGACTTTTTCTTCCTAAATTTTAGAAGAATAAGAAAATTTAGTGGAATTATTTGTCTGCTAAAATATTAAATGTGAGGAGAGGGGAAGGCAAAACTATGGATGATTGTTTTCTTCTTTTTGTATTTCTGTAACTTTAAATAAGGATCATATATTTATAATGAAAACATTTATTTATAATGAAAAAAACCTCAATCTATCAAAAAAAAAACACCCAAAAAGTATTGCCAGTTCCCACTGAAGTGGAATCTTAGGATCTAAACTTATTAAATGTACTAATAAAGTTCTTATTGGTTAGAAGCAGATACAAAATCTCTTTATAAGAATCCCCAGGGAACTACTAAGCATTGTTTTGTAATAGTAAAATTGGATCCTAATGAGCATAGTGGTAGAAGTCACTGTCTGCAGAAATTAAAAATGAAACAGAGTTAATTCTGGGTATGTCTGCATTTAATTAGCAGAGTGTCTTGGAAAGCTTACTGGACTATGATGTGCACGGTGGGTAACAGGATCTCCCAGGGTGTTCAAAGCAGTACGATTCCATCCCCTGCTTGTTGAAAATCACTCTCTAGGACAGTATTTTCTGTGCTGTGGGTTTTAGCCTCTGTGGGCCTGGAATATTACTGCTGGTGACTGTGGACCCTTCCAAACATAACATACTGTCTGCCACAAATAACACAGTTACTGTTTATTGAGTGTTTATTATGTGCCAGCCACCGTTCTAAGAACTTTCATGCATTTACTTATCCAGTTCAGTAATCCAGTAAAGCTAATAGCATGTTGATCACCTTATGATTGAGGAAACTGAAACACAAAGGGCCGAAGAAGGTTGTCTAGAGTCTCTCTTCTATTAGGAGGTGGGGTCGTGGTTAAAAAGAGCCACCTCCTAATCACTAAACCACATCACCTCTCAGATAAGTGGATGACATCTCCCGTATGTGGACTGTCTGTCTGTATGTGTGCCTGCAATTGTTTTCCAGATATTTGTAGAGGTTGTTGAGATTGAACAAGCAGAAATTCATGTAAGAGCCATACTGAATTTATGTCAGCTTTTGGTCATCAGTATTTTCTGTCAGTGGATCTGAAATGCGACTCTTTTCCTGTGATGATCCTCCAAGTATTTGGCTGTTCTAAAAGGGCTATGGTCCCAAAGGCTGAACATCATTGTTCTAGAGGAAGGATTTTCCTGTGATGATCCTCCAAGTATTTGGCTGTTCTAAAAAGGCTATGGTCCCAAAGGCTGAACATTGTTCTAGAGGAAGGATTTTGTCATCAAACACAAACCATCCCTAGTTCTTTCTCAAACAGCTCTCCTCCAGCTCTGTCATGTCTCCACCAGGATCAAATGGCATGGTCTCTCATTCTTTGTGATGTAGACAGACGCTGGTGAGATAAATTGATAAGCACTGCTTTGGGAGTCATCTGTTGAAATACAAAAATAACTTTGTAACATAACCTCCTTCTTCTTAGAAGCAATTATTAGAGAAAATTTGTGAATTTTGTATCTTGTGTGAGAGGCTGACAGAAGCTCCAATCAGAAAGGCCGTGTTCTAGCATCAAATCATCCATCATTTGTGTAACTTTCAGCAAGTCACTCTACCTCGTACCTCTGCATTTTCAATTTGCAAGAGTGGTTGCAGAGTTAAACTAGATGATGGTATTATATACTTGTTTTTGGTTTGTCTATTTCTTTATTTTAAAGAATATTCAATATCTACTCCATAACAGGCACAGCGTAAGCTTCAGGATTTCCAGCAGTGAGCCAAACATACAGAGCCCTAGTTCTCATGGGGCTGATTTCCTATTTGAGGAAGACAGACAAAAAGGAAATATATAAATACATACATTATTAGGTGGTGATAAATGCTATGGAGAAAAATAAGAAGAAATAAGGGGGATAAGGAGGGGGGTGATTAATTTATGTAGACATTCAGGAAAGGCCTCAATGTTGAAGTAGTATTCAAGCTCATACCTGAGGAAATTAGAGCCTGAGCCAAAAGGCTATCAGGGCAGATGGTCACAGGCAGCCAGTGCAAAGGCCCTGAGGTGGGGATGTGCTTGGTGAGTTGGAGGCACAGGAAGGGTTGGCTAGTACCGAGGGAGGAAGGCTGAGAGTAGAGATGATATCTGAGCTTCCAAGGTGCCAGAGAATGGAAGGTTTGGGAGCGAGAAGGAGCCATGGACAAATTGAAGCGGAGTGAATATGCTCTGATTTATAGTGTTAAAAGTTGATCACTCCGCAGGAGTGTGGATAGAAATTTAGGGACAAGAGAGGGTGGAGGGAGACTAGTTAGGAGACTATTGTCATAATCCAGGTGGCTTGGCCATGAAGTTAGTGGTGGAAGAGGTCTCATTCTGGGCATATCTTGAAGCTATGCTTGATGGGGTTGTTGGTAATTGGATCTGGGGTATGAGAGGAAGGGAGGGGCCAGGGTAACACCGAGCACATGATTAAGGCCTGAGCGCCTGGACTGATGAGCTGTTGCTAAGATGGGTAAGGCTGAGAGAGATGCAGTTTTGGGGTAAGGGTTGGAAATTAGGGGTTCAGCTTTGGACTTGCATTTCCGTGTCTAGGAGACACTCTAGTAGAGATATGAAATAGGTGATGGTATGAGTAAGGTTGGAGTTTAGACAAAAATCTAGGCTAGAGTTATGGATTTGAGAATCATTAGCATACACATGCTATTTAGAGGCTTGAGACTGGATGGAAGCATAGATAAATTGAGTGTAGCTAGTGGGGGCCAAAGCGTTGATTCTCTTCCCAAATGCTAGGGAGCCCTATTACTTGGAGCAGGAGTTGTCAGACAGTGACCAGATTTTCATGTCTTTTTGTAAATAAGGTTTAATTGGAACGATTCATCTGCATTTCTTTATCTATTGTCTGTGGCTGTTGTTGAGCTACAACAGGAGAGCTGAGTAGTTGTGACAAAGACTCATGGCTTGCCAAAAGCCAACAAAATCTACCATCTGGCTGTTTAGAGACGGGTTTTTTTGTTTTTGTTTTTGTTTTTTTTGGCCCTTGATTTAGAGATCAAGGACATAGAGGCATCCAGCAAAGGAAGCTGAGAAGGAATAGCCAGAGAGGAAAGAAGAGTCCCAAGAGTTCTGCACTGGAGGAAAGATGGTGCCAGGGTTTGAACCCACAGCATTAGAATACGTGAGGCTGGGCAAGTTACTTCCCCATGAGGACAGTAGTAGCACAGGATTGGCATAAAAATAAAGGTAGATGATGCATGCAAAACACTTACAACTGTGCCTGGTATCCAATAAGTATTCAGTAAATGCTCTTACAGCATCTACTTCTATTTGCTTAGTCTGTAGTCCTCAACCGAGGCTCTGTACTAGAGACAAATCAGGATGTTTGAGGATTAGCCCCACCGCCTGATCAGGTAAGCCCAAGATCTATGCTCAGGGATGTGAAGAAGAAGGAGGAAGGTGAGCCATGTCCCCCGACCCTGACCCTGTACGCCCTGTCCCCCAAGAGGCCCTTGAAGGAGATCCCTTTAGCATCTGCTTTTTACTTCCTATCTTTGACAAACAGTCTTTATGGAAAGCTTTTGCGCAAACGGCAAATCCATCTTTATGAGATCACTAATGTCAACACATTTTGTGTGTCAGGATTTTATAGGCTCCTGCGGGGCTGTGCCTATGACAACATTGGCTGGCAGTGCTCGCCTGAGGAATTATGCAACATGCCCCTGATGTTGGAGAAGGATCTTGATATCCCACTGAGGCCTGGGACATTTTCTCCCAGGAACGGTCTTGAATGAGAAGGTTGAAGAGGGGAGTTAGATTTACTGGGGCTTCTCTAAAGATTCTGTGTCCAAAGCTTGAATAGGTAAAGAAATACTTTGCATCCATGTGGCAGGTTCTGCATTCAGCACAGCAGATTTGCTCCTAGTTAAGAGTCATGGAGCCCATGGGAGTGTTTGTTCTTTGGGAATGTCATAAAAGAGAATTTGGCCTCTCCCACTCACATGTTCTTGCATTTCTTATTGGTCCTTCTCTTGCAGTTCTTGCTACTTTCCCTGGTCAGCCTCTAGAGCAGTGGCTTTCCAAGTGCCTTCTGTGGACAAGTAGTGTCAGCATCATCTAGAAACTTGTTAGAGACTCAAATCCTCGGTGCACCCCCAACCCATGGAGTCAACCGTTTTTAATGTGCCTTCTGTGGACAAGTAGTATCAGCATCATCTAGAAACTTGTTAGAGACGCAAATCCTCGGTGCACCCCCAACCCATGGAATCAACCGTTTTTAATGTGTGACCTTTGGCAGATTAGTTAACTCCTCTGAAATCTAGTCTTACCCTATGAAATATGGGAACGTTAACAGCACAGGATTATTGTAAATATTAAATGAGATGATTTTAATGAGTCTTCCAGGTGATTCTGATTATGCTACAGTTCCGCTCCTGAAGATTCTTCTAAAAGATTCCCATTTTTGGACAATTAGAAGTTCCTGCTAAGAGAAATTTTCAGATTTTATCCCTCTACACATTCTCAACTATTTTTAATCTGAGCTAATCTGCCAATCATCTTTCCAAAATGAATTAATACTCTCCCATTTTCTTAAAAATCTTGTAGGATATCAACCATTTTAAACTTTGTCTTAAAGACTCGGGGCATCATCATGAATATAATTATTGTTATATTGGATGTTGGGCCTTTGTCATATTTCTATATTTTGTGTTGTTTACCAGTTTTTTTTAGCTTCTTTAAAAAATACAATCTTTAGTTTGCTACCTTCTTCTTCATTGTCTGGATATCAGCTGTTTTTTTAATAGGTATATCTAGCATTATCCCCATCACTTTCTAATTTTTTACTTTTAACTTGATTTTGCACAAGGACTGAAATAACCAAGATGATTAATAATGTTCACAAAGCAAGAGTAAATCATTAAACATAATAGTAAATAAATGAGAGGAATTTATTGAGAGGAAATAAATGAGAGGGATTTTTTTTTTAAAGTATAAGCTTCTGTACCTGAGTTTTGCATCATAAAGTCTGGATTCTTGGGTACCTTACTATTTACTTCTGATCATGTCCTAGTTGTCTTGAATAACTGAATAGCTGATGTTTTGAATAAGTGAAAAGTTTTTGTACCATACTGACCACTCAATCATTCTCCTGAATGTTCCACCCTCATCGTGTTATACTTTTCTATCCTTTGCATAGATTGTTGACATATACATTTTCCTAGGTGATACAGTTTATAACTGATATCATCCAATCACAAGTAAATAACTGCTCTGTGGAATAAAAGGTAATAACTAAATGGGACATGTCTCCTCTTTCACTCCCTTTTTACTGCTGTTCCACTTCTCCTGAGCACCTGATGAAGTCTAGGGGAGAGTATACAGGACTGAGATGTGAACAACCCTAGGATCTAGGCGTGGCTCTGCCACCAAGTGACTATGTAGAACTAGGCAAATCTCTTGGCCTCTCTGGGCCATGAGCTGCAACACTGTAAATCGGTATGATAATGCTTGCTTCTCCTTCCTTACAGCAGTAGAGCAAGAATCCAAATAAATAGTACAAGTGAGAACTCAACATAATCTACATCTGTGAAGCATCATTCTTAAGGTATATCTAGGGCATTTGGCTCCACATAGACCTAGAGGTTGCTTTCTCAGTCCCTTGTCCCTCCATATCCAGCTGCCTTGGCTCAGAGAGTTTGAGACTATGCTGTATTTTCTGTCATGCTTCAGAGTGTATCAAATCAACACAAATATAAAATAAAGCCACAAAGAGAAGGCTGATATTCACCACAGAAAATGTTGGAGGGAAAGACAAAAACACTCAACGACAACTTCACAAACAACCCTTATTATGGCTGTGGAAGACACAATAGTATATGTAATGTGGTGTTTTGGCTGTGTTTGCTGCTTGGGAATCTGGTGCATTCTGAGATGGAGGGAATGCCAAGTGTTTAGACAGCATGCTGCTTGGCGCCTGCAAGTTCCTGGAAAGGACTGGGGTCTCCAGATCTAGGCTGCCAGCCAGGAGTCTCAGGCAGAGACATGCATTCCACTGGTTAAGGCCTTTCTAGACTTCAGCAGTGAGCAGATACAGGAGCCCTCAAGAAGCTCTGCAAAAGCCTACCACCACTGAGATCCAGGACATAATATGCATTCCTAAGCAGGCTGCTACCTTTGGCTGAGTCTATCTGGGGGCCTTCTCTCCACAGGAGAGGATGCTAACAGCTACTGTTCCTGAAGGACTCATAAGAAGACTTCTTTGCACTTCCAGCCTCCCACATGAAGCTTCTGGAAGGGCTAACCCAGTTCATTTCATCTCCTTGCTGCCTATGCCAATCCTATCCACTCTTCAAAACCCAGTTTAGGACTGACCTTCCCCATGAAATCACGAAAGCCTTTAGTCTTCACAACCCCTCCTACCTCTGGCAGCCTCTTGCACTTATTGCCTGAGATTCCCTTAAGCTCTTTTCATCTGCTGCCTCGTTAGTTAAATTTACGCTGAGGGTGTTTTATCTTGTTTCCTCAGCTGGATTGTCTGCATCTTGGGGGAAGGGAAAGTTCTTATAAATCCTGGTTCTGCTCTTGGGCCAGGACATGCCTGGGGCAGCAGGTGTGTCGTCCCCACCTAGACTGAGGAACTGTGTCTCTGGGGCTGGGCTGGACTCTGCAGGAGGGAGGCCAGGGCTGCCAAGGGCAGGAGAGCCAGAGGGAAGAATCAAATGGCCTTAAAGGAGAATCGCTTGAACCCAGGAGGCAGAGGTTGTAGTGAGCCGAGATCACACCATTGTACTCCAGCCTGGGCAACAAGAGTGAAACTCCGTTTCAAACAAACAAACAAAAAACAAAACAAACAAACAAAAAAAAACAAGCCTGGCAACTGCTGCCAAGTGTCTCTTCCAAAGAAGGAAGGGGGATCAAAACCAAAGAATTGTGAAGTCACAGGATCAACAGTCAGGCAAGTGGCTAAGGACTCAGGCTGTGAAGGGTCCTCTGCCACGGTTAGGAGGTTTCTTTGTTGTTTTGTGGTGCTCTTTGTGGTGTAGAAACAGGTCATTTCTCTGAAAGGATGGATTCATGCAGATTGGACAGTTCCATCATGGTCTGCTTCCAAGCGTGGGGCCTGTAGAAGTAATGACTTTTCTTCTGGTCCCAGTCCACAAAGAGATCGTGATCCCATTCCCCTTACCTGTACAATGCAGGGGTAAGACTCAATCCTTTCTCACTCCAAGGTCTCAATAAATGAGTTGAGAGATTGTGAGCAGACCAATGTCTTCTGTAATGACTAGATATTCCAGGGAATACTTTCAAAAAGCATCTTGGACATAAAAACATTTTTTTTTCATAAGCAGTGGAGGCTTGGGGTCAAAAGCTAGACCATTCCTAAAGGAAAGTTTGATAGTTTCTTCTTTGGGAGTGAAAACCCTATGCATTTAAGAACAGAAAGGAAAGCTTGCACGGGTCGGAAAATGGAAAATAGGCCTATTTCCTTTAAGAATAGTAAATTTCAGGCCAGGTGCACTGGCTCATGCCTGTAATCCCAGGACTTTCGGAGGCTGAGGTGGGCAGATCACTTGAGATCAGGAGTTCAAGACCATCCTGGCCAACATGGCAAAACCTTCTCTCTACTAAAAAATACAAAAATTAGCTGGGTGTGGTGGCACGTGGTTATAATTCCAGCTACTTGGGAAGCTGAGGCACAAGAAGCAGAGGTTGCAGTGAGCCAAGATCAGGCCACTGCACTCCAGCCAGGGAGACAGAAGGAGACTCTGTCTCAAAACAAACAAACAAACAAACAATAAACCCAAAAAGAATGGTAAATTCCAATTAACAACAGGAGATGGAACAAATGGTGGACAGCAACTGTCATCAGAGAAGTAAATGCTATGTCTGCAAAAAAGAGGTGAGGGCACAGTGATGCGTACAGACCCCTGGCTTTAATTATCCCATGCCTTGGTGTTACTGGTCCTCTGGAGATCTACTTAACAGGAAGTAGTGAGCTATGTCCCCACAAAAGCATCCCAGAGGCCATTTCTGAGCAGGATAGCCTGTGGGAGTAGAGTGGTCAGTTGCCATTGTGAGCAGAGATTTCCTGCTGAGAAGTCGCCCCTGTCTGTGCACAGGGACAGTGTTGGGTACTGCAATGCTCCTCCAACTTTAGCGTGTTTACCATCACCTGGGGATCTTGTTGAATTATACATTCTGATTTCATAGGCCTGGAGTGGGACCCAAGACTGTTTCTAACCAGCTTCCAGGCGCTGTCCATGTTGCGGGGCTGTGGACCATGTTTTGAGTAGCGTGGTGTAGTGGACACTGGAGGAAGAAGTGTAGACCTGAGCTCTAGCCCCAGCTCAGCCCAGTGTGTGTGGCCCTGGGCAAGTCACTGACACTTTAAGACTCACAATTATGTCAGTAATAGTGAAAAAGGGAAATGAAATAGAAAGACTCTCCCTGGTTCTATGATGTGATGTTTCTGTTACAGTCCCACCGAGAATTTAGACCTCTACCTTGTTCTTCCTTAGAGTAGACTGTTGGCCCTAGAGATGTGCCCAGTGGTCATGCAACATGGAGATATGCTTGATTGATTCACTGTGCATGGATTGTTTGACCAGCTTCTACCCAGTGCCCGTAAGAGTGGATACCAGACTCCATTTTTATGTCATTTGAAAGAAAAGGGTCTAAGAGACAGCAATTCAGTGACACTTGCGCCATCTCCATTCCTCTAATGGTTCAGAAATAGCTTCCCCTCTTCCCCTGTGGAATGTTTAGATTCATGCTTTTAACCTGTAGCATTTTCCTATCCTTCCTGTCTAGGAAGCAGGTGCCCCTTGGACCACCCTAAATGCGTAGGCCTCGGACTTTTGAACTCATTTCTCTGAGATGAGATGTCCAGTTTGTTCACTACAACAATAGTCGCCAGACCTATTACAGTTATGTAATAGGTTTCTTTTTTTAAACAGGTCTTGAAAATGTATGCATTATTCTTTAGGTAATAAATGAAATTAAAAAGACTGAAAATAAATCAGCTTTGCAAAGTGGGGGGCTGAAGCTTTTCTACTAACTGCACCATCTTTTCTTTTTTATTCTTGTTACTTTTTTAAGGAGCTGATGGCAAGTGATTTCTTTTTAACCCATTTTAAGGGCCCAGTTCATCTTGTACAATTCTTGTGCAAAGTCTCTACTGAGACTTTGGCCTGATGCAAAAGAAGAGGACCTTAGACAATTATTCTTGGCACGGAGTGTGATTCAAAAAGTTATTATCGTGTGTTCTCTGACGTAGGGTGGCTCTTGCTCCCCAAGGGTCCAACAGAGAGGGGCCCAGGCATGCAGAATATTGCATGCCTGCCCTGTTTCCCCATCAGAGAAACCCTTTCCAACTGCCATTGTGGTTGTAGTAAGGAAAAACATGTCTTTCTGCCCAGATGTATCAACTGAGGGATGAACAGTGAGAGAATATAATTGTCTAAGGATGACAACAGGATCAATTTCCCTTTGACACTATAGGCCACCACCTCTTTGTCTCCATAAAATTTCATTAGCACTTGAATTTAGCAGATTGGCTTAGCTGTTGTGCATTCTGCTCTGTGTGCAACGGGCCCATTGTTCTACTCTAATTTAACTGGTTTTCTGATGGATGTGTTTATGATACCTCCTGCTGGGTATTGTGCATGACAACTGGGGACTCGATAACTAAACAATATCTGAACACAGAATCCCTCTGTCCAGGGAGGGGCTGAGGAAGTTACAACAGTTAATCTGTAGTAGGACCCACGTCCTCCCATCTGCAGGGGATGCTCTGTTGGCTTGCAAAGTGGAAAGATCTGGGAGGCTGAGGTCTGATGTCATCGTCATCGGCAGAGCGACCCTGCTCCTCATTTGTGCGCACAGGCACTGAATGGAGGGAGCCTTGAATCATCTGATTTTGCTCCTCATTAGTATTTCTCCGCTGTGTTTCCTGACCACACTTTCCTCCACGGTGCATGCAAAGCTATTAGCAATGCACACACGCGACACATCTGTGGAGCCATTATTGCTGCTGGATAGCTGTGTTTGTGTAAAATATTGAACACCCTGTGAAGATTTATAATGGTTTCCCGCCCTGTCCCCTATCCACCCCCTCTTCTCTATTTAAAGACATATTAACATCTCTAGCTCTACCTGGAGGAAAAACTCTTTGAAGTGAGACTGCATGAAGATAAAATGCCTTCTCTGAAAGCGTCCCTCTAGAATGAGCATGGAGGCCTTCTGAGAGGCCAGGGAGCCACCCGAGGCACAGGGGCAGGACATCTCTGCTGGAAGGCCTCTCTCCCTGCTTTCTGTCCCTACTGGGAGTCAGCTTTCCCAAGCACAGGCTAAGCAGCCTCGTGACCACAGTTATCCGGCCCTTGTGAGACCTTGCTGGTGCCTTTCCTGAGACTGGAGTCCCGAGGCTTTAACAATGTGGATGTGCCTTGGCCAAAAGACATCCTCTGGGTTCCTTAATACTTGTCTTCATTCTTCTGTTTTGTCAGTGGAGATGCCAGTATCTGTAATTTAGTCTTGGGTGGGAGAGAGCCAGAGGTCGAGGAGGGGGTGGGGAAATTGTCATCCTAACCCAGCACAGAGGACCTGGTTTAAAGAGGCTTAACAGACCACTGGTCTTACCAGCAGATGCACCTGGGGCTCTGAGGGTGACTTGGGCTTAGCTTCTTCAAAGGGTGCTGAAATCTCTCACCATCCCTGCTCAACCCTCTTGCTGCCCCCACCCCAATGGAGAGGGGCCCAGGCATGCAGAATACTCCATTCCAGTGATGCTAGATTCATGTGCATGATATGGAATGGTCTGGAGGGAAGAGGCTGCTGGTGCCTATGGCCCTGAGGACCAGCTTGCTCCTTCCCCCATGTCCCCAGGCCACCCCATCCAGAGCATGCCCTCGGCACACAACAAGCGGCATGTTCCAGGTTGTTCCAGGGCCAGAGAGAGTGACATGAGGCAATGTCTGTGGCAAAGGGAAAAATGTGTGCTGAGCCTTGGGAGGCGCCGATTGGCTGGCAGTGAGGTAATGCAATGCAGTCTAAATGTGGAAGCAGCAGTACCAGCATCGAGGGCGTGCCTCCTCGGCAAGCCTGAGTCTCCTGCCAGCCATCTGAAGGACAAAGCGCCGAGGGGTGCTGCAGACCTCATGCAGGTGGCTGGCTCACATGGCAGGGTCTGGGTGGTAGAGATCAGATGGCAGGATCTCAGTTGTCATGTCTGTTCTCTGTCCCTGAACACACCAAATGCCACTACAATTCTGATCTCTGTTCTTCAATGGGGATCTCTTAGTGGGGAGGGCAAGAAGCTTGAAAATGAGGGTCTGGACCTCAGAACCACTTACCCAGGTCATGGTGAGTGACAGTCAATAGAACTACTGTTGAGGGTTAGGATGGTTTTCTCAGTAACCGATGGCTTCCCTTTAATGATATAAACCTTCTCAGGGGTCTTTCCTAAGCACAATTCTAGATTCATATTTGGGCCGGAAGTCCACACTCAATCTCCCCATTCCAGTACACTTCCTATGACTTTGTGTCACTGGCAATGTCCACTACGAAGGATGGAGGAATTCAAGAGGCCACTGTGGGCTATCCTTTCTTCTCTTTAATAAGACTCCTGTTCCAGGACAAAACTGGCCTCTCAGGAAAAGTCTTCTGAGGCCTAGCAGCTTCCAGGAATCACAGTTGGTGCCCCATGAACATTTCGGGTCAATTACATAAATAATAAGTACCTATTGTCTTCCAGTGTCAGTACCACAGGAGTAACTCCATATCTTTGAGTTAATAAATAAATTTACTTACTTATTCAATAAATATTCTGGACTATTTACTGCAGTTCTGACACTGTTCTAAATATATAGGCTATGGCGGTGAGCAGAACAAAGTCCTTGGTCTCATGAAGCTAACATTGTAAAGGGAGATACAGACAAAAAGCAAGAGAGCTAAGAAGAAAATGAAAGAGGATAATGAAATAGAGGGTGGCTAGTGATTGAGGTGACTGTAGTTGGGTGGTCAGGGATGACCTCTGTAAAGAGGTCACATTTTAGCTGAGACATCAGTGAAGCCAATATGGCCATGAGAAGTTCTAGGAGAAAACTCCCTGTTGGCCCCAGAAGTTAATTACAATATGAAGCTTTAGGGAAGGCCACTGGGTTGAATACCTAAGGAGAAATATTCCAGTGGTTAATGACAACTTCTGCTTTGCCACCCAGAGAGAAGCAGAGCAGCTTGTCATTGAGCTAGTACAGTCCTGTGCACTCATGGGAGTAAGGTCGCCTCCTTTCCCCAGGCACACAGTGACTCTGCTGGAGTGCTGACTCCTGGCAGTGTCTTGTAGCAAGGTAGACTGGGGGGTGGCAGATGCAAACCCTCCCTAAAGAGGTATCATCCTCAGTTATTTGCCATTCACCCAAACCCTTTCTTTCCTCCAAATCACACTGGCTATATATCTTTGGATGTTTTCTTTGACCCAGATCCTATTCTCGGCTTCTGTAGACATTGTCTTGTTTGATCCCTATAAAAATCTGCAAGATGGATGCTATAATTTGCATTTGACTAAGGAGGAAACTGAGGCTCTAAGAGATAAGGCAACTCTCCCAAGATGGCTCTTTCAGGGAGACATAGAATTGAGGTCCAAGCTCCTAAGAAAGATGAAACTTTGGCCATCTCCGTTGAGGATGAATAACTCATCAAACTATTCCTGGGAAAGGGGGTGGCAGAGGAGAGAGAGATATTGAGACAGGATACATATCATAATATCATGAGTTAAACCAAGAGCAATTTTAGACCCCAAGGGGACAATTCGCATAGCTGCAGACATTTTTCCTTGTCACACTGGGGATGGGTGGGGAGCGCTACTGACATCTAGTGGGTAGAGACCTGGGATGAGGCTCTAAATGTTCTACGACGCACATGACAGTGCCAAAGCAAATAATTATTTGGCCCCAGATTTCAATAGTGCTGAGGTTGAGAAACCTTCGATTAAAGTCTTATAGTGCTCACTGCTCTCTGCTTCCTCTGTCTTCCTTCTATTGCTGCCCTCAGGGTTACTGACACACTGGATCTCTAGATACAGGACTAAAGTCATAATGGAAATTTAAGATTCCATCTGGATGCTGCTTTTTTCCCCAAGCTCTCTTCACTATTTAAATGGTTAGTGAAGGGAGGTGGAAAGCTTGATCTCCGGGCAAGTGAGTCCCCTGGACGTGGGGTGGGGAGAGTGAAGCTCTGGTGTGGTACTGCATCAGCCCAGTGGGAGGAACTTGTTAACCCTCTGTGCTGCGGCTTCCCCATCTGGAAAATGGAGGTGAAAATACCTCCTCCTGCCACCTCTCAGGTTTGCTGTGAGAAGTCCGTGATGTGTAAGTGCTTTCATAAAAGTACTATATATGTGTGTTATTACTAATTCTTATATCATGAATAAAATGAAACCATCATTATTCTGCCCCTGACAACACCAATTTGCTGAACCATTAGAATTCTGTACATTACAGTCTTAAAGAGCCAACTGTAAGGGACCTCAAGAGGTCATGCAGTAGAAAATGGCCAGTGAGACACTTGGGAAAGATTAAAGTGAGTTGGGAAGACACATGGCATCTTATTCAGTTACTCAACTCTCCTTTGCTCCCTTCCTTGCATCATCATTGCCTTTAGGAGTAATATAATAACTGCATTAATAAAGTTGTTATCCTCCTCCCACCCC
Source organism: Nomascus leucogenys (assembly GCF_006542625.1). Taxonomy (NCBI): domain Eukaryota; kingdom Metazoa; phylum Chordata; class Mammalia; order Primates; family Hylobatidae; genus Nomascus; species Nomascus leucogenys. Next base: position 26,982,113 of record NC_044402.1, on the reverse strand, counting down.
TGCCAGAGCTCTGAGGGCACAGTCTAAACAGAATAATCAACTAATGAAAATGAAGAGAAAATAGCTCAAGTGATGGCTATAGGAGATCACATAGCAAAGAGGAAGCTGCAAAAACGTTCGTTGTTATTTGACATTGAGCAGTGCAAAGAGGGCTGGGAGAGTCCCAGGATCCCCAATCAACAGGGAGAGAGACTATCCTGGGGGTTTCCTCTTTACTTCTTCTTTTTCTGCTCTGAAAGGTTAGGAAAGATCCTGAGGGCATAATCTGACCATGTGATCCAGGCCAGCATACTGCTGGAGAAGACTGTGTGGGGGATGAGGTGGTCTGAGAAGCTGGAATAAATGCAGGATCAGCCGATAAGGATGGTGAGGAAAAGGTGAGCTTAGTGTCTGACTTTAAAAATATGTAGATGAGCTCCCTAAATAAAATACCCCTCCACACTGTACTGGTGACTGAAATTCCTTTAAGAGAAAATATTTTCTTTCTACAATTAAAGATAAAATCCTATTTTTTCCAGGGATAAGTAATATTGTCTTAAATTAATCCTACAGTACTACATGTTGATTGCAAAAATTGAAGAATCTATTTTCTTTATTTTTTTTCCAGTTTTTATCTCCATCCCCATCTTGCGTCTTACAAAGCCCCCAATAGAAGCTTCATGGGGTACAGGAAAGAATATAGCAAGGACCTTGGAGGCCTCAGGCCTCCATCTGGCTCTGCCATTCAATAGTTTGACCTTGGAGAGCAATCAGAATTCTCAGGGCCTTAGATCCTCTGCCCGTGAAGCTGAGGTATTGGACTGGATATCTCCAAGGGCCCTACTAACAATAAGATTATGGATTGGGGGTGGCTTTTCTTCTTTCCATTTTGTTCAAGGAAGCCTCCTCTTCGTCATCTCTCACCTACCACCCAGCTCTGTGTTTTCCCATATTTCAATGTCCTTTCAAGAAGACATATAAACAGTGGCCATGAGTCAAGAAGATGCAAGGGTATCTGTGGTTCAAGAAGACGCATGTGATGAGTATGGCTAGCTGATCCCCCTTGGCATATTGTTGCCATCTCAGAAAGACAGGAAGGGTGGGTTACAGCTGCTAGCTCCATCAGGATTAAAAGCAGGAGGACTTTAAGACTCACCCTCGAAGACGCAGGACTCAAAAGGTCTCTGCTTCACAGCTCTGGGCCACCTTGAAGGGCAAGTTGACAAAATAAAGCAAAGCCCAGACAGCCTTACAGAGTAGTAGATTCTGCATTCCTCATTTTCATGGATAATTACCGTAGCCTTCAATTTGAGGAACATGGCAGTGATTTGTGTGCAGTTTACTCTTCTTTCAGGTGACGGAACCAGAGCCAGAGGCGTGGATGTGACTCTGTTGCCCTCTAGTGGCTAGAATGCAGTAGCATGCCCAGCACCCCCTCAGACTTGGCTTGGTGGTGCAGCTGACACGTGAGCAAGGGTTCCTGGGACACTGACTGCCAAGGGGGCTCGGAATTCTTTCAGCACAACTCCTGACCTGAGATTCTGCAGAGAGAGAGAGAGGGAGGGAGGGAAAGAGCATCATCCTTCCTATTTCTGGGAGTCAGATCTGTAACACAGAGAGGTCCTGTTTCATCTAGAGTAACACTGTACCCAGCTGCAGCGCTGGGACGTTCCTGCCTCTTCTGCGGTCGCATGTCCATGTTTTAGGGCAGCTAAGGCACCTGGGGTCTGCTCTCGCAGTCACACATTTGCTATGTCACTTCTGCCTCAGTTAGATGTTTTCTCTAGCAAACAGATATCATTATGTGGTTTTCCAATTATCACTTCCCAAAGGGAGCTGGTTAATATGGATGAGGCTTTTTAACATTTGGCTTTGAAGACAGGGTTATATGTAGTTGTAGCAGACGGAGCCAATATCTCGGTAATTGGCTAAGGTTTGCAGAGGAGCAAGGCAGTCTGGGGTACGTGCCATCTCTGGGACGCGGGGTCTTTGCAGAATGTGTTATTGTGGTGTAGTCTTTAAGTGAGTTCTCAGGTAAACTGGAAGGTGGGTCTAGGTGGAGATTATTTCAAGAAGGTTAGAACTCTGGTCTCTGGTTACAATAAAAAAGCTGGATTGCTGAAGATCATATGGGCATTGTTGATGTTGGGCTCAGGCAGTGAGTTCTTAGTAGGGTCTTCTCACCCTGACAGTTGCCCTTTGTAACAGGCAATAATACAAGAAGATTAATTTATGGAGAAGCTGAAGAAGTTAGTGTAATGAGAAGAGATGCAGCATGCAGGGACAAAGTTCAGTTTAGTATATCAGCTCCTTTTACCCTTTGGGACAAGAATCCCCAATTTACTTGGCAAAACTTCCCTCCTTCTACTTCCTCTTCCAGGAGTTTAACTCACGGAAAGGAAATGAGGGGAAACAGGACATTTCATGGCATTGAAGAGGGCGTCTTTGAAACCTAGCGGCTTTCCACCTACAGACATTTAGAATGCAACTTATGCTGGCAAAGCTATTGAGGGTTTAAATGATATGCTTTATAGCGTGTTGCATTTCTCCCTTTGAAAATGAGGAGCTTGAATTACCTTTCTTGCTTCATAATAGAAATTTAGTCTTATTTCTCAGTCTATAGTTAACACGTAGCAATCTGGTGCCTTCAAGTGATAATTTACCTAAAAGTCAGCGTTACATAGATACTTCTACAAAATCCAAACTTACATGCTTTGTCCGTACACTTCTTGGTCTTCCAACCTTCAGGATCACCATTGATTCCTTTTCCTGTACACCTCCAACCCCTGACACTGTTAAACTCCATTTCAGTCATTCACCCAGTCCTGCAGACTTTTGGTGCCTACAGCCTAACATTAGTTTTCAACCAGATCACTCTTTTTTTACGCTATTCAAAAATCTTTTTAGCTTTAAAAGCCCTCATGAGCCAAAGTGCCAGAGATATTTGTGGTGTTCTAAAGTATTTGCTGGGACAGGGTTAAATGGATAGGGAAAAAAAGAAATAATAGACAGGAGGGAAAAGGGTCCCATGAAAAGCTTGCTGTCTGGTGGTGGGGAAGATGGAGTACCACCAGCTATCGCTATAGGCTGGGCCAGGTGATAGGCAGAGTAAAGTGACTTAAGAAATTTCTGGAAGCACTTCACTGCACTGCAAGTCATGCCACTCTTCCTCAGCTCACAGTTGGCAGAAGCACCACTTTAAACTGGGTTCAGCCGAGTGTCCGTTAGACACATAAGAGAGGGAGTGCCAATTGGGAGTACAGGTGACCGAGGGGGGCAGAGGGACACATTCATTTATTACCCAGTTTTGTTCTGGATTGATGCTGGTCTTGGGTATCCGACAGTGGAACCACTGTAGTGCCTGACACACCTACTCTTGGCCCAGCTTTTTCACTCCCAATTTGGTTGTTATACAGCACCACAAATGGGAAAGATGGCTGGGACTTTGAAGAGAACAGGTGGCTCCTATCAGCTGGTGCTGAAAGAGCCCCACCTTGTAGATATGTATCTTACACTCATATGGCCTTCCCTGCTACAATACTGTCATAAAGTCAAAAATGTGTGTCTCTTGTCCCTTTGGGCTCCCCCTGGCTCCATTTAATACCATTCCCAATGTTTGTACCAAATTACAGAGTTGAGAAGTCATAAAACCACATCTCCCAAGAGGTAGATCTGCTTTATTTTCTTTGGCTTCTGTGACACCTGATTGTCCTCTTTCTTCATTCACCTTTAATGATTTGCTTCCTTTTGTTGCTTATCAAGGACTTGTGCTCCTGAAGGTTCTGTCCTCGACCCCCTTGTCTTCCCCTAACATTATCTTTCTGGACAATCTCTACCACCTGAATGTTAATGAGCCTCAAATCCAAATTGGCAGCCCAGATCACCCTCTAGGGCTCTGGACCTGTGTGCCCAGCTTTCTATTAGACATCTCTACCTACTTGTCCCACAAGAACCTCAAACAACAAACATCTAAACCTGAATTTATCCTCTGCTCCACAAAAGTCACTTCTCTATTTCTCATTAGAAGTACAGAAATGAATGGGAAGAATGAAAAACTTCCATCCATTCTATCACTTGGTATTAACCTAGACCTTTTCTCCTTGCTCAACCCCATCTCTCCTTTCGCCTTTTACCACGAATCTGTCACCAGATCTTACAATTCTACTTCTCAAATATCTTTCCAGACAGACTCTTCCTCTCCATGTCTACTTTACCGCCCTAGTTCAGGGTTTCATCACCTTGGTCTGGCCTTTGATATCTGCCTCCCTCTGTCCAGGACCTGCATGCTAATCCTTGAAAGAAAACCTGGATACAATTTTGCAGCTGAATTTTATTTTAATGAAATCTGCATTCTTATGGATAACCTTCCAGCACACTACTTAGTAATATCAATGACTATTGCAATAATAATAATATCAGTGACTATAACAAAAACTTTTGGCTTTTAAAAAAAATCCATTTGCAAAGACCTCACCTTCTGAAGTTCTCAACTGATATGCAGAGCCATTCTTTTTGGTCATATGCCAATTTTGTGAGTAAAATGTAGGGTTTCTTTATGGCCATACATTTCCTATGATGGTGGGCTTATGAGGGTGGTCCTTCATGCAAGTTTCTTATCTTTCTATAGCCTGAAAAGTACTGATTCTTTTTTTTTTTTTTTTTTTGAGACAGAGTCTCACTCTGTCCCCCAGGCTGGAGTGCAGTGGCGTAATCTCAGCTCACTGCAAGCTCCACCTCCTGGGTCCACGCCATTCTCCTGCCTCAGCCTCCCAAGTAGCTGGGACTACAGGTGCCCGCCACCATGCCTAGCTGATTTTTTGTATTTTTTTAGTAGAGACGGGGTTTCACCATGTTAGCCAGGATGGTCTCAATCTCCTGACCTCGTGATCCGCCCACCTCGGCCTCCCAAAGTGCTGGGATTACAGGCATGAGCCACCGTGCCCGGCCTTGATTCTTTGAAAATGAACTCTTTTTGGCACCCTCATCTTCTGCCATCTTGGTCCATTTTGCCTATCAGCGTAGATACAACTAGTAAAAAGGTTTATTCTATTTATTCTCCCTCCAGTCTTGGTTCATAACATGCTCAGTTAAATTTCTCCCTCCTTGAGTGTCTCCTCAAAGATAAATATTTTACCTTGGAAAGTCTGGTCATTTCTAAGGTTAATAAAATGCTGGCCGGGCGCGGTGGCTCACGCTTGTAATCCCAGCACTTTGGGAGGCCAAGGCGGGCGGATCATGAGGTCAGGAGATCGAGACCACGGTGAAACCCCGTCTCTACTAAAAATACAAAAAAAAAAAAAAAAAATTAGCCGGGCGTGGTGGCGGGCACCTGTAGTCCCAGCTACTCGGAGAGGCTGAGGCAGGAGAATAGTGTGAACCTGGGAGGTGGAGCTTGCAGTGAGCCGAGATTGCACCACTGCACTCCAGCCTGGGCGACAGAGCGAGACTCTGTCTCAAAAAAAAAAAAAAAAAAAAAAAATGCTATCAGTCACTTTGGAGTTGCTTGCCTATGTCAGGTTGGCATTCTTGGATGAACTACAGGTTTAAGATTTGCTGTTCTGGATGCATCACAGTGAAGTCATCTGAGATGGGCGCTGACCTGTAGCTCACAAGGAGTTTCAAGGTCTTCTGTCATCCTCCTTTCAAACGCTCACAGTGATTAACACAGTGATTAATTCTCCAGAAATCACTCCTGGTGCTATCACCTTCAGAAAACAATTTTCTTTCTGAATACATATAGGGTATATAGGCTTCTCTGGTTTGGTTTGCATCTCACATTAGCTTTTTTTTTTTTTTTTTTTTTTAATTCCAAGGAACTCTACCTTCAAAAGCAAGCAAAGCATTCTCCTCCCAGGTGGCCCATGTACTGGATTTTGGAGTCTGAATTGTTATTTCCTCACTCCTGCCCTCCTCTCTTCTTGGCTTTCTATGTAGGGCACCTGACGTCCTTTCTTATTACTGATGGCAGCAGAGACTGATCCCCTGGGAGAGGAAAGTGAACTGAGTAATTGTTTTGCCTTTTCATGTCTGATATATCACTCTGAGTCAGTGTAGCTTTAGTTGAAAGAGTAATGTAGTGACCCAGGAGCATCTGTAGTGTCTCCAGACAACTCTAAGACCTTTCCAGTTCCACAGAGGTCAGCTTCTGGTCTGGGCATAATGGTCTTTTTTTCCAGGGGTTGAAGCCCAGCTAGAAGCAAATTCCTACTCTGATTTCTCAAGACTCCGAACACCCCCCTGGCCCATGAGGGCAGAGAGTGGTGGCTGGCTTTCTAAACAAGCCTTGTGTCTTCAGAGTCCTTGATCAGAGATAACTTGGGGAAAGCTGCGTCTCATAAATCCACTTTGCTACTGGGTCAGAGGATGCCTTCAGAATGACCTTAGCTAGGGAAGGGATGGAATGTTGGTTTCACTTTGTCCCCTGCCCTTCATTTAGTTCATGGCATAGGGTTAAGAGAGTGTCAGGAGCCTGCAGGCCTGTTCTGTGCTTAGTGTGGGGAGACATGGCAGCAAGTTGGCAAGCTGGGGTCCTCTTATTCCAAATTCAACCATTTCTTGGCACTTTTTTTTGTTTCTTTTTCTCAGAGGTAGTAGACAGGGGAGCTAAATAAAATTTTCTCCCAAGAAAAAATCATTAGAAGCAGTGTGCCCCCTGCCCAGGCCTGAAATCTCTTCATTCCCTTTCCCTTTCCCCAGGGTTCCCAAAGGTCTTCTGCATTGCCCGCCTGCTGCTCTCTTTCCTGCCCTGTTTGTTTTGATGGCATTAAAAGGCCTGCCTGCCTGCTTTACAAGGACCCTCATTTCTTTACCCATCATGTTTTGATATTTTTTTTTCTTTTTTTGGTTCTCGAGGTTTGAAATCAAGAGCCCTTTAACTGAAATTCTGGGCTGCCTGCAGCAGCTGTGGGGTTCCAAGCCAACTGCCTTGTCCTCTGAGGAATAAATTCCCTTTGACAGTGCCACTTGTGAAAACACAGAGCAACTGTAGAGTATCTTACAAATAATATAAAAAGAGAGAGGACTTATCGGTGGGTGGTAGGAAAGGACAGAAGATGGATTAATATTTTTTCTTTATCACTTGGCAAGTTAAACTTAATTATATTTCTTGAGAGACCTCTAAACAGTCATAATTAGAAATTATGATAATAGCTGCGGTTGCCTTACACATGTTCATTTTACTGCTTGCTTCTTTGTGAATGTGGGCTGTGATTAATAACCACCAACATCATTAGGACAAGACCTCTCCTTGCCTGCTGGGACCCTTTGACTTTGGATGGACAGTGTCAAGGATCAGGAGCACCTAGACTAGCCCCATGAGCCATGGCCTTCATAGGCTAGATGGTCATTGGAAATGAAGTTGTTGGCACCGACAGTCACAGTTATGAAAATAAGAATTTGGATCTCAGATTTTTCTGCTCCCTCTTCTCCTGTGTATTAGTCCGTTCTTATGCTGCTAATAAAGACATACCCAAGACTGGGTAATTTATAAAGGAAAGAGGTTTAATGGACTCACAGTTCCACTTGGCTAGGGAGGCCTCACGATCACGACAGAAGATGAAGGAAGAGCAAAGGGATGTCTTACACAGAGGCAGGCTAGAGAGAATTAGAGCCAAGTGAAAGAGGAAACCCGTTATAAAATCATCAGATCTCATGAGACTTATTCACTACCACAAGAACAGTATGAGGGAAACTGCCCCCATAATTCAATTATCTCCTACCAGGTTTCTCTCACAACACTTGGGAATTATGGGAGCTACAATTCAAGATGAGATTTGGGTGGGGACACAGCCAAACCTTGTCATCCTCTCTTGGTCATTTTTTTTTTTTGACTTACAAATATCATTTATTCACTCACTTATTTTTGTGCAGGGATGACAAGAGAGTCACGGGAATATCCCTAAATACTTATGGTATCATTGTAAAGAGAAATAACCCAAGAAGAGAGTGAAAAAAGAACCCCCTAACCAAGGGCTGCAGTTGAGTACTAACTACTGTGTGGTGAGAAATAGGAAATTTAGTATTAAGTTAAGGCAAAATCCTCTTTAACATTTCTGAGGTCTATTCTCATGTTGATTGTAAATGGGAAAAGTGAGAATTAGCTTACTTCTAACCTAGCTGCCTGTTTGGCCCTGCAAAGGATTTGAGAGATCCCCTTCATTCTGTTTATTTTATGGAAGAGGAATTTGAGTCTGGAGGAGTTAAGACATTGACTGGGCAAAGAGGCCCAACCACTCATGTTCAGACCTCCCTGTGAGACTCCATATAAGAATATCAAGAGAAACCCTTTTACCCTCTAGGCTGTTCAACCTTAGAAATTCATAAGAGCCCCCTTAGTAGTCAGTTATGAATGATAACAATAAAGATCCATGTTCAAAGTATTGAAAGCACTGTTTCAATAACGTTCTTACAGCATGGGTGTATGACAGACCAGAGACTAAATACAGAGTCCTAATTCTCAAGACAGTCTCAAAGGATATTCAAGATCAAATTTAGAAAATATATTGTCAGAAGCCTGTCCCTCAGAGTCACATTCAAAGATTTTTCTCAGAGAAATTTTCCTAAAGGCATGATTCTAAAGAGATCTAGTACAAGGCAAAGGATTTCGATTTTTTTTCCCCCTACTACTTCCTCACCTCCACCCCACAAGTTGACCTGGAGTCATCTTTGGTCCTTTTGAGTTTTAAGTCATCATCTTCCCTTAGGCCCAAGAGGAAGCCTGCTGTATTTTGATGAGACAAGTCACCTTTAATGCCACAGTTTTCACTCTTCAAGAACAAGGAGTCATTAGTATCTTGACATCTAATTGTATAAGTTAAAGCACTTCCTGGAAGCTCAAAGGGAAACACTGAACTCTTAACACACAGATTCTGCTGGAAGTAAATGACTCTGCCCTATAAAAGGGGGAGAAAGAAATTCTATTTGAGTAATGCCATTGAAATATTAAGAGAAATTCAGAGGGAAAAAATCCAAGTGAATAATATATATTGGATCTCTGGCCTCTAATTTGACATTCAGGTCAGATCAAAACTAACCCTGTGAGATCCTGGAATTTAATGTCATATAAAAATGCTACTGGGCAAGCAGCTTTATTACACACGATCATAAAAATATATGGGAGGCGCCATCTCTGGGTATTTTTCTATCAAATCTTTACTCATTTCACACTCTTTACAAACAGAAGCCAGAAGTGCTATATTTGAACATCTACATTTGTTGGGATTTCTTTAAAAAAAATAAAACAAAAAGAAGAATCACATTTTATACGTGTTAAATGGTGTAGTAGTAAACCATATTTAACAAGTTGGGAAAAGCTTCAGTTTTCATTGGTGTACAAAGCTGCTACATGTAAATATTGGAACCACTTTTTAAAAGAGGATTGCTGCAGTCAGATTTTTTAAAATAATAAAATAATCACAAAGTTCAACATATGGTGTCTTCATGTGATTATAAGTGTGCGAGTGTGTATACATGTTTTTAATTCCTTAGGATTAGCAGAATGACAAAATGTGTGAAGAAGGATAGATGATGGTTATTTCAAGCAGCACAAAAATTTGAGGAGGAGGTGGAGACTAACAAGAGAGAAAAAAAGATCAAGCGGGACAAGGGATATGGGTATAAGACTAGAAGAAAAGCTGAATTTCTTTAAACTAGAAAAATCAAAGGCATCTGTTCACCTTATGGCAATAACCACATTTTTCTAGAAATTTACACATTAACATCTAAAAATGGATTTGTGCTAAAAATACAAGCTATGCTCAATGCATGACTCTTGAATGACTTTCTCCTATGATTCCTCTGTAGTCATATGGCAAGGCCATGCACTCATCTGACATTTTTTTAGTCAGGAAATACCAACTTCAGTTTTCTTTGATCATGTGATTTCCTTTGCCTGGAAACTCTTCTCTATCTTTCCCCCTTACCAACTCTTACTCATTCTTCTAGACTAACTCAACTCTTTAATCACTGAGAAAAACCTTCCCTGCCTATCTTGGTCCCTTCCTTAGTTTTGCTGAATTTGCCTGCCTTGTACTCTAAGAGCACATTATATTTAAATAAACACTTACGGTCTCTCCCGGTAGGCTGTGAACTTCTTAAGTGAAAAGCCATGTTTTGTTCAAATCTATATTTCTGGAGCCTAACACAGTGTCCTAGATGTTCAATAAATACGTTTTGGACTAAAAGACGCTGCCAGTTTAATGCTCCAGTTCCTGATGAAGCCAGGGCTTTCTTTCCCAGGAGACAGTCAACTCAGGGGTCATGTTTGGTTTAGTACCTGCCAGCATGTTGTTGACAAACACCATATACTCTCTGTTGCAAAGCCGAAACATGACCTTTTCCACAAACGGAGTCAGCTTTTATTGGGGAATAAAAAAGTATGATGATTGTTTTTAAGTAACGTATGAACCTAAGTGTCTCAATAGAAAGTGTGAGAAATATTTATTTACTGCAAGAGAGACATTTTCCTTAAGCTTTCATTGTTTTAGGTAGTCTTCATTTTCCTGTTCCCCATCCTCCTAGGATGAATTCCCTGATTCTGGCTGGCATGCTCATAATTTCTGTGATCACAGCCCCATTGTCTGTTGGAGCTGAGGGCGTTTTAAGTTTTTGTAAGAAGCCTTTGATAAGTTTTAGAGGTGTAGAGAAAGAGCTCTATCTCCTCCCTGGGAGAATACCCCTTTCCCTACACCTCGGAGGACCAAATCATGTCTTTATTAATATGAAGTGTTCGCTCCAGTGGCATAGTTTATTCATTACAAGAGGATCAGTAGTTTGAGGAATCAGAGATGAATTCTAATATACGGAATCCTTTCCTGCTGAGCTTCCATGAAAGCATTTGATCCTTTTTGGCCTGTCCCCTTTGAGCTGGCTCCTTTATTAATCCTAAAGGACCAAGGTCTAAGAACTCAGGCAGGACAACTGTCTCTTTAGGCAAATCCGGGCTCTGATCCGCTTCCCTGACACAGTGATCTCACCTCCTTTGGCTCAGTTCTCTCCTTCGTCACTGGCCCAGCTATGAGTCTGGAAGTTCCCACAGTGCCTTCTTTGGGTCAATACTATTATCATGCACCTGCTAGGTGCCTGGTGCTGCGCTAGAGACTCAGGATACAGATGTGTAGAGGGAAGAGTGTTTTATTCTTGTGACCTTATCATGGAGAGCTTTCAGATGAGATTTATTCCTACCAAATTTATTATTTGAGTGAAACTGAACAATTCCATTCTGATAAGTAAGGGAAGAACCAGGCATACTACGTTGCTATTCTCCACGATCTGTGTTAAGGTTTCTGTGGATGTTTGTGTGTGTTTACTTAAAGAAATGGCAGTCTATCCCTCTTACTTCCTCAGATATTCATAGAGCCCCTCAGTGACATTTTTTGGCCTAGGTTTTTTACATTCTAGAGTGGAAGAGCTGACTGGTAGGAACATTTCTAAGTGCTCTTTTGCACCATAAAGCAAGAGGAATGCAGCTGTTAGGGGAACTTGAGAAGTTGGTTAGTGTGTAAGTGATGTGAGAAAATTCTAAGTTTTCCAATTGAAAAATGGGGACAGGAGGGAAATGGCCCTTTGTTAAGAAAACAATGTTAAGGTATTAAGAAAACAATGTTAAGGTATAAAGAAAACCAGAGACATGAAACAGAAGTTGGATTCTGAGAGTCTTCGCGGAGATGGTGGTAGTTTTAGCCTGCATAGGTCTGGGATAGGAGTCACCTGCTGTCCACTGGCATCAGAGGACACAATGGAGTCTTTGATGTGGGTCTGAAATGTTACAACTTCCCACCCACTTAAGGATGCTTGGATGGAGAAGAAGAGATGTCAGTTGTGTTCTGAAAACCCTAACCTAGATATACCTTCAGCCAAAAGAGAGACATACTACCATGGTTATCATCCAAAGTCACTCTGTAGAATATAGCCCAAACATCATTGTGTTTTAAAACATTTCTTTACTGTTTTCACATAAATAGATTAATTTATACAGATTTGTATTTATTTACATATTTGTGTATATGCTGCACTAAATCCTCACTAGTGGGACATTGTTTAGGAATCCTGGTACAGGGTGTAGTACCAACAAGGAAAAACTTCTTATTAAGCTCGGTGTCACTTGATCCATTATACTTAACGCCAGGAAGGGTATATGTACAGATTTAGAAATTACGTTATTTCTTTGTCGACTGAGATGGTTAATCTACTCAATAACCATTTAATGACAATGCACAATGTTCCAGGATGCACAATTGAATAGCCTAGCCTGGGTTGGCTATTCAGTGTAGATTGCAGTGTAATATGATAATTATTACCATAGTGCTACCCCTGGGGCAGAGGACACTCAGAGAAGGGGTATCTGATTTAGACATGGGGATCACAACAGCTGCCTGGAGGAGAGGAAGCTTGAATTGTGTTGGGAAGGGTGAGTAGGACACAGATTGGTAAGGTGGGGGTGGAGAGGTATTCCAGAAAAAGGGCTGGGCATAGGGAGGCTTGTAGCAATCTACAATATTTGGGAAGCTACAGGTGGGTTAATACTACAGGCATTAAGTATGCTTTGGGAGGGAGTGAATGGGGATAGCATTCAGGGGACAGCTGGGCCAGGTCACGAAGTAAATAAGATCAGAAAGACTTTGAGTAGCTCAGTCAGGACGGAGATTCATCTTGAAACTAATAGCTGGAGACCTTGATTGACTTGAGAAGGAAGAGAATGATGTGATCCTATTTATATGTGGAAAGATCATGCTAGCTGTCATTTGGAGGAGGAAGTAGTTAAGGACAGGGTAGAGATAGGCAGATATCATGAGATAACCTCCATGAAAAAAAAAAAAAGGGTGAGGTGGCACAGGTGAAGGTAAACTTAGGAAAGTAAAGCCAGCATTCTAATGAAAGATGTTATTAATTAAACTTATTGTTTATGAGGATGATGGAGAAAGCCAGGTCCTGGCAAAAACGGTCACACTACTTTAAAGTTTGGGACCAAGAAGGAAATGAATAGGATATCATAAAAGTAGGATCTGTGATTTTCTTAGTTTGTAGGGAGATGGTAGAACTTAGTGGTTAAGCACCTGAGCTTTGAGCTCTGAAAGATGTGAGTGGATTCCTGGCCTGATCTCCTACTAGCTGCATGACCTTGGTTGACCTTCAGCGTTCTCATCTGTTGAATGGGATAATAATAATATATGACTCCAAGAGTTCTTGCAAGAATTTAATCAGAAAGTACATGTTAAGTACTTTTTGGCACCTAGTAAGTGTTCAATAAATGACCACTTTGCTTATTTTTATAATTGGTAATTAAAAGCCAGCAAAAGGATGCTTGTAGTGGAAAAGGCACTACAGGCGCGAGTACTAATGGGGCTTGGGCTGTCAGGAAACTACCCTGTGGTCTCCTTCTGATACCTGGCACACAATTTTCAGGGATCTTGGAAAACGTTTACCTCATATGCAAATTCATGCATGGTACCAGCAAACAGGGATCCTTGAAGAAGTGAATTCACAGCTGTCTTTACCTTCTACTATGTAACAGAATGTGAGATAGAGAGAAGGAGAGGGATGAGGGAGGGAGGGAGAGAGATAAAGAGAGAGGGAGGGAGAGAGAAAGAGAGAGAGATTAGATTATGGAATGGAAAGTTACATTTGGGAAGGTGAAGAGTTTTGTCAAGTTTCTTAGCCTTTCATAGCCTCATTTTATTTATTTATTTATCTTTTATTATACTTTAAGTTTTAGAATACATGTGCACAATGTGCAGGTTAGTTACATATGTATACATGTGCCATGTTGGTGTGCTGCACCCATTAACTTGTCATTTAACATTAGGTATATCTCCTAATGCTATCCCTCCCCCTTCCCCCCACCCCACAACAGGCCCCAGTGTGTGATGTTCCCCTTCCTGTGTCCATGTGTTCTCAGTGTTCAATTCCCACCTATGAGTGAGAACATGCAGTGTTTGGTTTTTTTGTCCTTGCGACAGTTTGCTGAGAATGATGGTTTCCAGCTTCATCCATGTCCCTACAAAGGACATGAACTCATCATTTTTTATGGCTGCATAGTATTCCATGGTGTACATGTGCCACATTTTCTTAATCCAGTCTATCATTGTTGGACATTTGGGTTGGTTCCAAGTCTTTGCTATTGTGAATAGTGTCGCAATAAACATACGTGTGCATGTGTCTTTATAGCAGCATGATTTATAATACTTTGGGTATATACCCAGTAATGGGATGACTGGGTCAAATGGTAATTCTAGTTCTAGATCCCTGAGGAATCGCTACACTGACTTCCACAATGGTTGAACTAGTTTACAGTCCCACCAACAGTGTAAAAGTGTTCCTGTTTCTCCACATCCTCTCCAGCACCTGTTGTTTCCTGACTTTTTAATGATGGCCATTCTAACTGGTGTGAGATGGTATCTCACTGTGGTTTTGATTTGCATTTTTCTGATGGCCAGTGATGATGAGCATTTTTTCATGTGTCTTTTGGCTGCATAAATGTCTTCTTTTGAGAAGTGTCTCTTCATATCCTTTGCCCACTTTTTGATGGGGTTGTTTGTTTTTTTCTTGTAAATTTGTTTGAGTTCATTGTAGATTCTGGATATTAGCCCTTTGTCAGATGAGTAGATTGCAAAAATTTTCCCCCATTCTGTAGGCTGCCTGTTCACTCTGATGGTAGTTTCTTTTGCTGTGCAGAAGCTCTTCATTTTAATTAGATCCCATTTGTCAATTTTGGCTTTTGTTGCCATTGCTTTTGGTGTTTTAGACATGAAGTCCTTGCCCATGCCTATGTCCTGAATGGTATTGTTTTCTTCTAGGGTTTTTATGGTTTTAGGTCTAACATTTAAGTCTTTAATCCATCTTGAATTAATTTTTGTATAAGGTGTAAGGAAGGGATCCAGTTTCAGCTTTCTACATATGGCTAGCCTCATTTTAAAATGATGTTGGACTAAGTTCAGCTGCAAACTGACGGCCCACGTAACTAGCGTGTGGAAATATTTTAAAAACCTGAGCCAACATTTAAAAATTGGAAATTTGTCAATTGAGGTAGTTTATTCCATAATAAGTTCATTTTTATTATTGATTCAAAGCTAAATAATTTTATTCAAAAATAGATTTCTGGATTCTGTTGAAAAATCCTAAGACTTGGCCAACCAGGCTCCTGCTCTTCCAAGGGCATAAGCGTTGCTGCCCCTTTTGGGCAAAGAATCAGGTTTCTAGGTCCTCAAGGCTCATCACTTGGGGTCTGTGCTGTTCTCTCATGCCAGGTCCCCTTCGCTTATTTGTAAATTGTCTCTGTTTGATATTAAAATTTGTGATGGGGGAGCACTCACTGGTTTCTAAAACCCTATGTAGATTTAAATAGTTGATGATTCTGCAAAAAAAAAAATAAATACCTTCTACAGAAAACATACGGGTTGGGCAGAGCCTAGGTATTGATGTCCTTGATGAAGCTGGTTTTTGTATTCTGGATGTTGGAGATTGAGAGATCCAAAGCCATTCTCTAAGGTTGACACCAAGGTGCAGGTGAAACAATGGCGGGCAGGTGTGGGGAGAAAGGGAAGGAGTTGAAGGAAGAAACCTACAATTATCTTGGAACTCCACATCCACTCTGCTGCTGTAGAATTTGAGTTGAGAGGAAATGCAGAGGAGACTCTGCTGCGTAGGACCACTGGAATATAGATTGTGTTTTGGAAATGACTGATTTATCAGGTGGAAGCAGAGAATGATAAGCCAGCTCCATGCTGTTCTCTCCTTTGTCACATTCCCCTGCCCCTGGCCCTTGGCCTTCCTCTCACTTCCCTCCCTGACACCCCAAACCTGTGCAGCATTTGCTCCCTCTCCATCCAACTCCTCCTTGCTTTCCTGGCAGGTTCACCAAGAAACAACCGGGTCTCCATGGCAACGTGAAGACAGCTGAAAAATGGCAGCTAAATGCAGCTGCCCCTCATTTAATATCGACTCTGGCACTGACAGAACAGATAATGGGCAATAACACACCATTATGTTGTGGGAAAATGAAATGCTTCAGCAGAAGGCTGTCATGCTGGGGGGATTTATTTGTTACTGTACCAGCACCAGTTTCTCTTTACTTCCCTTCCGTTCTTTTTGTTCCCTCATTTCCATGCCAGTTTCTCTCTCTTCCTGGTTTCTCTCCCATTCGTCCCTTCTATAGCTTCTCTTTTTTGTACTTCCTTTCCGTCCTCTTTGTTTTTTCCTTCTCTCTGAATCACTTATGGATATACCAGAAAGTATACATACATAATGTGATTATTTGCATGATGACTTGCAAGTTCCAAAGCACATTCAAATACATTGCTTTTTCATTTGGCGGGTGAGGCAACCCTATGAAGACAGGTAGGGCCTAGACACTGATGTTTATTTTGCAGGTTTTTAAAGGGGATCAGAGAAGTTGAACCCAAGATCAGGCAAGTAAGTGTCAGCAGCTGCATTCCAAGTCAGATTTTCTAGCCCCTAGACAGGACTCTTTCCTTTCTACGACATGAAAACTTCAGAGTCACCAATTTCTACCCACTTTACTAGCACCGTGTCTTCTTACTGAACAATCTGCAGGTGCCAGAGAAAGTCTTTTAGGCTTTGAGACTTCAGAAGGTCTTTAGATCTTTACTTATATTGCCAGTCACTTACAGATTCTTCCAGACAAGTGCCTTTGAATTGTTGATAAGATTGGTTTATTTTTGTTTCCATTTTTACTCTTTAAACCCAAGACGTCTATCTGCTCATTACCTCCTATTGCATCATTATATAATCATGAAATCTTGGTATGCAGAAGGGTGTGGTGTGCTCTTTGACTTGAAAGTGGGGGCATTTGGTGGCCAACAGCTTTCTGTTTTGCAAAAGACCGTGGTACATTGAGGTCCAGAGGACATCATTGATGGACTTTGCATGAGGAAAACCCTTCTCTAAGTTGTTGCTGTAGTTTAAACTTGCTTTCTTACATCTTCTTGGTTGGATCCTCGTAGGACCCTCACCTTCTGTTGAAATATCGTTTAGTAGACTCTAAATTCTGGAAAGATCTGAGATCAAGTTTCTTAGTTCTTTGGGTCTTGAAAGGATTACAAATGGGGTGAGAATGGCTATTCCAAATATGTTTTCATTTCTAGTTATGGCTGATGAGGAAAGAACTAAATGACAAAAAATATATGTGTACATCTGTAGAAGGTACAGTATGAGTAATGAATGTAGTGGTTTTCAATCATATGAAAGAATGATTTATATTGATAAAGAGATCAATGTTTGTACTTCCCAGCAAAGGTTTTTTAACCTGGGATCTCTGAGCCCCTTGAAAACATGTGCAAAATTTTGTATGGATAAGGCAGTGCAGTGTAGTGTTTCAACCCACTGGTGTTGAACATACTGACCAGGATTTTGGCTCTGCCACTTGCCAGATTTGTAGCTTTAGAAAAATTACTTACACTCTTCAGGGCTTAGATTTTTGAACTAGTCTGGGACTCAATTGAGATTTGCTATTCTGTATTGTTTCTTTTCTGTCCATAATGCTTTATTCTCATTCCTGCATACTGAAACTCTTCCTGCAGGTTTTTCTCTCTGGCAGCCATCCCCAGTTTTAGCTGTGGAAACTCAAGTAGGCCTCTAACAAAATGTTCTGTGGTGGTGAGAAAGCTAAGGAAAACCGGCTGCTAAAATTACAGCTAGTCTCTGGTTGCTGTTGCTCGGTTTCTCTCCCTGTGTAGTTATTTGCCATGCATGGTTCCTCAAAGTGAAATGAATCTTAGTGTCATATCACATAATCATGGAATGTTAGAACTGGCAGGAACCAGAGATGCTTCCATTTCTGTAGTCTGCCAGTTCAAATCCTTGCTGCGTGGAAAGCAAGTCCTTGACCAAAAGCCTGCCTTGACAGTCAGCCTCCTTGCTATTAATATATTGTCCCTCTGACTCCTTTAACTTGTTTAATTGCATTAAGTTCTCAAGTGGATTTACTGCCATTCCTTATCCAGATCTGAGGCTGTATGACATAAAGATAAAAAACTAGTGTCTGTTTAGTATTTATGCCATTTTAGTAGTTATATTTTATTCTTAAAAAGTAAACGTGACTGGTTCAGGAAATAAGTACTCTCAGGATTGAGACACATTTTTACATGTTTTATTATTTTGATAAATTTTAAAATTAGATTTTGTATTAAGAAGACTGTTCAGAAATTATCCCCATTATCTCATTTTTATTCATTATTCAAGGAAATGTAAGAAAATAATAAGCCCTTTATCTAGCTATTGGAATTTTGGAACTTCCGAGGCAACTGTGAATCTAAAGTTAGCCAGAGATAAGGGGGCACAGAGTCTTTAAGCAAGAGGAGAAAACTGTCTCACAATCATAGTTTTTTTTTTTTTTTTTTTTTTTTTCCTTGGAAAGGAATAGAGCTAGCCAGAGGACTTAGGGTCTAGTTTTCATACCAGGTGGGAGGATTAGAGACAGCAAGTGAAACTGGTGGAGAACTTTGAAAGTTGTCAAATCTTCATTGAGTGAGAAAAATAAAGCCGGGACAGAAGTACCCCAAGGGAGACCACAGAAGGAAATCCTAACAGAACATACATAGCTCGGGAGACCAGAATCTTTTAGGTCAAAAGCAACAACCTTAAGAGAACTTAAGAAAACCAAGTGCATTCTTAAACCAGAAAAGTACACTTAGAAATCACAGAGAACTCAAGCAAAGAACTTTCAGGCGCCAACCTCTCTTAGAAGCTCTATTATAGCACCAGTGAAATAATTGATATTCATGAAGATCATACAATTTTAGACTCTTTGGGTTGGTTGGAGCTTAGAGATTATCTAGTTCAGGGCTGCTCAAAGTGTTTCCTGCAGATCAGTGGCGTCCAAGAGCTGTTTGTTACCGATCCGTAAGGATATAAATATGGAAACTGAGAGTAAGCATTTAAGCACTTTTGTAGTAATTCCATGTGTGGGAACATACAGGTGAGGGAGAGTGGACTGGTCTCATTCAAGAGGGTGTCAAACAGTTCAGCATTTTAAAACTTACTTGGTGAGTCATATGTGGCATGAGCTGGTAGTTCTTCACAGTAGGGCATGTATTGATCTGAAAGGATGGAAAAATAAAAAAAAAAAATTGACTTTACTAAAAAGATCTTGTGAAGCCCCAATCTAGTGAAAAAGCCTCCTTTTACATATGAAAAGATAGATGATTTATCCAAGAAAATATAAAAAGATGATGGCAGAACCCAGAATATGGGATTAACAACATTTTATTAATTAAGCAAATTATGCCCAACATACTCTGCTTCTTAAGATAGGCAAAGCATGCAACACACTGTAGAATTAAAAATATATATATATATTAAACATTTGAGACTTGCGGGCTCTTAAAGGTTGAATCATTCCTCCATGGACTTCACATTTCAAATGAGATTTTGCTATATATACACACACAACTGTATCACCCCACAGAAAACATATTTTGCACTTGAAGTTTGTTGATCTCTTGGGGCATTATTTTGTTTCTGGGAATTCTTAAAGAATATAAGGCTATGCTGGATGGCAATTTTCTGGGTCAATTGTGCCCAAGGCACTCCCTACAGTAAATTAGGTAATGAAACAACTCTTGTGGGCCCTTATGATGCAATTTAGGGCACTATAGTGGTAATAGACTAGCTGGGGGCTCAGCAGCTAGTGGAACTCTAGGGACCTCAAAGCATGACTAAGCCTTCTTCAGTGCCCAGTTTTCTGCTGTGGGATGGTGTTGGGCCCGGGAAGAACAGAGCCTAAATGCACCCCTCTACCCACTTCCACTGGGATCTTGGCCAGATACAACTTGACGAAGGTAGGGATGCTCCTCTTATTTCCATGGTTAGATTAGACTAATTGTTCCTTACAAGTTGAGATTTTGAAACAACTGGAAGTGGATAGAATCACAATGGTCATATTACCATGATAATAACAATATCTTACATGTATACCATTGAATTTTATCTCATTAGGTCCTCACTATAGTCTTATAGAGTAGGCCAAGCAGCTACTATTAGCTGCTTTGTAATAAGTAAGCCAAATAAAGGCTCAAAGATTGAACAGATTTATTGATTTTACCCCTCAGTTAAAACTAAGATCCAGGGGCGGTGGCTCACGCCTATAATCCCAGCACTTTGGGAGGCCGAGGCGGGTGGATCTTGAGGTCAGGAGATTGAAACCATCCTGGCTAACATGGTGAAACCCCATCTCTACTAAAAATACAAAAAAAAAAAAATTAGCCGGGCGTGGTGGCGGGTGCCTATAGTCCCAGCTACTTGGGAGGCTGAGGCAGGAGAATGGCGTGAACCCGGGAGGTGGAGCTTGCAGTGAGCTTAGATCACGCCACTGCACTTCAGCCTGGGTGACAGTGTGAGACTCTGTCTCAAAAACAACAACAACAACAACAAAAACTAAGATCCAAGATGGGTACAGTGGCTCATGCCTGTAATCCCAGCATTTTGGGAGGCCAAATTGGGAGGATTGCTTGAGGCCAGGAGTTTAAGACCAGCCTGGACAACATAGTGAGACCCAGTCTCTACCAAAAACAACAACAACAACAACCAAAAAAAAACATTAGCTGGACGTGGGCATGGTGGCATATGCCTGTAGTCCTAACTACTCAGGAGACTGAGGTGAGAGACTAAGGCAGGAGGATCACTGGAGCCCAGGAGTTTAAGGCTGAAGTAAGCTATGATTAAGCCACTGTACTCCAGCCTGGGTGACAAAGCAAGATCATCTCCAAACAAAACAAAACAAAACAAATCAACAACAACAAAACCCTCAGATTCATCCCCATGTCTCCATCTCTACTGTCACTATCCAAGTCCATGCCGCCATCACTCATCACCTGGACAACTGCAGAAGCCTACCAATAGTCTCCCTGATTCATTCAGCTCCTCCAGTGGATTATTTACATAGCAGCCAGAGTGATCTTTTTAAAGTATAAATCATACCGTCTCTCTAAGCTTAAAACCCTTTAATGGTTTCCATTTTTCTTAGGATAAAGTCCAAACTTCTTGGCAAGGTTTGCAAAGCCCAGCAGGTAGCACTTGGCCACTTCTGCAACTTCCTCTTACGCTGCTCTCTTGTTACTCTTGGTGCATTTTCCCAATTAGCCTTCAAATTCATCAAGCTCTTTTCTGCTGTCCCTCCCCTCCCAAAGGCTAACTTGTACTCATTTGCAGGTTTCAGTTTAAACCCTGCTTCTTCAAGAGCTTCCTTAATTCTTCATCTAAATTAGCTCCTTCTACTTTCCCTTTCCTCTCATTCCACCCTGATCTAGTCTCCACAGAGTTTTTAGCATGATTCAAAGTTACGTCCATCTGTAGGCTTTTCTTTGTTTGAGGGCCGTCTCCCTCACTACAATGCAAGATTGATGAGGACAAGCCTACGCAGCTTTGTTCACCAGTGAATATTCACACATAGCTCTCTGCTTCAGAGCTCTCTTGCTATAAATATGTGCTAAATAAAAAATGAGGAAATGATAGGCCCGAGAGGGCACAGATGGGCAAGGGTGATGTGAGATAATGCACTCTGCTTCTGAAATAATTCCTAATTCCCTTTGGTTTTGTTCTTACTTAAAACACAACTGGGGTTCTTAGAAGAAATATGCAATCTGGCATATAGTAAGGGCTCAATAAATGTTTGAATACATGAATTAATATGTAATAAAAGAATGAATGCCATCGTTACAAATTAGCTGAGTTCTCCATATGTTTGTAGTATTAGGATATTACTGTCCCCAAGTTGCATTATCGACTTCCTGGCTTTCAGTGGGCTCAGTGTCCCCACACGCCCACTCACTCCCCACTGCACTAAACTAAATAGCCTCTGGTTATTTTCTTTTTCTCTTGCTACTACCAAATTCTGTTCTGAGTGAGGAAGCAGCTTGGTTAAAAAACAAAAGCCCTGGTATATGTATGTATGTGTGTATGTATATATATATATATATATATATATATATTTTTTTTTTTTTTCCCTGAAGAATACCATCAGGACGAAGGCTATGATTAATACACATAATTGCTACAAATGGCAGCTAACTGCAGAAAACCACCTCCCAGCTGTTGGAGGAAGGAAATTGCTGACAGCCACTCCCCATTGGGTGGCTACCAAAAGAGAGGAGCTCGCAGGAGCAGGAGAGACTACACATCACCATCCCACGTGACCCATAGAGATGACCCATAGGGCTCTGTCTTACATGTGAGCTTTGCCATAAAATGGCAGTGTTATCAGTTTTTAGGGCTGGGGTTTAGAGCCAGGCTGTCCATGGCTGGGGCTGGTTTTATAGGACATGCTGTCCTACAAAATGAACATTTAGAATCCCTCTGGCCCAGTTGGTATTACTGCAAAACCCAGGTTGTGTCCCCTTAGGAGGAGACAGATGATTCTTGGCGGGTCAGATTTCTTCTCTCATCCTTTCCTTGTTCATTTGCCCTATTCTAATGGGATGGGGAGCGCACAAACAAGGAAGAAGAAATGGGTTGCTTCTTGGAGTCTGCTTTGTGACCCCAGCTCGACCCTTCACTTTCCTGGGCCTCAGTCTCTTCAGTCTATAATGTGAGCTGTTAAACTGGAAGATCACTGTTTCCTTAATTTTAAGCATCTGTGTTACAAAACATCTGTATAAAGTATGTGTACATATCATATTAAAATGTATATAAAGTTATATCTATATCTGTCTGTCTATCATCTATTCTCTAGTTTCTATTAGCTTGGTGCAAAAGTAATTGCGGTTTTTGCCATTACTTTCAATGGCAAAAAACGCAATTACTTTTGCACCAACCTCGTATCAGTTATCATCTATTTATCTTTCATCAGTTATTCATCATCTATCCATCCATCTATCTATTTATCAATCAATCAATCATTCTTATGTATCTCCATACCCCCATCTTCTCAGTCCACTGTTTTACAGTTAGCACCCGAAAAGTTATATGTACTTGTGTCAGTGTTAACATGTGTCTGGCTTAACTAGTCCCTTGTTCAGGTGCAGGAATTTATCAACATATAAATCAGAGGACAAAAAACTTCAAGCCTAACACACTCAATGCACATAAGCTTCTCCAGGCCACCACTTATAGAGTTGTGTTATACTTTTCTTT